>NC_135581.1:60966841-61591841 GCF_965152235.1 Eretmochelys imbricata
AACCTTTATAATAAATAAACATACTTCTGTAATATATATGTAAACTTAATGTAACCTACACTGCCTCAACTCTATTGTATTTCCTTATATTGTATATCCAACATGCTCTCTTCCAACAACCCTCCAACGTCTCCAAGCTCACCATCAGAAACAAGCTCCCCACAGACCAAGTCACACCAAATCAAATCAGCACCAGGCGTTGCCAAAATCTGAAGACATACCTCCACCACTGGGATGATCAACATCCCCCACAACACACCTTTCAGGATCCATGGGTCCAACACATGCCTGTCACAACATGTGGTATATCTCATCCAGTGCACTAAATGTCCCAACAACAACTGTGTGGGTGAAAAAAGAAAAGCACTATGCATTTGAATGAACTCATACAGAAAAATGACAAAAGATAAAAACATTATCACCTGTGGATGCACACTTTTCAGAAATCAATCCCTATATCTGACCTCTCAGTTCTCACCCTCAAAGGAAACCTGCACAACACCTTCAAAAGACGAGCCTGGAAGCTCAAATTCATAACTTTGCTTGACGCTAAAAGTCACGGACCGAATAGACACATTGGATTTGTGATTTATTGCAACTATCTATAACCCACTAACGCCCAATCCAAGCAAGCATTCCTACTTCCTCCTTTCCCTCCTATGACTGGAAAGGTGTGAACTAGCCACTTCACTTGAAATGTGTGTTAACTTCTTATGCTAAACAATCTGTTCCACCTTGTATTTAGCTGTGACCCTCTGAGTACATTTCCCAAACATGAAAAAGAGCTCTGTATAAGCTGAAAATTTTCTCTCAGCAACAGAAGTTGGTCCAATAAAAGATATTACCTCACCCACCTTGTCTCTCTCTTTTAATATTTAAATCAGAAAATAACTCGTATTTTGTGCAATTCTATCTATCATTAATTTTAAGACATTGGTAACTAAACCAAGAGCTGGATGAGGAAAATGAATTTGGCTGAGAATACAACTAAATACTGTTGTATCGCAATTAATATATCTGCGTTGAGCAGAACAGTAGTTTAATCACAGAAACATATTCTCCTCATTGTGTTTAGGAAGAGCTCTCTTCTTATCAGCAGAGGAGTTGCTTACTCTGAAACTTTAAAGCATCAATTTTATATTGCTAAAAGGAAATCAATTTTCTTGAAACATCTAAATTTTCTTGTTATTTCACATAGAAGTGAACTAGCACTGTATGCTGGCAAAATTCTGGAAATAATCAATAGATTAATATAGGCTAGGGATGGGGTAAGTCTACAGATGGTGATTTAGACTGATACTTAAAATGTCTGTTAAATTTCCAATACCCCCCACTCCCCGAGACTTGGTAACATCCTTACCAGCCAACTTCCACTTATGCAAATTGTAACAGCTGCCTTGGAAACCACAAAAGCTTTTCCAGTGGTTTATTCATTTAATTTAAATACAAACGCAATGAAATTATGAGCAAATTAATGTTGTTCCTCAAATACAACAGTGATTAAACTCAAAAGCTACAAGAACCTAAGCTCTGGGGGATTCAACTTATTGCCTGAAACACTGTAATAAGACACACATGCATTCACAATATGTATAAAGTGAATCTGTGGTAGTTACAAAAGGGCATTATGTTTTTTGTTGAGGAGAAGGCCTCGTGGAAGGAGGCTTTGCAGTCCCAACACCAATTAAAAGAGCTATGCAGTCTGTAGAAATGTGGGAGGCAGCCAGACAAAGGACAGACTAGATTACGACAAAAATACTCCCTTGCTCCCCAGCTCCTCTCAACTTGGGGAGTTAAGGCTGCTTTGTGCTACACAGCCTTTGTCATAAATATAAAGGGAAGGGTAAACCCCTTTGAAATCCCTCCTGGCCAGGGGAAAGCTCCTCTCACCTGTAAAGGGTTAAGAAGCTAAAGGCAACCTCACTGGCACCTGACCAAAATGACCAATGAGGAGACAAGATACTTTCAAAAGCTGGGAGGAGGGAGAGAAACAAAGGGTCTGTGTCTGTCTGTATGCTGGGTCTTGGCCGGGGATAGACCAGGAATGGAGTCTTAGAACTTTTAGTAAGTAATCTAGCTAGGTATGTGTTAGATTATGATTTCTTTAAATGGCTGAGAAAAGAATTGTCCTGAATAGAATAACTATTTCTGTCTGTGTATCTTTTTTTGTAACTTAAGGTTTTGCCTAGAGGGGTTCTCTATGTTTTGAATCTAATTACCCTGTAAGGTATCTACCATCCTGATTTTACAGAGGTGATTTCTATTTACTTCTATTTCTATTAAAAGTCTTCTTGTAAGAAAGCTGAATGCTTTTTCATTGTTCTCAGATCCAAGGGTTTGGGTCTGTGGTCACCTATGCAAATTGGTGAGGCTTTTTATCCAACATTTCCCAGGAAAGGGGGGGGGGGCAAGTGTTGGGAGGATTGTTCATTGTTCTTAAGATCCAAGGGTCTGGGTCTGTAGTCACCTAGGCAAATTGGTAAGGCTTTTTACCAAACCTTGTCCAGGAAGTGGGGTGCAAGGTTTTGGGAAGTATTTTGGGGGGAAAGACGTTTCCAAACAGCTCTTCCCCAGTAACCAGTATTTGTTTGGTGGTGGTAGCGGCCAATCCAAGGACAAAGGGTGGAATATTTTGTACCTTGGGGAAGTTTTGACCTAAGCTGGTAAAGATAAGCTTCGGAGGTTTTTCATACAGGCCCCCACATCTGTACCCTAGCGTTCAGAGTGGGGAAGGAACCTTGACAGCCTTAAATCCTGCTGAAGTCAATTATAGATTCCTCTTGCATAGAAGAATCCTCGGATGACACAGGGCTTCTGTTATAGCTCCTATGCCATCTGTTAGGGGGCTTATTCCTTCACCCACTTACTTCCCCGGTCCTTCTCGCATGAACAGAGAGCAACAATACCCGAAGTCCAAAGGTGCAAACAATTCGATGTTTATTGGGGTGAACTTCCAGCAAGCATAATTCCAGTTTCCTTCCTTAGTATCCCCCTTCCCAGCTCTGACACCACAGAGCCTTATACCTGTGTCCCTGTTCCCATTCCTGCCCTTAGCCGAACATAATTCCAATTTCCCCACCCCCATTCCCATTTCCCACTTTAGCAAAACATGATTCCAATTTCCCCATCTCCCCCACCCACCCACTTCCTGATTGACTGCAGACTATATAGTAAAACTTGAGTTCTGCTTAGCTATACCTTAACCAATCATTTTCCTGAAATTTAACTAACCAATCCTAACATATTGTAACATGATTATGTAACCAAGTATATCTCACCACCTTAATTAGTTTACACCCAGCAAAATTAATTATACAGCAGAGAGGAACAATCACAGAACCAGACAGAGATTACACAGACAAACAATAGCAAAGTGGGAACTATAATGACAAAACAATACAGAAGTGAGGATTTCACATCCCAGCTATTGATAAGTGAGTTCTTGCCAGACAGGATGCTATCAAACTAAGTTTCCTTTTACATTTTCTAGACACTTCCCTTTCTCTGGAGGTGACAGGCACTATCAGGACAGGATTGTATTCCTAACAGCCCAATAGCACCTTATTTTAATGTGACTAGTTTGGAATGTGAGGATGTGACCAGTTGCTTCCCAGCTTATGGCTGCCTCTGTTGCTTAGCCAAAAGATCTTAGCCTAAGCACAGGGCCTCAGACTGTCACAGTAAGAGAAGGACCTTACACTGGCAGACAGTGATTTTGATTCTCTCTTTTATACCTCTATAACTAGCTAAGTGATAAGAATACACCTAAATTCTTAGAGTATAGGCCTTTACAGACAGGCCTGAATATTTATATCCTAACACCATCCCCTTCTTAGTGTATGGCTTAAGGGAGGAAGTGGGTGGAGAAGCGCCCCTGTACAGAGCCAGTCCCTAGCTGCCTGAATGGTCCCTGTGGGCTGCTGGCAAACAATGTCAAATAGAGAAAACTTCAGTCTATTGTCTTAATTACAGGGGACCAGGCTGGTGCCTAACGATCTCAAAAGGTAGCTCAAAGTTTTCTTTGCCCTTCCACTTGAGCTGATCACAACTTGACCAATGCAGAGACTCTGGGCCTTAGGTAACACAGTGACAGGTGTCTTAGAAATATCTATAATAGATAAAATAAGTGTGCTAGTTTATCAATTTGTAATATAAGCTGCGTGGGAAAATCCTAGAGTAGCTGGAAACAAACTAAGTCATTATCCCTCAACCACTAAGCAAAAGGGTGAACCTGCAAACCTTCTTATATTCCAGAATGATTCTAGACACGTGCCTGACAAGATAATGTGCTCAGCCAATGTCAAATCGCCTATCAGCATACTGTATTTGAATCACAAGAAGCAGGAGTTGAATTGGGGTGTCAAGGAGTAGTACCATTTCAAAATCAAGCCCGAATGAGACACAGCACCCAGCAGGTTGCACATATGTTCAAACTAGGCTCATGCATACTCTGCTGTCCCTGGGTGGAGCTTGGATGCCCTCCAGAGTTCCACTAGACTCCTCAGGCTTAGCTTCCTCTTGCTAGGGCTTGAATGCCCACCAGGGCTCTGCTGGTCTCCTTGGCCGTGTCTCCCTGTCAATGGAGTTCAGAAGCCCAGTTGATGTGATGTCTCTCTGTGATGGAATACACCCCTATTTTAGTAATCTTTGTAGAAACTATGCCTTGTATGCCATTTGAAAACTAATAACTCTCTGGTCAATAATATCATGGTGAAATGTAAACAACATTATATGTGAAGTTATGAACATAAGCTGAAATCATGACTGAAGTGTGTTTACTATACAGGTCTGGGGAGTGGCTAAACCTATTTCTCAAAGACAAAGGATAAATTGACGCCTGGCTGATGGACCATCACTTGACAAGGAAAGGGGACAGATCTGCATCTTAGCAAACAACGTAGCAAATTTTTCCCCTACCAGACTCCATGTCTTCTTGCTCTCAGCTGCAAAGAACTTTATGTAGGGGTCACTCTCAAGAAGATGCATTTCAAAGGGTGACTTAACTATAAATAAAAGAAAAGGAGTACTTGTGGCACCTTAGAGACTAACAAATTTATCTGAGCATAAGCTTTCGTGAGCTACAGCTCACTTCATCAGATGCAAGTACTCCTTTTCTTTTTGCGGATACAGACTAACACGGCTGCTACTCCGAAACCTGAACAATAAATGTGAGGGGCAAAACCACCCCATGTTATCTCTCTCCCTGTCCATTGCCCTCTTTGCACCTAACACAACAGATGAAACAGCTGTTGGACTTTGGGGGAGGATTCCTGACCTGAAGATTTTGATCAGTAATGCTGTTGGAAGGATGTGGTAAAAGACTTTACCTTAAATCAAGTATAGTTTTTTAAATTAGGCACTAGGAAGCATTTTATCTTTATTTTTCTTGTACACCATTTCTGACTTTTATGCCTCATTACTTGTACTCACTTAACATCCTATCTTCTTTTGTTAATAAATATGTTTTATTGTTTAAGCCAATCCAGTGTGTTTAAGTTAAATTGTCTGGGTAACTCCATAACTCCAGGTGTCAAGTCGTTGTGCATTGTTTCCTTTGAGGGACAATGGACTTGATATCTCTGGACTGTCCAGAAGAGGGCTGAACAGTGCAGATCATACATTTTTGGGGGGGAAATCCTGTACTGGGTGTGTGTTGCGGTCGCTCTACAGAAGTAATCAAGGTAGATGAGAGCCCGAGTGTTTTTGCACTGTAAAAAACCAAAAGAAATAGTATCTCATCTCATACAAATACTGTAATGCAATCTCTTTATCATGAAAGCAGAACTTACAAATGTAGAATTATGTAAAAAACCCCACAACTCCTTTTATATATATAAAATAAAATATATAAAATAAAAATATATATAAAAATGTTAGAGCCTGCAAGTCCTGCCTCTTGTTCAGCCAATCGCTCAGATAAACAAGTTTGTTTACATTTGCAGGAGATAATGCTGCCCGCTTCTTGTTTATAATGTCACCTGAAAGTAAGAACAGGTGTTTGCATGGCACTGTTGTAGCTGGAGCTGCAAGATATTTACGTGCCAGATGTGTTAAAGATTCACATGTCCCTTCATGCTTCAACCACCATTCCAGGGGACATAGGTCCATGCTGATGACGAGTTCTGCTTGTAACAATCCAAAGCAGTGTGGACCAATGCATGTTCATTTTCAGCATCTGAGTCAGATGCAACCAGCGGAAGTCTGATTTTTCTTTTTTGATGGTTTGGGTTCTGTAGTTTCTGCATCCAAGTATTGCTCTTTTAAGACTTCTCAAAGCATGCTCTACCCCTTGTCCCTCTCAGATTTTGGAAGGCACTTCAGATTCTTAAACCTTGGGTCAAGTACTGTATCTTTAGAAATCTCACATTGGTACCTTCTTTGCGTTTTGTCAAATCTGCAGTGAAAGTGCTCTTAAAATGAACAACATGCGCTGGGTCATCATCCGAGACTGCTATAACATGGAATATATGGCAGAATGCGGGTAAAACAGAGCAGGAGACATACAATTCTCCCTCAAGGAGTTCAGTCACAAATTTAATTAACACATTTTTTTAATGAACGTCATCAGCATGGAAGCATGTCCTCTGGAATGGCGGCCAAAGCGTGAAGGGCCATATGAATCTTTAGCATATCTGGCATGTAAATACCTTGCAGTGCTGGCTAGAAAAGTGCCATGCAAATGCCTGTTCCCACTTTCTGGTGACATTGTAAATAAGAAGAGGGCAGAATCATCTCCTGTAAATGCAAAAAACTTGTTTGTCTTAGCGATTGGCTGAACAAGAAGTAGGACTGAGTGGACTTATAGGCTCTGAAGTTGTACATTGTTTTGTTTTTGAGTGCAGTTATATAACAAAAAAAGTAAATTTGTAAGTTGCATTTTCACGACAAAGAGATTGCACAGTGCTTGTATGAGGTTAATTGAAAAAAACTATTTCTTTTATCATTTTTAGAGTGGAAATATTTTTAATAAAAATAATATACACTTTGATTTCAATTACAACACAGAATACGATATATATG
Organism: Eretmochelys imbricata; assembly: GCF_965152235.1. Classification (NCBI taxonomy): domain Eukaryota; kingdom Metazoa; phylum Chordata; order Testudines; family Cheloniidae; genus Eretmochelys; species Eretmochelys imbricata. Next base: position 60,973,862 of record NC_135581.1, read on the forward strand.
AAAATGTAGAAAAATATCCAAAAATATTTAATAAATTTCAGTTCGTATTCTATTGTTTAACAGCGTGATTAAAATTGCGATTAGTCACGATTAATTTTTTTGAGTTAAATGCGTGTGTTAACTGCAAATTATCCATAGCCCTATTTTAATTATGAAGCAGATATAGCATTAATTTAAAAAAAAACATAAGAAGAAACCCATTTTCAACTGTTTAAAAATCATTAAGTGGAGGTTAAATTTAGGCATTACATAATAAATTTCATAATTATTATTTTAGTATCTCATTTAGCTGGGATTTGAAAATATTTCAATATTTCAGAAAAAATAGGTAATAAAATTTGAAGCACTGGCTGGATCTTTTGCTGGTTCTTATAGTACTGTTTCTGTTAATGGAATTTCTGGGGAAAGCCATAACTCTGAGAATCTAAATGGCTTAATTATCATTGTCTTCAATAGTTCTGTCTTTTCCTCATTCTCTAATTTGTTTAACTGTTTTTGTTAAAAAAAGCTAGTCTCCAAACCAGTTCAGTATAGTTTTGATTTTGTCCTTCCCTTCTCAGATAATGGGTCTCATCAAAAATCCACTGAAGTCATGTCACTGATGGCTTTGGATCAGACCCAGCACTTTCTTTACCACAATTTCTGCAGTAGAACTCAGATTCTGCTGTAATTTGCTTTGACCAAGATGTCTTATTTTTACAAAACTAATATTCTGGGGATGTAATTCTTAACTTTTGAAATAAATGCTTAATCAAAATGCTGTTATTCTAAAATAAATAATGATAGAACTAGAATTCAGCTGAACTTTAGATTTATATCTACCTTGATGATGATCAAGCAACAAGACAGAGGGCCAGGCTACTAGCATATTATAGGTAAGACCGATTGCCCCTTTCCCAAGAACTGGATCTCAGATATCTAGAATCATTTTAGTTCATTCTATTTCACAGTCTACTTTAGTGGCTTTATATAGATATTGAACAGGATAGGAAGTGGACAGATGAGGTGAGGGCTCTGGAGATGGTGGTGTATGTCTCCATTATGACTCTCTGGGTGTGGCCTGAGAGAAATGGATGAAACCATCTCAGAGCAGTTCTGTTAACTCCTGCCACTTTTCTGATACCAGACAAGAGAAGTCCATAGTCAATGTAGTGTGCATGTTTTTCCCTGCTAGCAGGAATAAGAAAATAGAGCTAGCAGCTGAGAGCCTATATTGTTAATATTGTTCTACTGATCAGTGCAGCAACAAACATAGACTCTAGTTAGGAAAACAAACATAACATATTAAAAATGTCCTTCAAACAGTTAAACCCTTCAAGATTTCTCCCTGACTAAACATTCCTGTCTTTCATGTATAATAGAGCCTACAGTGTCATTACAAGGCAGATCCACCTATTAATCCTGGAGGAAAAGTAATAAGAACATAACATCTTACCCAACATAAATATTAGGTGTAAAAATAGTTATTCATTATAAAGGTATGTGGAATGATCTAACAACACAGAAACAACTGTATAAGACAAAATGGAATGTCTAGCACTGTGATGCCAGTTCTATTCAGCTTTTTGAGAGAGTCAGCAGGAAGAACTGTCACTTTAACTTTATAGTGAACCCCAACCTCATTCAGTTCCTTCAGTAATGTATCTAGCATTCAAAAGATAAAATAATAGAATATGCCTGCATATATTAGTGGGTCATATCTTTGAAGAGACCTGATAGAGGACTTATTGAGAAGCAAGATTCAAAGCAGACGAACCACAAACTGTAAAAGCTACCTTAAACCAAATTTGAAAGTCTTCTGTTGAATTATCATCACTGCTTGTTTGGGGGGTTTTCCTATTGATTCTTTGTCAGCAGATGGCTTCCCAAATAACAGTCTTAAAATACACATCAATTTTCATTATGCATCCACGGTTTGACAGATATAAAAATAAAAAATTGAATGTCTTCCTGAGTGAAAGATTTTTCTAAGTATTCAGTTTCTTCTCCCATACTTGCACAGCAGAGATTATATCCAGAAAAGAGACCTTACTATTTCTGAAAAGAATGTGCAGTTGAACTCAAACAGCTCATATGGATGGTAATGATCTCTGGAAGTCTGAACGCTTATTTATTACTGCTAATTACACTGAGCTGAATGCTATCTTGATTGATACAGGAATGTCTTTTTCATCTACCCCGGGGCATTGAGAAGCAATCTCTGGTTATAGATAATTCCCAATGTGGTAATATTCCGAGAATGAATTTGGCTCTCAAAATCTTCCAGCACTTATCTCACACAGTAGCATTTTAGACAAGATTTCTAGTACAAAAACCTCTTGTTCCAAAGTCGGTTCATTCAATTCTTTGTACTGGGGCCATCCATTCTTCTCTCTTTAATTTCTGTTCATCCTTTCAAGTAATTAAACTGAGATCCATTTATCTTCTCTAGCAGTGGAGGAATGGTTGACATTTTGTTGTTTGGGTAAGTTATTAGATCAAGTATTTCTCTGACAGCCCCCTTGGAGTTCAAGGTCAAGGGAGTGAATTGGACTACATTGAACACAGCAGATGTAACAGGGTATTTTGAATACAGTATCAATTTTTTCAAGGCTGTTCTTCCTCAAAAGCACCTTTACTGAAGTATCTAAATAATAAGTCTTGGCATTTAAGCATCATAGCACTTAATTTCCAAATGCTTTCCAGGAATATTAATGAATTTATCCTCACAGCACTCCTATGAGTTGCGTAAGAAGTATTATCTTCATTTCACCTACTCAAGCCATCAGTGCCAAAGCTGTAATTAGAAGTCTTGACTCCCAGTCCCATGTTCATTCCTCAAGCACAGCACAGCACACCACACCGCCTCTCTGTACCCAGGAAGCCCTTACAACAGGGACAAAAAAATCTATTGGGTAGACAGGGCAGCAAATGCCAACCGGATCGTCGTCAGCAGTGTAAACAAAAAAGGCTGTGGCTCTGAGGGAGCGCTATATTGCAACTCTTTTACCAAATCTGCCAGTCTCTGCCATGCCTGGAAGTCCATTTTCTGCCAATCCTGCCTCCTTACTGGTCATCTTAGGTGCATCTACTTCTGGTTGGTCCAGAGACAGAAACGTTTCACCCCTCCGCTTCATAAAAGCATCCCATTAGTCCATTAAGCCCTAATCCTTAAATCTACACCTGTCATAAAGATGACCAGCTCAGATCCTCAGCAGATGTAAATCAGAATAGCTCCATTGACTCAATGATGTCACCTTTACAATTTCCTCTTACGTGCAGTTTGGGTGATTCTCTTAAATATAACACTTCATAATCTTGGTTAGTATAATAGTAAATAAGAACAATAATAACAACAACAACAACAATTAGAAGAAAAACATTCATTCAGATTGACATAATTCACACATCATTCATCTCTTTGTTTACATATTATGTGATATGTACCTTTGTAATGAATATTTTACAGTTATAATTTAGCTTGCAAAGAACTCTTATATTAACACTGAATTTTTCCCACCATCCATGTATAGAATAGGGAAGGTGGCTGCAGGTTAATTGGAGCACCTGCTGTCAATCAAGCCCCTGTTAGGAACCTAATAAAACCCCCTGCTTCAGGCAGACAGAGGAAGAGGAGGAAGGAGAGAGGACTGGAACTTGGAGGTGTGCTGTGAGACTTGGAAAATCAGGGAACTGAAATAAGGGGGACCTGCACAGTAGGGGAGGATGACTCCCTTCCCCAGCATCTAAGGACTGCAGGTACCCCCCCCCCAAGGGGGAAGAGGGTAAGAACCCGCAGGGGTTGAGAGGGGCTGGGGCTCAGAGTGAGGAGCAAATCCAGAACCCTCCCCCGCTTCCCTCCTTTACCTCCTTCCTGGGCCACATGCCCCAAGAACAGGGGCAAGGGGTGGCATCTTAGCTCCCCGCCAAGAAAAGCGCAGGACCCACCAGGCTAACATTGGCCATCTTGTCACACATGTAATAATTTATTGTAAGTGTGAGCAAACGAAATGCATGAAGGCATGCAAGCACATAACAACCCTCTCACCAGACTGTTCTGGGTTTAAGCAATATTGGCACTAATCACTATTTAGATATCTGTTCAGATCAGTATTTTATTGGGAATTTTTTTGTGTGTGTGGCTTCCCTAGAAGTGATATTGTATCAGGCCACGAAGGAAGCTATAGAAAGGTGACTTCCTCATTACCTAGAACAAACTGTCCTCACTGAATTATTGTGACCACCAGAGCTCGATGGCTATATTTCACTAGAACAATAGAATTATCAACCACAGAAGTGAGACTCATGGCAGCTGGAGCCAGAGCTTTCTTGGAAGCCGGCCCATGATGGTGGAACTCACTGCCAGATCATCTTAGAATCACCACAAATCTCAATATCTTCAATACAAAAATGTAAAACACATTGCTTTGACCTAGCTTTCCTCAAATAACCATTTGCTCAAAAAAGAGTTTACGGTTCTGTATAAAAACCCAGGCAAACAGTGCACACTTAAAGGGGGATAAACAGGACTGTTATATTGAACAGTCTCCCAAAAGCAAAATACACATTTTTTCCATCATCAGATTACTATCAGTTCTCTCATATTAATTGTCAAATGCCTGCCATGATCAGTGAGGATAAAGTACTAGGTGTTTTTCCTTTGTACGAAAACTATAGTTTTGTTAGGTGCATTGAAGCTGAAAGGTGAACTTCACATTCTCTCTGTATCACAACTGTGACAGCAACAGATGTCTGAATGCCCTTAAAGCACACTTTTTTTCAGAGATCAGCCGAATTTCAGGTGCATTTTCATGCACAGAAACATTGATTTTACACCGACTTATGCTGACAAGCCAAACAATACAAGCTAAACCCAGCAGCATCGTTTTAAGTTTGACTCGTAAAAAAACCCACCAGTATCATTCAGAAAGGTAGATTTTTGTAGGAAAATGAAGCGATCTACCCCTCTAGAATCACGTTAGCTCTCTTTTACTCTTGCTTGCACACATGCGCACACTTTATCATAGTGGTTACTTCAATTTAAATATGTATACACTGGTACACAAAAGAGAATAATTTATTTATATTACAGTAGCTCTCAGAGCCTCCAGCTGAGAATGTACTGTCTAGCATAATAGGGGCCCCAAACATATAGGAAGGTAGTTCCTAGTCTGAAGAGCTAACAGTCTAAGGGGAAGGTGTCCAGTTCCCCTTGTAAATAGTCCCCTGAAGAGGTGAGGCAGAGAAAGGAAGCACCACCATCACCACCATTTTACAGATGGGTAACTGAGGCACAGAGGGATTAAATGACATGCCCAAGGTCACATATGAAGTTTGTGGCAGAACCAGGAACTAAATCCAGATCTCCCAAGTCTCAATCTAATGCCTTACCTGCAAGACCATCCTGAATTACTTTTGATGTCTACTTATTATTAGTGAAAGTAGACTTTTAAACAGAAATCATCATCAGATTGCTAAATGTAAACTTTAACACTAAGCATGCAAGCGGTCCCAATTATGTCAGGGGGATTACGCATGCTGAAAGTTAAAATATGTGCAGCACTTTGCTGAATTGGGACCTAAGAAATTAGTTTAAAAAAAGGGTAGCACTGGCATATAAACCAGATGATACAGTAAATTCAAAGAAGGCTTTGCAAAGCCAAGTCCAAGCAAAATGATCAAGAATATTTCCTCAGCAAATCTCTACCTCCTCCCTACATACATGCATAGAGTAACTGGAGAAAAACATTTTAAAAATCAGATGGTGAGAGGAAAAAATCCTACCCATAGGCAATTAAAAAGTATAGAGAAAAAGCAAATTTTTTGGCTTTAAACCAGAAGTTTAATTTTCCAACTACATAGTTTGCTTCAAAGCATGTTACTAATAACAATCAATTCAGAGTAAAAATAAACAAAGAAAAGCACGCAGTGTCTAGACTTGTTACAAGCAGAATTTTAACGAGTAGTACACTGTGGACACAACCTGAAGGAATTACAGAAGATCCCATCTGCAGTGGCAAGATCAGAAAGAAATGTACCAATGGAAGCCAACACAAGGTGTTGTCAGTCAAGTTCTACATATGCCAGTAGAAGAAAAATGGTATTTTCTGTCTATCTCCTTTTGTCCTTCAATTTGTTGGGTCTAAAGCATTTCCCTTTGATCATATCAGAAATCAGATTCTAACCCCTCCTTGAATTGAAAGACTTCAGAGTTCAGAGGGAAAATGTAACAGCAGACTGAAGACTAGCATGAGCGCAAGAGGTACTATTTAGATTCCAAGCATGGTGGAAAACACATGTTCATGGAAAAAGAAGATAACTGAGTCTTGAATCAAAGCCACAGTTATGGGCAAATGATGAAATAGGGTCAACATGTGCTATCAGTTTGAGTGGGGCTCATTATCCAGGATATCACTGAGTGACCAATAGAAGGGGAACTCTTGTTGTACCTATGAACTGCTGCAGAGATTCTCAAACTGGGGGGGGGGGGGGGGAAACGCGGGAGCATGGAATGTATTCTGGGTGGGCAAGAGAACTTTTAAGGAAAAAAAATGTACTGTGCACGTTCACAGCTGGGTGGCTGAGAACAGCGGCTGTTGGACAGGCCCCCAGATCTGAAAGCAGCACTGCCGCCAGCAGCAGAGAAGTAAGGTTGGAAATACCATACCAGGCCACCCTTACTTTTGCACTGCTGGTGGTGGTGGTGCTGCCTTCAGGGCTGGGAGCCCAGCCAACAGCCACCGCTCTCCGCTCTACCTTCAGAGCTGGGTGCCCAGAGAGCAGTGGCTGCTGGCCAGGCACCGGGAGTGGGGGGCTGGAGTGTAAACTACTACAGACAAAAAGAAGGCGGCATAATCAAATATGTTTGAGAACCACTGAACTACAGAACAATAACGTTCAAACAATGCACATTTCAGGCAGCATGCTCAGCAATGAGATGAAAGCCTCAACATCAACTGACAGTCAGCTCTACCAAACAGAGTCATGACTGATTAAGAAGCAAAATGAATAACATAATCCCTTTCTTCCCTGTTGGAAGGCAAACTTGGGTCACATTTGATCTGCTTTAGCTAGATGATGTGATCTCTCATGAATGGGTTTCGTAGGCACCTAAAGCCACCTCTAGTTTTATACACAATATTAGATCAGTGCACACACCTTAAAGGAAGGCAATTAGGTCTGGGTACACTGATTTTCAGTTTACCAACAATGGTCTTAGATCTGCATATACACTAGGGATGTTTCAATTCTAAACAGTATATTCAACAAATATTACCTTTATTCATGTAATAATTTGACATAGTGAGGTGTGGAGTTATTGGAACCGTGGTGATGTGTAAAAATAGTTTAGTGTCTGGGTCCTACCTGGGATTAGAATTACCATACATCATTTATTTCCCCATTTTTGGGATTAAGTTTTAGAGTAAATGGAATGAGATTTGAACTCCAACACTGGTTCAGTTAAAAGCTTCTTGCTGGTTTGAGACCAGCCTCCTAGATAAAGATAAGCAGGATAAAGAGTCTTATTCAGCTGAAATGCAGAACATACCACTAAGTGCAGTACTTTGCACTCCTTGAGAACTCTACCTCCTAGTTTACAACATTCTTTAAAAATAGATTTAACTATTTTGTAGTCTTCTGAAAGTGCTTTAAATGTAAGGCATTTCTTTGTCAGCATCAGCTATCTACAAAGATTACTGTTCAACTAAGAAATATGAACAGAGCTCTCTACATTCATACATACTTTACAAGCATAGTGTTGGCTGACAATCCAATAAAACTCATCCATTTAAATATTTTAACAGAAATTATATTCCAAATATCAGATCCTGAGCTAGTATAAATTGGCATAGTTCCACTGAAGTCAATATAAATATAATGATTTACATTAGCTGAAGATCTTGCCAGAAATTTTCAACTAGTTCCAATCAGCAGCTATGTTTTTGGGCAATGCAAGAGTCAAAGTCCACTTTTTCACTTGGAACTACAGCGACCAGTATAAACCACTAGATGCCAAGTGATGGATTGTGGTGGAGTTTATTGGAATTTCCAAAGGGAAAAACTGTTTTTCTTTTGTTGTGTGTCATATGCACCTCAAACTATATTTACAGAACAGAACACTACTGTTTCTTTACTAGTTTATTCTTCCCTAATTCTGTTAGGGAAAAAACCGGTATTTACATTAATTGTGCTGTTATGTGGCAAGCAACACATTAGAGTACTTAATAAATGATACTTATCACTCACATGATTTGGAAAGAGGATAAAATTTGGATAGTCACATTTTTCCTTTTATGAATATTTATCTAATTATTTCTCTACCACCACGATGCACCAAATATATTCCACTATCTAAACATTTTGTGCTTTCAAGTGTTATGCCATTTCAATTAACCAAAACTGATTTATATGAAAGACGGGGACATATTTCCACAGGCAAATAAAAATCCCATGTGCTACTTGGCTGTATGAATGGCTTATGTGGGGAAGCTCTAGAAGCATTAACATATATAAACAGACATTTCCCTTCAACTGGCACACTACTGTTGAATTTTGTACACACTCTTAGAAATAAAGCATAGGATTATTTAAATATTGAGCTGGGTCAAAGAAAAAGTTTTGTATAGCATAAAACAAATCCATGCTTATAATCTTAGAATTAAACCTCCTAAAACTTCAGGCCTTTGTGCTAAAATTTAAATCTTGGATGGCAAGTATAGATGATATACATGTAGAGATTAAATCATATAATTCTTATATGATTAATTCTTAACCAGTTCATAAGGAGATAAGAATTACCATACCAGATCAGACCTACGGTCCATCTAGCATCATGTTTCTGATGATAGCTGGTAGCAGATGTTTCAGAGGAAGGTGCTAAAAAACCTGAAGACATGTATGGGATAACCTGCCTATATGGCATGTTTCTTCCTCACCCCCTCAGTTAGAGGCTACCTTATACCCTGAAGCATAATAGTTAATAACCCTATTTTAAAAAAATAATCCTTATTAGTGTAACTCTGGATCATTTTTATTTATGAGAAATATTTTATTCCTCCTGAAAAGGGTATGTTGTACAAAGGGACAGCCATTATATTATTATATCAGCAATAGGGAAAATAATGGGCCTAAGGCACATAAAGTTGCCAAAGGAACATGAACTATCTATTCAACTATTTTGGATTTTGCAGCAAAAGTCCTCTTCAAACAGGGCTGACCATTTCAATAATCCGTTTTAATTCCTTTTTTTTTTTTTTTTGGTGTTTATTTGTTTCTTCTCTTTTACAGCCATCACATGCATAGTAAGCAGAGGCGGATTCGGGGTTTCTGGGGCCTGGACCAGAGCAAGTGGGGGCGCCTCCCCACCTTGTCTGCCTGCAGTCCCCCCAACCCCTCCACCCTGCTCCTGCTGGGGAGTGGGGTTGGGTCACGGGAGCTTGCCCCATTCCCCAGCAGGAGTGCTGGGCAGGCAGAGCAGGTCAGGGTATGGGGGCACCCATTTTTCCAGGGGCCCCCTAATTGACTGGGGTCCATGGGCACGGGTCCCATTGGAGCAGTGGCTAATCGGCCACTGATGGTAAGCACTGTTTCCCCTACATAGCAAACAGCAGAACTGAGTGACTGTGTATTTTATTTTATAAAAATAAAAGGTGTGTTTAAAGTTCTTGTTTGCCTTCTTTCTCAATTTGGTGAAGTCCTCCTTATGGACTGTTTGGATGTGGAATAAAGCATAGAAAAACAATGTCAGGCTTTTCACAATGTGCCTTTTCTTTGTTAACATATTCTATTCAAAAGCACCATCATACATGTCTATTATCCTTTTCAAAGGCTGCAATTGATTTTGATCCTTTCTCTGTAATATGTATTAAATATATCAACAAAAACTGGAAGGCACGCTAATAGTACTTGCAAGATCTGTTTGCAAATTGAGCTTAAAAACTGATTTCTTCAGTTGAACCTGACATAACCCCTGTCCCCGCTCCAAAAAAACCCCACAGACTAACCAACCAACACTCCCTTTCCCCCATGTTAAAATAATGTTAAGGTTGCAAAATCAAGTACTCAAAAGTTAGGAAATACAAAGTTGCCCATGTAATGTTAATTTAGCCCCCTTGTGCATTATGATAATCTTTGATTATAAAATCACATGCTATTTTTTCACAGGACCCCAAATCCTCTGGGATTTTTATGTTTGTATCTTTTCAGGCATTAAGTTTTGGGGTCAAATCATGTAGTGTGGGATTTTCAGACACAAATGGCAGTTACTTGCCTCACTCCCAGTAATTTTCAATGTCGTTTGTGCCTTTCAAAATCTACCCTGTAATGCTCATCATCTTTATCTGACTGTGATATATTCAGTCACATTGATGCCCTACATTCTTTATCTAGTCATTTAAGTTGGTGACGAATGGGGGTGGGAGGGACTGGAAAGGAGGCTCTCTGATGAGATGTTCATTTCCTAAACATGGATGCCTACAATGAGTAAGCCTTACGTGGGGCCACAGATCACTTTTTTAGTGGACAAATCAACGTGCATGAGCCCCAGCATCAGAGTCAAGCATGACAGTAGTAGAACAGCACTTAGTTTAGCAACTGCCAGAAATTTTGGCTGAATCAGCTCTGAATCTGAAAATCTTAAACATACAAGAGCTGGACAGGTTCACTTTAAAAAAAAAAAAAAAATCAAACAGCTTGCCCAATTCCCGTTTGGAGACTGCCATTCTATCTATCTCCATGAATTGGTCATTGGTCCTACCCTACAAGCAGAATGATTTGGCATGAAGGGGTGATTCCTTTTACTCATATTTTTCTCATTGTTATCTGCTAATATGTACAGCAGTGAGGATTTTCTGGGACAATCTGGTTTATGAGCCCAACAATGGCAGCTTTATTTCCAGATACCCCTTAGCAGCATTAAATCCTCTGAACAAATGTTTATTGGAGCTCCCTTCCTGGTCTGTGGTGACAAATACTTGTAGCAAATCTTCAAGAACACCAGAGACCTGCCAAGTTCTAGTGATGTGCCCAGGATACTCATATTGGCCAGGTAGCAATCATGATCTTCAAAAAGCCTCATTGTTGGCTTAATTTGGGTTAATTAACATTTGGATAAATTAGAGGGAATAGCAGATATCTAATGAAGCTATTTATTGATACCATACTGTTGCCTAGTGACAGCCAAAATAGGCATAATGAGGAGTATAAAATAAGCAACTGGCTGTGATGGTGCACCCCATAAGGCTTTATGGAAATATGCTTATGAATTTCTATATGACATAACTAGAATATATTTTATGCTATATATGCCATGTAACATATCTCTGTAAAAGTTATGATCTACTGAACCTATTAATCCTATTTGTATGCATGTATCATTTTTGTATTCAAAGTTATGAATATTGGCTGTGTATGGGCTTGATTCTTAAATAGCCTTTCTAAAGCATTTAGTCAGCTTCTTGAGAAAGGAATGTGCAAATTAAGAACCCAATCAAGCAGCATTTAATGAACAATGGATGTTGGAAGGTCCCAAACCACATAAGAAGTCTTCCTGGAGACATTCAAGATACCATGTGGGCAATGGCTGCTGCCTGTAAAAACTGAGTCATGCATGGACATGTGACTTGCCCATGAGACTCCAAAACTCCATCTTGTAGCTGGACTTTGCATAGGAGAGAGGTCTCCACCCACATAAGAATGTCTATTTAAGCCCGTGGGAGATCCCTCCATTTTATCTTCAGCTGGCTAAGGAGATTTGGGGGGGGGGGGAAAAGAGAGGCTAAGGATACCTGAAAGAAACTGGAACAAAGGACAGTAACTACAGGGGGTGTGAGATTGCTGGCAGTCTGTAAAAGGAAGTTTACTGGAATTCCTCTAAGGGGGAGGTTTTATCTGTATTCAGTTTTCTTAGACATAGACTTGTGTGTTCTATTTTATTTTGCTTGGTAATTCACTTTGTTCACTTGTTCTGTTACTACTTGGAACGACTTAAATCCTACTTTCTGTATTTAATAAAATCACTTTTTACTTATTAATTAACCCAAAGTATGTATTAATACCTGGGGCGGGGGGGAGAGACAAACAGCTGTGCATATCTCTCTATCAGTGTTATAGAGGGGGAACAATTTATGAGTTTACCCTGTACATGCTTTATACAGGGTAAAACGGATTTATTTGGGGTTTAGACCCCACTGGGAGTTAGGCATCAGAGTGTCAAAGACAGGAACACTTCCTAAGTTGCTTTCAGTTAGTCTGCAGCTTTGGGGCACATGTTTCAGACCCTGGGTCTGTGTTGGAGCAGACTGGAGTGTCTGGCTCAGCAAGACAGGGTGCTGGAGTCCCAAGCTGGCAGGGAAAGCTGGGCAGAAGTAGTCTTGACACATCAGTTGGCACCCTCAAGAGGGTTTCTGTGATCCAACCCATCACACTGACTATATAAGTGTCTTTCAAATGCACACACTACAAGTCGTCCTATTCAGCTTGAGCTTTGGAAAATCCACAAGGTAATCTGCAGTAGCATGGCTGATGTACAGTTAGGTTGTGAAAAGGCATATTTCAACAAACTGAATGAAGTATGGAGAGCAGACAGTAAAAAAGAGGGAACAAAGGAATTTTCACTCCAAGGATGGAGGTAGAGATTTGAATAAAGTAAACAGACTCCAACTTTGGCCCAAAGCTTAAACCTACAGAGGCAAATTTGTTTACAGTGATTAGAGCTGGGTGAAAAATGCAAGCCTTAATTCCAAGTTTTAAATGAATTCATTCTAGCTCTGCTCAGACCTTTTTTGTGTCCTTTTCCCATGAACAATTTACTTTAGTGATGGGCATCCATAGAATATTCATGCCAAATGGTTTATTTGATAATCCAAATAGGAATAAAGACGATACTGTGACATATCTGACCAATCACAAGCAAGCAACAAAAGTCCTGACTTAGAATATTCACAATCAATCCATGAAGTAAAAAATTAACAATATTTGTTGAATAAATACAAATATTGATCTGCTTGTGGCTATTCTGTGGAGCAGAAAATAAGGCTACATTTCTTGAATAAATTGTCTACTGTGAATTACTCAATTCTAGTATTTTAATTTATGGGAGAAATTGGTATAAAGTTAATAGCTAGAATATTGTAATGAGGGCATAAACAAGTAAGGGGTGCCTAGCCATGACAGGGAGAATACTGTAGTTAGTTCTTACAAGTAGAGAAGTGGATTCTAGACAAGGAAGACAGAGGAGAGGGGCTCTGGCAGCTTGTGTGCACAGGAATTTGGCTCCTTATCATTTCTTGGGTAGTCTTTAGTCTCCTGAAACTTTACACCTTAGAGAAGATAAAGCTTCTCTTTTATATGGACACATGGTACCCATATTATCCACCTCACATAGGAAAGTTATTCCTGGATAAAAAAAAAGAATAGTGCCAATATTTTACATATAAAAGGGAATATCCAGTAGAGATTATTTTTCTCTAGAATGGGGGGGGGGGGGGAGGCAAGAGGAAGGGCAGAGATTAAACACTGCTATAATACAGTGTCAAGTATTTGCAATATCCTGAGTGGTTTGCAGAATTCTGTGGTGTTACTGATAAATGTTCTGAGGTTCTCTCATAATAAAGAAGATAATGTGTATCACCACTGTACATAGAGGTTCACCAGATAACATTATACTTGTTATTGTCATGTTTTGAATGACATTCTTAACAGAGGTAATGGACAGATATAACTCAAAACTGGATCTTTAAATTATTATAATTTGCTTCAATTTGGATGTATTTTCTGCAGAAATGCTAATATTATGTGGTTATATAAAGTGTTAGTAAATTATGAAAATATGGAAAGAGTAACAAATGTCACAAGAGCAAATACTATCTTAATGTTTTTCATATACATGTTACGTTATTATTTGATATTAGCAGATTTTTGTTACACCAGGCCTGACTAGAATATATTAAAACTATCATAAAAACAAAACCTTGCCTGAAATAAATTTCTCTTTCAGTTATATTTTCTAAAGTAAGTCAGAGATTTGATTTACTTTTCAGAATCCTCAATTGCCTTTGACAATAATAATTAAGTACATTGTATCATACTGTGGCATATAGCAATCCTGCTGAAAAATGGAAAGATACGGATATACTCCTTACTAGACACTAACAGGTAATACATTGTACTAAGTGGTCCTATACTCAGACTGATGTCATTGCCAGAAAACTGCAGCATCCAGCACAGCTGGCTTAACTGGCTGGTGAAAGATTCCCCCCAATGTGAGGGAGTCCTTGGGATGTGTAACAAAGCTATAGTGGTTACAGCCCACCCCTTCTCCTGACCCCCCAGTGGGGGTGGCATAGCCAAGGAAAGGAGGTATGGCCATGACATCTCAAACCCTGGCGATACCTAGCTGCAGGAAACACTGGTTGGGTTTGGGGCAGTCAGGCTTAAGTTAGAGTAGCCCTGAGGCTGCTCTAACTCATGCTGGAAACTCACCAATTCTCTGGGTGAACCTAGGATTACAGGATGGAAGGCCATAAAGGTAGTGTAAAACCAGGCACAGGTTATACACAGCCAAAGTTTGAGGTCTAATATTGAACTATAAATAAACTTTTGAATACTAAACAAAAATCAGACTAGTTTGCACTGTGTTAATGAAAGATAAGCCAAGAAGAGATTTCTCTCTCTGAAGTCTGCGAAACACATGGTAATAGCTCAGGAAAAATTAAAAACCACAGACAAAGTATATGACCACAGGCAGATTTTAGAAATTGATTTGCAAGGAAAGGAAGTTTTGAAATTAGGTAATAAGCAGTTCTAGTCAAAGGGGCTTTTTCTATGCACAGTAAAACTTTTTTCCTGATAGGGTTTGATTCTGGTATTTTATTATTTATTAACAATATTTTTATTATAACGTATTAGTCTAATGCCTGCTGCCTTATCCAAACACACACACACACAAACACTGGCCATTACAGGAATATACTTTCCATATACATCATATTGATGAATGAGGTGACACCAACAAATATAAAGGCAATGTAACATTATATATATAGTTATCTAAACAACATTTAAACACATTTCATTAGAGTATCATTATTAAAAAGGAATTTGTTTTAATGGATTTTCCCAGCTTAGCTCTTCTTTATCTGTATATCCAGAGCACAAACCAAGAAACTTCTGTGCTGATATACTAAGTATAATGCATAGTAATATTTTCAAACCATCCCAAACTGCACATAGATTCTTGTCTTCACACACTAAAATCCATTCCCTTATCAGCTACCTACAATATCTGGGTCCAGTATTGAAATGTTACTACCTAATTTAGGGCAGCCATTTCTACATTTAAGAGTTCCAGTTGGTAATAGAACAGGTACATGAATACCTAAGCACTCATTTAGACTGGATCCCTTAGCTTAAGTACTTCAAGTTTGAAATCGGTCTCTTTAGTTGTTTGTGACAAAGTACACATGTGATGATGACCCTTCCCTGCAAGCCAGTGCGAAGACAGTTTCCCATCAGCTGCCAGGGGAATGCCCAGTATAAGCATATGGTAATGTTTTCCTTGGCAAGACCAAGTTTTTCAGACACACCTCATGACCTCCTTTTGGGTCCCTTGTTCCTTATGTTGAATTGATTCTCACTCAGCAAGGCATTAAAGGCAAGACTTTCAAAGGCAAAAATAGTGGTCAGGCTCCTAACTCCTATTGACTAGCACTGAGAGTTAGGCACCTACCTGCCACCTGTGCCTTCAAAAAAATCTACTCCTAAATGGCATTCTTTCAAAAATGAGGTCTCTTTTTGCTGTACATTGCACAGGAAAATAGGTGTTTAAAAGAAAATTAAGAAGAATTTACTATCACAATGGCTATAATTATTTTAATTAATTTGCCCCAGTTCAATAAACAAAACTAATCAGCTCACCATTAGACTTGACTTTGGGTTGCTCATCCCCACATGAGGGAGTCATAACATAACCAAGATTTCAGTATCTATGTTGTCATTCCAACCAAAGATTTGCTAATTAATGCATTATAGAAGTGTGTGATGGGTACAACAAATCTTGACAGACGAAATAATCTCAGTCAATAGCATGTCACAAAGTTAGCCAAAAAACTCTTGCATCTTTTATACTCACAAATAAAATTTTTCATCCCATACTGGATTCAAGTTTCCAAAGATAGTTTTAGTTCTCCGTTTGGTTTTGCCAACTTGTACTGTAACGTATGGATCACTTGAGCCTGTTTTATCCTTAGCTTGTAAACCCTGAGCACAAACCACTGCAACAAAAATGAAACAAACAGGTTTTACCCTGAAGCTTTCATTGCTAAGGACCACATGCAACCCCCCCCCCAAAAAACAAACAAACAAACAAACAAACAAAAAAAACCACACAGTATAGGGAGTCTTGAAAAGAAAGGCTAATAGGAAACAAAGGAGTGCTGAAGAGAATATCATTTTAACTTCTGTTAGCTGGGGACTTGATGCAGAAATTATTGGGTGTGTTCCATGGCCTCTGTTATGCAGAAGGTTAAACTAGATGATCATAATGACCCCTTTTGCCCATAAAAATCTATGAATCTAGCTAATGTGCAATAATCTAAAGATTAACTGCAGAGTTTATCTACTATACAGTGTGTATGATACAAGCCATGTATTTTCTGCAACACTGCACTGTAAGCAATGTAATGTTACAGTCTAATTCAAGTTCAAGTCTTATGATTCCCTGCACAGTAGGAAAAACTTTCAAAGCTAAGAAAGGAGTTTTGCTTGTACTGGCAGAACTTTTGTCATGAGTTTTGGAACTAAACATGGATATCCTTAATGAGCACTTCACCCTATCGGTCCTCCTTGGCATACTTGGGACTAAAATAGTGTAATAGTATATACAATACTCAGCCAGTCAAAAGCCTTCAGTCACAATGGAGAGACTGCATTCAAGGAAATTAACTGTAACTGTCATTAGCCATGTATGTTGTAGCCATATTAGTCCCAGGATATTAGAGTGACAAGGTGGATGAGGTAATCTTTTATTGGATCAACTTTTGTTGGTGGAAAAGACAAGTTTCAAACTACATAGCATTCTGCTTCTGTGTACTCAAAAGCTTGTCTTTCACCAACAGAAGATATTACCTCACCCATCTTGTCTCTCCATGAGCTGTGTAAACATTTCAGAGTTTACGATGGCTAATGTATATAGACTCTGCAGTAAATATAAATACATATCACTCGCTTTTCCCTCATAATTCATAAACACTGGAAACCTCTCATTTGAATGCAAAATTGTCAAAAAACAGAATAACCTGCAGCTGAAAAACTTGTCATGGCTGCTAACATCAGCAGAGATTTGTTTTATTATTTTGACCACTTTGTTTTAAATATCTTGATGGTACCATTTGGTTAACATATCCTGCTGTCAATCCCATGGGATAATGAAGCTCACTGTGTACTCAGAAAAGTGACTGTATAAAAATGGCACTTTCTGAGCCAACAGATCTGCTCCCTGTGTGTGTTCAGAGTCAAATCTGCTGACTTATGAAAAAAAGTAAGTTTTCATTACTGTCAGCCCTGTAGAACACCACAGCTCTGGGGATTCAACTGCATTTGCTTCTGCTAGGCACTTCACTGTTAGCAGAAAGGGCACTTTTCAAAGTCACAAATGGCAAGTGGGCACCCAACTCCCACTGACTGTCAAAGAAGTCACATGCCAGGGTGCCTTTGGAAAATCTCCCCTGAAATGAACTAAATTCCAGTTGCAGGGTCACCTTCATCTGAAGAAGTAGGGTTTTTACCCACAAAAGCTTATGCCCAAATAAATCTGTTAATTTTTAAGGTGCCACAAGACTCCTCATTGTTTTTGTGGATACAGACTAACACTGCTACCCCTCTGATACAGGGTCACCTGTGTAACCCACTTCTGTCCTCAGTTAGACCTGTGCAATCACACTGAACATAAGAGACTTGCACAGGTAAACCTAAGAGCATAAACTGAGGGTAATGGGGCTACACAGCACTCACTGAGGGGAGGATTTGGACTGCGTATCAGAGGGGAGCCTTTGTTTCTGGTGATGATTCATGAGCCACAAAGAACTCTCTTGGATTCTCAAATCAGGTTCATTGTTTAGGGCTGGCAGGAAGGGAAAACAACAGCATTCATCTTCTTACTTGCAAATTGAGTAAATTTGAAGAGGGAATAACTGAGGCATAATAAAGGTGGATTTACACAATGCACCATTTTACAAAGTAATTTTGCCAAGCAGAATCATACTTTAAAGGACAAATGCTGCTGGCATTCTCTGTAGCATGGAATGAGACCAAACAATGGAAAATCCAGAGCAGACATGATACACAGCTTACTTGAGGTGCTGCTATGCTGCTGCTGATCAGAAGCCACAGAGAAGATTCTGAAATACCTCAACAAGCCTGCCTGTTGTGGGTGCATTGGAGCATGGCTAGGGGAAAACAGTTCAAAAGAAGAATATAGGGCAAGACTCCATTCTTATGGAAGGGAGAGAAGACAATGCCAGGTTGTTGAACCTGGGAAAGAGGTATCCAGAGTTTTGTGGCTTGGGACTGAAGCTAAATAATTTCCTTGCAAAGAGGTACACAGTGAATTACACTGTAGTAACACTGAGTAATGAAACACAAACTCCCAGGTGGGGGTACATGTCTACCCTTCCTATTCCAAATTATTAGAAGCACTTAAGTCTGTCCTCTGCACTTTGCAGGAGCGGAAAGGTGGCTATTCTATTTCCAAACCAATTAACCTATTTTGGTTCAGTTTCTCCATCTGAAAATGGGGATAAGAAGTTTCTCTCACCACACAGAGTGGTAGGGCTAAATCCATTAATGCTGTAAGCTCTTTGAGATCCTGAGATGGAAGGTGCTATACGAGTGTAAAACATTGTTATGGGTTTGTAGGATGCCTAGCAGGATGTAGTGCATGTCCATGAGTGAGAATCTTAGGTTCCACAACAAAAACAATAAGAAAACAACAATATCATGAGAATAATGCTGTTACCCTTCCACAAACATTTGTATAATGTGAGTCTCTGTATAGTGGATGTGCAAAGCCACAGCTGTATACACAGAGGGCTGTGCTGCAGTTCCAGCGACCCAGCAGAAGCAAGATATCTAAAAAAGGTTTGTTGTCCACTTTTCTGGCTCAGTAAGCCTCCTCCTGCATTTCCGCCTAGCTTCTACTTTCTCCTCCCAGCCTGGACCACTTAACCTCTGTCTCTCCTCATCCCACCTCAGTATTCTCCTGGCTGCCTTTAACCACCCTGGTCTGCTCCCCAGTATCTGGGGCCTGATTCCCAGCTCTCTGAAGTCAGAATCTTTCTACTGATTGCAATGGGCTCTGGATCAGGCCCCAGGTCAGGATGCATCCTGTCCTCTCCAGGCAGATATGACTAGAGCTTTGCTGTCTTCAGGCAGGTCTCTCGGGCTCCATTCACACAGAAGTTCCAAACAAGGAAAGGAACCATCAAGAAAAGGTGCCTCTCTTTTCCTTTGGGGGGTTCTAGTTCTGTGACCTGGTGTGTCAATTAGGGAACATTCATCTAATGGCCCTGATTCTACACCATTAAAGTTCATAGGAGTTTTGCCACTGACATCAATGAGAGTAGGATCAAGCCCTTAATGGCTAAACTAGTTTTGTACCATCTGGTGCAGTTATTTTTGTATCTATCATATCATCCTACACTGTGGGTAAAGTATGAATGGATTCACTTATTTCCTCAGTAGCACATTAAGATAATTTCACATCTCTATGCTGGCTGTGCAGTTCCACTTAATTCACAGGCATAAACAGTAATAAGGACAGTGCTGTAAGACACAGGAATATGCATGTGTTTGGATCTTTGATCCACTGAAAAAATACAATGTGATCAGAATACTATTGAAGGTATATTGTGAACTACATTAGAAAAACCCACCATATTGCGTGTAAAGAACATCGATCACATGGGACTAAATTAAGCACAGAAGTCTGCAAGTTGATCAATGGGTAAAAAAAAAAAAAAAAAAATTATACCTGTTCACTAACACATGCATTAATGCTTAACAGAAAGCAAAACTTGTTTTCTTTTATTGTATTCACAAGTGAGTGGTGAAAGCTGGAAGGGGTTTTAAAGCTTATCTTCTGATCCCCTATGACAGTACATCAAAATCCTGGAGAAGAAGGCAATGCATAATTCACTTTTAAAATCAGAAAATGGATTAGTTTTAATGACATTAAAGTTAAATTAAATTAATGTTCAATCTAATCAAATTCAAGGGCATTTAATGTTTCACATCACTAATTTTTAATTCTTTACACTTGTAGTGAAGTTATTTCATGCAGTAGTACCATATGCAAGGTGGTCAGTTTGTGCAACCACTTATATTTAAGTTTCCTGTGCTGACATCTGAATTCAGAAACTAAAAGATATAAGCAATAAATTCCTGAGCTTTAAACACAAAATGGGAATCTTTGTGAGAAGCTGGCCAAATTCAAAGGTGAAGAACAGTTTTGAGCAGATGTGTTAGATAAATATCGTTTAACTGGAACACAATCTTACTCAAACAAAAAATGGATGGGGACTCTCATACCAAAGGAGTTGGAATTGTTAGTTTCTTTGCATTTCAGTCATTAAAAAACACATCTAGGAGATCAACTATAACCCTTGAAATTGATCAATACTAGCAAAATCTCAAGCACAGGAGGTGCTGATAGGAGGCAGAAAAGATGAAAAAAGAACAGTTAGTTATCTTCCCATCTTAAAATAGAAGGAGTTATTTATGTCTGAAGGAAATATACATTTATTTTACTGACACCGTCTATTCAGACTAAAGGATTTGCCATGACTATCACTCAAGCTTCCAGTTAAGAGGTTATTGAACCAATCATTTATAGATACCCTGAGATAAAATTTAACACGGAATTTCATCTTGGAGTCTATGAACACTAACTTGTAGCAATAGGACTGGGGATGAAAGAGCTTCTTTCAACTAGAGAACTTTTCAATATGAAAAAAAAAATCTCTCACCTCTGATGGTTATTTTTGCTGACCACTTGGATGTCCCATCCAACACACTCTGTTTTGCTGCCTTTGTGTATTGCACAAAATCTTCTTTGGAAATCTGGAACATTTCCTGGATCACTTCAAATACCTCTGGTCTATTTCTCTCCCTAATCTTCATTCTTTCCTTCATAGCAGTAATAATATTCTGGGTCTTATCTTCTGCACCATGTTTAGAACTCTTCTCTACAGCTCCTGAGTTTTAAAATAAATGAAGTGATCGATGTATTCAAAGAAACATTGGAGCAAGTGACTTATCGCATCATCATGTTTGGTTTTCACTTCTATAACCTCTAGCCAATATTAGGTACAATGCTGGAGTACAGCTCTTCCAAATATTATTGTGCCATCCCACAACAGAAAAAGCATTTGGGAACTGCTGTGCCATCCACTGGGATGTAATTCTCTATACTGAAGGTTAGGATTGTAATTTTACCTGAGATTATACTGATGAGTATTTCATATTTTGCAATACTAGGTGATGAATGAGTCTTAAGTGGCCTCTATAATTGAGAAAGAATGTATGTCAAATGACTCTGTGGTAGGGAAGTTGTCTGTCTATATTGAGTTTTCAGGATCTGACCCTGTCCGAAAAACATTACTCTTTCGGATACTTCCTTTCTGAGCACTTAATATAACAACATTTATATTTCCTTTTTTTGTATAGTTTCCTTAGCGAATGAGTAAAATTCTGCTTGCTAGGTAAACTGATAAAAGAAGCTAGAAGGAATTCCATGCTGAATGGGAAACCCTGATTTTCAAGGCACAGACTATTTGGTGTATTACAGTTGCCAAATATTATAGCATTGCATGACAATTATAAATTTAAGACAGTCACTGTTTCCCATTACAAACCCCTTTTATCAGAGAGCTGATAACTTGACCAAGAAATATGAACTGTTTCAGATGCCTTCAGGACAACTCAGAAGGTAAATCCCAGAGTTTGCAGGTACTGTATACACTGGAGTAAATTTCTCCTCATCCCCTCATGGCAGAGCATTTCCACAAGACCATATCCAAAAGCCACATAAGTCAGGCATCATAGGCAAAATCCATTCCACCAACACAGAGCCTAAGTGCTTAGAGCCTCAGGGCTGCTCTAACTCCCCCTCCCAAGAACTAGCACAGGAAGCCCAAACTAGGATCACTGGAGGGCAGCACACTCTGGTCACATCTCCTTCCAACTAAGTAGGTCACTGGAAAGCTCAGTACTCCATGAGCAGAAGCGGGGCGAGCTGGTTTCATGTTAACTCTCCTGCTGGCTCTAAGCCAGCTTTCCATCCCCTTGGGCCTCTGAAATAGTGGCCAATATCCGGCCCTTGTTGATTAAATTCTGGTTGCAATTGGGTAGATAACTCAGGGTATGTACCAATGGGACAATTTAGAGACATTTTGCAAAGAATGCTGCTCTAGGAGAGCAGAGGGAAAGATGGTTTGGGGGTAAAGAAGGGGTACAGAACCTTGAATTTTTTAATAAAAAACAAATCAAAGGATTGTTATTAACCATCACACTCAGAAACAAGGGGACTCTACATTATTCTGTTCTCAGCTGTCACAGTAACCAGGTGCCAGCTTCAAAACAGAGATGTGCGATCTTCCCCCAGGATGGGATAGCAAACTGAAGACATGTCAGTACATGCATATGTCAAAATAGGAGAAAGTTCTTTATTAAGAGTAGTGAAGGGGCAAGAAAGATAAGAAACATATTGCTTTGTTTCAACTGTCTGTAACTCCTGGATGGAAACCTAATGATGGACCATAGGTGTCATGGGGCCAGTTCTGGGAAAGAGCCCACCTGTGCCCTGTTTAGCTATCACATAGTACTCGTCCATAACTAGCACAGAAATGTAACATTACACAAAGCTTTGTTTACATTGCTGCTAGTAAACATCAATGTCAAGAAAAGTTAAAGGAAGAAAGCTGAACACTAAAGCTAAATTGAGGCACAGTTCTCTGATAGGGCGGCATGGAGCTGCTCCTCCCAACAGGAGCCCCTAGAGACATTCCATCTCAGGGAGGAGACAGGCTATGTCCTCAAGCTCCCCAGCATGCAGGGACAGAGCTCCCAATGCCATACCCCTTTGGAGGGTGCAGCATAACTCCTCCAGTTCTGCTAGCCAATGTAGAGGGGTGAGCATGGTTCTACCTCTTCGCTGTCTCCTTGCTCATGTCTTGCACTCCACTATAGTATAGGGACATAGATGGGCCCTACTGAGGCAGAGAACTAAAAAGGACTCCTTGTATCTTCCACTGCCTTCCTGTTTTGGGCTCCTGGGGAGCAGCAGGGCACAATGTGACCCAAAGCGCTGAAACCAGAGCCTAAGGAAGTTCCTTTCTCTAACACAACTCTCATTACTGTTCATTTCCCAAACTGTAGGTGGGTGGCAGAAAAGACCAAAGGATAGTGCCTATTCGATTGCAAAAACAACGAGAAGTCCTTGTGGCACCTTACAGACTAACAAATTTATTTGGGCATAAGCTTTCATGGGCTATAATCCACTTCATCAAATGCATGGAGTGAAAAATACAGTTCATGAAAAGAGGAGAGTTGCCTTTCCAAGTTGGGGGGAGGGGGGAGCAGTGCTAATGAGGCCAATTCAATCAGGGTGGATGTGGTCCATTCCCAACAGTTGACAAGATGGTGTGAAACCTACCCATGTGATTGTAATTTATATACAGCATATGTGTAGGGCAGGGCTCGCGCTATTCTACAATCAGTGAAAGTGGCCGAGGAAGGAAACGGAATATTAGGAGGAGCAAAGCTTTCAGCATCTCTTTGTTCAGGTGACTTGGTTAGCGGGCAGGGACATTTGCTGGTTTGCTTACAGCAGCAAAACCACTAGAGCTGCCCCAGTACATAAAATAGACACGTGCCTAAAGAGAGTCACAAGGCTGGGGAAGGCATCATTAAAAGTTCTTCACAGCTGAAGGCTGAACTTGTAATTCATGAATGGAGAATTTACAGGGCTTTCAAGATATTTATTTTTCTAAATATATTCACTGATCACTGTGGCACTTCAGAGCTAACTATGCTGTTGTAAAGTCCTCTCCTTTCTGTCTAATGAAAGCATTGTTGAGAGGCAGCCCCATCACTGCATATTGTACTTGAGTAACATAGTGTTTTAGGTGTCCGATAACGAATTGGTTTATTTCTCGGCTCAGAGTAGGGTGCGAGGTTGAGGACGAGGAAGGAAACATAGCTCTGAGGAGAGCATGGGAAAGTGGGGCATGGCAGAACACCACCAGAAACAGGTGGTCAATGCTATGTTAAAAATGATAGCAGCAGAGAAGGGAGGTAGCTGGGATCACTGAACAAGATACACCACAGGTGTGCATGCCATATGGAGACTGTCAAGAACAGCAAGATGACAGAGCGATACAAAGAAGATTTTCTAACCAATGAAACAGTGATGTGATAGACATCACTTTTTTCACGACAGGTGCTGTGGGAATAGATGCTACTGATTGTTGATTCATACTATTGAAATCTGTGGACCAATTCTGCAGTTACTCATTCCTTATTAAGTAAAGACTAGCTTTGATTCCAGTGGGAGATTTGCCTGAGTTAGAATGATAGGATTGGACCCTGGCTATGTATTTCTGCACTGACATCTATCCCAGTATACATTTATTTAAAATGTTGCTTTCTGCACTCTCCACCTGAGATACTTTTTTTTCTTCTTCTTCTTCTTCTTCTTCTCCTCCTCATGAGGGTCCCAAGAGAGAGTAACTTATACAACCTTACAACAGCTGACTTCAGTACAACACGGGCAGTATAATGGAGAACACTCAGTCTAACGCTGCTGGCAACAGCGAGTTGCTATTTCAGTTCATTTATACTGACATGGCTGCTTAAAATAAAGGATTAAAAGTTTATCAAAACCAGAAAATGTGGGTGCCTATTTAATGAAGCAAGTAATTTATTCAGGCTTTTTATAACCACAATCCACAAACCTCTCCTCCATAGCCAGTTTTAGCTCTAGGCACTTTGAAATTCATACGCTGGCTGGAGCAAAAGGAATGGTTGCAGTCTGCATTGGATAAAGGAAAACAATGAATATGAGGGAGCCAAGTTATGAGCACATTTATAAAACGTAGCAAAATAAGTGTATTTTGTACAGAGATCTATCATACAGCTGTGTGCACTTCTCTTAAAAGCCACCTAATCCCGGCTCTATGCCAGCTGGGGAGACCTGTCCATTTCCCATGCTGCAAGATTGAGTGCATTACTAAAAGTATACTGGAAGCCCTTACAATTGTGCCATTTTTGCCTGAGTTAAATAGATGAGGTTATGTTAGAATACACTATACAACATAATTAGTATAAGAAAAAACTTATAGAACATTGCAAATAAAGATGTCACATTATTTAGTTACCTAGGGCAATAGGATAGTTTGTAAGAATAATCACTGTGTGCAAATATTGTTAGAAATATATTCCACATAACAAACAGTCAGATTGTTGGCCTTGATAAGGCAGCTTTTTATGTTCAATGCTTTGTAGCTGGGTTTGTTTGTTTTTTCTATTACTGATCTTTGGTGATCAGGTCTTCTGGCATCTAAACTGGCCTTCTGCCTTAAGGAACTCTTTCAGTATTTACTATAGATGAGGGCAGCAGAATCATCAGGACTATTAGCAG
This sequence comes from Eretmochelys imbricata, assembly GCF_965152235.1. Classification (NCBI taxonomy): domain Eukaryota; kingdom Metazoa; phylum Chordata; order Testudines; family Cheloniidae; genus Eretmochelys; species Eretmochelys imbricata. The sequence continues at coordinate 60,999,534 of NC_135581.1, forward strand.
CTGTAGAGCACTTTTACATTTCCAAGCACTGTGCGAACATTATCTAATTAGCCTTCCTCACACAATTCCTGTGGGGGTACATGGAGGTACTGAAGGTATTATTATTCCCTTTTTACACTGGGTGAAACTAAAACACAGTGAGGTTAAGTGACTTGCTCTGCAATTAGAATTTGAGAGTTCCAGCTCTGTGCTTAATCTGCTGGAGTATAATCCCTTTTCCGTGATGCCATCAGGCACTACTATTTTGCTTTGATGGCATTTTTCTTTAAAGCTCTCTCAGGTTGTCATGACTCAGGAAGAGGCTCTCTGTCCGACAGCACTGAAAGGGTCTTCTATCAACATGGGGACTTCATTGGAAGCTTATAGAATCTTTTGAGCTAATCATCTTTTTTTTATTATTATTATTTATATTGTGCCTGAACGATGCTAGGCACTTTACAGAGCAGCAAAGACACAGATATTTATGGCCATATGGGAGGCATGGCTTGATCCACTGCACAAGATTGGAAAGGCAATGGATGAGGCAAGAGTGGAATGCTGGAGGCGGAATTCCATGGGGTATATAACACAGTAGCATAATCTTCTATGGCTTCTGTATCTTGAGAATCCCTGAGAATCTCTGTGCCTGGTACTGACAAACAGGTAGTTTTTGAACGATGAAGACAAATTCCAGTGAGCAAAGATTTCAAACTGAAAAAGGAGACATGCTTAGAAAAAAAAATCCTTATGCACACAAAGGTTAAGTGCCAATACAAAACAAATACCAGCTGAAGAGACCTCAAGCGATTTCCAGTTGTATGGAGAGGTGAAAGATGACTGTTGAAATGCTTCAACAATGTGATAAATACAGTAACTTTGACCTTACATGCCTTTTTGCTAGACATCAGAAAAGCAACATGCTTCATTTTCCATCATTGCCTTTCATTAATAAGTACAGACTGAGGAAATTATGCTGTAATAATAAATCATGGATACATTCAATGTGGCAGTAGTGGGTCACTGTCAAAATTCATGCTTATTTTCCAGGCAATACAGATAAAATTGGAAATATGCATTAAATAATACAAGATACAATTGCCAAACTGTATGGCATAATTTAATGAAACTATTCTTATATCCTGTAATATGGCCAATCCATCAACAGCCTTGTCTGTGCATTATTGATTAGAGTCATTTAGACAATACAGTGGCCTATATTGTACAATAAAATTAACAAAGCCCTCTTACCCAAGGACTGATCCAAACAACGTAGCAAAGATTTCTGACTTAATACCATACCTACTTCTGAAAGCAGCATCTTGGTGAAAATGAGCGGCTTAATAAATAGACCACTGATTTTATTGTTTAACCTCAGTCTAGGACCATCTTGGAATACTGACCCAATTGAGCTTGTTATCTTCTAGCGGACAGCAATCTGCACTTAAAACCAAATTGTAGCTGCTCGAAAGACAATCCATCATAGCAATCACCAGATTGCTAGCCAGACAGATTGTCTGGTGGGGTGTTAAAGAGAGACAATGGGCCAGATTTCCAGACTATGTACATGGCTGTGGCTCCACCGAGGTCAAAAAAGGAAAGGCCAGAGCCTTGGCTGATTTAATACTGCTAATTGCAGCCCTCTCTCTCTCACACACACCCAAGAGCAAAAAACAGCATGGAATTCAGAAAGATATTTAAAATTTTCTTTGCTGGCTGATTCCATGTCAGTGATGAAACTTTAAAATTTCTTTTCAATAAAAGACATTGTGTAAGGACCTAATTTTCAAACACAGGTGGCATAGTAGAATCCAAAGCCTGCATTTGAGTACTCAGATCTACACGTGGGCAGCCAAAATTGATATTTGGCCACTTAAAGCACCCAAAAGTGTGATCTGGGGGCCCAAAAATATTAAAGACTGGATCCTTTATGTGGATTTAAGTTTTATATCTATAGCTTAAATTGTAGATGTTTACTTGATCAAAACGGCCTGTGCCTCACCTCAGAGAGGAAGCAGAGAAACCAAAGGGGAACACCCTTTATCTCAGATGTGTGGGCCCATGTTAGGTTTGTAACTTTGCCAAGTACTCAGATAGCCTGGTGATATGTGTGGCATAAGTATCAACTGAACATTAGGTCCAGGATGATGCAGTGGCAAAACAAAAGCAACAACACCACCCCTCACTAACATGGTCCTTGGATGTGTCAAGAAGGAGTGAGTAGGTGTCATTACCTCTCTATACATATATGGCACTGGTGAGACCTGCGTTGGAATACCATGTCCAGCTCTCGCATCCACACGTTTAAAAAGATGTTGGAAAACTGGAGAGGGTTTAGCAAAGAGCTGAAAGAATGACTTGCAGTCTGAAAAACATGCCTTCCGATAACAATGGGAGACTAAAGGAGCTCACTCTAATTAGCTATTAAAAAGGTTAAGAGGCATCTTGATCAGGGTTCACAATTACCTACATAGGGAGAAGATTTCTGATAGTAGAGGGCTCTTTAATCTAGCAGACAAAGGCATAACAAGAGAAAATGGCTGGAAATTGAACTCAGTAAAGCTTAGATCGTGATGGCAATTAACTACTGGAACAGCATACCAACTCTCCATTGAAAATCAATGATATTTGCGCTCTTAAGTCACTTAGGTGCACTTGGAAATGCTACACTGTATGGCCCGTATTGTATCTCATGGGAGATGGTGCCTTCTGACCTTAAAATCTATTAAATAGAAGGACAGATATACAGATTGACAGTGTACGTAAAAAAACAAGTCCATTATTATTATATCTACAATCTAATTCTAGCAGTTTGTACCATGTGTAAATGTTAAAAACAAGTATACCAAATGTTTGTGCATATGTAGTTGTGGTGTTAACATTTGTTAGAGCAATTATACCTAAAAGTCAAGCCAAAAAATATTTTTGAACCTTTAAATTCAAAATTTATTTCAAATTGTAAACAATTATTAAACGACGAAACAAAGTATTAGATTTCAGTGGATCCACACCAGGGATGTGTTTGGCCTACTAGCAACTACAAGTAACAGTCCAGATTCAGGGGTGAGGTCTGAAGTGGTGTATGTTGATAAATGAGTGTAAAATAGCAGAACTGGATCTAAAGGATGTATGCACAGAGGTACTTCAATAGCGGTATCTACTAGGTAAAACTACAAGCAGCTGGGTATAACAAAGTGTAAGTTTAAGTAGGAGCACACCCCCCCCCACCCCTCCTCGCGCACACACGTACACAGGGCTCAATACTGCCAGATACTGATAACTCAGGCCATGTGTGGCAAAATACCTTGTTTGTCTCAGTAGGCTCAGTCCTTTTTAGCCTTGGAAACTCAGGATTGGGGCAAGGCAAATCCTTACAGGTGGCATGGGGTCCTGCTACTCATCTCCTCAGTCAGTCCCTTGTGCTTGTTTTCCTTCCCTTCTAGGGAGCAAGTGTAGCCTCCCTACTGGGAAGGTCTGGTGTCTTGCTGCAAACAGCCTATTAGCAGCTTCCCCACACCTCTCACTCTCCCCCTCCTACCACCCAGGGGAGGGTTTAAAAAGGTCCCAAGTAGTTGGAGTCAGCTGAACCTAATTGGTTCCCTAGCAACCCCTTTTCCAGCTGAACCCTATTGCCCCCTGGTTCTCTCTCCTCAGTGGATAGGGAGGGGCCTTTTAATCCCCTGGGACTAATTACAACCCCCCTTTTGTAGTTGTTTGTCCTGGGTTTAATACACATGATACAGAAAAAGCATTTAAACATATGCTTAACTTCAAGCACACAAATAGCCTAATTGACTGCAATTTCCTACCATGTATAGTGACAGGAAATTTGTTTAGTTCTTAAGTAGCTTCTCAAGAAAAAGTCTCTGTGCCTCTCTCCTTACCGAGTTCTCTCTGTGGTACTGTGGATCAAGTGGGTAAAAACTGCAGGAGGATGATTACCCTCAATATCTGGGGACAATAGCTGGGTCACTATTACAAGATGATCCTAGATCCCTCTTTACACCCTCTGAATTTAATCTGCCTGCAATTGGGAAGAAAGGGCTTCTTTGAACTATGACTCTCTCAAACAGCAGAAAGTCACTTCTCACAGCTTCTCCAAGGCACCTCAGCCAGCCCCCAATTGCCAGTGTACTGATTTCTATATGCCTGGGAACAAATGAACTCAAGCATTGCTCACTCCATTAGAAATGGACCCAAAAGACAGAAAGTTCAAGTCTGAATTCACTCAAGATTAGGGATGTCTGGATTTGAGTTATCACTGTATAATATTAATATTATTCTATGTAGTGCTGTAGAATAGGTGAACATGCCAAAGAAATTAAGCTTGTCATATCAAGCTTCCAGGCCAAAACTGAGTCCTCGCAGTATAATTCAGAACAGGTACAGAATGTCCAGAGTGGTCATGACTGCTGGGTGCTTTATGGAAGAAGACAGATTATTAGACAACGTTTGGTAAGAGAAGGAAGGAACCTGACTAACAATAACAGACATTCTTCCAAGCAAAAGGGGATGTCATGAAAGGCACAAAGTCAAGAGTACAGTGCATGCAGCCATTTGATCTATAATGCCCTCTGTAATATTTCACTTCCACTAATGTTAAATGGAAGTGTTCTGAATATGCATTCTCTCAGATAAAGGAGTGAACCTTTTGCTCTGCAATGATATTTTTTTCTTATATAAGCTAAAAATGCTTCTAAACAATTAGATCATATTGCCCTTGCCTTCCTAGATCTGCATGTAGAAGAGTTCCCCCTCCCAACGCAAAAAAAGGGTACAGCCATCCAGCGGTGAGTGACATCCCTTCCTCCTGGACCAGGAGTACGACTCTACCCAAGGTCCAAGATCCATGCACAGTATTTGTAGGAGACGGATATTGTTCCCACTGCTTTTTTTGTGCAGCCCTCTCAGTGCCACAGAAGAGGGTGGGAATTGTAGAAGCAGCAGTAGGCGGGAAAATCGCTGGCCGCACAGCTCCGAACTAGGTGGTACAAGATTCCCTGAAGCAGATGTAGATGGGACAGGCCTCTATTAGACCTGCTGAGATCCATATGGAGCTCCCAAGATCTGCAAGTTCTGGTTCTAGTACCCTGCCCATTCTGTCAGGAGGGGAACCCCACACCCCTGATCAAACAATCTAGGGAAAATTCCATGATGGGCACTTTGTGGAGTTTGCCTATTGCTGGCCCTCTCCTTTGGGCTTTTCTGTGGGAGGGTGCGATCTGGATCCAATACTAATAAAAATGGAAAAAGAGGCAAGCTAAAATGTTAAGTATGGCAGCTCACTGTTGCTTTGTTCTTGCACTAAGGGTGATAACCAGTTAGTCAACAAATTACTTGCACATATTCTGTTGCCAGCAGCACTACAACCTGACAGCAACTTTATTTCATTTTTATTCTTGAAAGTATAAGCCAAGTGATTCCCAAAAGACCTACTACGCCAAATCACTACACAGAACTGAAAGAGATCAATGGTCTGATACATAACGAATTATTTTTTTAGATGGAGTCTTAAAATGTTGCTGGAATCAAATATGTCAGTTGGTCAAATTAGAGTAGACAGAATCTGACACTTGCTCTATATTATACACTCCTCTTACTCGGGGCATGTACTGCCCAGGAAACAGAAGTTCTGAACACATGTTAAAAGACTTATTTGTTAGCATCCTGTTTACATTAAACATGGCTGAAACTTGAAACCATGCCAGCAGCAAGCCTAGTCTACACCATAATGCATAGTTTTAGAACATCACTTTCAGCACAAATGAACAAACCTTCTTTTCATACTGTTTAATTAAAGTATACTAGCAATTCAGGTGTCAAACAAGGTTGCTACTAGCTCAGTTTCAACCATAATGTGGAACCAAGGTTAGACACTGTTTGATTTGCAAATTCTCCATTGCGCTATGGCCTCTTTGAGTCTGTGCATCTGGTCAGCTGGCAATTCCCCCTGCATAGTGGGAATCCTTGGGTGTCATAAAGCTGGAAAATGGCTCTATGCCATCCAGCATCATAATCCATGGCATAAGGAGTATGGCTGGGAGAGAGAGGGTGTGGCTGGAACATCAATATACTCTGGCTATACCTAGCTGCTACAATGGTCCCTCAAGGACATGATGGCTACTGCATAAGATAGAGCAACCCTAGGCTGCTATAACATATACTGGGGGCCAAAAAAGTCTCTTTTCAGACTCAGAATTGACAAGTCATAAAGGTGGCAGGTCCTGATTCCCTACTGCCTTGCATTGCACAGAATGCACAGTGGGTATAAAACACTACCAAATTTAGTATGATCTAAAAATGTTCCCAAGTTAGTTTTTGGGAGCGATGCTCAGGGTGGCCACAGTCAATTGGCTTCGCCTGCCCACTTCCTGGATCCCAATAAGGCCAGAGTCAATTGGGCCATAAAGGGGACAACAGATGATAGCAAAGTTCACTCCGGGGATGAAGGAAGGTTAGTCACTAGGCACAGAGGCATAAGGTATAGTCCCCTACTACGCTTGTAAATATGGAGTGCATCTACCTGATATGGGCTCAGCAGCTTTTCTATCAGCTATCTGAAGATGGCTTATCACTTGGCAGGGGATTATCCAAATTAATTTTTAGTATTCTTGATGGCAGGAATCCAATATGGTAACAGTGCATTAGTGCAAGACCTTTGATTCATCCCAATCCCAAACACAGGGCTGGGAGTTACTAAAACCAGAATCTGCAAGGAGGATTGTAACAAGGGTGTTGAGCTTTAAATGCCAGTATAATATCCCTCTGTGTTATTAATGAGTTTCATCCCAGTAAAACAAGGTAAATTACTAAGAGGTTGATTGGATTGAGGGAGAAAAGAAAGAAAATTCCTCATTGTATGCAGCACTTCCTTATCTCTTAAATACTGCTGATAACACTCTTTTGCCTTATTTTAGAGGGGAAAAAACAGTACTGAAACCATTAGATTACAAGTTATTTCCATAAACAGATCATTATAAATAAATATTTGTTTCAAAAATGAATGTATTTGTTGCAGGAGTTGCTATGATGATTAGCATTTTGTAATTAATAGAGGCAACAATGCCACATAGTAGACAAAAGGGAAAGGGGGTTGAAAAGTACTTGTGTACTATCATCCTGTCTAATATTTTCCCCTTAAATAGATGCAGTATTTTCTTTTGAAGAGATACTTTTTACTCGATTATTTTGTTTTTGCTGCTTCTTTTTTGGGTTCTTTCCCCTGAGACACTGCGGCAGAGAGTTAAACACTATTTCAAAGAAGTTTGTAACTTTTAATTGCACTCTGTGCTTTTGCAGATACATTTGACGGAAAATTCACCTAACTGGTATGTAATGTTTATTGTATCAGGCCACATGTATTCATTAACATTCCTTTATTACAACCACTCCTAATAGCAGATTTCTCAATGGGAGAACTCCATCATTTTTGCAGCTGGTACATTCATATTTATTTATTACTGTTGGGGTACAATTGAAAGCAACAAAATATAAAGGCCCTAAAATTGAGAGACACCCCCCCCCAAAATGCATTCACAGGAAAATTTCAAGTGAAGTTTTTTAGTAGTGATTCACAAATAAAACTGGACTTTGAATGAAAGAAACATGTATGAAATGTTGACATTAAAGAATCATATTTTCCACACCTCCACCCCCTTTCTAATAGATTAAGGGCAGCACTGAATGACGTATACTGATTTATAACATTAAAATATAAAATGAAAAATTGTTAATGGTAAGATTAAGAAATTTGATAGCTATATTTTTAATTGTTTGTAATTATGTATAGTAAATGAGCACAGATGAGGTGCCAAGTCCTTTCTGGCATAAGTGTGGTTTTCCGAGTTCTTCTTTTACATAGCATTGCTAATCTTCTCAAAAAATGTTATTGCTGACAGAGCAAAGGTAATATGTCATGCTGAAAGATGTAAGTAAAAGATACACAAACATGTAATGATAAATACCCACCTCCCTTTTCTGGGAAAAGCCAGGGCAGGGTGACTCAAAAACATGACCCAGAAATTGCAGAGCCATAAGGAAAAATGCAGAAGTTGGGTAACTGAAGCTTGCGCACGTGTAATGCACGGGTTAATGTGCTAAAAGCCAATTAGATAAAGATTAAGTAATCTGTAATGTAGAAATGTAGAAAAGACCTAAGTGAACCTGGGCCTTTAACTGGAGAAACACCAGATCAGAAACTGAAGAATGGGATGGAAAGACCAGACCTAGGGTTCTGAGAAGATGATGACTATCATGGAAGATGGAAGAACTTGCGCCTGCCCCCGAATGTAGTAACAGGGGACCACTTACCAAATCTGTCTTGTCTGTTAGTATCTGTCTGGCATAAATGTACCTGCAGACACTATAAATGACAATAATTCTCTCTGAAATTGTATAGATAAAGGCGAAAATTTATTAATCCTAAATTGGGTGGATTTGTGACTCAGTTCCCCAATTTTTAATCCCAATGACTATGATTAACATATTTTCACTGTGGCTACTCAGGGAGAATTTTAATGAGGGAATGCGACTGCAGAGAGTACATTACTGTGGCTGTAATCACTAGCAGCAGCATTTTCATTTTTATCTTTGTTCTGATGTTTTCCTATATTTTGAATGAAACAAAATGAACAGGGCATCATGTCACATAATTTCTATTGGTTTTGGTGAGATTGTTTGCAAGAGAAAGTCGACAATATATTGGTGTCCTAAGCCGTTATTTGTAAGTGAACGGCACAGGATCAGCAGAAGCAATTGACTAAATTATTCAAATGACCAAACCAAATTAACAACAGGTGCTTCCTAGATGGCTGGCCAGATCCTCAGCTAGTGTAAATCAGCATAGTTCCACTGACTTCACCAACTGAGGATCTGACCCTTCACTTCAGTGGGCATCTGTTAACATATATAGTATGTCAAAAGGCGTGAAGCATGGTAAAAAAATCAGCTGTCACCAAATACTCACTCTGCAAACAGTCAGCATTTAGGAGGTCTTGGCACTTCTCATGACATTTGACACCACATTCAGTGCATCTCATGCCTTGCCTGGCTATGCCCCAAAGGAGACCTTCACATTCGTAACAGTATGTGGGAGTTGTAGCTGTCCACACTTCGAAGTTATGAGGAGTGGTTGATGACATTGGATAGATTAAAGCCTGCAATGTCTTTCTGAAAACATGCATTTTCTGTTGGGTGGAATGGGGGGAAAAAAAATCAATAAAAGTTATCTTAGATTTCAATGTTTTTTCACGAGTGAACTACAGTTAAAATGTATTTTATGAACATCACAACTTTAAAAATATCAGATTATAAATCACATTACACATTCCTCAGCAAAATACTCATTTACTCAAGTCATCTTGTACTTTGAAGAGCAGGTTGCCTGGATGACCTAGTTTAACTGATTACATCAACAGCAGCATTAAGATGTATTTGATCAGTCAATTATATTTTCAACACAGAGTCCAGTATAATTCATTTTTTCATATTGATGGCAGAAATGCAAAAATTCATTAGCATTACATTTGCAGATCCATTTTTAAAGCAATTACCTTAAATATAGGTATTTATATGCTTTATATATATAAATATGAATATTTATATGCTTCCTACAGGAAATTGTCTGACTATATACACTGCATGGAATGTATCTCTATTATGTAGAAAATGCCTTCTCTTAAATCTCATTTCTGTATTGTCTCCCCATAGGGTTGAAGTGGGCAACTTTCATGAGTTCCATTTTTGGTGGTTTTCCCATAGTACTGAATCTAATCTTTTTGGTTTTGAGTCAAGACTCTCTTTTTCTCAGAAGTAGGAGTGCGTCCAAATCAAACCCCAGAACTGAGCACTCAGATCTTGAGCAGCTTTGGATCAGGATCCAAATTTTGCTGCTCATGACCACCTCTAGACAAAAATGATCAACTATACACTAATTAGCACTGCAAACAAGCTGAATTGCAGCTCATTAGCGCCAAAAGCCAGTTGAACACTGATAGACTAGCCCTTGTAGGTTTGCATATAAAACAAGGGCATAAAACCCTATAGGTTCCCATATAAAACATCCCCTACTATTAAGTTTACTCAGCTTTGTGTGTTAACAGCTGCTCTGCTAGGTATTGAGTGCTCCCAAGCCCCAATGATTTCAATGGAAGTAGAGGCAATTCAGCAGCTTTCAGGTGATCCTCAGCACTGTACAGAATGAGGCCCCAACTTTGTTTCTCTGATTAAATGCAGATGGCTGACAGCATCATATTAAGAATTATAGTCTTGTCTGCTTCTAAATAAGTTAAATAAATCTATTGTGAAGGAAGAGCAGTCATCTGGAAGACAGCACAGGGGAAAGCTGGATATTTCGAAGACTTGGTAAACACAGGCAAATGAGGCACCAAGTTATCTTGTTGGTTTGCTTATGAAAAAGAGAGAGAGAGAGCGCGCTGAGGTTGTGGAAGTGGGACAAGATAGGAATCTATGGCTGGAAGGAAGGGGAAACAGCCATTTTAATATTAAACCTATGTATTAAATGTGGCTCAAAGAAGAGATCAGGAGGATTGGAACTGAAGCTTTTTTCATTTCACCATATGAATTTAAGTTTTTGTTGATGCTTTCACATCTTTAATGCTACTTACTGCCATCTGCGCTCTGATAAGTGTACTCTGTAAGTGAGGGGTATTAACATTTAGAATGAGGCAAGAAGGGAAGATATTTTTGTTTATGTGGCTGGATATATATTTTCCCCATAACACCTGGGAATATTTTGACAATAATAAACAGTCCCACATTTTCTGGAGCACATATCTAGACTGCTAGCCTAGTATCACTGCTACACAATCAGTGCCATCACGTGACAACTCTCTACTACAGCAGAAAAACCATCACCAGGTGGGGGCCAGTTAATATTCATGAGCTGACTAAGTCATAAGCTTAGCCATATGTTTTCTAGTTCTCTCTCTCTCTGTGTATATATACACATACACATATAATCCCCACCCATGATTATTGGCTGATGAAGTCTCCCCCACAACCCAGTGAATCGTACAGCAGGGCTATAATTCTGTATTAAATTCTTTGGGTCAGATCCTCAGCTGGCATTAATCAGCCTAGCTTCATTGACATCAATGTAGCTGTGCTGACTTATAGCAGCTATGGCGGCAAGGTTAATTACAAAACCAAACACCTAATTACTTGAACAGAATAATGAGCTATGTCAGAAAAACTGCAAGAATCTCCCTTGCCCCCTCTTCATGTCTCTCTGTTTGTTCCCTACTCTCCATGTGCAAGCTTCTCATCATCATTACTGATGCTCTCCAACATAGAGCCTTACTCTGCCTTTCAAAAATCTAATTTTATGTTGTGACGTTGAGCTCCCATTTTCACTCTGCCAGTGAAACCAGCCTTGATTGCCCACTTTTCCCCATAAACACCTTTGTGCTTCCTCTGTTATGCTTGGTCAAAACTTCCCATCCACATTTGAAAAGACATCACCTATCTTATAAAAATCTCTTAAAAACCTATGTGGTGGCTACAAGTCACTGGAGTCTGGTATTGGTAGGGCAGGCAAGCAGCTGTGGCCATTGAGACTGTTGCTTTGACTAATTTATATAACTGATCTCCTCTTCCCTCCCCTTCTTTCTTGCCACTTATTGTCTAAAGTCTTGACAGAAAGTTTTCTGGATCCAGGACTGTTTTTGTGATAGTTGTTTGTACATCGTCAAATAGGATGGGGTCCTAGTCCCTGTAAGTGGATCTTGAATTGTTACCATGGTAGAAATATCAGTAATAATAAATGGTGCTGATTAGCTGAGACTATGGAAACTTAAGTAAGCTTAAATTTAAGTAACCAAAAGTTGCTTGTTACATCCTGATGGTAATTGGTACACTGTGCAGCCTATTTGGGCAGAAATTCTGCTCTAGTTCACACCTATATGATCCAAGTAACTTTGAGACTCTTAACTATAGTAACTGAAGACTGAAAACAATTTGAGCGAATAGCTGTGACTGAAAACAATGGGATGATGCCCTGATGAGACAGTGCAACACAGCCAGGGAAGTGGCTCTACATAATTTTTCTACACCTCCCATACCAGGAGCTTCCTGGGTCAGGTCTTCTCCCAGCTGGTAATTCTTTTAAAGCTTCTCTAACTTGCACTGGCAGATAGATAACAACTAGGAGCTCCTCTGCTAGCCATGATCTCAGTCTAACGCACAATATGTTCCATTCCTTCCCCAATTCCCAGAATGCCCCCTTCACAGCTTACCAGGTACAGAGGTTAAAAAGAAAACCTCAAAAACATCTCAAACTGAATATATACCATACGTTGATTAATCACAGTTCACAGAAAAAACCGTGTCTTTGAAGATTCCTTTGCAGACTTATTGCTATAATACATATTATCTGATTAGTCACATCAGTGAAAATCCTGCCATGTTTTTCACCCTATTCAATTCCATTGATTTCAACAGGGTATATTTCATTTGTAAGATTTGGACCATTACATTGTATAAAGAAATCAAAATAAACTGTAGTAGTCCCTGAAAGAAACACATTTTATATAATCCTTTTGCTTTGTGGTAAATAGCACAGAAGCCAAAAAATACATGTTTTGTTTTTTTGTTATTTAGCACCAGGCTATTATGGGAAATTCAAAGATAAAAAAATGTTTTGTCTGAATAACTGGTTTACAAGTTGTGTCTTTGAAATAAAATCTTACTCATATTTGTTAAAGGACAGTATAATATTACTAGGGTTGTTGATTAATCACAGTTAACTCACAAGAACTCAAAAAAATTAATCACAATTTTAAAAATTAATCGCGATCAATCACAGTTTTAATCACACTGCTAAACAATAGAATACCAATTGAAATTTACTAAATATTTTTGGGGTTTTCTACATTTTAATATATATTGATTTCAATTACAACACAGAATACAAATTGCTCACTTTATATTATTTTTGATTCCAAATATTTGCACTGTGAAAGTGATAAAAGAAATAGTATTTTTCAATTCACCTCATACATGTACTGTAATGCCATCTCTTTATTGTGAAAGTGCAACTTACAAATGTAGCATTATGTACAAAAAATAACTGCACTCAAAAATAAAACAATGTAAAGCTTTACAGCCTACAAGTCCACTCAGTCCTACTTCTTGTTCAGCTAATCACTCAGACAAACAAGCTTGTTTACATTTATAGGAGATAATACTTCCCAACTCTTGTTTATCTGAAAATGTAGAAAACATCCAAAAATATTTAAATAAATGGTATTCTATTGTTTAACAGTGCAATTAATTGCGTGATTAAATGCAATTAATGTTTTAAATTACAATTAATTTTTTAATCGCTTGACAGCCCAATATTACAAATGATATTTATGTATATATGTTTGGTAAGAACAGTCTTTTGCTAAACAACAACAAGAATTCCATGGATTCTGTGCTATTTAACACGTAGCAAAAGGATAATTTTATATATCTTATTATCCAGTACTCAGAATGCTTTCATTCGTAATCGTATTCTGTCCTGATCTATTGTGTATATTTATAGCACACCACTCACAGCAATATCTAGGCACTGTTAATGCACAGCAAAATCCTCCAATACTGAAAAATTATCCATTTATTCTCCTTAGACAATTGGAGATAATTTCACTCAAGCACTGTGTCACATGTTTTTTGAACTTTTGATTCCTTTTAAGAAAAGGACAAAAAACAAATAATTATGTTTCCAGTATTTTGAGCACCAGTGACATACCACAAACCTACAGTGTTATGGCTCTGATTCAGCAAAACAGTTAAATTTATGCTTTAACTTTAAGCACATAATTAAGTGTCAGTGACGTTAACAACATTAAGCACATGCTTAAGTACTCTGCTGAATCAGGGCTTTAGACTACACGTATTGACTACGTATCATAATGATGTCCCACTGTAGCATGCGTATGGAGCAGCGAACCTTACACAGTCTATTCCAAGAGTTTAATTTATAGGAGGTAGGTGGTAATTTATTCTGGGCAGAAATCATCAGCTGAAAGTTGACATCTGGCTTGATCCAGAAAATTCCGTTGTCCAGCCAGCCCAGTATCCTGCCTCAAACAGTGATCAGTACCTGACACCCCAGAAATAGCTGTAAAACACTCTATAATGGGATAACCTGCCCATAAGGAAAGCTATTTCCTAACTCCTGTCAACTAATGGACGTCTCATTCACTAAAGATTGAGGGTTTACATCCATTACCTTTCAGCCTGTCCATAATTGGATGTTCCTACTAGTCATGTAAATATCTGTTCCTTGTTTCAATACTGCTGAGCTCTTGGTCTCAATGATACCTTGTGGCAGTGAGTTCCACTGGTTACTTATGCATTAGGTAGAAAAGTATATCCTTTTATCAAGTTTTAAATTTGTTGCCTTTCAATTTTATTGTATGTCCCCTATATGTGCCCAGTTTGCCTTTTCTATACCATTCTTTATATAACTGTCATATAACAGGCTACCCCTATTCCTCTCCTTTCTAAAACTATCAGACTTAATCTTTTCATTCTCTCACCATGCAGATGTCTTCCTATGCTTGTAATCATGTTTGTTGTCTGTTTTCAGACTTCTATTTCTGGTACACGTTGTTTGATATGGGCTGACTTGAACTGAAAACAGTTATCAAGCTCAAGGCATATAACAACCTTATAATATATGCAGTATTATTTTCCATCCTATTCTTTATGCATCCTAACACTGTATTAACTTTCCCGACTGCCGACACATATGGAGCAGACGTTTTCATTGAAAGGACCCCTGCTTTTTTCCCCAAGTGATTACAGTTAATTCAGAATCGAACAGTGTGGTTAAAATGAGTCCTTCCAGTCTGCATTATCATTCATTTGTCAACAATAAATATGTCAGCTCTACAACTTGCTCCCTCTTACAGTTCTCAGAAAAACAAAACAAAACGCGGTGCAAATGAATTTGTTGAATCTGCCTGCCTCTATCTCCCCCTCCTCCCCCCCGTTTTTTTTGGTGATTTGAGTCAGTGGCTGAATGGATACTGATTGTCGCAGGAGTTGGTAATGATTAGAAATTGTCTTTTCGTGGGCATCTGTTAGTAATACATATGGATTGCTTTTAAATTTTGTAAATGTGGCCAGCTATTTTCATAATCATATGAAATAAATAACAGAAAAACATGTGTATTTTGTACTAGCTGTGTGATGTATTTTGGTTTATGTAAATTATATTTTTCTGTGCCTGTCGGTTTTTTTACGATTCCATACTTTGTTTTTGCCCTATCAACCTTTGTTGCTATTTTGAGACTGCAGCACAAGGTAACTGCTGCTTTTATTGAAAAGGATAATTTTAAACACTAGTTGTTTTCCACTTCAGTATTCTATTTTTGAACACTACCAGCTTATTCCTTTATGATTACCCATGGCACCACACCATCTCCAGTCAAATTACGGGGCCTCCTTTGAAGGTCTTCAATATCAAGATGTAGCCCACTAGCAACCTCTCCACTTTTCTACCTGCAGCATGTCCACTGTGGAGCCTAACTACATTATAAGAAAATGCAATGTGTTTCATTTTCTCAAAGGAGAATAAATCAAAGAAGAATATGTTTGGACTGGTAACTGGGGGGGAGTCACATGAGTGCCCTTTATCCCTCAAATTAGTGCTTCTGTTTAATCATGCTAGGTTTAGCCAGGCAAAATTACTCGCATTACACTTCAAATCTCCATGGAGAGAATGACATCTATTGTGTTCTTGATTAAAACAACCCTCTTTTGCAAAATACTGGTGGGAAATGGTTATGGCCAGATTATCAGAATGTGATTGTCTTCAAAAGATTGTCACTGTAAGTTTATGTGGGAAATAATCATTCTAGTCCACCATATACCACTACACTCCTTATTATTGGTGATTATTTTTATTGTAACCAAAAGGCTGCTAGATGCCCATCAGTAGTGAAAAATTACACATGGTCCTTGCAATCTAATCCAATGGGTAAACTATGACATAACAAAGTGTAACAGGCATGGAAAGGCAGTAGGCACTTGTCAAAATCCTGTTTATAGCACTGTTAAACATCTTTAAAATGACAGTTTCCCATAAACAGAATGCACATAAAATAAATGTTTTATAAAATAAAAATGTCTCTCATGACCCATTTCAAGTGAGAGTCATGACAGACCAAACTAAATCAACCCACGCTTTTCCCCCCCACTGCTCTAAATCTGCAAAAATACACATACGGGTTAAATGCCAGACTGGAATGATTCAGAAAGACAGACCAAACAAAAACTCTTAGAGATAATAATCTCTTACATTTATGACAGGTTTCAGAGTAGCAGCCCTGTTAGTTTGTATTCTCAAAAAGAAAAGGAGTACTTGTGGCACCTTAGAGACTAAAACACATTTATTTGAGCATAAGCTTTCACGAAAGCTTATGTTCAAATAAATTTGTTAGTCTCTAAGGTGCCACAAGTCCTCCTTTTCTTACATTTATGTAACACCTTTTATCCTGTAAGAACAAGCCAGGCTGCTTAACTAGCCAGGTTGCATAGCAGAGGGGGAAGGGAAAATTTAGAAGTTTAGAATCAATCTCTGCTCTTATGAAAAAGAATAAAAGATCAATATTGTCCTGTCATATCAGACAGGACCTTGGGTTTTTGTTTTTTTTTTAATTGTCTCATCTGAAAGTCCCCACATAGTAAATGGCATGAAATCAGTTTATTTTATCCTGGAATGACAAAGGACTGAATGACTTCTGAAGAGGTTTGAACCAATTGTTCAAGGAATCCAGGTTTTCCATACCAGATGCTTAGACCAATATATTAAGAAGCAATATATTAGACCAAACTACATATTACGAAGTCTAAAATAACGGGCCATTTATTATTTTAAGATAAATATACGATCCTAAGAGCCTAATTTAGCATTTCTTATTTATTTTGCTCTAATGAAGGCAAAAAGCCCTGGGTTTGTATGAGACAAACAGTACATTTAGATGTCCCTTACTTTTGAGATTTGCTGGCTGTTTTTTTCTTAGACTGTAAAATTTGCTTTTGGGACCATGTCTTTCTATATGTTTGTAAAGCACATAGCAACACAGGGCACTTGTATAGGGAAGAACATCTTGGTGCTTCCAGAAAATATATAAATAAATAAACAGCAATACTATCAAAATGCCCAGTCAAGACGAAACAAAATTTTCAACATCATTATCTTTTGCATAACATTAATAATAGATGTTCAAATAGCTCTATCAAAGTTTCTTCATTATTTAAATGAACACAACTTCCACTGTAAAGCACTTACCATTTCTTCATTGTTTATGGAAGTCCGGATAACCATGGCCAGGGATATACCAGATTTTCGGGCAGCAAGTGTCTGTTTAAAGTGAACACAAAAAAAGTTATCAAATACACCTGTAATACTAACTATAGAATTTAATGGAAAAAAGAGGGGTTGATAATGTTATTCTATGTGAGTTTAAGCAAAATTGTAACAAAGTGATGAATAAATTTCAGTTATTGTTTACTGCACAGAACTTTTAATGTTACAGTACATAATGGAAGCACACTTTCCAACAATCATTATTGTTTCTATTGGCAGTGCCTAGCCGAACTGCCACTCCTAATATAAAACCTGTTATTCAGGGTTTTACGGCTCAGTTTTTTTAACCCACAGGCTGTCTCTATTTTTCCGCTTTGCCAAGCAAATTCATATGCTACAAGGACAGGCATCCTGCACTAATGTGGTAGCAGGACACGTCTGCAGCAATTTGGAGATTATTTTGCACTGGGCTTAGAATTCAAGTTGCCAGCCTGAATCATTCTTTTTTTAAGTCACTGACCATTTTTAACATTTGTGTGTGTGTGAGAAATATTTCCCTTTCCCAAAAGATGCTGCAGAAAACTTTACGACAGAAAAAGAAAATAAGTCTTTATCAAAGAAGCCAACAATATTCACTCTGCATTCTGAAAGGGTCAGGGTAGAGTGAAAATGCTCTTCAGCTAGGAAAGGATTAACTCTATCTCCCTTCTTCCTCTCTCTTTGGCCAGCCATTCAGAATAGAGGCTGTCAAGGTTCCTCCCCCACTCTGAACTCTAGGGTACAGATGTGGGGACCTGCATGAAAAACCTCCTAAGCTTATCTTTACCAGCTTACGTCAAAACTTCCCCAAGGTACAAAATATTCCACCCGTTGTCCTTGGACTGGCCGCTACCACCACCAAACTAATACTGGTTACTGGGGAAGAGCTGTTTGGGCGCGTCCTTCCCCCCAAAATACTTCCCAAAACCTTGCACCCCACTTCCTGGACAAGGTTTGGTAAAAAGCCTCACCAATTTGCCTAGGTGACTACAGACCCAGACCCTTGGATCTTAAGAACAATGAACAATCCCCCCAACACTTGCACCCCCCCTTTCCTGGGAAATGTTGGATAAAAAGCCTCACCAATTTGCATAGGTGACCACAGACCCAAACCCTTGGATCTGAGAACAATGAAAAAGCATTCAGTTTCTTACAAGAAGACTTTTAATAAAAATAGAAGTAAATAGAAATAAAGAAATCCCCCCTGTAAAATCAGGATGGTAGATATCTTACAGGGCAATTAGATTAAAAAACATAGAGAACCCCTCTAGGCAAAACCTTAAGTTACAAAAAAGATACACAGACAGAAATAGTTATTCTATTCAGCACAATCCTTTTCTCAGCCATTTAAAGAAATCATAATCTAACACATACCTAGCTAGATTACTTACTAAAAGTTCTAAGACTCCATTCCTGGTCTATCCCCGGGAGAAACCAGCATATAGACAGACACACAGACCCTTTGTTTCTCTCCCTCCTCCCAGCTTTTGAAAGTATCTTGTCTCCTCATTGGTCATTTTGGTCAGGTGCCAGCGAGGTTACCTTTAGCTTCTTAACCCTTTACAGGTGAGAGGAGCTTTCCCCTGGCCAGGAGGGATTTCAAAGGGGTTTACCCTTCCCTTTATATTTATGACAGAGGCTATAGGAATGGCTGCTGGGTTCTGAAGACTGGGATGAAACCCGGGTAGGGGGAGTGTCTGGTGTCATGTTTGGTTTGATTTATGGTAACTTATCTGGAGTTACGGTAGGGATCCATTCTGCATCGCACTGAGCACTTCCGTGAGTGCATTCCAATGGGTAAAATGGGCATTAAGGGTGCTCAGCACCTGGCAGTAGTAAGCCAGTAAAGATTTGCACTTAAGACCTTGCTGATTGCTGATGTGGCTTACTTCTACCCATCAGCTCCAAAACGGCACATGCAAAAGCAGGTAAAACAAACAAAATCTTTTATATAAAAAACAAGGTGGCTACATGCTATCCCAGTGCCTGGGTGCATTCTTTATTGCTATTGTGATCACCTAAAATGGGTCCTTAACAATTAACCACGGAAATAAGCCTTGTGAGGTATTAGGCAGCACACACAGCCTCCACAAATACTGCCGGCACTATTGTGTAGTAGAACTGTGTCAGTCCTAGAGCCAGAAGGCCCCTTTCATTCTTGGGGGAATATACAGGATTTATTCCACTATACAAAATCCCAGCAGTAATACCCTTGCATCACTGTAAAATATTGTTACCACTGAAGCTGAGCTAAAGCATTCCCTTCCCAGTCAAAGTAAATCATTCCAGGAGTGTCTGAAGGCTTCTATCACTTCGCTTCTCTTACCCAGCCTCTGCCTTGTCATGCACCTCTTTTCTTGTGGGCTAATGTGTTAAGGATGAACAGTTAGAGCCCTCACAGACCCTCACGTCTATTGCCCTGATTGGGATGTTCACGTTGCTGCCTGCTCGGTCTCTATAATTCATTTTTGCAGAAATTCCAGGAAATATTTTTCCCTCTGAGCTCCTTAATTTAAACCATTGTGCCTACTACACTATATGTTTTGGTGACCACATATTGGACCACAAGCACACCAATTTACACCAGCTGAGGAGCTGGCCCATGAAGTTTTGGCTGGAGTGAAAACTTGAGATTCTTTCCAGTTTAATTTTGAACTTAGAGATAATTTGAAATGGATTTTTGTACATTAAGACTGTTCATTTTAACTTTTTAAATGTTTACTTTCTCCTGCTGGTCTAGCCATCCAATTTTCAACAAGTTTCCCTCGATAATAATTAAACTTGCAGAGAGATATAAAAATATTAATCTTGTGAAACTAATTATGGTGTAAGAAAAAGACCTTGGCATGGAAATATTTGATTTGCTTCATCACTATCCTATTACAATTAACAGATGAGCCAAGCAATCTTTTTTTCTTCTTAAACTCTCAGCAATTTACCTAACCTGTGAGATTCATTCAATTAATTTTCTTAGCCAGTCATTAATAACTAAATAATTCGGTCTGCCTGTCTGTTGCCATCTCTCTCTTTTATTTCTATAAATAGGGCACATTGAAAATGTGTGTGCTGGTGAAGCTGATAAAATAGAATGTTTATGATAGGGATGATTTAAATATCTCCCAGGTTTTGCTTTTCAAACTTGCTGTGACAATGCTTCATACTGTGGGCTGACAAATCAGAGAAGAGAAAGAGTAGCCAAAATTTGTTATGAAGCTATGTGTGGGCAGGCAACAACTTCCACTGGTAGCCAATGGAGCTCCAGAGTATAAAGGATTCAGACAGGAATTAGCAGGCTAAATACACGTATTTTGTTGGTTTGCTTGCAGGATTTCTTTTTTTAAAGCCCGGAGAGTGGTCAGTTACGCTAAGTTGCTTGCAGAAAGTTCCCTTCATAGTTGTGACCGCTAACCTTTAAGTCTCGTCTGCTTACAAAACAAGACACTGCTTTTCATTTTACAATACGTGGTGCTACTCATTTTGGGCTAGACAGTGACTTGGATTATGCATTAGTGCAGGAGTGTAAGGAGAGTAAGAACCTCAGCTGTGAGCATGTAGGGCAGCGAGTGGATGGAATGTTTACTTTGACCTGCAACAATGCACCAGCCAGTGCAGATGAGCCAGTATAGGGAGTGGTGTTATTTGCTATTAGAGAAAAAAAGGGAAGCAAGGAGGGAATTTGCTTTAATGGGGTATCTGTGAGGCACAAACTCTCCCAGGCCTACTCCAGGAGTTGCACAGTTTACCTATTATCCCTTGCTCAGAACTGTGCCTCAAGTCATAATGGAGGTTGGGGTGCAACCAAATTAATTGCTGACACCCCTAGTGGCCAGTGTGGATAAAAGGCCTTGCAGGGGTAACAGATTTATGGGTTATATCGTAGAAACCCTGTAACTCTGTGCTGAAAATTAGGTTTCCAACCATCAGAGGGGTGAGGTTCTGGAACAGCTGTTGCGGCCAAACAACTTAATTTGTTTTATGAAAGAGCTGGACGAATGTATAAGTACAAGTGTATGATGGGAGCAGGGTCAATAGCCCTGGGGCTCACTTGTGGTTTATGTCTTATGTTCCTGAAAGCATGTTTCAGGACTGCAGCCAGCCCACTACAGGGGTCAGGAAGGAATTTGCCCTCCTGCCTCAAGTATTCTGAGGGGATTTCGTCTTCTTCCTCGGAAGCACCAGAGATTGCCATGGCTTGAAATGGGACACTGGACAGTGAGAGACAGCCCTCTGAGGTGGTGCTGGGAGCTTGTCTGGCTGGTTTTTGCTCATGTGCTCAGGGTCTGACTGATTGCTGCATGTGGGGATGGGAAGGAACTTTCCCCCAAGTCAGATCGACAGTGACCTGGATGTTTTTTCACCTCCCTGTGCCGCATGTGAGTCATTTGCCAGGATTATTTGGGTGTATCTGACTTAATCCATTTCCTGACATTGCAGGGGCCTTGAGCATTTGTGCACTTCTGTCCCTCCTATTCTCCACCTCTGGCACATAATAGTCTAAGTTTTCTGTGGGTGTAATACTTTGATCTAATTTCAGTTGTTGGATTTAGTGTGTGGGTGGTAAGTAGAGTAGATGGGAGATCACAGATCTAGTGGTCCCTTTAACTCTATGACTCTGTGACCCACTTAGATGCGTCAGAGGGACCCAGGGCAGAGAGAGTGCCCTTCCCCAATGTTAAGTTAGTAACAGCCTGCTTTAAACCATTCCTCTGTCTGTCCTCGTTTTCCTGCATGTCCTGATCAAGAGGGATTTGTGAGAAAGGAGCAAAAGTGAAGAGTCCTAATGGACAGAGCTTAGCGAGATTTCAGTGAGCAAAGTTATTATAGGGATTAATTTTATTTATGAAGCACTATCAGAATATGTTGTGCTGCACTAAAGGAGCATTCAACAAGTAGACAGGCCTGCTATGAAGAACTTACAGTCTCAGGATGTGTCTATACAGCAAGACAAACTCTGTGGTAACAAGTCTCAGAGCCTGGGTCAACTGACTTGGGCTCACGGGGCTCCTGCTATAGGGCTAAAAATAGCAGTGTAGACATTCAGGCTTGGGCTGGGTTTCAGAACCTGGGCTCCAGCCTGAGCCCGAATGTCTACACTGCTATTTTTAGCCCTGCAGTGCAGCCCAAATCACCTGACCCAGTCTCTGAGACTCACTGCTGTGGGTCTTTCTTTCTGGTGTAGACATACTATAAAAGGCACAAAAAGTCATTAATATCCTACAATAGAGAACAAATATAGAACAGAGTAGAAACCTTGAAGATGGAATGATTCATGGAGCAGGTGGCCTTTTAGGATATTTTTTGAAAGGAGGCAGTGAGAGTCCTAGCCAGACCTAGGAGGTGGGAACCATGTGGCCAGACATGAAAGAATCAGCAATGAGTATGTTTTTCTTTTTTTAGCAGCTGGAGCCTCAAAAAGAGGGGGAGCAAATGGGAAGAACTTCATAAGAAGAGGAGTGAGCAGTGGGAGCATCAATAGGGATAGGAGGTAGAAAAAAAAACCTAGTTTTCCTCTAAAAGTTATTAGACTTGCTCCATGGAAGGAGTATGTCCTCTGTTAAAACCAGGATACTGATCCAACATACAGAGCAGCAGGAATTCTGGACTGGCCAAAGGAGACAAAGGGCATATTCAGGAGAAAAAGCATGTGTGGAATGCAGAGGGGGGGATGGAGGAGAAGATGGGGTCAGAGAGAGAGTTATAGAGAGCTCTGCAATTGAGTAGACAGGGAATGAAGGGCGGCAGGAGTGGGGAGGGGCTGGAGGGGTTGCGGGGGATGGGGTGGGGACCAGTGCTGAAATCAAGAAGTGAGGAATAGGCCAAGACAAGACATTACCAGAGCATGGACTATCATCTTGGCAGAAGGAATGGAAAGGAAGGGATGAATAATGGAAATGCTGTGGAGAAAGACACAGCAGGATTTGGCAATGGCCTGGATATAAGAGAAGTAGGAAAGAAAAGGATATGCTATACATCATGAACAACAGTTAGGATATAAACTGATAGAAAAAATGTTTTGAAAGCATAAAATGGCCAAGAGTCCTCATACTGAGAAATTTTAATGGCCTATATATGGAAAGGAAAAACTAGAAGGAGGTAATGAAGAATTGGTTTGATCTCTATATGCGCATCAACTAACATAGCTGATATCAGACCTGAAGCCAAATTAAGAGGCACATCCAAATAAGTGGGTCTAATATACACCTTTTGTCTAGCACCCTTGGTATGTAAGTTAGATCACCAGATTCTCGTACACTCATGTCCAAATACCAACTTGCATCTTACCATTACCATCTGTGAATTTGGTCCACTCAGGGTACAGAATCTATGCAGGTGTTATTTGCATGCTAAATTCTGAGAGAGAAGGGCATAGAAGAAAAAGCAACTAACAGAAGGTGTATGAAAGTATTAGTTAAAGTAGGACACCATCTATTTTAACTTGTGCTTTTTTTTATACCTTCTCTCAGCTCCTTGATATGTAAGTTACAACAACCTAGTCTTATACTCACCTGCGCATTCCCCGTTATCCCCACCCCCAGACTAATGAGCAACTTATACATCACCTCTGACTTTGGCCTCAGGTCTTAAATAATAAAAACAATTATACAAGATGTTATAATAGCAGAAACTCTGAAAAGTAGTGATGGGAAGCATGTTGGGATTAGAATTAATTAAATTAATTAATTAAACAACAATTAAAATGTTCAATGAAAAGTCATGGGGGTGACTAAAGCTGCCTGTTGTGATGACATACACGAAAGAGGTCTGTTGGACAACTAAGACAGCAGTGAAGTTTAAAGACACTTGCAACCTCCTGGAACACATGGGTTGGTGGAGAAGAGAGCTGAAGTGCAGCCAGGACCCTCATTTTCCCATTGCCTGCTGGACCTTTGCAATCATGCCTCCTCTGAGAGCACCATCACTATCTAGGGGCAGATGGGCCCTGCCGCCCCACCCGTCCTCTAGCCAGGAAGATGCCAGTAACTTATTCTAGCAGCCTCTGGACAGCGGTGATACCTCAGACTCCCTCTCCTTCAATTGGTACAGATATTCTTTCCCCTCTATTGATTGGCTGTGTTTCCTCCTCACAAATCTTTTGCTGTCAATCGCAATCTCACTGACCTCCATATTCCTCCTCACCCTTTCTGCCTGCTTCTTTTCTCTTCTATGCCCCCTACCTCACAATGTCTGCAATGTTGTTTTAGGTGTTTCTTATTAATTAATCCCCTCCTGCCTTTCCTTTTTGCCCCACACCTGGCCCATTATACATTTCATGTAGGTATGTAAATAAATCTCAAAATAAATGCCCACCCCTAACAAACAAAACAAACACAAACACAACACAACCATGGAATTTATATGAGGTTTGCCAATCACTCGGCTTGCACGGTGCATCCCTTTCCATCCACCTTTTGTCTGTTTAGGACTCAGTTCTGCAACTGATAGCATGTGGGTGTCCTGGAACGCCAACGTAGAGCTCCATTGATGTCAATGAGGCCTCACACATAGGCAGATGATATTAGTTGCAGGACTGGAGCCTCCGATTGTAAACTGTTTGGGGGAGGGTCTAAAAATAATAGAGTCAAAGTATTTAACAAAAAAGGTAACAAGAGTAAATGGAATTAACATAATTATCTGTGATCACTGGGAAGTTATTGAAATACATAAAAAGCAAGTATGCCTACAACAGGACAGCTGTGGCCTTGAGGGGCAGGAGAAAATGGCAGTGCCTGGAGCCTAAATGGATATTCCCACTATAAGCGGAAGGCAGCTTTCAAAGAACTTAGATATATTTTCTTGGAGAGCAATGTGAGACGTTCAGAGGCTTTGCCATTGCAACAGAGCAGATAATTAGGCAATTAAAAATATTAAAAGTTGACAGTGCACTAGGCCCACAAGAATTATACTACAGAAATGTGAAATTAACAACAAGGGTAGTGGGAAGGTCCTTAGCAAAGGTTCTGAAGCATTCACCTAAAGACAAGATGAAATACCAGAACATTTGAAGGTGCCTAGTAGACAGGCCTTGCCATAATTAAGCAAGGAACAAGAAAAAGATTCACAACATTGTAGATTGGTGTATAAACCCACATGTACACATACTCATGAGAGAGAGAGATAGTTCCTCCCCCATGGATCCAAGCTTTCCCTCATCCCTTATCTCATTCTTCCCTCCATTTCCTCTTAGCTCTCAGGCCCTCTGCTTCCTTCTTTTTCCAGATATTATAACCTCTCCCCACTGTGATAGATGCTCTGAAGTCTCCCTCCCAGTAGCTAAAGTAACTGGCTCGGTGTGTGTGTAAAATGAGTATAATTTGCACTTATTCAGCATTCTGCTGGGCCAAATTCAACTCAGCTATAAGGGATGGGGAAGAAAGCAAATGGGAATAGTTTCCTCTCATACCAGGGCTTAATTTGACCCATGAAAGTACTGGGCATGATGTGGGTCAATGTTAAAGTAGAGAAGCATGTTTTATTTGACACCTACCAGCTAATTACTTTTCCTGCTATATTTCAGAGTAGCAACCGTGTTAGTCTGTATCCACAAAAAGAAAAGGAGTACTTGTGGCACCTTAGAGACTAACACATTTATTTGAGCATAAGCTTTCGTGAGCTACAGCTCACTTCATCGGATGCATGCAGTGGAAAATACAGTGGGGAGATTTATATACATGGAGAACATGAAACAATGGGTGTTACCATACACACTGTAACAAGAGTGATCAGGTAAGGTGAGCTATTACCAGCAGGAAAGTGGGGGGAGGGGGAGACCTTTTGTAGTGATAATCAAGGTGGGCCATTTCCAGCAGTTGACAAGAACGTCTGAGGAACAGCGGGGGGGGGGGGGGAGGGGGGGAGGAGAGGGGAGGGCGTATAAACATGGGGAAATAGTTTTACTTTGTGTAATGACCCATCCACTCCCAGTCTCTATTCAAGCCTAAATTAATTGTATCCAGTTTGCAAATTAATTCCAATTCAGCAGTCTCTCGCTGGAGTCTGTTTTTGAAGTTTTTTTGTTGAAGAATTGCCACTTTTAGGTCTGTAATCGAGTGCCCAAAGAAACTGAAGTGTTCTCCGACTGGTTTTTGAATGTTATAATTCTTGACATCTGATTTGTGTCCATTTATTCTTTTACGTAGAGACTGTCCAGTTTGACCAATGTACATAGCAGAGGGGTATTGCTGGCACATGATGGCGTATATCACATTGGTAGATGTGCAGGTGAACAAGCCTCTGATAGTGTGGCTGATGTGATTAGGCCCTATGATGGTGTCCCCAAATAGATATGTGGACACAGTTGGCAATGGGCTTTATTTCAAGGATAGGTTCCTGGGTTAGTGGTTTTGTTGTGTGATGCGTGGTTGCTGGTATTTGCTTCAGGTTGGGGGGCTGTCTGTAAGCAAGGACTGGCCTGTCTTCCAAGATCTGTGAGAGTGATGGGTCGTCCTTCAGGAAAGGTTGTAGATCCTTGATGATGCATTGGAGAGGTTTTAGTTGGGGGCTGAAGGTGATGGCTAGTGGCGTTCTGTTATTTTCTTTGTTGGGCCTGTCCTGTAGTAGGTAACTTCTGGGTACTTTTCTGGCTCTGTCAATCTGTTTCTTCACTTCAGCAAGTGGGTACTGTATTGTAAGAACGCTTGATAGAGATCTTGTAGGTGTTTGTCTCTGTCTGAGGGGTAGGAGCAAATGTGGTTGTATCGTAGAGCTTGGCTATAGACAATGGATCGTGTGGTGTGGTCTGGATGAAAGCTGGAGGCATGTAGGTAAGCACAGTGATATATTACCCCTCCCTCTCTGAATATATAAAGTACACTTGCTTCTCAGACCCAACGAATTGTCAAATCAGTGTGAGTTACATCGCTTTGGCCCTGACCTAATTACTCATACCTGATGTTTTACTTACTTGACCATTTAAGTTGCAAGTGATTTTGGCCAAGCTACTTCCCTCATCAACTTTAATGTATGTCATGCTTTCAGATATGGTATTACCACCATCCCCTTTCTTTCTGAACTCAATGTACAGTAACTTAGTAAGTGTTCCTATTAGCCAAAATTCATAGAATCGTAGGACTAGAGGGGACCTTGAGAGGTCATCTAGACCAGGCCCCTTCACTCATGGCAAGGCTAGGTATTATCTAGACCATCCCTGACAGGTGTTTGCCTAACCTGCTCTTTAAAAAATCTCCAATGATGGAGATTTCATTATCTCCATAGGCAATTTATTCCAGTGCTTAACCACTCTGACAGTTAAGAAGATTTTTCCGAATGTCCAATCTAAACCTCCATTGCTTCAATTTAAACCCTTTGTTTCTTGTATTATCCTCAGAGGTTAAGAAAACAATTCTTCTCTCTCCTCCTAGTCAGAAACTTTTAATGTACTTGAAAACTGTTGTCATATCGCTTCTCATTCTTCTCTTTTCCAGACTAAACAAGCCCATTTTTTTCCATCTTTCCTCATAGGTCATGTTTTCTCGACATTTAATCATTTTTGTTGATCTTCTCTGGAGTTTCTCCAATTTGTCCACATCTTTTCCTGAAATGTGGTGCCCAGAACTGGACACAATAATCCAGCTGAGCTCTAATCAGCACAGAGTAGAGCGGAAGAATTACTTCTCATGTCTTGCTTATAACACTCCTGCTAATATGTCCTAGAATGATGTTTGCTTTTTTTTGCAACAGTGTTACACTGTTGACTCTTATTTAGCTTGTGGTCCACTATGATCCCCAGGTCCCTTTCTGCTGTACACCTTCCTAGGCAGGCATTTCCCATTGTGTATGTGTGCAATTGATTGTTCCGTCCTAAATGGAGTACTTCGTATTTGTCCTTATTAAATTTCATCCTAGTTACTTCAGACCATTTCTCCAGTTTGTCCAGATCATTCTTTGAATTATAATCCTATCCTCCAAAGCACTTGCAACCCCTCCCAACTTGGTATCACCCACAAACTTTATAAGGGTACTCTCTATGCCATTATCTAAATCACTGGATAAAGATATTGAACAGAACCGACCCAGAACTGATCCCTGCGGGACCCCACTCATTATACCCTTCCAGCATGATTGTGAACCACTGATAACTAATCTCTGAGAATGGTTTTCCAACCACTTATGCACCCACTTTATAGTAACTCCATCGATGTTGCATTTCCCTAGTTTGTTTATTATTCTCAGCTATTGTCAAATATTAATGTGTTACTCGATTTAACATGGGATTCAATTACAATCTGTATGTGAACATTTCCACATTTGATTCTGCCATGAAATTTCTAGCTTCAGAGAGAAGTCTTGGGTAAAATCTTCATGATTTGGTCCCATATGTAGTAAAATAATACACAGAGATACCATTGCCCAAAAGTATCACAGACCAATGAGAGAAGATAGGCAACCAACACACTACCTTACTAAATAACTTTACTATAATACTTGTATCACTCTTAACATATGTCCCAATATCATAAAGGAGGATTTGGTCCATCTGAAGTTTAAAGTGCAGATAAACAAGAATATTATGTAACAACATGTGGTGTGGTGGAAGTAGCTCCAAAACAGCTTGGAAAGATGCAATTATTGTCAGAAAATAAAATACATCTGGCTTGCCTTGTGAATAAAGCTTTAGACTATTAAAACTGAAAAGAGAAAATTCAAAGCTAGAAAAATGTGAGTAGCTGTTCAGCAATCAGCAAACCATATTTTATTAGGTAATTTAAAGGTTTCTTCAGGGCACTCACGCCGAGGGGAAAGTGACCAAAAGTAGGTTCTCCACAGGCTAGTTTTCATCATTTAATAGCTAACTAGTTTCAAAACAGGTTCTCTTTCAACTATTAAAAGGTAATTTATGTACTTCTTTGGAGATCTGAATTATATTCTTTGCAATATATATGTGCGTGTGTGTGTGTGCGTGCTCTATGGCACAGGGAAAAAGCACCTGAAAAAACAAACTGGCACCCAAATTTACTTAACTCCTTCCTACGATTTTTCTATTAAAAAAAAAAAAGTTGATGCCTGATCTTGAAGCATTTGACAGGGCTTTGGTATTAAACCCAGAAACCAGGGTGAGAACGAAAATGGCAACTCAGCTTTAATGAAAGCATTACTACTCAGAGCCACTGTAATAAAGTCCATTCTCCCTTGCCATCTGTTTCAGCACAGACATCCGAGTGTGACCTTTTCACCATCAGAGGTCATCTTGAATATTAAGGTAGGTCCAACAAGGGAATGAAAGCAAGAAAAGGAAGTTTTTACCAATACCTCCACCACCATGTACTCGCAACTAATTCTTAAGTTCTGCAATACACAGGTATGAAATGAACTAATTTAATCACAATCATTGTTTTTTCCACTTTATCTCAAATTTTATTTTTTCAATAAAGCAGATATAAGAAGTATATGATTTTCTTTAAATATTTAACAAGCTAATATGAAGAGGATTTCCTAAATTACTTTATGAATAATTAAGGAATACTCTCGGAAAGTGAAATAATCGCACTCCAAGGTAATATGGAAACAGGGCCAGACCTTAGGTTTTGTACACTAGTGTTATTCCACTGGAGTCAAAGTCACTATGTCAGTATGAGCTGAGATCTGGCCCACTGGGTTTGATAAGTGTCTTAAATCTTGATATATCTATCCTACTATCATTGCTGTTTTGCTGCTACAAATGTGGGGTTTTTTTATGGGAGAGAAATTTATATAAAAAAAGGTGACAATGGACTATTGTTTCAGTCAAGTCCTGTGGTTTATGCTGATTTATCAATACACCTGGAATTCTCCCTAAGAAATCAGAACCGTCCCACAGTATAAAGAATTAATAATTTTATATCAAAAAAGTTTCACCCAACATTCTGGTATCATACTCATGCTACGTCAACGCTTAACCAAGTGACCGTAAGCATATGAAGGGAGACACTCAAATAGCAAGAAACAAGGAAGAAATTAAATTCACATATGTATGAAATTTACACTGTATAATCTTCTTTAAGTCAAATGTAACCAGCAATGACTCCCAAATTTCTCAAAAGATCACTCAAATCATCACCTGCATGAACAGACAACAGAGAAACGTAAAGCTAGGAAGTCTGAGGTAATGCTGGTGGGAAGGTGGAAGTGTTTTGAAAAACTTGCCTCCTTTATTTTCCTTTTATGATGACATTTTTCATCAGATTATTAAATCAGTCAGAAGTCTTGGGGTCCTTTGGACCTCCTCATTGCTACTAGATACCAAAATAGCCCTAATGGTGAAAAATGCCCACATTTGTCCGGGACTAGCCAGAAGATGATTACACCTACCTGGCCACAGTGATCCATGCATTTACAGCTTCCCCTAGGATTACTGCAACTCCTTTCTATGAATCAAGCCACACCTATGAAAATGCTCCAGCTGGTACAAAAACCTGTCTTCTTAGTAACAGAGGTTGTTGTGAATACATCACCGTGGTGCTCTCTGTGCTGACCCTGCAAATGAATACAAGGTATCTGTCCTGATATTCAAAATCCTCCATTGGATTGGCCCTAGCCACCTGAAAGATTGCTTCCACTTCAGTGACCATGACCTCCACAGCAGCTACATTCCACTGGAACTTATAATAATGCCAACTAAGGCTCATGACTGCAGTAACCAGAATATTCACTGCAGCTGGGTTTAGACTATGGTACTCTCCTGCAAGAGAGAAGAATTACTGTGGCACTAACCACTTTCAGAACTAAATGAAAAACTATTTCTTGTGTCTGGCTTTCTTGGAATACTTTCTTCATGCACACACAACCCATCCAATGACTTATGCACCCAAACAACAAACACAATCCTGATCAACACTAATCAAACTGTTTGCCCTGAGGAAGCAGATGAATGATTGAAAGACACCTGGATGGGTTTAAATGGCAGATCGCAACTTTACTAATTATACCTTGGGGAGCAGCACAACATTATTTTCCATTGCCTACACTGGTTCCAGTGCAGGTTAGAGAAACCAAACAGCTCAGAATTGACCCTCTTCCCTGTTCTACTCCACTGACTCAGTTCAGTTGTGAAACACTCCGCATAAAGTGGCATGGAATGAGAAGGGTCACAAGATTGGGTGGGGGAAACTTCAGTCCTGAAAGACTTCCAGCTCTTTCCCACCATGTGCAAGGTCCAGCTGTGCCATCCTGAGTCTCATTTACCTCTGGCAGTTGGCTCTTTTAGCCACTGGTCACCGGACACTGGTCACAAGTTATAACCAGTCAGTAATCATAACAGCGTTATAGGAACATCAAACAGGTAAAATTCCTTCCTTATCCCTAAAAAAAGTAATTGGTCAGACCTGTAGTTTCATAAGCAACACAACTCCTCATTTACAACTAAGGAGAGGGAGGCCAGGGTAAGAGGTTTAGAAAAGCCTGGGTTTAGTTTAAATAGTGAGGGGAGGGCAAACAGCACCCAATCAGCTGGCTTCATTCCCCATTGCCTAGCCAATAGTTAAGCAGAGAATCAAAGACGGTGTTGGGGGGGGGGGAAGGGGGAGCCTCCTCCCTACTACATTTATGTTTTGTATTCCCTGCTGTCCAGTCAAAGGGCCTCCCTCATTAAAGGTTATAAGAGGATATTATGCCACAGTCTGAGAAGGGAGACAGGGACTGTGTAAGAGACTGTTATAGTTATCTCTATTTTAAAAATACTTAAGAGCATTCAGATAATATGGTGATTAGGGGCTAGTTGATACTTATATATACAGATGGTATTCAATCTACGTCTACCAGCCTATCTTGGCAACTAATCTGGACTTTTTTTTCCCCACCAAAGGGCTTCACGCTTTGTGTGAAAGATTCATGCTAACAGACCAAAAATAAACACAAGGCTGCAAAGTAATTCATGGAAAGTGAGTCTAACCCATCATAAGCTGTAAAAGCTCATCTTAGTTTTGAAGAGCAAAAATGGAAACTAAAACCCTGTGAGAGATTTGTTATATAGTTTCAGATCCTGATTCACATTTATCCGAAGGCCCCTTTATACTGCTGTGTAAAGGAGCTTCTAACTGTAAATGAGAGCAAAGACCTCAGATTCCAAGAGTTTATATCAGTTATATTTTCTAGTTAAGTGATGTCAATGAAAAGGTATATTACCTCAGTGATCGCAAAGGAAGGATCAAATATATAAAAAATGATTGAAGCCCCTGGATAAGAATGTTGGTTTTTACACTGTGATACTTTATAGAGAAATAAAATGACATTTATATACAGGATATTGCTAAAGTAAAGTAAATTTCCATTTTTCTGAATTTCTACAAAATGATTTACAATACAATATTACATACACACACACACACACACACTCTCTGTTAAAAGAACATTATCAAGTTTGCAAAGTGAAACACTCAAATATCAGGAAATGCCAGAATTAAGACTACCTGCTCTTGGTTCCAGGGCCAGTCCAGGGCCCAGACCACAGCAACCCAGAGCTACAATTTAAAGGAAGGTCCTATTCAGTCCCAAGCTGGAGCATGCCCAGTTGAAACAGAATTTTGGGGGAATTTAGCTGTGAAGCTCTAGCAAGTCTCTAATGAGCATGTGCAATCTGGAATTTTTTAAAATCTTATAAACTTGACCACATTTGGGGACGGGTTTGCTCAGGGACTACAAAAACCATATCACTGGCACAAAAGCCATCCTCCTGCCAAAGTGCAATTCCTTGCTTCAAAGTTTGGAGACTTCTCAAAAAAAAAAAAGTCGCCAGAATTTTGTAACCTGGACAAAATAACATTTTTTCCTAGCCTTGTTTTTGTAAGCGACTGAATGAATTTGGCTGAATTTTTTCAAAAATATACAGCCTGAGGCAGACACCCAGCATGGAAAATTTCAGCCCAAATAGCTAAAAGTTGATAAAGTTACGAGGAACTGAAAAACAGGGTTTTAATAACGGGAAGTGTTGCGCGGCCGAAAACAAGCCATTTGAGATTGATTACTCAGGCAGAATTCTCTTATTACATCTTACTTGCTGTTCATTCTAAGCCAACACTGTGTTTTCCAGTGGGGACAAAAGAGAAGGTGCAGAGACTGGGAAAGCAGATGGGGAGATTCCCCAGAAATAGGGCCTGGAAAAAACAGATTTTCTACATGATGTAATATCAAATACGCAGCATAGCTCTTGCTACACTGCATAGAAAGTTGATTTATTTTGGAAAAACAAATTTTTTCCAAATTGTCCAAATAATTCAAAATCAATTTAAATCAACGTCAATTTCAAGGTGCTGAACATACTCAACTTCCATTAAAGATCCTATATACCACATGAGAAGGTGCTCTGTGCCTGGCAGGATTGGGCCTTAAGTTATCTGCTTGTTTCCATTTGTAACTGGAAGCTTTTTAATTTAAACACTTTTTAAAAAGGATACGTACATATTTTAATTTCTAGTAATTTTAAAATTATTATTCAACAGATGGCTACTTTCATAAACCATATCCTCATTTAGGATTAACATCTTGCTCATAAAGCAGCATTTCTAATTTGCAATTAAAGGTCAGCATGAAATGTGACAATTGTGAAATCCTTTAGACTATGACATTTCAGAACATTCACTGGTATAAAAGCACTTACCATAGCCTTACAAATCCAGTGGTGATATGGAAGAAATTAGAGAGAGTATTAATAATTAGGGAGATTTACTATCTGAAAGCTGTCAAACAACAATATGTACATTGATCAGTGTCAAAGCAGCTGAGCAGCAAGCATTTCTAGCATTATTATTTCCACATTTCTGAAGGATTCACAGATAATCATATTGAAACATGTAAAAATACTTAATGGCATTCTTTCATTCCCCATCTGATATTCCATAATTCATTTTTTCCTGTTTGTAGGCACATGAGTGACATTTATGTATACAGTTATTTACAATAGTAATAAAAAAAGACAGGTATTAGTTTAACCACCACATTACTAAGGGATACAGTCATTTCTGAGCTGGCAGTGATAACTTTCACTAGGAAAATATTTTTAAAGAGCTCTGCAGCTATCATCTAATGTTCAATTAAAAAAAGATGAATCCGGTTTTTGGTGACATAGTAGAAGCACCATGTTTTTGGTAGAGCTTAGTTATTTTCAACTGTCTCTGTATTTTCAAACAGCATGTTCATTCTGAAGCTGATTCTCCAGGATACTGGGTTTCTCTGACAGGGTGCTAAGCCCCCTCTCAATTGACAAAGACTTCAGTGGCTTTGATAGTGGTCAGGAATTCACAGAATGTACTCATTGCCTTTTCAGGGCCTCTGTATCTCACTCTTCTCTATGTATGCCTAGCAATGTCATCTATCAAACTTGAAATTTTTGCTATTTATTTATTCTTTTAGGGCAATAATTTCATACCTGATTAGTTAAAGAAGTAATGGCTGGAATTTTTAAACCTATTAATTAAAGCCGACATTTAGGCACCTAAGTTGAAATGATCTTCAAAGTTGCTGAGCATCTGCAGCGCACATACATTTATATGCCTAAATATGGATTTCAGGTACCCAGATTTGAAAATTTTGGCCATTACTTTATATTCTTTAGAGATTAATTCTCCAGACTACAACATTGGGTCCACAGTTTCTTCTATTAGTATTAATGCAGTCGCCAGCATTATAATAAACAGTAATTTACAAATCAAGAATCCTGAGATTTTTTAATTTGGCAGAGATGAGCATATTACTGTCACTTTATCATTGATCTGAAAAAGTTCACTCTTTCCCCCTGTGAATTTCAATCATTAAATTTTCCTGATTTCAATACATCACATTTCTGATTTACTGAAATGTTTCATGAATTTCTTTAGTAAACAATTCATGGTTTGTGGTGCTAACCAATACATATGTTAGGCATAGGGTGCACCATATATTCAGCATGTGGGCAATGATGTTAACACTTTTGCTCACTTATACCAGGAGATAGATATCCCAGTCTACAAAGCTAAACATAGCTTTTGGCGTTAGCGAATATGAGACTTGTAAAAGACAAGATACATGATCTGCCCTTGGTACAAGCTTAGGAGATGCCTTCTCAACGATTAGTACCTAGAAAACTGTGTCCAAAACAAAAGATAAGTGGAGTACCCCATGGTATAAGAGAAACAAATTGGAACTGGGGGTTGAATCTTCAATGGCATATAAAGGGGTTTATAACTGTCAAAAAACCCTATTATAAAAATACAGGTGATCTTGAGGGTGTATCTTGGAAGCAGACCTGTGGAAGGTGAATATGCTGCAAGATAAGAATTGCTTCCCAAAAGGAGGGTACGTTTGTCTACTTTTTGTATTGCACTACTTTGTTTTTAAGCAATAAATTTGGCTACGCTTGGTTATTTGGTCTCTTAAATATTTTTAATAATGAACCATAAGTGTTGTTAATCAATTGACTATATATTTTAATCAACAGTGGATTGTCCACGATATGTCATTATCATTATTCCTCATTAAAAGGTACATAATTCTGCTTTAAAAGAAACCATTCTTGTGACATCTGAGATAGTGCAGTTATTTCCCAGTACAGAAAATAACTGTGGTATCTGAAGTAATACAATGTGGTAACTTGGTTAAGGTTAACCTTTTAATAACTACTGTTAAACCCATTTATTTCAGCAGATGCCACTCATTTATGAAACTTGAGGAATTGTTCATGAGGCTCTTCAAGGAAACTTGAATAGCAATTAATATTGTTCAGAGCTGAAAGATTTCTACTTAACCTCGACTAAACTCGCCATAAATCAGAGGTCACAGAATTAAAATTCTTTTCCCCTTGCTGTCATGATTTTTTGCCTAGATTACTATTGCTAAGTAATAAGGGTTGCTAAGGTAACAGATCTCATCATGTTATAATAAAACTATAGATAAATCTTTAAATCATTTTAAATATAGGATTTTAAAACATGTCTGTTTTTCCTCTTTCACTTGCACAGTAAGTCAAACAAATCAGTATCCCAAGCACTGAGTAACAGCTGTGTTCATTAGCTATTTTGGCATTATGTTGAATAGTTTATTACCCATATGGTACACACAGATGCACGCTCAGGTATTATCTGATTCTATTAATAATTTCAGCTCAAATCAAATGTAGATATTAAGTGAAATATAATCATATTTAGTAACTCATAATTACCAGATCTTACTTTGGTCTAGATCATGGGTAGGCAAACGTTTTGGCCCAAGAGCCAAATAGAAATTATATGGCGGGCCATGAATGCCCATAAAATTGGGGTTGGGGTGCAGGAGGGGGTGAGGGCTCGGGTGGGGCCAGAAATGAGGAGTTCAGGGTGTGGCAGGAGGCTCCAGGCTGGGGCGGGGGAGGGCTCCGGCTGGGGGTGCAGGCTCTGGGGTGGGGCTGGGAATGAGGAGTTTGGGGTGTAGGAGGGTGCTCCGGGCTGGGACCAAGGAGTTCAGAGGGCAGGAGGGGGATCAGGGCTGGGGCAGGGGGTTGGTGTGCACGGGGGTGGGGTAAGGGCTCCGACTGGGGGTGCAGGCTCTGGGGTGGGGCTGGGGATGAGGAATTTGGGGTGCAGGAGGGTGCTCTGGGCTGGGATCAAGGGGTTTGTAGGGCAGGAGGGGGATCAGGGATGGGGCACAGGGAGAGGCTCAGGGGTGCAGGCTCCAGGTGGCGCTTACCTCAAGTGTCTCCTGGAAGCAACAGCATGTATCCCCTCCGGCTCCAATGCGGAAGTGCAGCCAAGCAGCTCTGCGCACTGCCCCGTCCAGAGGCACCACCCCCACAGCTCCCATTGGCTGCGGTTTCAATAGGAGCTGAGGGGGTGATGCTTGGGGCGGGGGCAGCGTGCAGAGAGGAGCCCCCTGGCTGCCCCTACACGTAGGAGCTGGAGGAAGTACATGCCGCTGCTTCCAGGAACCACATGGAGTGGCCCCCAACCCTGCTCTCTGGCTGGAGCACCGGAGCACCGAAGTGGGGCATGCCCCAGTCCCCGCTCCCCAGCAGCAGCTCGAGGGCAGGATTAAAATGGCTGGCGGGCTGGATCTGGCCCCCGGGCCATAGTTTGCCCACCCCTGGTCTAGATCCATCTTCCTAAACCCTATTTTCCATATAACAGTTGCAGGGTACACAGTTAATCACAAACACAGTAGCCATTACATGAAAGAGCTAGAGATAATTTTCCAATGAATCAATAGTTTTTTGGTATCAGAGGTTACTCACCACGTCTCGAACGATGGGAAAACTTTTCTTTCTACGCAGGTCTGGCATGCTGTCAATTCCATACAGTCCACGGCCAGGCCTTAAGGGAACATAAAGGGGGTGGGGGGGAAGGCTTGAGTTTAGGAGTTTGCATCTTTAAGGACATTGTTTGTTTACCGTATTCCCTGCTACAATATGATTAATCTGTGCATATGTACCACCGACAGACCTCTGACACTTAATGCATGCGCCTCTACCGCATGAGCTAAAAGCCAACTGACTGTTAGCTAAGGCTGTAGAGCAGACTCATTTGCGCTCTCTCTCTCTCTAAGTGGTCTTGGTGCCACTAGATGGGACAGAACACCACACCCAGGAGGTGTGTGGGTTACACATAGTTAAAAGCAAAATTAACATTCAAATGGTTGACAGCAGCAGTAATTTTTCAAATTTATGAAAAGTAAGTTTTAGTGAACAGAGGCATGGACTGAGAGTCAGGACTCTTGATCTCTTCCTAGCTCTCCCCTTGAGAAGCTGGATACATTAAGCAAAACAATTAACTTCTGTGCCCCATTTTACCCAGTTGTATAGCGAGTATCGTAATAGTTCACCACAACACAGAGTCTGGTAAGGCTTAATCAATTATAGTTGTAAACATTTGGGGCTTTGAGATCCTACATACCAAACGGTATTGAAATGCAGGCTGTTGTCATTCAGACAGTACAACTATATAAAGAATTCTGAGTATATGCAATAAAATCTTTTGATGTGTTAGCATGGGACTGCAGAAAACACAATATCTAATGCAGTAAATAATTCTGACTGTAACTTTTTAATGTTGATTTATTGGCCATATCATTAGTATTTGGAGTGTTTTCTTATGCTCAGTTTGATATCTCTATTCACGCAAACATTTAAACCTTGTATATACACATGTATATCAGAATGTACCTTAAAAAAATTACAGGAAAAGCCCATGGCCACTTCATACATGCAGTACAAAACTGGTGTGGGTAGATTGCATAAGACAAAGGGGGATGTTTTGACCACAGGATGTGCTTAGATTGAAGGACAACAGATACACAAAAATGAACTGCCAAAGGGCAATTAGAGAAAAACAGGAAAGTCGCAAAAGATCCTATGCAAAGCAAAGGGTAAAAGTGGTCTGGTTAAGCATGCTTTATTAGTGCATGATCAGCTGCAACAAAACAACTACAAAAGAGAAATAACAACATGAAAATAGCGAGGACAGCAAAAGTTACGCCAACTGAAGTTTATGCATGTATATGGAGAATTGCACAAGATATGTAATATTCATAATTCTTAATGGTGATTGGAAGAGAATTAATGAAAATGTAATTTGAATGTGTACAAAATGTGGTAAATTGTAAGGGGTAATCAAACTACAATAGGAGAAATCAATCATGACCTGCCTACGTGCCAGGAGAAAGTCACTATCTTTTTTGGTATGTCTGTTATTCCTTACTTTAATAGTAATTGTAATCACAAGGCAAGCTTTTGGTTCAAATAAAAGGTTAGAAATTAATAAACCAGGACCAAGTGTGTGGCATTCTCACCCAACAAAGCCACAATCAGGCCCTCTGTAAAACAGGGCGGATTTGTAACCTACACTGAAATGAAGTGTAAGTCAAAAGAATGGGCAGGTGCACATGAATGACAAATTAATTCTGTGCTGTTTCTATGAATAGCAAATTAATTTGAAATTATTGGAAACTTAAAATAAAGTGGGTCTATTATCTTGTGTGACAGGATTCCTTTGTTCAGAAACCTCATCAAGGTGAATGGGCTTGGCCACCAATAATTTTTGTTATGAAAATAATAAGTTGCACTAGACTGGGGGATGGGAACTGTCCTTTCCTGGTAAGGTCTAATTTTTCACCTGAACTTGAATAAAAGATCTAAGAATGGTAACAGACATTTATGCCTTTAGACTAATCATTAACCCAAGCCCTATTCAACTTCTTTCCTTTTAACTGGTCTCAAAATATGCCAGATTAGTATACTGCACTTCTACAATTCAGAACATATCATGCAATGCCTAGATAATACTAAAAATCAAATAACATGATTCCTTAACTGATCTGGCCATCGGTGGATTTATTTTTTTGTGCTTAGTTTTATTAATGTACAGTGAATTTCCAACTATAGATACGGATATGGAATATTCAAGATTTCCATGTCCTGCTAGCACAAGCCCCGCTGCTTCTGAAACCATGTATCCTACTATGAGAAAGAGCTTCTTCAGCTTCTTCTACCTAGTACCTTCTACTTACCTACCTTCTTCTACTAAGTACTGTTTGAAGGATTTTCTGGGGGGAAAAATAAGTTCAGCTGGACTTTTGGATGAATAGGAGAAATGCATCCTACTTAACCTGTGACAAATGGTTTAACCCATTGAGATCTTGCCTGGTACACAATAAGGAATCTTACATGTTTAGACAGACTGTTGTGTCACATGGAATATGCCAGTGGGCCATACTCATGAACTTTAGCTATATAACAAATATCCCTGGAGTGCACTGACTGGATTAATAATGTTAATGTTATACACAAATATGTATTGTGACAAAGCCCTGAGCCTGTATTGGCGGGTCCCGGGCTTCTGGGAGGTTTCAGTGGCCTCAGAAACTCAATAAGGCCTCAGTGTGACCTCCCTTTCTCAGTGCAGTGGCAAGAGTGACAGCCTATAGAGTTACTTTCATCACCAGCCAGTGTGGGAGATGGAAAGGGGGAATACCCCACAGTCTCTGTTGCTCCATAGCTCGGTAAGCACACTTTGACCTCCTGCCTGGACTGAGTCCTGATTCCCTTCTCCAGGGGATCTCTGTAGAGCATGGGGGGGTGGGGAGGGGAACCTGGGCCCGCCTTTTATTCCAAGTTCCAGCCCAGGGACCCTTATGTTAGCAGATGTTGGTGGCTTTCCCTTCACCACTGACACCTCTTTGATTCCCTGGGCCACTTCCCCCATGGTCCCCTTTTCCTAGCTTCACCCTTATCTCAGGATTCAGCAATGCTTCCTCTCCTCCAGCTCCTTTCACCTCAGCCTCCTAGAGGGCACGGGAAGGAGAGCTTTTAAACAGTATAAGTGGGACCTTGATTGGTTCCAGCTGTCCCCATTAGCCTAATCGCCTTAACTGGTTAATTGGCATCAGGTGTCTTAATTGGCCTGGAGTCACCTTTGTTTGGCTATCTAGGGAACAAGGGTCTGCTCATTCTGAAGGCTGATATATCTGCCTTCCAGCACTCTCTTATATTCTTCTGGTCTGACTCTGTCACAGTATATAAGGTGCTGACAAGAACAGAACCACTGCTTCATTTGTGCAAGCATGGAGACTACTTTATTAGCTCTTCATCCTTCAGCACATGACCATCATTTGAGCTCTCTATTCTTCTGTAACTGTGCATCTTCCCTCAGCAGTCACATGGATAGCTTCTGTATAACTTTAGGAATGCATGTGCACAACTACTTATCTCTTTCTTCTGCCTGGAGTTGTAAAACTCAGCAAGGAGGAGGGTAACAGTGATAAGATCACATGGCTTACATAGGTTTACCATTTGAGTGGCTTCTTGGATCATAATCACACACGCTTATTTTCAAATTGTCCCTTAAAAAATCCATCTCAAGACATATGCTTCTATGCTCCCTTAATATTTCCCTCTTCTGCCTCTGGAGAAGATGACCTCACTGTCTATTAGTTTATGGATTAATGTCAGACTTCCCCCTTCCACACAAACTATCCCCAGTTGCCCCTCTCCCTACCATTGTCCACACCTTTAAAAAATATAAATTAGCCATTCAACTCCATTGGCAGTTGGCCGGCCCCCTCTGCATAACTCCCTCTCCCCAGGGCTGTCTGCTCCACACAGAGCTTCAAGGGCTCAGGGACAGAAGGGCACTTCCATACACACTGCTGCTGTCCAGAGCTCAGGCAGGGGTCCCTGCATGTGTCAGTTTCAAGAGAGCAGAAGGCCTATTGTTCAGTAATTCAGCATACATTCCAGTGTTCTGCTGGGACCTTTCCATTACCTAATCCCTTTTCTCCACACCTTCCCCCACTCCAGTCACTCTCCCAACTCCACCAAACAGTCATAGAGTCAAGAACTTCTGAGAGAGACTAAAGCAGCTAGGGCCACATGTGCTAAAATCCAGGCTCTATAGGGAAGCGACCAGGGAAGCTAAGATAGATCCCATTGATTCCCCCTTCCCCTGTGTGAATTCTAAGGAGAACTCACCAGAGCTGTCAGATAATAAAGCTCAAAAGTCAGATGGTTGTTGTACAGTTGGATCTGTTGACACAGAGGAAAATCCCATAGGGGACAAAGATAATCTCCCCTCCCACCTAGTAGTACATAAAGACATTTTGAGCATAATTCTTTACAAGGTAACAGACATTCAGCTCTTAGGTAACAGGCTAAGGGCCAGGCGATACAATCATTTCACCCCCTTAAATCTGAATAATTCCATTGACTTCAGTGAAGACTATTTGGATTTGCACTGGTATAAATGAGATTAGTATCTGACTCTAAAAATCTAAGTATCTAATCCAAAGCATAATGAAATCAATGAGAATCTTTTCCTAGACTTCAGCAGGTTTGGGATCAGATCCTAACAGTAGCTCATCCAGCTCTAACTACTTTAATATTCCAAACTGTAAATAATTTTTGTTTTCTAGGGAAAAAACCCCTAAAGATATCTGACTGCAAGTTCTATTTTCTTCTTCAACTCTTTCATATGGCTCTAAAAAGTGACATGATGAAAGCCTAGTGCAAACCCCTCATAATTTATGGATATTGATGCTTCTTAGAAGCTCTGATTATTAATAGTTTCTTTCCTTTTCTACTCCTTTTTTCCCCCCAACTATTTTTTTAAAAAGCTGATGCTTCCCCTTTGCTTGAAATTGAAAGGGAAGACAAAATAGACAAGGCTTTCAAGATAACTGGAGAGTGAATCTGATTTTCAGGCATAAGACTCTTTAGGTCTCCTCTAGCATTGATATTCATCAGGCAAATCCTCTTTGACAATGAAACTTCACTCCTTTCTTGCAAGGAAGAGAACAAACTATGAAAGTATATGTGATATGGTTTGGTTCATAACACAGTTCTGAAATGAAGGCGAAGTCAGGCTGTTTCTTTTACAATTTCCTTATTTAGAACTGTACACAAACCAAATCTGTAGGATTTGGCAGTCTGACCTTGCAGGGGCTGGAGTGCTGCCCCAATCCCTCAGTGTTTAATGCCACTCAGCAACTCACAAGAGGCCCCTGATACCTTGCAAGATTGAACCACAGAATAAACTGACAGGTATCATTCAAGCTTTTCAAAATGCTGTTTTCTCAGGAGAAAGCTTCATAAAGGTTTGTGAACTCTGGGAGTTTCGTGAACCAAGAATGCTGGCAGGGTTTCCTCCTGTGTGCTGCCTTTAAGCTCTGAGGTTTATTATTTAGCTCAATGGACAAGGTTTTGCAGGAAGTTTCCATAACTCCTACATTATTAAATCAGCAGTACACAATGGATGTGTGGCAAATGCTCTGATTATATAATCATTTCACATCCTAGATGATATCACAGGTTAATTAGTGTTTTAAGGGATGTGACCGGCTTCTTCCTGTAAGTTAACAGTTAATGAAGCAGAAACTTGGAGAAATGATCCAGAATCTTTATGCATCCAGAAAAGAAATTAGAATTGCTTAGCTAAAAGACAAGTTTTAGTTTACAGTGTGATCACGTT
Organism: Eretmochelys imbricata; assembly: GCF_965152235.1. Taxonomy (NCBI): domain Eukaryota; kingdom Metazoa; phylum Chordata; order Testudines; family Cheloniidae; genus Eretmochelys; species Eretmochelys imbricata. The sequence continues at coordinate 61,042,743 of NC_135581.1, forward strand.
AGCTTATTGCCAAACCAATATTCTGCAAATGCTTAAATGTAGTTTTGGGGGTTTAGAAAACAGTTTGACATTTCACTTTTAATATATACTGATCAAACTCAACTGCAAGTATATTCAACAAAAATAACTAAATAGGATTTTTGGAGGGGCATTCCCTATTTATCCTTCCAGATTAAACATGCCTACTTTTCCATATCAGTAACTTCAAATTCAATATGGGACCTCAAAATCAAAATCCATCAACAATAATAAAGAGTGTAGCTCAATGATTTTGTTGATTCATGAACCAGAACAGAATACAGCACACTGTCCTACGGCTGTCCTGTTGTGTACTGATAGCACAATACAGAAATACTTGTTTTTGCACCAAAGTAACCAAACATGACTTCAGGGTACCTATGGTACTGATAAAAAGAAAAGAAATACTTGTGGCACCTTAGAGACTAACCAATTTATTTGAGCATAAGCTTTCGTGAGCTACAGCTCACTTCATCGGATGCATTGAGCTGTAGCTCACGAAAGCTTATGCTCAAATAAATTGGTTCGTCTCTAAGGTGCCACAAGTACTCCTTTTCTTTTTGCGAATACAGACTAACATGGCTGTTACTCTGAAACCTATGGTCCTGATAGTTGAACTAGGCGGAGATAGTTTTGCCGTTACTTTTCTGATTATCTTCCAAGGTAAATCATGGTTACAATTTCCAATTCTAGTGGCAAGAAATGAACTTCAGATACACTGTTTCATCTCTCTCTGGTGTATTAATGTGACTGTCCAGTTTCTAAGTTGTTCAAGTACAGAAAAAGCTGCAAAGAGGAGTCAGCCAGAGACTCCACCAGTAGGGGCTGAAGCAACCAAAGCAGGGAACTTTGCTCCTTTGGAGAACTTTCTATACTTTGACTGAATTTTCTATGCCCTGTGCTGATTGGGTGTTTTCTTCAAATCTCCCCCTCCCACACAGTCTCTTCATGTCATTGTAACTCCTCTTACCCCCTTCTCCCCATCCCCCTCACCTGCCCTTTTTCTCCCATTGCTTTAGCTTATCCCCTCCTAAGTCCCCACATATATATAAACCAATTTTGGAACTAACATGACACTGCTGCCATCACATATGTTACTGTACTTGTGTGTTATACCCCTTCCCCCACCCAGTATCTGTCAGGTCTATTTAGAGTGTAAACTGTTCAGAGGCCAGGAACCATCTTTTGTTCTGTGTTTGTACAGCACTCAGCATAAGGGTGTCCTGGTCCATGACTAGGGCCCTTAGGTGCTACGGTAAAAACGAAAAACAACTGTGGGTAAACACTGCCTTTAACAGCTTTAAGCTTGATCTAATTGTGATTACCCACACAGATGCTGGCCCATGGAAACCTGATGGCCTACTGGGTTTCGCAGCCACAAATGCAAGTTGTGATTGTGAGAGATATTGTGCTGTCTCCTCTCCAGCCATACTTGTTTAGCTACATCACATTATCCCTTTTCTCAAACACCAGAGATTGCATGGAGTATGAACGGGGAATCCCAAAGCACCACAATGTAAGGACTTGTTCTTCCCTAGCCAACAGAATGCCAGAAAACTGAAAGGAGTCTGCATGCCCCCAAGATATTTAAAGGGAAAAAAACCAAAGTTGTGATAAAGAGGGAGAGAGAAGCATTTCTCACAGAGTTCCAGTGACTGTAGAGAAAATGTCACCACAACACCAAGCTGTCTTTCCCCCTGTAAAACCATGATACATCTGAGGAGATTTAATGCAGCCAGGAGGAAAAATCCTGGAAGTCAAGAATGGAAATAAGAACATCAGCAGCCTCATATATGGAGTCTCAAATTGAGGCTGTGTTTAGCTCTGCTCTTTTCTTTTCCAGCTTCTATGGCAGGCCAACCTTTCTCTCTGAATAGGTCAGCCAGCTGTGGAGGGTGTTTTCAGGTCAATAGGGCCTAGGTAGCAATAACAGTAAGCACTAAGGCTCTTTTAGAGAGATCTTCCAGGTACCTAAATAGGCGAGGCCAGGACTACATACAATGATTTGCATATGCAAGATTATTAAAACCAGAAAGTGTTTACTGCTCTCTTGTCATTTGGGTAACTGTTGTTATTTGTATTGTCAAATTCATTTCTCATATTACAATTTGGATGAATTGGAAGTTGTTTTGCTCTTGCTATAATTATGTTTACAATTTTGTTGTTTTTCTATTCATAAACTCTAGGCTTTGAGCATAACAGCCGGCCACGCCTCCTGGCAAGATGGCTATCTAACTGCCTCTTCTAAATTACCTCTTTCCCCATCTATCACACTTGCATGGCTTCTGACACTTTCATGGGACCTGTAAAGTACAGGAATGTATCAGAGTGCATCACACCAGTTAAAATAAAATGTTAACGCCTGACTCAGGTAAAAGCAAGCCTAAACACATAATTGTAAATGGACTAAAAGTAGTCTATGGTGGTCACTATGGTTTTGATCATTTGCTTTAGCTAAATAGACAAGTTTACCTTAATATTTGCGGCATTACTTGAACTTCCCTATACGTACAGAAGTAAAGTTATCCAAGAGATAATCTAAACAACATAATCATTTTTAAGGATGCTTGCAACATGATCCTTATCCATCAGAGAAAAATGAGAAAATAGATGAAAGATCTTGCCGTTAGCAAGAATAGACCAAACAATTTAACACTGAGATATTAAGGAAACTTCAAAAGTCACTTGGACATAGGATAAAGCATACCCCTTAAAGCCCTGCAGGGAAAAAAAAAGATTCTGAAAACAAGAGGAAGCGATGTTACAATTCTTTTGAAAACTGGTCATCTTTATACCTCTTGCTCTCTCGGATGACTAAATGCTACTTAACAATGCATTCTACTAAACTTCACAATACAGAAATGAAACTGATTGTATCAGACTTCTAAACATTGCAATATCAACCCAGGAAACACTGTCATATTATATTCTAATATTGAACATCTGGACTTGGTCTCCTGGAGCAAACAAACCCCTTTGGGAAAACAGGGCCCCACACTTAGGATGTTACCATATGTAACCACAATGGTACTTCCATGGAAGATAATCCCCGAAGATGTAATTATTATGTAAATATACATTGGGCGTAAAATTCCCTTTGGGACGCTGGGTGTATGATGAGTTAACCATTTTATAGAATATAACCCTACCGGTGATGTGGATGCCAAGTTGGAAGAATCCAAATTTAAAGTGGCCACAGCCTGGAGCCAAGAATATTCCCGGCAAGCAAATGTATGGGAGCCATTGTGGGTGCAGCCAGCACTTTTTAATGTGTCCTTTCACTCTTTTACAGGGGTGGTACGCCGCAAGGAGTGTGAGTGGACCAAATTCCTCCTAATTGTAGTATGTACATAAAAGTATTGAAACAACAATTCAAAGGGTGGGTGAGGGGACACACTTGGAATCGTTGTCGGAAAAGGGGATTGTGGGCAGCGGGGAACACTATGCTGGATACATGGAATCTGGGGGATGAGTGGGTAACCAAACAATTAGTAAGCCAAAACATAAGATTTCAACAACAAATTAATGAATTAATAGCACACCAACTATCAGCAGTTGCCATAGGGTGGAGGATAGCAGTAGAGGTAAACTTGCAGTTAACTCATTGGGCAGGGGACCTGGTGACATGGTGGGGGATGGCTTCAGAAGATTAACATGGGGAGAAGTGTGTTTAGGTATTCAAAATTCTCAGTTAATAATGTTAATGGATATTATGAGAGATGCTTGGTCAGAAGAATGGCCTTCAGTGTTAAATGGGGAGGCTAGCCCAAATTTATCCACAATTGCAAACACATACCATCTACCTGAAAAATAACAGCCCCAACCTGTGGGGACAGTTCTTGTGTAATTGTTACTAGGATACCATAGGGAAGGAAATGCAAATAAGGTGGTCCCCTTGAACACTATGGGAGTAACTAGGGAAGGAGGAGTGCATTGGGAGCTACTAGGAAATAGGTGGTAGGAGGGATGTAATGGGGTAAATTGGACTGTCATCACATTAAGCAGTTGAATATCCAGAGGAGGAATATGGATGTGCCTCTCTCCTATGACTATGGAGGAGCAGGATCAATGGCCTGTTGCAAAGGGGGGGCATTTAGGGGTAATATACATGGGGTATGGTGTATTCTGTGGGAATGTATGCAATCCTGCAATATAACACTAGGAGGCAAAATCCTTCCAGTGTATGACCAAATTATGAACTTCTATACACTGCCACCTGGATTATGGTGCATCAATGGACCAGTGGATTTAATCGTTGTAAACAATCGAACCAGCACCTACTACCCCATATCATACCAAGTAGTTGAATTGGTTTGGACAATACCAAATTTCACCATGGATATTCAATGAAGACACAGTATGGACAAAAGTACACAAAGATTACAAGAGCAACTTGCTCCAAGTGCCAACAGTTGGACACACTTACAATATACACTACAGGATGGCACTGACAAAACGTTAACCCTATCAAAGGAGGAGAAGCAGTGTTTTTGGTGGTGGCTAGGATGTTGGACCATACTGCAGTGGTCAGGACTCTCGGTGTTGCCGTGGATTATCATAGTAGCTGGTGTATTATTAACTGTATTTGTGTTACATTGCATATGGAAACAATCAAGGGGGGGCACAACCCTCTAGAGAACATCCACTAATTATAACCTATAAGTAATGTAGTAAGCCCTTTCCCCCACAGTGTACTAGGCCCACTATAATGGGAAGTCTGGAACACTAATTGGAAAAGATGTGGTATGCCTGTAGCAGAGAAGGTACAGGGCACGGTACTACGCAAGGGGCAGTGGGACAGATGGAATATTGACACCTTCCACCTTGATGCCTGGCCCTATCAGAAAGTGTGTCGCCATATGTCCTATGCTTTTCCAGGGATACCTAGGCAGGAGGATCACCCAAACCCCTACCCCCAAAAGGGGTAGAGTGTAAGGATATAGATATTCAGGCCTGCCTGTAAAGGCCTATACTTTAAGAATTTTGGTATATGTTTATCATTTAGCTAGTTATAGAGGTATAAAAGAAAGAATCAAAATCACTGTCTGCCTGTGTAAGGGCCTTCTTACACTGTGACAGTCTGAGGCCCTGTTCTTAAGCTAAGGCCTTTGGCTAAGTAGCGGGAGCAGCCATAAACTGGGAAGCATATGATCACATCCTCACATTCCAAACTAGTCATATTGAAATAAGGCAATCTGGGGCTGTTCGAAAAGTGATCCAATCTATCACCTCCAGAGAAAGGGAAGAGCCTAGAAGATGTAAAAGGAAATTTAGTTTGATAGTTTTCTGTTTGGTAAGAACTCACTTATCAATAGACACAGCTGGGAAACCCTTATGTCTTTATAGATGCAGTTGTGAAATCCTCACTTCTGTATTGTTTTGTCATTATAGTTCCCACTTTGCTATTGTTTATTTGCATGGTCTCTGTCTAGTTCTGTGATTGTTTCTGTCTGCGGTATAATTAATTTTGCTATATGTAAGTTAATTAGGGTAGTGGGATATAATTGGTTAGCTAATCATGTTACAATATGTTAGGATTGGTTAGGTAAATTTCAGTAGAACAATTCGTTAAGGTATAGCTAAGAATATTACTATATACATTAGGGGCAAACAGGAAGTAAGTTTGGATTCGAAAATAAGGAAAAAGGAACTTGGATTTAAGCTTGCTGGAAGTTCACCCCAATAACCATCTAATTGTTTGCACCTTCGGACTTCGGGTGGTGTTGCTTTCTGTTCATGCGAGAAGGACCGGGGAAGTGAGAGGGTGAAAGAATAAGCCCTCTAACAGTTTAACTGTTACTTGCTTCTAACTGCCTCCCAACCCCATTTCCATCTTTTTTGCTTCACCTATCTTGCTGTATATTGTCATAAATCAAGACTGTAAGCTCCTTAAGGCAGGGAAAATTTTTTCATGTCTACAGATGACTAGTGCAATATCTGATAGGGGCCTCTAAGCCCATGGGAACACACATAAATAATAAAATAATAATACAAACTTTATTCACACACTTGCAACAGTTAACATAAGTCATTCAGAAACATGATGATATTTACATATTTTCAAAGAAGAAGAATCGCTCTCTCATCATTTTGTCCAGACTTGTGATGTACCTAGGTTTTAAGATCTGGCTATTCCCATACTTCTCCATTCTTGTTTCTATTATAAAATGTATGTGTATTGTTCACAAAGATCCAATATTTCTAAGACCTCTAGAGAGTTCCATTAAACATTTCTGATTTAATACACTATTTATTCTAGACCAGCGGTTCTCAAGCTTTCTTGCACCATGACTCCCTTTTTACAACAAATATTACTACTCAACCCCCAGAGCGGTGACTAAAGACTGAGCCCGCCCAAGCTCTGCCACCCTGGGCAGGGGGGCCAAAGCTGAAACCCAAGGGCTTCTGTCCTGGACGCAGGGCATGTAACCTTAGCCCTGGGCGATGGGGCTTGGGCTTCAGACTTGCTAGGGCCCAGGGCCAATGCCAGCCTTGGCAACCCCATTAAAATGGGGTCCTAACCCACAGTTTGAGAACCCTTGTTCTAAACAGAACCTGTTGTTTTTAATATTTCACTACATAGGACTACAGTTTATGGCAGACTTTGTGAAAATGAACTAGTTGATTGTATGGTTATATTTCTACAACATAATGAACCTTGATGATTTATAGTCCATGCTGTGAATAACTGGCAGCCCTTTAGTGTTTAAATGATGCCATTTAATATGCTAATTGGTAAATGTCACCTTTTAAAGAATGTTGACATTCATTCTTCTTCCACAGGATGATAGAACCTAAGTGATAGTTTGTTAATGGAGCCCTAACTAAACACATTTTAAAGAGAACTTTTTACCTTTACTAAAATGAGAATTAAAGCTGTGATTTACAAGTGAATCACGAAGGTCACACATTAAGTGGAAGGGGAAATATTTGTAATATTCCAGATTTCTCTGAATTTCCTTTTCACTTCCTAGTATCAAGTGGAAATGAATCACTGTTCATTCAGTGGCACTTATCCAAAGCAAGCAAAAATATACATGCTTCTTGTATTCTCCTCCACTCCCCCCATCCCCCCAAAAAACCCTGCTTATTTTCTTCCTTCTCAGAGAAACAAACCTGTTCTTGACCCTTTGTTTTGCAAAGGTCCTGAAAGCTTTCTTGGCTTATGTTTCGCATAGTAGCTCAACTTATTTTTAATCCTTTTTACAAGTAGCAAATGTGAAGATGGAAAAAAGAAATAAAACAAGCTACAGTCCTAGATTTGGGAATGGCCAATTCTGATCCAAAGTACTCCTAAACAAATATGGCCAAATCCTCAATTTGTCTCTTCATTAATAAAAGGGTTCAAAGTCTCCAGAGACAAGTCAGAAGATACAGCTTCAAATCATAAAGACTAAAGATTCCAGAGCTTAATTGAAATGCTCAGGGGGTGGTAATGACATTTGTGAGAGGCATTCACATAGGTTCTAACTGCATTAAACCTGGGCGGGAAAAACACCAGAGGTCTTTTTTATTATTTGGACCAGGGGTTGCCAACCTGTGGCTCCAGAGCCACATGCGGCTCTTCAGAAGTTAATATTCGCCAACTTTCCAATGTGTCAGGGGGGTGCTCACTGCTCAATCCCGGGCTCTGCCACAGGCCCTGGCCCCACTCCATCCCTTCCTGCCCCGTCCCCTGATCCTGCCATGCCCTCGCTTCTGCCCCCCTTCCCCGAGAGCCTCCTGCACACCATGAAACAGCTGATCGGGAGGTGTGGGGAGGGAGGGGGAGGTGCTGATCGGCAGGGCTGCTGGTGGGCAGGAGGCCCTGGGAGCGGGATGGAGGGAGCTGATCGGGGGCTGCTGACATATTACTGTGGCTCTTTGGCAATGTACATTGGTAAATTTTGGCTCCTTCAAATTTTACTCACACATATAAAAAATTTTTTACTCACACACATAAATAATAAAATAATAATACAAACTTTACTCACACACTTGCAACAGTTAACATGAGTCATTCAGAAACATGATGAGAGAGCTATCCTTCTCAGGCTCAGGTTGGCCACCCCTGATTTGGACTAAAACACCCAGTTCATCCAGACAGGAAAGGACCAGCAATGGAATATCAAACAAGCACTGAACAAACTACAGCTAGATTTTTAAAATAGTGCTTAGCCCACACTAAGGGGTGGTACAGTCACTTCTCAGCATGGAGGAGTCTATAAACTGCTAAGCAGGACAAGCATGCGCATTCCAGTTCTGATGCCCAGTCGGTAGGGTAGCAGAACCCATCGCTCTGCCCACTACATGCTTCTTGTGAGGAGCACCTGAGAACCAGCCATTGACTCGCTCGAGAAGAGGGGCTGAAGTTTTGGTCACCTTTATGTAAGCCATATGGGAGTTAGCCACTATCTAGTCTGGAGTCAGCAATGTACTGTAATTATTTTTGAACACTGCTGTGTCTTTCCAGTTGGACACAGAGTAAATAGTTCATTTCAAAGCAAAAGCTGCATCTTAACAGCACGGTGTCTCTGCCTTATTAACCAATGAAATAATGACAAAGCATGTAGTATATAATTCCTGATTCTTGTGTGGGAAGAGTATGTATTTCCATAGTTACTGGGGAGAAAGTAAAGGTAAATTGTTCCTGTTGGCTTTGTCTAGTTTTGGCATCAGAAATGCCATCTTCCACTTCGAGTCTACTATGATACTTTGCCCCTTTTTTTGGATGAGGATTTGATGCACGTTGCTATCACATTAAATCTGGAACATTGTAATTCACTGTACCTGGACTTGGAGGTGGAAGCAATACAAAAGCTCCAGTCTGTGCAAAGCACAAGTGACTGTCATCAAATCCATTCCGCTTGTGCACCCAACCCATCAGTGACTCCCAGGCTGGTTTCAATGGCACCAGGAACTATTGTGCATGTGGTTTTCCATTTTTCAAGGAGAACATATGCCCCTCAAACCTTAATATTTCACCTATAGGCCCAGTTTCTATGACTGGTACTTTGGGGCCAGACTGTTGCAGTTAAGTTTTGCCCTGCCCTGGGGCAGCGTGAAGCTTCAGTGGCAGCACCAGAAGACACTGGGGTTCACAAACCACTTTGCCTCACAGAGCTCCCCACCACATAGGGGAGAACACCTGCTGAGCCATTCCTTTGGAGGGAGCAACAGGGAATCCCCTCCATGCAGGACTGGATAAAGGTTCTGAGGGACCAAAGGCTAATAGGAGGGAAGAGCGTAAGTATGAATTATATAAGTCATCAATCATTTATCTACATACATATTTACATATTATTTTTATGTAAAATTAACAATTTTATTCTACTCTCACTACACTCAATTCTTCAAACAATTCCCCCTCTCCCCCCGCCCAGCTTTAGCTGTGGCAAAGTCATGAATGATGTCATCGTACCTCAAAGACCTGACGATTTCATTCTCAGTGCTCAAGAGGGACAAAGCACTGAGATGCTCCTGAGTCATGGTGGATCGGAGGACATTTTTAACCCTTGTTAGGAGAGAGAAGGAATGTTCTACACTATAATTAGTGATCATTAGTGACAAATACAGCTGTAAGGCAGTTTCAACTTTGGTAAACATTCTATCACCTTGAATTCAGTGATAACTGGGTACATCCAAATAGATTTACTTTTGTCATCTTTTCTCTATATATCTGAGAGTGATGTGCATTGAACAAATTGAAGAAATTCTTTAGTATAATCTACTGGGAGATCATCTGGGAACTTCTGACACTGTCGTTTGATACCTTCACTGACTTCGGAACTTGAAATGTTAGGCGAAAAATTTGACAGTACACTAAAGGTTTTGTCAATATTTTTGTAAGCCTCGATCCGATGTTCTAATGAACTCTTCAGTTTGCCGATGATTGTGATGAAGGTATTAACTCTGAAGACCTCCTTGTCACTGAATGAGTGGGCAGGTGCATCGTTGCAGGTCTTCTGTCTTTTGTGGCATTTGGCTGACTTACACTCATGGTTAGCAGTCCTTGCAGCCCCCTGAATTTTATACTCATCAAAACTATCCTGTATTTGTTGAAGAACAGTTCCAAGACTCCTCATTAGGTTTACAGCAGTGGAAAGGTCAATTTGAGCACTTTGCAAGCTTAGACTGCATCTGCTGAATGGCTGAAGTATATCATTCCAGACCTCACACAAAATATCAGTTTCTGAAGTGTGCATTGCATCACTCAGGATCTTGGCATCTTTTCTAGTTGCTAATTTTTGAGATTCATCATCTTTAATGCTCTCTAGTGCTTCAAGGATGTTGGGGTATCCCAGAACAACTGCATTTACAGATTCAGTGTTGGTACTCCACCATGTCCTTGAGAGTGATTTGGGCATTGGGCATCTCTTTGGTAGTGAATCTCTAAGAATCATCCAAGACAGTTGATGCAGAGAAAAAATTGTACAATTCTTGGACAAATCGAAAAAAAGAAACTGCTTCAACACAACAATCCCTGGCAGACTGGCCAACAAGTGAGTGTGCAGCGCATAGTATGTAATCAACCAAAGCATTGGGCTCTTATCTTTGCCTGCATCCCTGAACATTTGCCACTCATATTACTTGCATAGTCATAGCTTTGGCCATGAAAAAAAAGGCTAATGTCAATCCCATTTTCGGTGAGGAAATCGAGTAGGTACGAGGCAAGTTTCTCCCCTGTGTGGCTGGTGATGTTTATGAAGGTCATGAAATGCTCAACTGGTCTGCTGTGTAGCACATAACACAAGATGAAAGTCAGCTGATCAACATGTGACACATCCGGTGCCAAGTTGACGGACACTGAAAAATATCCCACATCTTTGATCTCATCTACAATGGCTGATAGCGTGTTCTTTGCCAGCAGTGCAATGAATTCATCACAAATAGTCTTTGATAGATTTGACATATGGCCTTCTCCACGATTTGTGTGTTCACTGATGTGCTGAGCTAAGAAAGGGTCAAACTTAGTGATTAGCTCTAGAATGCCAAGGTAAATGCCATTGTGTTTTGATCCAACAGTCTCATCTGAGCCACAGAATGGCAGACCACACTCAGCAAGAAAAACTATGGTTTCAACTACGCATCTGAGAACATTCTTCCAATAAGCACGAGCTTCCAAAAACTGTTTTTTCATTTGGGTATCAATTCTGCCACTAACTTTCTTTCAGGCATGGTAGCTGCTAACTGAAAATGTATGCTGCTCACTCATTGCATGATTGGTAATGTATGCAATATTCTTCCGATCACTGAAGCCTTTACAGAACATTCCCCACTTTTTGGTATCAGAAAACAGGTGGCAATAGAAACAACACGCTTTCTTCTTAGAAGGCAAATAGATAAACTATTCTCACTTGCCTAAAGTAGGGCGTAAAATTAGGAGGGCTTAAGGCTATAGCCTTATTAGCGTTTGGGTTAATCCAGCCCTGCCTCCATGGTCAGCCACTCCTGCTTGCCAGTGTTCATTGGGGTTGGTGAGGGTCCCCAAATCTTTCCTGCAACTCTTTTGGAGCAGTTTGCAGTATATGGGCCACTAGTAGGGAATTGTCACTGTTCTTTCCTACAGCAACAGGCATCAGTGGGGGTGATTGATTCTCTAACCTTCCCTTCCCTTGTGTACTCATGCAATGGCTACAACAACACTGCAAATGGCAAATCATAGTCTGTTCTACGTTGAATACCAGGCTTTCTATGGTGACAATGCTATTAAGGTGTAGTTCTGTTTATTAATTATATCGCAGTACTCTGATATTTATGGTTAGTTCATATTTATGGTTGGACTGGGAGGGTAGTTGGGGGGGGGGGAAAGAGTTGTTCACCTGAATGCCTTAATCCTTGTCAATATAGAATAGAAGGTAGTAAAACTTTCCTGTCCAGTTGGTGGAGAATAACTTCACTTTCGTGATAACGAGAATGAGGATAATGAGAATGAGGGGGAAATGCAGGCAAACCAATATTTTATTTTTTGTGATGTGAATACTATAAAAATCTCACTGCACTAACTCACAAACTGCAAACCACTCACAAAGAGCAGAATGCCTCAAATGGGGCTTTTTCATGTTTCAGAATGACTTGCTTTGAAGATCATGTCCATTATGTTGTTAGCCACTGAAGTCGTGTCTTGAAATACCTTGCATGATCCATTGTACATATGTACATAAAAGTTTATTAAAAGGAGGAAGGAAAAAAATTGTTCTCCTTAACCTCTCAGGACAGGACAAGAAGCAATGGGCTTAAATTGCAGCAAAGGCAGTTTAGATTGGACATTAGGAAAAATTTCCTGCCATGGCAGTTAAGCACTGGAATAAATTGCCTGGGGAAGTTGTGGAATATCCATCATTGGAGATTTTTGAGAGCAGGTTAGACAAATACCTATCAGAGATGATCTAGATAATATTTAGTACGGCCATGAGTATAGGGGACGGGACTAGATGAACTCTTGAGGTCCCTACCAGCGTTACGATTCTATGACTGGGGAGAGGTGAGATGATAACAGGAAGCCATTTACTGCTCAGATAAATAACTGTTGGGATTTATATTCTAGGGAAGAAGACAAAATTTGTAACTTCAACTTGTTGAGCTGGACGTAGATCAAGAGAGGTGCTTAGATATAGTATTTAAATCCACATCCTTCTGTTTGCATGTGCAAATGGACGCACATCCAGTTTCACAGGCATAAATTTCTACATCCAGACAGTAAGCATGTACCAATATACTTTTCAACCATACAAATAAAAATTTGCCTTAAATGGGGTTTGTCTATTTCTTATAAATGGGGTGAGCGAGGTCACACCAGGCGGGATGGAGCAGTGCATTCTTCAAAATGGTGTTCCCCATATGACACTGGACAAAAATCATGTCTGGTTTTGTCTCTGGACTGGACGGGGGAAAAGCCACCCAAGAAAAGGACTGTTCAGTTTTAAACCAGATGAATGGCCTGCCTACTAGGGACTACCTTTACATTCCAGAATTGAAGTTTAAAATGCCTTTCTTTCTTTTTAAAAGCCTTCAGAAAGCTCCAATTCACCTCACAGATCTTCTCCCACTCCCTTCTCACTAGCTCTGTCTATTCCTCTAGCTTTGGCTTTCTTCAAGCCCCTTCCTGCTATCTTTCTTGTGTTGGCATAAGAACCTTCATCTTTGCAACATCTGCCACCTAGAGCAAACTCCCTCAACAATTCTGCATTGCTTTTTTCAAATCTCATCTGAAAACATAGTTTCTCCCTTGTTCCTTTCCTTCTGTTGTGACTTATCATTAAACTCTGTATTCATTATTATAATATTATTTATATTAATTTTTCAAAATATGGACCTTATCCTAAATCCACTGGAATCAGTGGAAACGTTGCCAGTGGTTTTGGGCAAAGCCTTATATTTATAGACATTGACTGATTGGCTTCATTTATATTTTGTATGAAAGACACTATAGAGAATAAAGTTTCACTGTATTTTATTCTATAACATAGATCCCCTTTAAAAGAAGAACTACTCTATTTCTATATGTAAATAGGAACACGGTAAGGGGAATCAGACACTAATCCTGCTCACATTTCCAGGTTCCTTAGCTTTCCTGCCAGTTCTTTCTTTCTTATGGTGTATTTTCTAAAACTTTTACTCAAATACAGCCGCATAATGCCAAAAAATATGGGCAGGCCTGCAAGAAGGCGCTGTATGTCTGGTGATATCACCTGGTTATTGTTTAGACTAACAATGCAGCATTTAGTAGCCACTCACGTAGCCCCAAGTGCTGCTATTAATGGGAGGTTTGTCTGAATCTGAACCCAAGGGAAAAATCAGGCTGGATTCTCCTCTTACTTACGCCAGTTTTATACTTATGCAACTGCACTTATATTCATGGAGTTACTCCTGATTTACACCACTGGGAGAGGAGAATCAGCCCCCTCAGCACGGGGTCCAGTCACTTCAATGGGCATTGCATACAGAGGTAAATTGCTAATGGTATCGCAGAATCTAGTGTACTGTTCTTAATATCTGCATGCTCATTCTCATTTTTCTGTAAAAAAATATTTATTCATTTACTGTACGTATTTGCACACAGAGCATGGATTTGGGTGTTATATAATTACAGAACCCACACATTTCTGTTATCAGTGGAACTCTTGAAGCAAAGTCCTGTTAAATATGATTTCTAGCACAGTATAGATTCACCAATATCAGCCCTTTGACAGTAAACATAGGCCAGGTCATCATGACATCATTAATTATCAACAACCATCACTGTTAAACAGCATCAATATGGCTGATGTAGTTATACCCTTATAAGATTCTTGAAAATGAAACAATGCATAATGGACATATTTGCTATGTTCTAGCATGTACTTTCTCCACCCATGAATCTTTTTTCACATAAAGGTTTTTAGTTTAATTTTCAACTTTTTTCCCCCTACCCCGGGCATAAGTTCTTTGGAAAGAGCCACAATGGTATTTTAGTGCAGATTTGCACTAGAGTGATATTTAACTTGTTTCCAGATCAAAGTAATGATGAAAATGTGATGAGCTCTGATAGTTTTATGTTTTTAAATCACTTTGTATTGCACATACTATTTAAGATTATGGGAATATTTCATTTTTTAAAGTGCTTGCTTGGAATTATAGTATTTATGGTTATAGGCATGTCTTTTGTGGAGTAATTTTATTTATTGAGTTCAACAGAATGTTATAAATATAGCATATAAAAAGTATTGAGCAGCTTTAGTGTTCCATACTGGAGCACTCCTAAAAATCCAGCTACCCCTCCCCGACTCCAGAAGAAAAACACAGATATTCTCTGATGAAAAAAATTTATATTTTCATATAGGTAGTCAAAAAATCTCTCAACCAACATTAATCAGAAGATTTGGGATAGATTTCTTTGGTGAGGGAACGCGGGGGGGGAGACAGAGATGGACAACAATTCTTAATGGATAGAAAACTAGAAGTTTCATCCCCATCATTTTTTATTTAACTGCAAGAAGATCATTTCCTGAATATGTACCCAAAACAGGCACTCAGTTCATGACTACTGCAGTCCTGGTACACAGAAAACTCCATTAATTTTAACAGAATTTACAGATGCCACAATTTACTTCATCCGGGCAGTGAGGGAAGCGGGGGGAAGGGGGTTACAATATGTTCAGCAATACTGAAACATAATGCAAGGCACACTGTAACTAATGATTTGGCCCTTGGAAACATAAAACAGAATGGAATAATGCAAGTTAATTACTGGGACTACAAAGTCTGACAGGGCCACCTTAAAAATATCCCTAGAAACATTAATCCAACCCCATGTGGCAATAAATTAATTTATGCCATAGGTACAAAGTGGAAATAGAAAACACGTTTATGAGCTGCAACATTGTATATGAAAGCTGGGAGGAAAAAAAAACCATAGCACTATAACAAAGATTATGGGACTGGATTTACAGCTTTCCTGGTCCTCTGTATATTAAAATGCCACCAAAGAGTTACCAAGCACTTCCTCTGCAAATCAAATCTGGATTGAAGGAGCCTTAATAAGAAGTAAAAATATCACATTAAGACACTGGAAAAATGAGTCAAGTCGCTCAGTTGCAGAACAGACATTATTCTACCTAATTCAACACTCTGTGAGAAGCAGCAATGCAAGTTTCAGGATAGGATGGGCTATATTGAGGAAATATATTAATTCAAATTATGTAAAGTGAGTGAGTAAGAGAGAGAAGAGTGATACATGTAAAAAGACTTGGTTTATTCTGGAAATTAATTTTAAGAATACAAGTGTGAAACAGTGTTGGGAAATTTAATGTATATAGTTTGTTTTCCATTTGTATTGTTATATATACTCATACATATCCATATAATATTATGGGATTAGATAGGTGAATTTGTGATGTAGTAGAGTATGTTAATACATACCCAATTCCAGTTTGAATTAGCTCAGGAGGGCATGATGCAAAGGTGGGTTTGAGTTCCATTGATGCTAGGACCAGAGAATGCTGGACTATGTTCCAAGGAATAGGCCAGACCTGTGTCAATCATGGACGCTCTAAATCAGTGTTTCTGGCATGCAGCCACCAGGGGCTTTTCTTGCGGCCACCAGGGGCTTTTCTTGCGGCCACAGCCTCATGGGCAGTGATTGGGGGGCAAAGCAGCCGCTCCTCCCACTCCCTTTTGCTTCTGGATGTGCCTCATTGGTGTTGGTTGCTGTGGCTGCCAGCAGGGGTTGGGCCCTGCCCCCCTCTGGACAAACCTGGGGTACGACACAGGAAGAGCAGGCAGCCTGTGAGTTCCCCACCTTCCCTTCCCTGGCAGTCTCCAGCCACAGGGTTTCAGGCTCCGTCCCTGGGCCCTGGGGCTTCAGGCTCTGTTCCTGTTCCCTGGCTGCAGGGCCCCAATCCCCTGGCTGTGAGGCTTTGGGCTATGGCTTCAAGCTCCTTCCTGGGCCCCTGGGCTTCAGGCTCTGGCTCCCCGCTGCCTCCCCCACCCCTCATCGCCCTTGGCCCCTGTTGCCTCTCCATCCAGCTCCCTATCCAGGGCTTAATTTGTCCACGGGCTTGCTGGGGCTGAGTAAGTCTGCTGTGAAAAGTGATAGTCCTATGTTTGTTAATATCACTTTTCACAGCAGACTTAGTAGCTAGCTAGGAGGCTGTGAAAAAAGTAACAAACATACAAATATAACTTTTCACAGCAGCAAACTTACACAAATTACAATGATTTTGATGTGCATATTTATTTGTTTTTCCTAAACTTAAGTATTTTAGGAAAAATTGTCAGAGCAGCTACCACCGCACTTTGAGGCCACCAAAATTGTGCCAGCTGCTTAATGGGCCTTCGGGGCCATTTCAGCAGCTGGGGACCACCCAGGTTTAAGAAAATTCTGGCCACACCCCTTTTCCTGTCATGCCCTCTGCACTGCTACCGGGAGTTGAAGCTGATTTTCAGGTAGTTTGGGGGCAAAGCTGTACCAAAGCACCAGAGTTTCAGATCCCTGTTTTTTTATTTAAAGTCTCTATAGTTTTCTTTTAAAAGAATCTGAAATGCTATATGCTAATTTTTAAACAATTTTTTTTTTTTTTTTTTTTTTTTTACAGCAAAGTTGTTATTCTCAGGAAATCTAGGTCTTGACTCTTCTCTCACTTACACCAGTGTAAATCAGGAGTAACCCCTCTGAAATCAATGGACTCACACTGCTGTAAAACTAGTATAAGAGGGAAATCTGACTTTGATGTTTATAGGTGGGGTAACCATCCTTGCCTTGGCCATTGCTTCCTTAGTAGGGTTCTTACAATATAATCGTAACATCAAAGGTTTCTTTTGAAACCCTGATGCTACCCTTGACAAATCTGTAAATGGGCTGCCTCAGTACTACCATAAAGATATTAATGAAACAGGATCAAATTGGTAAAATGGCAAATGATTTGCATAAGGTTTATAAGAATGTATGAGTTAGAGACAGAAACAGCTGCGAGAGCAGGATGGAGACCTCTGACATAATATATGCCAGACCATAACCAGATTCTACACTCAATTTATCTTAATAAATATGGTTTTCTATGGTGCTCATCATCAGACTATCTGAGCATCTAATCATAACGTTATCAGTATCTTGGAACAGCAAGGGATAATGTTAATTAAAAACAGTTTTGCAACATCTTCATTCCAAATGAAGAAGAGCCCACAATGTATTAAAAACCCCAATTCTTTAATGCATCCAATTGTCACATAGCAGTGCCCATCTCTAACCACACTCAACTGTAACCTAACTAGAAGGATAGGCGAAACCTTTTAAATTTTATACGTATGTATTGTATATATATGTAAAAACACTAGAAACAACAATTTGGAGATTCAGGTATAACTTTTTTGATTCAGGTCATTTGAGTCTGTTTATACTGCTCATTCTCAATCAGTTTTTTTCAGGATACATAAATCAGAAGTTTAACCCCACCCCATGTAGCAATAAACTATAAAATGAAACAACAGATTATCCATCTATAAAAAAGATTTAGGTGTTTTCCTCAAATTAGAAGTTCCTGTTGAAGCACATTCAAAATATAAATTCTTTTATACATTCTAGTAAAAACATAGCATTTATTTTAGTCAACAGATCACTATCAACTCATGAAATTAAACACTGTCAAGGATATTGGGCCTGATTCTTAAAGTTACTTAGGTGTCTAAAGATACATATAGGAAACCTATTGGTATTTCCAAAAGCACCTAGGTGCCTAACTTTCAGTGAAACTCCCACTCTATTTAAAAATCTGGACCTTAGATCTTTTTGTTGTGCTGCACTTGTCATCCTGAACACAAATGATGGCTTATGTAACTCAAAGGTACTGAAAGTCAGGGAAAGCTGTTGGGTGCTAAATACTTTTGAAAATTAGGCTACTTATCTAAATATAGAATTTGGAGCTTAATATTGGGCACTCAATTTTGAAAATCTTGGTCACTCTTTATTACCACTTTCCATATGAATTCTGCTTATTTAGGGACAAATATCTCAGCAAAGAGCCTAAATAACCAGGATATGCTCTGGGGATTCCTGGACAATTTCTTTCCCAACGCACAGAGCTCTCTTTGTCTCCTGTGTCTGCTCCCATCAAAGTTAACTGGAATTCTAACGACTTCAACAGACTCAAGATTAGGCCCAATGAAGGACACATGAAATTGTGATTGGGGTTCTGGGGAATCTCAAGGTTTCTACAGCTATTGGGATAACTGCAATAATTAAAATCTCCAGCGCAGCTTCACATTAAAATAATGCTGGCTGCTGGAAATGAATGGGTCACATTCATTCATGGGTAACTCCACTGGCATCAATGGAATCACATGGGGAATTGAGCTAGCTTGTATGTGTGTGACTGTGGTGGAAAGAAGATGGAATAGTACTGTACCAGTAAAATGACTTTGCTCCTCTGTTACAAAATAGGCAATGTTTCACTATCAAGTCTTGAAGTAAAAGTAAATGCCACTATTTTTCATTGACATTAATGTACTGAATTGACTCCCCATGACTCATACTGAATACATACACTACGTTTACACCGCTGAATAATGAAAAAAATAACCTCTAATTAACATATGCAGATGTAATGTTGCACACAGGAATTTAGAAATACATCACCACCACCATGACGGAACCGGCTAATACCAAGCTCCACAGCTCCAGGTCTGGCAGCATTTGAATTAAAGCTTCTCCAGCAGCGTTTGATGCAATTTATTTTTGTACCACACACCTTGTGTACTAGACCAGAAAGACTTTTTACAGGACAGTCAGTCATGAAATAAAGAGACTGAAGGATTTAAGGCAAACTATAGAGCAGGGGAATTGATTCAATGTCTTGGAGAAGCAAGTTCCCAATAGATGTAGAATACAATTAAACAAAACAACGTGTTCCAGCTGTAGAGAGTTCAGGGGCGGGGAAAAAAAGGAGGAAATAAGCAGAGAAGTCAGCAATGGCGTGGGTGGATATGAAATCAGGGAGGTGGAGGAGAAAGATTGAAGACAAGGAAGGTAATTTTTAATTGGATTGGAAGTGGCTGATAAGCAGGTCAAGGTCATATATTATAAAGGCTCAGATGATCTAACTTTCCAGACCAAATAAGGAGTCTAGTGACATTATTCTGGATCCCTTAGGTTTCAAGTAAGGAGTTTTAGAAAGCTATGCAAGAGGGAAGTGTAATAAAGAAAGCTATCTATCTTCGGGGTTTATACTGCTGCCCATCACCATAGTGACAGGTTTCAGAGTGGTAGCCATATTAGTCTGTATCAGCAGAGTAATAATGAGGTCCCTAGTAGAAACTGTATGTTTGTCACAGCTATGACTTCCAAGACAAAAACAAGCAACTTGTTGAGTCTTTTCCTAAAAAGAAATGGTCTTTGTCACTCTGGCCAATCCACTTATAAGCAAGAATCCTCCATGGAATTTTAAAATTTTGGCCCTATGTATGTTCAGAGCAGTAAGTTTGGGGCTTTTTTTTTTTACTTGTTTTAAAATATTAGATAAATATTAATTGATTTTTAAGAATTCTTCATACAAAATAAAGACTATATTTACACAACATATCAATTAAAATAATGTGTGTCATGACTTTGTCTTTTAACTACAATAACCATGACTTTCCACATTCTCTGCCAGGACAAATAACCAGCCTGAGCAATAATCTTCGAGAGAAGTGATTAAGAGTCAAATCCTGTCCCATTTAAATCAGTCACAAAATTGCTTTCAATGGGACCAAGATGTGGCCTACTGGTAAGAAGAAGAAACTAAGCAAAGGCAGGGTAAATATAAGGTAATACCTCTGATAAGCACTTGGCAGAGTAAAGGCTCAAGTCAGCAACCCTTATTCTCATGGTTATTCATGATTTATGAGCAGTCCCATTAACATGAATGGGACCGCTTATTTGGGTAAGGAGTACTCATGCTAGTAAGGTCTACTTATTTAAGTTCGGGTTGCAGGGTCTATTGCATTTATTATTCTGTTTGATGTTGTTTAGGTTCTTACACCACACCCTTTACTGTAGCTTCTAAGCACCTATCACCAGGGATTAGAGCCTTTGGTGGTGTGGGAGAAAAGAACAAGCTCAGATTCGAGGATGGTTAAATTTTCTTCCTTTGTGAGTTAAGGTTGCATTAAGGAGACTGATGACGGAATCAAAGATTGAGGTGAGAAAAAGACTACTTGCCTTTGAAAGATTCAATGGAAAGAAATGATAGTTTACTAGAGTGTTCTGGCAGGCAGGTATAAAAAACACAGTAGAATTGGACAATTCATTATGTGACCTGAATGCTGTAATTCATAGTTGCTTGTTGTTTATTCCATACATCACAGCCTTTATTTCCTCTTTAACACATTGCTTTTGCAATGCTTTTCATCAAGGGCATCCATAAGATTCCTACACTGCCTTCAAGTCAGCAGATCTGTTATATACTTGTGAATTCCTCTGTGTATATCTGCACACTACTCTAAGCTCCTTAGAACAGGAGCCATTTCACCTATTTAAGTTTGTGAAGCACCACAGACACTGCTGACAATAAACAACAGTCAAAGCTATGCCATTTGTTCCAAGACATCTAAAGGTTTGATTGTATTTTCATTAATAACCACTATTTTTATAGTATTGTGACTGACATCTACTCTAATACATAAAGGTTGAGATCAATGAATAACAAAGGAAGATACTGTCAAGTTGACTGTTTAATTATGAATAAATTAGTAATATAATAAATAAAAATTGCTGCATATTTATCTACTATATTCAACTAGGTTAAATGGATAATTAGTACCAGATTCTGCTGTTCTTTCTTTCGTTGACTAGCACTTCATTCCAGTGGAACAACTTGCAGAGTAAGGGATTGTAACAATATGAACTGGCCCTTTAAGAGGGGTGAGGATCAGCTTCACCTGTGCCAGGTGTAGTCTGCCTTTGCAGATAAAGGGAATGAGTCCAGAGGTCACATGATGAGGGGGCATATCATGTGTTTCAGAACTAGACCTGCTGGCAGACACAAATGGCAGCCTGAGTTCAGTGAGACGAAAACTCAAAGAAACAGGAGATCTGTGTGAGCTGGTATATGGAGAGATTCCCCAGTCAGAAAACCTATTGAGTACAAAAAGAAAAGGAGTACTAGTGGCACCTTAGAGACTAACCAATTTATTTGAGCATAAGCTTTTGTGAGCTACAGCTCACTTCATCGGATGCATCATTGAGTGCAAGCCTTCTGCGAACAGGAGCCAGCTAGGAAGGCTCAAGGGAGAGCAAACCTTCTGGTAGAAAGGCCCTGCACAGATCGGGTCAAGAAGTTTGCAACGGTTGTAAGCCAGATAGGAAAACTGGGTAGAAGCTCTGTGATGTTTTGAACTTTACATTAATAAACAAAAAGGAGTACTTGTGGCACCTTAGAGACTAACGAATTTATCTGAGCATAAACCAGGCTCCCCAAAAGCGTAGAGTTGATTGAGAAAACATCCAGCGTGTGGTTTTCTTAACTAGAGAAGAAGGAAAACGGCGGCAACAGCAGGACTGGAACCCACGGCGTGTAAGCCCTGCTACACTACCCAACAAGAGGAACAGTGACAGAATTTGGCCTTTAATCATACTTAAATGTTCCTGTTGCAGTTCACGTTTATACTAGCAATTTTTGCCCTTCAGTGATTTCTAACCTAATATATTAGATTTTTTTAAAGTGTGGCTTGGTCCAATCTCACTTACTGAGAGAATGGTGTAGGAGGAAGTAGGAGGTTAGATTTTTTTCTTAGTTATTAATACACTCTGCGTGGGAAATTCTATGAAAAGAAACTTCCACTCATCTAAGCTTTATTCCTTGTTATATGAGGGCCCATCCCATTAATGATAGATACTATTATAAAGTGTAATACAAATATTTACTATCTAAAATGATTTTCCAGTTTAACATCTAATAAAACAGCTTTGCATGGAAGAAAATATAACATTGATGAAATCAAGAATAAGGGGAAATAATAAGTGATGAAATGTTGGTAAAGAGAATGGAAACTAAATACAAACTTTTCAGGCTGTTCCATTGTACACACTTTGGGGAAGTAAGGATTTCAGATATTGATATCTCCAATGATCCAAGAACCTTTATCTAATGAGACTTAACTTTCTCACCAATACTCTGAAAATTCTACCTATGCTGTATAACATGAAATCTACAAAACACTAAAAAAAAAAAAAAAATTCTCTGAATGCGCAGTAATTTTTGTTAGAGCAGACCCTGACCAAGGGTGATGGGACAATGTGTACAGTGGGGGTGCTGTGAGCCATTGAACCAAACTGTAAACCCTGTATATAATGTAAACCACTTCAAGCCAGGGGGTGCAGCAGCACCCCCCGCACCCGTAGTTCCAGCATCTATGACCCTGACATTTTAAAAGATAGTGATTTTGATAAGTCTCTGTTAACAAGTTCTCTGATTCTGTCAATATTAGCTGTATAAGAAGTTGCCACTTCCTCTACTAATTTGCTCAGAAGTCTCAAACGGCTCTAAAAGGAATGTGTATTTTATCAATTTAAAATCCTGCTACTAAAAATCAGTTCAATTCTTTAAACAAATCAAGGTAATTCTGGGGACCGCATTTTCAGCATGGGCGCAACCTGTCCTGTAATTGTGTAGGTTCAATTTTGCACCCACAAATTAGGTAGATTTGAAAGTTCTACCATTTGTGCCCACAATTTGGTGTGCATCTGTTTGACCCACACAGCCCCTTTACTGGGACAAGCAATGAATAGAAGCTGCACAGAATCTCTGAGTGCTGTGAATTTAATTGTTTCTTTTTGAAGTTATCATTATTTCCAGTGCACCACAAGAAAGAGCTCTTGATCTCTTCTCAGAGTGCTTTTTCCTAACTCAGCTGTAATGTGATGTGGAACATTTATCTCAGTGATATTTTTCTTTAGTGGTAATATTGCCCTCAGTGACACATAGTTCATTCCTGGGGCAGGGGTGATTTAAACTTTCACAATTTTGTACAGTGAATTAACCACCCTTGGTTGGGGAAGAGTTAGATTTGACAGGGGAAGATATTAAAATTTTCTACATTTCTGTCAAAAAGAATCTTTTGCTTCTTGACTTGACAAGAACAATCATGTGTTTTTCTCATCTGATCCCCAGAGCCCTGGTTTGTTTTCTATGACCCAAGGTACCAGTATTATATTTGTGGCTTTAGAAACATTGTCACTTCCTTTTAGTTATTTAGTGTTACAGGCATAGGTCAGTTTTTCAAGATTCAGTTTTTGTCATCTTCCTAGAAAATTTAACTTTTTAAGAAATGCTCAGAAAACACATTATTGGGCATCCTGAAGACAACATATTTAAACTATAAACTCTTTGGGGAGGAAAAGCCATTTTGTCTGTTTTAGTAAAGCACTGCATATATTTACAGTGCGATCTAAATATTTATTATTGGTGATTATAATGATAATCTGTTAAGCCTTTGCAGTGTTGCAGCGTTGACTTGCAATGGTAAATGGAAGTTACCTGAAAGAACCACTTTTTTGTCTGTGGTCACAGAATCATAGAATATCAGGGTTGGAAGGGACCTCAGGAGGTCATCTAGTCCAATCCCCTGCTCAAAGCAGGACCAATCCCCAACTAAATCATCCGGTCCAATCACTGCAGCATTTTAATCAAAGATACGGCTATTCTTTTCCACTCAGCCATACTTAAATAAGAAAACAAACTGGCTCACTTTATACAGTTATACCTCTTCTAATGGCACCACAAGACACTATATTCAAACATGTTGTATTGTAATAAAGAAATATAAAATTGCCATGAGAACCTTTGCCTATGTTCATTTCATAAGAGTTTTCCACCCAGATATCATTTAAAAATCAGAACTCCACCTTTATTAAACAGAATACAGGGCAGGAGAATTATCTCTTTATCTAGAGCAATAGCCTTGACAGGGAGTCCCAACAAGGAATAAAAACTTTATCAGCTTCATGACCTTGATAGCAGATGGACTCACAAGTGGCAAGAACATCCTCTTTTTTCGCCAGATGGGAGCACCTCTTCTGGCTTATGGGAGCTGGACCTACTTTATTTGCTAAGGAGAGCCACCCTGTGACACCTTGTTTTTTAAAAAAATGGCCTTCATCTCCCTCTCTGAGCTTTGTAAACTTGGGAGGATTTCAAAGCCAATTTACCAGCTTTATACAACAGCAACCTAGAGGGAAAATATACCTACCGTAAGAGGTTAGAAAATGAGGGACTTCATGAAAGGACTGTTGGTATATTGGGGAAAATATCAGTTAGCTTATGTATTTTATTTAAACATTTTTCAAAATATTCTGAGCTCTTGAGATCCCGGGTAAAGTTGAGGCACTTCCCAGTAAATAATTACATTATCAAAATAATGGTTTATTTTATTACCACAATGAATAAAGGGAACACAATTATTTTAATAAATGTTATTTCTCTAAGCTCCATCTAAAAGGTTCAAGTTGCATACCCCCTATGCACTATTTATATATTAGACTACTACAAGAGAAAAGAAGCAGATTCAATTAGTGTGATTGCCACAACAAAACTAGCAAGATTTTCTGTTTTTGCAAATAACTTGTCTTAGAAGAATCACTACTGACTACAGCATTGTGTTTCCACAAACAACTTGCTACAAAATTAATATGATGAGAGAAGTTCCCAGTTTTCAAACAAATTACACTTGTGAGGAATTTGGGATTTCAGTCAGAAAATAAATTGCTGAAGCACTGTAGAGATTGCTGCACAGCTGAAGTTGTATGTTTAATCTGCAACATCAGAAAACCTTTCCTGCAATGCTTCAGTGACATAAGGCCATGTCAAAAAGTTCCTACCCATCACTAGTTTCTCATTTTCCTTTAGTACTGACAGGAAAATAATTCTAAACTACTTATTTCTTAAATGAATGCTAAAAGTCTAAGTTACAGGATCTGACTAGGTCTTTAAATTGAGGAAGAAATGCAATTTCAAAAGCAACATGTTCTGCCTTTATTTATTCAGTGAGTCTGAATTGTTTTGTGAATTGTTTTGTGGCCAACTACCCTCATGCCACAAAACAATTCTTCTCCCTCACACCTATTGAAGAATATAGTTAAACATTGGGAATCTAGGCCTTATCTAAATTGGGATATGTCTCAATTTCAGCCACTGGTGGCCAGCCACAAGTGTAGTTGCTTTGGTGCCCTCTTAGTGTAAACAGCATAATATGTTGTAAAGTGCAATTTGTATGCTGGCACAATTTACCATGGTTTCAAGTAGAGTTCTAGGGGTTTTCATTGGTGCAGCTCCAAAAATGACTAGTCTTCAATGGCTGTAACCAGGGCAAATCCCCAGTGTAGACAAGATCTAACTCTTAAAGGCTTTGAGGCTACCATTATTTCATCTATCTACTATATATCTAAGCATACTGCATTACTTAAAAGGATGTGAAATGAAGCGAAGATGATGACTTTTCTGAATGACTCAATGGAACCCTAAAGCCTGGTTAAATGTGCCTATGCCTGAAGTGGAAGTAACAAGGAATATCTAGAAACCTCAGTTTATAAACAGGTGGAAGGTAACCCATGATCGCCTTAGTCATACTTGATCAGATGAAGTATTCAGAATGCAAAACCATGCAATTCTTAAAAGCTACTTGCAGGCTTTCAGATCTAAAACCTCAATTTCTTGCCTGAAAAATTGCAAAACTGAATTGGACAAGAACTCTGCTATCTGGATTGAAAACTGGATGAAAGACAATAAAAAAGGTAAATGATGAATGGAAATATATCAAGTGGGATCTAGGAGTATGGCCATAATTACTATTAATGCCAGTCCTAGAAGTGGGAGTAAAATTCACGTAAATAAAAATCTTTAACGAAACTGGAGAGGTTCCTAATATCAGAAATATACATGACTTTGGGTCCAAAATTTGTAGTTCAAAATGTCCCTAGAATGGCCAAACCAAAGACCCAAGTGGATTTCAGAGGAGATTTACAAAAATGATCAAGAGCAGGAACAGAGAATGTATAGCCTGGGTAAGACATGACATTGTAAAGGAGCTGTAAGTGAGGGGATAGAACAACAATCCACAACTATGAGGATGTATAAGAATTATTTAGGGATGATATGAAGGGTTATAAAAAATAGGAGGAAATTAAGAGATCCATGAAGGTTGTGAAATTCATTGAGTTCCATTAGACTGTGGAATGGCTCCCAAGGGAACTCATAGAAAACTCATTGCTTGTGACATTTATAACATTTATAACAAGACTACATTAAAACACTAGAAAGGGTACTGTAGGGACAAACCTGCATTTGCAGGGAGATGGTCTGGATGTCCTAACAGGTCTTTTCCAAAGCTTATCCTATGATTTTTCAATTTACCTATTAGGTGAAACCTACAAAGAAAAGTTAACAAGCTCGTTTTATGGTGTGCACTCAACATCAGAGCACCCTTTGCTTCATGGGATTTTATCTCCAGGGCCCACGTAGGCCACCTGTTGCCGTGCACAATTCAGCGCCTCTGGCTAAGTTGAGATCCCTTTCAGGGTAGCAGAAGCTGAAATTAATATCCAAAGTCTCTCAACAAATCAGCCCTTCCTCTGGATTCTGTCTTCAATCTTCCTTCTTAGCTAGACTTAAGTCTTCTCTCCCAGCTTTGATACTGAGCATTGGTCTGCCACGGTGCCTTCCTGACGTACCTGTTCTCCCAAAGACTACCTCAGGCTGCTTCACAGGAATCCCTCTACGGGCTCCAGCTGGGCGGTGCTTACCTCAGGCGGCTCCCAGTCGGCGGTGCAGCAGGGCTAAGGCAGACTCCCTGCCTGCTGGGACTCCGCACTGCTCCCAGAAGCAGCCGCCATATCCGGCCCCTAGGCAGAGGGGCCTGGGGGCTCTGCGCAGTTCATGCTGCCTGCTCCCACATGCGCTGCCCCTGCAGCTCCCATTGGCCATGGTTCCTGGCCAATGGGAACTGTGGAGCTGGGGGTGGGAGAAGCACATGGAGTTTCCCTGATCGCCCCAGCTCCTAGGGACTTGCTGCTTTTAACAGCCTGGCAATCCTAGCTTACCCACACAGCGGGGCAAGCTGGCAGCCCCACAGTCGGGGGGGGGGGGACGGACGGACGGACGGTGCTGAGGCTTGGGGCTTCCAGCCCGCGGCATGGAGACTTGCCATGGGCCGGATTAAATGAAGCAGCAGGCCGGATCTGGCCATAGGTTCCTCACCCCTGAGTTAGACCCTGACCATGCAGGCAAGACCTGCCAGGTAGATACCTGAGAAAGAATTCTCTGTAGTAACTCGGAGAGCTACCCATCTAGTGTCCTGTCTTTGGCCATTGGGGATTTTTGCTACTGGCAGTCGCCAGTGGGCCACATGCCATTCTAGGCAATCTTGTCATACCATCCCCTCCATAACCTTATCAAGCTCAGTCTTGAAGCCAGTTAGTTTTTTTTGCCCCCACTGCTCCCCTTGGAAGGCAGTTCCAGAACTTCACTCCTCTGATTGTCAGAAACCTTCGCCTAATTTCAAGCCTAAACTTGTTGATGGCCAGTTTATATCAAACTAGGAACACGTTGGTGCTTAATTTAAATAACTCCTCTCCCTCCCTGATATTTATCCCTCTGATGTATTTATAGAGAGCAATCATATCTCCCCTCAGCCTTCTTTGGTTAGGCTAAACAAGCCAAATTCTGAGTTTCCTTTCATAAGGTAGGTTTTCCATTCCTTGGATCCTCCTAGTAGCCCTTCTCCACACCTGTTCCAGTTTGAATTAATCTTTCTTAAACACAGGACACCAGAATTGCACACAGTATTGAATAACATATGTCTATCTATTTCAGATCAGTTTAATTTGTCGTCAAATGTATTTTTCCAGCTAGACAGCCAGATCAAGTTACAGATTCTGATTCCTCTTGATTCCCTAGATCAGAAACTCCACTACTGAGATCAATGTCAGGATTAGCATTAGATGACATGAGCACATTAGCATCATCAAGCAGCATCACGAGAGTGGCAAGAATCTGACTCCTCCATGGCAATGGATGAAGTCTGCTGCTGAAGAACTCAGAAGGTTAGGCTACATGGGAGTTGAGATCTTCAAAGAATAAAATTACATTCAGTAAAACCAGTCTCCTACTAAAGGCAATTTTTTTATTTCAGTCCAGTTCTCAAAGGTTTATCTACAGTGCAACTGAATTCCTCAACACTTACTTTCATTGTTGAGTGTACAATGTAAACATTCCTATCAGATAGGCACAGAAACATCTCAATTCTTATCATGCCATTTTTGTACACTGCTACAGCTACACTGCTCTATAGAAAGGATTTATATTTCAATTTATTAAAAGTTTCCATTGGCAGAAGTAATTCTTTGTCAGGGAATATGAAAAACCTTGTTACATGTATAACAGCTCTCCACAGAATACTTTCCATTAATACTACAAAATTTTAGATTAAGTGAGATCCCTCTAAATCCAATACTTATACTTTCCTGTTTAAATCTCCCTTCCTCTCAGAGATTCTAAAGTACTTTTTGTTTTTGATATTAATACTATTTGTTAAAGCTAAATGCTTTGGTAGCAAAGTTCTCCATATGTTTTACTCATCGCTTACAACAGCAAGGACTTGTTTGAAATGAGGTACAGAAGCTGTAACAGTGGCTAATGAGGGAATTATCTATAATATTTTTATGAACGCTGTGTCTGACTTAGCAAACCTATCTGTATTACTATACCTTGAGGATAAAAGAGAATGAGGCATGACTGGTGTGTGGTCTGGTGTGAGACCAGATACGTTAACATGGACTGAACAGAATCAACACATATGAATGGAGGATCGGGAAGAGACAATGGGAGCCCCATTGACTGAACATTAACACATAATGGCTAGGAAGCCAAAGTCAGCTGAACAGAACATGTTTGTAGTGCGGAACAAAAGGATGAGGTGTCAGCTGGCTGTGTTAAGAGCTGGTCACACAGGAGCACTTGGGAGACAAACAAGATCAGAGAGAGTGAAGATGGACCTCAGAGAATCATGGCCTGATGAAGCCACTGCTTCTACTAATATGGACTGTGTCTTATGTTTGACTTTTCCATGCTAACCCAACGACATTCTCAAGCTGTATTCCAAGTGACTAATAAATGTCACCGTTGCTTTAAAAAGGCTGTCCTGCTTCACTGTAAATACTTACCAGGTTACACTGCTCCCCAAGATGGTAAAATGTCTGCATGACTTTGAACTAAGTGGATTTGATGTAGGAGCCCATGGTGGGAAATGGGGAGTGCTGAAGCCCAGTCCCAGAGTTACTGTGGCTGTGTGGCCTGCCCTTGAAGTGTGGATCATTGAGGTCTTGCACACTAAAGGGGTTATTCCCAGCAGAATGCTTAAAGACCAGGGATGTAGCACTGACCTGGTCAATCTGAGACAGTACAAAGAGCAGAATTTGGCCTGATGAATATAATTATCTCTTATATTTGATAATCTAAAAGAATTAGACATATGAGGTATGCAAAAAGAAGTTTGCCATCAAACTACCATTGAGATATTTGAATATAAGGATTTTGAATTAGGTTGGTTTGGTTAAATGGTTATAAACCTATATACATTTACCAACAAGTACAAGTGTGAGAATATACTGGAAGGGGAAAAAAGAATTGAGGAAATATGGATAATGACCAAGCAGGTAGGGCTAGCATTTTGACTGTCTTAAGAATACGCTAATGATACTAGGGATACATAAAGCAGTTCATTTTTACCCATTATTAGAAATAAATTTGAAGCAGTCAAGAGGACATGAAATGTTTAGATCTGTATTTTTGGAATTCTGGATTCTGGCAGGGCTTAGAATCAGAACTGCAAAATAATGTGAAAATGGCGATGAGGATACTTTTAAAAAAAGGAGAGGGTTATACTCTATTGTCACAGACTTGAAAACACTAGGCAAGAGAAATGATTTGGGGGTTAGTGGAGAAATATTCTGATTAACTTTATTATAAAGATAATAGTATACAACATGGGTAGGCAACCTATGGCACGCGTGCCAAAGGCTGCATGCGAGCTGATTTTCAGTGGCACTCACACTGCCCGGGTCCTAGCCACTGGTCGGGGGGCTCTGCATTTTAATTTAATTTTAAATGAAGCTTCTTAAACATTTTAAAACCCTTATTTACTTTACATACAACAATAGCTTAGTTATATATTATAGACTTATAGAAAGAGGCCTTCTAAAAACGTTAAAATGTATTACTGGCACGTGAAACCTTAAATTAGAGTGAATAAATGAAGACTCGGCACACCACTTCTGAAAGGTTGCTGACCCCTGGTATACAATATAAATGCAGCATGTATGGCAAGAGACAAGCAAAAGTGATATACATGCTGTTTTATCTCACTCAAAAAATAAATAAATAGAGAAATTTAGAAATCATGAAGAGAAGGAATTCCACAGAAATACGAATACAATAGTTGGAAGGGAACAGAATGGAAGGATGTTAGCAGAATATCTGAGTCAGTGCCAAATACAAGAAGGGGGAGGTATGCAGTTGTATCAAATAAAGAATGAGCAATTTACATAGGCAAAAATCGGAGCAATTAGAAGCATTTACACAAGGAATTAGACAAAGAATAAGAATATGAGAGACAATTGCTTATTAAAGTGAGAAGACATAGTAAATGTTGATTTTTTTTAACTTTAATTAGTGTCCTAAAATCTCTTCTGTTGCATATCTGCATTAAGCATCCCTACAGTTTAACATGCATTCCCAATTACAACATTTCAAATCCACTTCTAATTGTACAGTGATTACTAAGGATACATTTTCATGGATCATCTTATAAATGACAAAACAACATAAGACCAAAAAGGCAAGATGTTATCAGCTATTTTCATCATAAAGGGAACCCTGCCTGGTAAGAATCCTAAGTAGGCTGACAAAAAAGTCTGTTTTCCTTGATAGAAATTAATGAGTTCCTTATGGCAAAACTCAAGTAGGGGTGAGTGAATTATTTGAAGCAGTGTCTTTACCAGCAGACTACTCAGACATGTGGTTTAATGCCTATCGATATTGAAATATTGCCTATAATGTGGTAGTAGCAGAAAAATGATGTGCTTGCCCCCTCTTCCCTATTAGCTAATGCAGAGTTTGAAGCACTTTTGGTTAATCATTTTCTTAGAGGTCTTGATTTAATTAAACATAGATATGTGTGAAGCAGTTCTGAAGAAATGACTCCATTTGAACCTTCTCCCATTCCTTCAAACACCAAACTTCTTTCAGGTTTGAATTTCTTCATATAAAGACTCCCTGTCTCTTCAACACCAATGTGGATGTGGCTCTCTCATTCCCCATAACCCATGGATCTCTACCCACCAACCTTCCTACAGATCCAGTGTTCTCAACAATACTCCATTAGGTCTCAGAATACTCCCGTGAATTCTCTACACCTCCTCCCTGAGAGTCTCACAAACCTTTGTACATCCTTACATACTCTAGGAGACACAAGACAGCCACAGTCTTCCTGCTGGAGGTTCGTGAGCCAGGAGGAGAGAGGAGCCTATTGGAGATTCATGGGGAAAATAGAGAGGATGGGAACCTATTGGAATGTTGCAGTGAATAAAGAAGAGACAAGGGAGATTATTTGAAGACATGGGTTGCAGGGAGGAAAGGGAAGGATCACAGGGGGCAAATTCAGAGCTCTTAGAGTTTTGAATAGCTCATTGATTGCACGGATTTCCAATTTATCCAAAGAGCCCTGGGTGCAATTCATGGTAATGGGTTTGATCTACACTGCTCTTTATGATTTGTTTTCTGGAAATCTTAGAAATAGTCCCATTATCTAACACAATATTTAAGATCAGTTTGAATGCTTGAGCTGAGACGTTACTAGATGTGTATGTCTGGAACTGGGGCAATGGCATTCTCAAGGAAGGGTACTTGACTGGAGTTTCCCTCATCATCCCACAGACCCTGAATTTCAAGGAACATTTCAATGAACAGTCTACAGCCCATCCCAAGTGTGCTCACGATGGTTGCCAAGGGAGCCACTTACACTCCCAGACACACCCACGGAGGAGGTAGTCATAGTTAGGATCAAGGTACTAGGAAGTGCAAAGGAGTTGATGTTCCAGTGCTGCCAACCTGAGACCAGGGTTGTAAGTGGTTCCACTCACCACCTCAGCATCCCCTAGCATCTGGTCATGACTGGAAGAGTATTCACATCCAAGCTGAACTCCTTTTTGGCCCTTTGATGGCCTGTTTTAGTCCATGACTTAGCCCTCTGGCTAAGATGCATCTTCTCTGGACTCCTTCTGGTGTAACAATATCCCTACCAGAGATCCATGCATCCCTTCTTGGGCTACTCCTCAACTCATTCTCTTAGCTCAGTCCTCACCCTCATCTGGGCTTAATAGTTTTTGTGTTAGGGCTTTTATGCCCCTCCCTTGGGGGAACCAAGAGCCACCCTCTGCTCTGAGCTCCAGCCCAGGAACCTTGTGTTGAACAGCTGGGTCTGATCCTTCAGATGTGCTACTATTTCTCTGGGCCTCTTACTACCTCCAAGCCCCTTGCGCTGTTTCCCAGTAGCCTGTGGTTAATACAGCCTCTCCCTCTAGTTTCCAGGCTTCTCCCTAGGCCCTCCCAGCTCCTTGCTCCTCCCCTGGAATGCTGAACTCCAGGACTGTCTCACAGTGCCCTGCCCCTTTTCCAGGGCCCAACAGAGGAACTAACTCCATCCCTGTGGCCCTTTTCTGCCTGCCTTCACCAGGCCCCTCCTAGAGAGTAGGAACTCCCTGCCTCTTCTCTCCTGAGTCTCTTCCACTCATTGAATTCTCTTCCTTCTCTATGTAGTTCTCTCTGACCCTTCCATGGCTGGGATCACTCATTTTAAATGAGTTCAGATGAGGATCAGCTGGGGTAAATTACTAGATCACAGCCAAGGCTGAGCCCAACTCCATTAAAGGACCAGCCAGCATGTGAAGGACACTGCTGGGCAAGGCAAGTGTTGGGCCATGATCTGCGCTTTGCATCACCCATGCGCCAGGTATATCACTTTCTATACGTGTTCAACAATGCTCCCCTAGTGACACCAAAGATCTTATACTTTGCAAAGAGACAATGCCTTAAGTTTAGTCTGAGGATAGACATTTATCACATCCTCACATTCTGCTTGACAGGTTGGGTAGAACAGAGTGGGTCAGTCTTTTATAGGAGAGCTCTTTTCACATTACTCTGTGAAATCCGCTTAGATCCACTGTTATGCACATTTGTAAACGCCTGTTGTTCATGCCTGTGGAAGCAGTATGTCAAATAAAGAGACAAAACAAACAATCTAGAAAAGTTATAAAAAGCAGCTACCAAGTTTTTTAAGACAGTAGAAGGGGTAGAAAACATGGAGGAAAATGACAGCAAAATGTGAAAAGTAACAACATAAAAAGGTAGGGGTCTGTGTGTGTGTGTGGCAGGGATAGAGGAAGAAAGAGGGGAACAAAGGAAAAAAAGAAGCAGAAGCCTGAAGAACATAGATTTTAAACCCAGGGTTCCTTCAAAGGGAGGGTCTCTAGAGACGGCGTAAATCTGAAGCATGGGACTCAACTGGCTGCTCAAATATTTCTCATAATGTAATGATAAATACTAAGATGTGCTTCTGACTTGAGGAGAAGCAGGTTGCTAGGGTTGGACAGCGATTGATTGCACTGTCAAGGAAAAGCTTAAATGTCACGATATATTTATTTTTATTTATATTACAATGCTATTTGCATTGATAACACTGCTAGAAGTATCAAATGCCTGCCAAAAAGGCAAAGGACAGGCAGTTTCAGAGATTAAGAGGCACAGCTGAGACATGGTGGAAAGTATTTTTTCAGGGTTAGTGCAAAGCAATGGCTCTGCTAGCAAATGTTACAGCCACTGTATTTTTATTTAATAAAAAGGGAGGGTCCCTTTACGATTGGGTGTTCCAGTTGAAACCGGACACCTGGCAACCCTAACAAAGAAAGAGTGTTTGGATCCAGATCAGATTTATCTAGGCTATAGTGCTATATTTGGTTCAGAGTTTTGATTCAGAGTCAATGGCAGTGAGCTGTTGTCATGAGATTTCATCTCAAAATGTCTGAAATCATGCAAGATCAACTGCAGTACTGCATTACAACCTCAGGAGAACAACCAATCTGGAGAAGTTCTAGAGGCTCCTTCTGGTTTTGCATCTGATTGAAAGAGAAGGGTGAGTTTGTATCTGGGGTTT
The DNA here is from genome assembly GCF_965152235.1 of Eretmochelys imbricata. NCBI lineage: Eukaryota > Metazoa > Chordata > Testudines > Cheloniidae > Eretmochelys > Eretmochelys imbricata. Next base: position 61,077,453 of record NC_135581.1, read on the forward strand.
CAAATTTAAATACCCTGAAGTTTGGGACAGTTTCAAATCATGTTTCAGTTTTGTCTCCTCTAAGGTAAAAAAGAAGAATTTCACCTGCAGATAGTAATTTATCAGCACAGAAAGTTCGCAATCTAGAGGAATGTTATATAAAAGGATAATGCAATGAGAGCAAGAGCTAGGAGAAAGATATGAATTTTAAATGACTAACAAAATTTTGAGCCGGGTCTGCAATATAGCACATTTCATTGCTGCAAAAAAAATCAAAGTTTAAGTTGTGACTTGGGCTGGATTTACTGCCTGACTTAACTGATGAGTTTCATCACTTCATACTGCGATTAAAAATATTTGATATCACATTTTTCTTATAAAAATTTATCTATTGAAGGCACTTGGCTCTATTAATTCATATCTACATGCAGTGATGGCACTCAGCCTTCAGACTTATGCCTAACAACTATTTCATGCCTTTTCCTGTCTCATTACTGAAATATTTCCATCCTGAAGAGTATGAATTAAGAAATATGACTCTCATCAGCATAAATCCTCATGCACTGAGACAAGGATACACCTAACACTTGTAAAGAACAGACTTTAAAGATCACCCTAACATCTATCATCATATTTTTAATCCTGGGATAGCTCTGTTGAAAACTGCCTTTAACAGTTAATATATACTGAACTAGATTGCACATGATGCACTTTTCGTTCAGAAAAACAAGAAAATACTGAATTAAATAGCTAAATTATCAGTGCCAACATACAGAATGCAGTTGCCAAGTCTAACAAAGAAGCATCAATATTTGTGTGTGTGACCATGGACCATTAAACACTATGTTCATCAGAGGAGCTGTGCATATGACATAAGAACATAAAAATGGCCATACTGGTTGAGGCCAGTGGTCCATCTGGCCCAGTATGCTGTCTTCATCAGTGGTCAATGCCTGATGCTTCAGAGGGAATAAATAGAACAGGGCAATTATCAAGTGATCTATCCCTTGTCTTCCAGTCCTAGCATCAGTCACAGGTGTAGGGACACCGAGAGCATGGGATTGCATCCCTGACATAGAAAGAACAGCACTCAATCTTCTGGTCCAAAAAAATAAAGGTTTTGAATATCTGAGACAGAATAGAAACTTCAAGTGATATTCTTTATCGGTTTCATAGTTTAATAGAATTTAAGGCCAGAAGGGGCCATTAGATCATCTAGTCTGACCTTCTTTATAGCACAGGCTGTGTTAGTTCACTTGGTATAGATGCTTGATTCTATGGATTTTTCCATGCCTTCCAATATTTCTATTGGAGCTGTTACCACAATGGAAATCAAATAAGTTAAAGATTCACTGTATTCAAGATGTCATCTAAGAAAAGGTAAATGTATAAACGTCTGTGCATTGCTCCATCTGTGCACCATTGCCAAACTCCAAAATGGATTAGGCCAAACTGTAAAATGATCATTCTCTGACATCCTTGCCATCAGGCACCCAGGTGAAACCAAAGACAGCATCTCTCCAGAAAAGAATCAAACAGAAACTACACTCGATATGCATGAACAATTTAAACAAAAAATCCAGCAGATGCTCCTTTTATCCGCTATCCCCAAATGTAATTTACACAAGTACCGATTCAGGAAGGATGTTCTTTGTGAATTAGCATTTCCACATCAGCAAAATATCTTCCAAAAAAGTAAATTTAAGAAGTATTTGAGGAGATTTGAGGAGATATTACTGAAAAGTATGATCAGTGAAGAAATGTCACAGGCCTATGGGTAGGTAAGGGGGCAAACAGCAAAATAGTCACCCCCCCTTCCCATGGACTGGCAAATAACTTTCTGCTTTGTTGTACATGAAATTCAGAGCAAGTACCCACAGCATCTCTAACACAAACAAATTCCCATGCTCCATACATAGAAGCATATACAAATCAAGAATAAACAACTTTATGGACACAGGAGATACATATACTCAATTAAAATAATGAAAATAAATCTCTGCAGTGCAGGATGCTAGCAGAATTTTAAAAACATATAATAGGATATTCTTTTGGCCCAAATGAGCAATAGAAATAAAAGAACAACTCACATCCTTCATATGCAAGGAACAAGGGAAACATTCACATTAGAATAATACCACAAACCCTGAGAAAGGCCAAAACCTAAGAACTCCCACAGTATTTCCACATTGCTTTGTAAATGAGAGCTTGGGAAATACTTCAGGAAAGTATTCAAAACACATCATTTCAAACCAAAACATTTGACAGTATTCACAACCACTTACATTTGTTTTCTGTGAACATTCAGTACAATAGGTAGGTTGTTCCGAAGGATATTTGTGAAAAGCAAAAGTCTTGAATATTTGTGTGACTGTGATTGTGCAAGTATGTGTGTTTGCATCTCCACCTTAAAATCTCCAATTTCCCATTCTGTTCATAAAAGTTTCAGCCATCCAATCAAGGAGCAGAAACAATACCATGTGAGCTATATAATCACTCATATACCACAACAAACAGCAAATAGCTGAAGACCAAATAGTTCATGAACATCCCTTAGGATGAAGTACATTTGTATATGTTTGTCCAACACTTTTGAATCATTAACACATTTGTTAAATCAATGTCAGATAAAAAATTCACAAACCCCAAAGAACGGCTACATTCATGGAATAAATTATTTGCTATGAATAGTTCTTCCATCTGCACTGATAAGTGAAAGCATGATTCCAATTGATGGGTGCAGAGGTGAATATTTAAGAGGAGGGGAACATGCAAAACAAAAAAGCCAGCACTGCTTCTCAAAATTAACACTTTAGTATCAGGAACTGTGAATTTTCAAAGTTGTTAAGACTTATTTATTAATCCATATAATACTTATCCATTAGCTGACGCATACAAATGGTTAATAGATGACTCTTCAGAAGTGATGAATGCTACGGAGATGAACTACATAGACTAGATTCAAAGGAGGTCAACAGTGGGAAAAGATGATCACTTTTAAAGTTAAAGTTAATCAAAGAAGTGCCGTACATCAGCATAATCCAAATCTTCTGGGCATGCTTTGCAGTTAAGTGGCACCTGAATGATTCATAGCACTATTCAAAATGGTGAAAGACCTACTTCATAACCAAAGGAAGTTATACTGTATCAGTAAACAAAAAAATTGCCTTCCAACAAGTAATGAAGGTGCATAAGATAAAGGAGCCAGGGAAAAAAATATACAAAGTATGCAAATTTAGGCACAGATCCTACAAACCCTCATATGTATCTTTAATCTTGTACATAAGCAATTCCATTGGCTTCAGTGGGACCACTCACATGCAGAAAACTAAGCCCATGTGTGTCTGCAGGATCAGTGCCAAAGAAGAGAAAATGAAGAGAATTAGAAATTAACTTCAGTTTTATTAAAGTATATTTTATAAATATATTAGTTATGTACTTATAACATTTCAGATATGATATTAATATGGATGAGAAATAAGGGGCTACAAACACAGAAGTTTCTGAACTGCAAATCCTAAGAAACTGTACTTGTTTCAGAGAGATGCTAACTACACATTTAGTTATAAGTACGGTAACATATCTATTGATTAAAATTACTTATTTTGGGATCCCAGCCACATCCCATCAGCATTATTTATTATATTTGGCATTGAGTATACTAATAATGACCAAGAAAATGTTTGGGAAATTCACTAACAATTTCGCTGCTCAGGCATTATTCATGATTATCCATTTCATGTCCTAAGAATAAACAAAGTAACACTGATGATAAACAATGCTGAAATCTTTGTGTGGCTGATTTTCACTTATTCTAAGGTCAACCAACTATCATGTGATACTCCAGCAAAACCCTGTCCATTATTGTTCAATTAATTACAACTTCAGAAAGCAAAGTAAACTCAAAACCTCTAAATGGGTGGGGTGAGTGCATGCAGGTATGTCACATGCCCGCTTCTGTGTTCTGATGTACACAATGACACAATTTACTACAATCCTACTGTTTTCTTTTTATTCTAACCTCTTGATGACAGCACATCTACTCAATGAAGGGTCTACTACAAGAGTTACATTAACACAGGCATACTGGTGAATAATTCCATTTATGGTGAATATTTTCATGGATAATTAATTCATTATGGAATAATCTTTAGGATAAATATTAGGTCACTGATATGTCAACAGGAAAAAAGTTGTTTCAGATAATACTGTTCCCATTCAGAAAAAACAATCAGTATACTTTCAGATATGGTAAACATGAGGGAGGTTTTGTGCATATCGAAGTCAGGATGAGGCAACTGGAACAAACAAACAAACATCACAGCACTGAAGTATAGGCCCAGATACTAGACAAAGTATTATTTTAGTCATCAAACAATCCAGTCCAGATCTGCTCACACCACCCACCAAAAACCAAGATATATATGATATGAAAGAAATTGGTAGAATTTGACCACACACACACACACATCTAGAAAACGATGGGAGTTTTCTCAATCTGTTTAAGTATGAATTTTTTCCAGATGGAACTGCAAAACTAATATCAGCCAAAACTCAAAATATATGATCACTCTTCCAGTTTTATTTCTGAGTGGTACCTCAGTGAGCATCAATAAGCTCCAAAAGTACAAACAGATCAAGGCCCTACTATAGTTCCATTAACACAGGTAAAATTAGATACAGCCTAAAAGAAAACAGAATCCAGATGGTGAATCCAGAAGGCTGTCCAACACTCAAAATACTGCTGAGAATAAAGAAACAAATGAATTAAATCTCTCTAAAAGTCCAGTATAGCAAACGTTTATGAGCCTCGTGTTTATTGAAAGTCTGGTGCCATATGATTTGTTTGGTCAATAGTTTTGTGGCCTCTGCAATAGAAATCTTTCCTCTGAAACAATTCATTTTTATAAGATTTTAGTATCTTGGCATTTTTGTCAACTACTGTAAATACATCAGTCCTCTGCTGCGAAATAATGAAGCTGAAAATTGTGCAATAATTGCACAGACTGATTTTTTCAACATTGTCCACACAAAAATTGAGCATCTCCAAATTGTTACATGTTGGGAACTTCCAAGATACTTTGACTCCCCACGCACACCAGGCCTAAGTTCTTTGAGCACTGCCAACAAATCGGCTAAATCTTCTGGCTAGTGACCTATCGGATGATTTGTCAACCTACTGAGCTCTGGAACTGGAGATGGTATCTAGAAGCAGGGTCATTGTGGACAGAGATCTGGGCATGCTAAACTAGTCTCCACCTTTGAGGTACCCTGGGGTCTTCCATAGCCAATGTCGTGCGAGGCCACTGGACTGAGACAGACTTTGTGTCAAAAGCAAAAGTCTCATCAGTTAAGTACTGCTTCTAGCTCCTGCAGAATTTCAGAGAGAGGGGAGGAGCCAGTGCAGGAGAGCACTGGAAAGCCCTATCTGAGAAGCAGGATGTTTTGGCATGATAGATTAGATTAGATTAGATAAAATAGATAGAATGATGCTGATTAGGAGATACGGTCCTGACAAAATCTTAGCTCTCACCTGTTATCAATCAACTTAAATATATCATAATTTCCTTCAAATAAACTAAATTAATTGTCCTTGATATTTCTCTCTCTTAAAATCATTTGTATTTTTAAACATTCACTACTATTTTTTGTTGTCTTGGTGGAATTATTACCACCCCAAAAGAAAAAACTTCTAAAGTATGATAAAGGAATTACCGAACCCACTCAAAGTTAGATGATGCTCATTTATCTGTACAGAATTGTCTAGCAACAATAATAAAGTAAACTAAATAAAATGAACTACTGTAGTTAAGTATTACTGTAATTATTTCTTTTACAGCATTCTGAGAAATACATTAAACAAATGAACTGAAGTTCAATTATTCCCGTGTATCCAGAAAAGAGGGCAGAGGAAATTGAGGTGAAAAATAATGGTATCTAGGCTACCTTATATAGTATATAGTTTAACTCACAGAAGACCAAAGGGAAACATTTAAAGTAAATTAGCTAATTTTTGTCTCAGTATCTTAAATCTGAAGCAGAATGTTACCATGGAAAACTCTTCCTGCCCACACTAGCAGGAGAACAATGTATAATTCTTGATAGTTTGAAGTGTATAGCTGATATACAGCATCCATATGCTTTCGCAGTGAAATTACCTTTTTTAAAGAAAAGGTATGCAACTCAAAGTGAAGAATGGGATTCAGAACAGAAGGAAAAGGAGAAGGAAGTCCCTAGACTGGAATTTCAGATGACTCCAGCAAGAATAAAATAGCCTTAAATGTATAAGCTGCTATGTTCATTTTCTTCAGCAACAAGACAACACACTTTTCCTGTCATTTTCTTGATCTCGAATATTAGAAGCATATTGCAAAGCCAGTCAGTTTCCTAAAATGCAGATTTAAGACTGAAATATACTCTATGGCTTTGTAAAGAACATTTGATATATAAAGATTTAAAATAACAGATTTTTTTTATTCTTGGTGAACTTGTCCAGCTGAACATTTCATCAATTTCTTTTGGTCTTGGAGGACTTATGGAAAAAGATATAGGACAGTGAAATCTGTTAGTTCATATTCTTGTTACAATGCAAAAAGTTCAATTTTCTCAGAACATTTGAACACAATTATAAACTTCAAAGAGTGATATTAAGAATAATATTAAGAAACAGAGTTGCATATATAACAAAGTGCATGGTCATAACTGTACTTACCCACCAAATGCCTGGATTGCATAAAACTTGGAAGCATCCAAAGAACTTCCACTTACTATTCGAGCCTTTAATGAAGAATAAAAAAAAGCTTAATTACTCAATTTCTGCCAAGAGATTTTGGATAGAATTCAACTGTATTGTACATATAACACCTAATATGAAAAATGTCAAGCAGGGTCAGCTCCAGGCCAAAGCTACATTAATTTTTGCTTTGAAATACATGTGATTAGCATTCAGCATTTAGTGAAAAACACTGGTAAAACCCCGGAGAAGAGATCAGATATTGCCTCCCAAATATCGCTGCCCTTTAAATCCCAGAGTATGTGCAGTGTAGATGATAACTAGTCAGAGGCAAAAATCCAGACACCATGTTTGACAGTAGCAGACCCCTGTGTTGGCAACTATGATTTTATAAGATAAGCACAACAGTGAGGCTATCCTGTTTATAAATGCAACACATTTGGAATACACTCAAAGGAGAACAAAAGAATGGAAAGCTGGGAAACATGCACATTTCACAACTAAAATGAAGGAACCAAACAGATCAAATAAGTCACAAACAAACATCAACAAAATACACAACCCCTTAAGGAAATATGTGATTTTAAACCTTTTCATCCACAGAACTGCTATCTGAAAGAGAACCAGGAAGAGGGGGAATAAAGGTTAGATAAAACAGTCTCCAAGAAAATGTGTAAAGTTATGAAAAAAATCTTACAATTCTAGCTTGCTAAAGTAGAAATGAAAGGAACAACAGAAGCTGAGTAACATATATGTTTAGTTTTCTTTAATGTGATTGCTATGACCGTATACTTTGACAAGTGCAAAGATGTTTTAATATATAATGAACCACAGCTACTCACACAAGACTTTTTAGTCGTTAAAGATGTTTATGGTTATTTTATAAACTAGCACTTAATGATGTTCAAATCTAATGTCCAGCTCTGATACATTTACTAATACTAATGAATGAAAAGGTATTTTATTAAGGTAGTACAGAATGTTCATAAAAAGTGGTGATTTCGGATGTAGACTAAGGCTTTGTTCGCAAAGAAAAATAAAATTGCTCTTCAGTCATTTAATGGATATATTAAAATTATTATATTCTAACTATTCTGTTCTACCATGCAGACACAGGAAACTAAAAAAGAAGGCCAATAATCACGATCATAATTTAATTGTGTGCTTTTTAAATGTATTATATATTATACAATCAGTTTCATAGTCATACAGTACTTTTCATGTCCACTATCAGATATAAAAATTTACGATGGAAAATGTATGTTTATTTCATTTTTTCAAATATTTAAAATGCTTATCGTTTCCTTGTACTAAATTATGTATATCACATCTTTCCATCAATAAGTTTCTCTTTCACACGCACAAAGTTTGCATTATGTATTTTGTAGATATAAATTTGCATTGTTATAATTGTCACCTTCACAAACTTTGCATTGTTTTTTGCAAGGAGTATGCACGTTTTATACGTGCTCTCTGAATCATTTGGATTTTTTCCTATAGGATAAGCACTGCTCAGCATACTTTCACTACAAAACTATCCCTCACATTTTAGACATATTCTATGTTTCAAAGCCAATATAGCTTCTACACAGTAGATCAAACTCAAATACATATAATGCGGATGTACTAGCACAGACAGTGTGGTAGCCACAGGAAGGTGCAATTAATCCCCATCCTGAAAACATGCCCATGCTTTGTTTTAAGTCCATTGGTTTAAATGGAACAACTAATGTGCTTAAAATTAAGCATGTGCTTAGGTACGTGCATGATGGAGGCCAAAGGCAGCCATGTCCGTCTAGTTGTTTAGATAGTCTAACCTGTCTGATTATGTTTGATTTTAACATTAAAATATGTTTGAGCCTGGTTAGTAGAGAGATGTGCCTGAGCCAAACCTGAATTCTCAGGAAGCTCAAGTCCAGATCCAAGGTTTGCAGCTCTTACCCATCTCTTGTTAGTAATTAGAGTCCACAGAACAAGGCTCTCTGGCACCATACTGCAGCTCCTATTTCCGCTCTCTCACATATTACAAGCAATCCTATCATAAAGCATGTGTACAAAGGGGGGGAATAGTAAAGGTTGCCATGGCACTCACCTCCAAATTTCTTGACTTTTGTACAGAAACAATGTACTTGCATGATCAATCAAATACACAAGACATCACTAAACAAGTGAAGAATATTAGCCACACGTAGCGGAGGTCTCAGGACGTCCACCCATCACAATGGTTTCCTTTATAACTACATGCTTGACTACAAACATACACAAGCAGTGTGTCTGAACCAAAGTTGACTCTTTATGCCAACTGTGAAAATGGCCATTTAACTCAACAATATGAACTGCCCTGCCGCTTCTCTCACTTCACATGCTCAGGTTTTTCAGAAGCACTGAGTTTTATTAGAAATTTCTTCTTGGATTACCATTTTAGTCCCAAAGTTATCTCACTCACCCAGATCATCTATAGAAATTAACACTCTTTGTTGTATTAATGAGATATTTGTATTTGTGAAAGATGTTTGATTGGCAGGCTGGGCATAGCTGACCTATCTTTTTCCATGTAGCTAGCAGTGCAGGAGGGGCTAGCAATGCAAAGTGCTTCACATTCCTCCCACTGATGAGACTCAACCTTAGATTTGAAGGTTAACCTTTGTGGGTGAGAGGGTGATAGTTCAGTGTTCGGCTTCTCTGGGGTTTGTTTGTTTTTTTTCCCCTAAAAAGTGTGCTAATTAATAGCAAGCACGGTGTGTGTGTTGTGATAGACACACTTATCCACCAGCAACTGTACTGAGACCACAGTTTGCTAGAGCTGTAGCCCACTGAATGTCTATCAGATAGTAAGTTTTCATCATTACCCATTAGGGCTAGACTTGCACTACTGACCTATTGTAAGGGTAATAAACTCCATAGCTCATTACCATTCTCTGAGGTATCCTGTCCTGCTGCATAGAAATGTTTGGATTTGGGCTCTAGAAGGGAAACTAAATCAATTTATTTACAGACAACTTTTCTTTAACATCCTCCCAAGCAACAGTGGTTTGTAAAGCAGAGCATACTAGCGAGTAAGCGGAGTCTATTTTAGGATATAACTGAAAGCTCCCTTCAGGGCCAATTATATTGGACTTCCCAGCAAGCCAGATGGGAAAACGAAAACAAGAAATGTGTTCTTTTAACTCAAGGCTAAATTTAAAAGCCCCCCAACAAAAAAGCTAATTCTTTTTAATTATAACAATAAGGTATCAGATCACTGGAAGCAGGAACTGTTCAGATAGCACACAATTACATTTTGTCCCAGTGGACAAAATCCTTATTTCTATTCAGAAACCAATTTTCACAGGACACACTTGGTTTTCCCTGTTATCATCTACAGAGCTATTTCCTGACACTGTAACCAATCTTTACTTTCTTAGGATAGAAGCTAAAGCATTTAATAGGATTATCATAACATCTTATTTATACCAGCCCTCCAATTTCTGTAGTATGCCCAATATTAAGAAGCAATTCTTATCCAATAGTCTAATTTAAATGGCTGATCTCAATGGCTAGGTTTCATTACTCATTCCCAATTCTGACAAGAGGGAAGCAGGGGGAGAAGTTAATAGATTATAAAAGCCAGAAGGGACAACTGTGATCTTCTAGTCTAGATTTTTTTTAAAAATTACACACACACACCCCCATGATTGTTGTGCACTTCAGGTTCATTAAGATTTTGACCACTGATTCGAAGGGGGGCAGGATGGAGACCCAAAGTTATAATTCTGTTGCAATCCATTTGCTACTAGAAATCAGGACCGGATCCTGCATTCCCTATGCATCTGAAACTCTCAGTAAAATCACTGCGAGCTTAAGTGCACAAGGAATGCAGAACTGATCCCCTAACTAATGCAAGTAATATTCTGCCTCAGTTCCTGGTTGCAGAAATCCATTGTGTAAATCAAATAAGAAGTATCTCAGTTTGAAGCAGATTTTAAATACATTATAATTTTTAAAAGTGCCAATAATATACAGATTTCAAACTTAACCATGAGACATATATTTACATGAAACCATTTAAATGGCTTTTGTAATTAGTTTGTTTTCTTCTTTTCATACAATATATTAAGCAGGATTATTTGTAATATGTATGGTTTTGCAAAAATTTTGAATTTAGATAGCAAAGTGGTCATTTTTAGCACCAGCAAATAGGTTCTTAAGTGATACTTATAGGATTGTATTATTTCTAAAAAAACCCACCATATTTTAAGTATCCACATTTATTCATCTCATAATTTTATGCAACAAAGAAAATGTCAGAAGGATAATTTGAAACAAATGATATATTTAGCATTTTATTTACAGACCACCTTCGACTCAGGTAAATTGTACTTTTGAGCAGATGAAAGACATTTAATTTTAAGGAACACAAGGAAATTAAAAGAAAGGAAAATCTGATTAATAGAAAATATAAGTAATTTATTCTTTGCAGTAATGTGATTTGACTTCAGTGGCATGGGCAGGGTTTAATTAGCTCCTGGGCAGCTGCCTGAATAGATTTCATGGCATATGTTTAAGGTGCAAGTGTTTATGGCAGGCCTTGGGAGAAATCACTTGAGCACTAAAGAGTCAAAACCACCTCAACTTATTTGGGGCAAGCAGTATATCTTTAGATTCATTATTTAAAAAAAAATATCTGTAGATAATGTGCAACCAGTTATCCTTGGACCTAGTAGATTAGAAAAACAAAAAAATTGTGGGCCTAATCATCAACTGGTGTAACCTGCCATAACTCCCTGCAACTCAATGGAGCTATGCCTTTTTACATCAGACGACAATCTGGCCTATCAAATAATATGCATTTAAAAAAAGAAAATAATTGGGCCCAATTCAATTTGCACTTGGCTGCAATAGTGCTATAATTAAGTAGGGGTTCATGTGTTCAAGATAAAGCTCAGAGATAATTTAAGTGTAAATAGAACAGAGGTAAATGGGGGGCATATCCTCCCACTGAGTGCAATATGTTTGCATGTCACTCCAAAGCAACATTCTCAAGAAAACCTGGAACACAAAAGCTCTTGGTCTCAGATGCCTGCAGTATGTTAAGATTGAGAACCAAAGTCAAACTTGCCAATAATTTGATTCTGACATGGACTTATGTTCAGTGATAAAACTCCATGCATTAGAGCTGCTCATGGGCACAGAGGGGAGGAGAAAGGGTCTTGGAAATACACTGTATTTAGCTGTTTTCCCATGTAAACAATAATGTTGTCTCAATAACTAAACCAAGGAAAAGATACCATCTGCCAAACAAACATACACTGAATATGCTTGATGAAATTCTTTGTTCCTAAAAATATTCTGTCCAGTGACTGGCTCCTGTGCAGATGGACAAGGGGTACGGGTGGTCCCCTGAGCACAAGAACTGCTCTGGGCTGGCACTGCCAACCCAAACCAATTTCGGAGAAAGTTCATAGACCTCCACCCTTTGTACTGGTCAGCAGAGCTCTTAGGGTAGACACATATGGTGGTGTGTTGAGAATGCACAGCCAGTTAGCACAGTTTGCAGAACCATTGGCCATTATCTTTGAAAACTCGTGGCGAACGGGGGAAGTCCTGGATGACTGGAAAAAGGCTAATGTAGTGCCAATCTTTAAAAAAGGGAAGGAGGAGGATCAGGCCAGTCAGCCTCACTTCAGTCCCCGGAAAAATCGTGGAGCAGGTCCTCAGAGAATCAATCCTGAAGCACTCAGAGGAGAGGAAAGTGATCAGGAACAGTCAGCATGGATTCACCAAGGGAAGAATCGCCTGACTAATCTAATCGCCTTCTATGATGAGATTACTGGTTCTGTGGATGAAGGGAAAGCAGTGGATGTATTATTTCTTGACTATAGCAAAGCTTTTGACACGGTCTCCCACAATATTCTTGTCAGCAAGTTAAAGAAGTATGGGCTGGATGAATGCACTATAAGGTGGGTAGAAAGTTGGCTAGGTTGTCAGGCTCAACTGGTAGTGATCAATGGCTCCATGTCTAGTTGGCAGCCGCTGTCAAGTGGAGTGCACCAGGGGTCAGTCCTGGGGCCGGTTTTGTTCAATATCTTCATAAATGATCTGGAGGATGGTGTGGATTGCACTCTCAGCAAATTTGCGGATGATACTAAACTGGGAGGAGTGGTAGATACGCTGGAGGGCAGGGATAGGATACAGAGGGACCTAGACAAATTGGAGGATTGGGCCAAAAGAAATCTGATGAGGTTCAATAAGGATAAGCGCAAGGTCCTGCACTTAGGAGGGAAGAACCCAATGCACAGCTACAGACTAGGGACCGAATGGCTAGGCAGCAGTTCTGCGGAAAAGGACCTAGGGGTGACAGTGGACGAGAAGCTGGATATGAGTCAGCAGTGTGCCCTTGTTGCCAAGAAGGCCAATGGCATTTTGGGATGTATAAGTAGGGGCATAGCGAGCAGATCGAGGGACGTGATCGTCCCCCTCTATTCAACATTGGTGAGGCCTCATCTGGAGTACTGTGTCCAGTTTTGGGCCCCACACTACAAGAAGGATGTGGATAAATTGGAAAGAGTCCAGCGAAGGGCAACAAAAATTATTAGGGGTCTGGAACGCATGACTTATGAGGAGAGGCTGAGGGAACTGGGATTGTTTAGTCTGCAGAAGAGAAGAATGAGGGGGGATTTGATAGCTACTTTCAACTACCTGAGAGGTGGTTCCAGAGAGGATGGTTCTAGACTATTCTCAGTGGTGGAAGAGGACAGGACAAGGAGTAATGGTCTCAAGTTGCAGTGGGGGAGGTTTAGGTTGGATATTAGGAAAAACTTTTTCACTAGGAGGGTGGTGAAACACTGGAATGCGTTGCCTAGGGAGGTGGTGGAATCTCCTTCTTTAGAAGTTTTTAAGGTCAGGCTTGACAAAGCCCTGGCTGGGATGATTTAATTGGGGATTGGTCCTGCTTTTGAGCAGGGGGTTGGACTAGATGACCTCCTGAGGTCCCTTCCAACCCTGATATTCTATGATTCTATGACCTTGCAAGCACTGGACTTGTCTTTGAGCACGTGAGAGACATAAGGTGTGTAGTAGCAGGAATCCAGGATTTCCCCCAAAGTGACTAAAAATTTATATAACACAATGTATGAAGTGACTGATTTGCACATGAGAAGGGGAAAATAAAGCTTTTGTATCCTTTATAGCAGGGGTTCTCAACCTTTTTCTTTCTGAGGCCCCCCTCCCCCAATATGCTATAAAAACTCCACGGCCCACCTGTGCCACAACAACTGTTTTCCTGCATATAAAACCAAGGACCAGCATTAGGAGGTAGCAAGCAGGGCTACTGCCTGGGGCCCCACACCACAGGGGACCCCATGAAGCTAAATTGCTCAGGCTTCAGCTTTAGCCCCTAGTGGCAGGGCTCAGAACCCCTGGCTTCAGCCCTATGCATTGGGGCTTTCGCTTTCTGCTCTGGGCCCCAACAAGTCTAATACCAGCCCTGCTTGGTGAACCCTCTGAAACCTGCTCATGGCCCCCCAAAGGGTCCCAGACCCCTCGTTGAGAACCACTGCTTTACAGATAAGTCTCTATGAATTTACAGGCTGAAACTAAAAGCTGTCTAGAGACATTACTCTAAAAACCTACAGAATTTAATAGAGTGGTTTCCTTTCATAGATTTTTGTAGAGCCATTCTACAGAATTCTATATTCTTCTGCTATATAAATCTCTGTGGATATAATTCTCGGCTAGGTTACATGGGTCAGATTGTAACCTATGCCTCTTAGGGTAGGTCTACACATATGGTGGTGTGTTGAGAATGCACACCCAGTTAGCACAGTTATAAATAGCAGTGTAGACAGTGAAGCACGGATTACGCGAGTGCCCTATCCTGACCCCTAAGGTACATACCTCACACAGTCCTCTACGCCCCCAAGCAGTGCCTCCCACATCTACACTGCTAGTCTTAGCAGTGTGGGGTCTCTCTGCCTTACCCTGGCCAGAGACTTTTCCCCCACCGCAGTGAAAGACTCCGACAAGGGTAGGCAGTGGTGAAAGGCTTTGGCAGCAGAGGTGGAGCAGGAAGTGGAAGAGGCTGGACCACCACGGCCCAGGTGTCCGGCAATGGGTCAGTGGCGGCTGCGCCAGAGGAGGCTTAGCCTAAGTTATGGTTCCCATATAGGCTACAGTGCTGTCCAGAATATCTGCAGGACTGTGTACTGTTGCCTTGCCCTCAACATGCCCCTAGTGGCCCCAATACACAGCCAAAGCTAGGGATTGTGAAGGGGTTCTCCAGAGGCTGCCCTGTGACTGTCTTCCACAGCACCTGCACTGGAAGAATTCTCCCTTCTCTTCCTTGCAGATATAGGGTTTCGGGCCCCCTTTATGTGGCATAAAGGGTCTGGACTGGAGATGAGGCACATCATTCTGTATTCCATTCTATGGAACTTTCCCATAAGGCAGGGAGTCTGGAGTATCCTCCAGGGCATATTTTTTTTAATCTATACAAAAGTTCAAAAGCTCTTCTCTCTCAAAGTATTTTTATGAGCCAGATATAAAAGTTTCCCTGGCAGGCATGACTTGGCAGAGAAGGGGATGAGCCCTTCCTGAAATTCACTTTGCTTGCCTTTAAATTCAAACAGTGTTCATATTAGATAGGTATTATAAGCAAGGAGCCAAAATCGGACATGGGGCTGTATCACACATGGCTGGGCCTTAAGAAACTGAACAAATCCTCAACCCGATGTTTAACCTAATACAGGCAGAAAGCAAAGATGTCCCTGGAAGGAAAACAAGTCATACTATTTCAAATGATAGGCTTGTCAACACGGAGAGTTAGTGCGTGCTATGCTGGGATGTAAATCTACCTCACAGTAGTTTTCCATGCACAAACTGGCCACATGGACCCCTCTACCACACACTAAAATTTCCCTACGGTGCACTTTGAACTGCTCTGATCTGATACAGAGATAGATAAAAGTTCACTAGAGAACTTTTAGTGCGTGGTAGCAGGGTCCACATGACCAAATAACATGCAGCACGCTTGTGCACGGTCGATTTAAACCTCAGCTTGCCACGCACTAACTCTCCATCTAGACAAGCCCACAGTGTCCACCCTGCAGATATATCAGAGAAAAAGAAAATATTTGTGAACCCAGACTAATGAAGTAGATAGTAACCAAGATAACTACAGAATCTGGAGTACTTCTACACCAGGAGAAAACCAATCATATAACTACGTTATCAGAACATACGGTGTAGTTCTTTGTTTTCCCTGTGCCCAGCCAAAGCTGGGACTTAGATGAAAGTGACCTGGCTGAACCTTAATCCAGATAAAACAGATGATGCTAGTTGGTTAACAGAAGGATCTTGTGGGCATGGCAGGGATGGTTTTTGGCATCTGAAGTGAGGGGATTTGTTAAACCTTCATCTAATAGGTTCACTGTTTGGGCATGCTTTCAGCTCCCTGGCTGATCCAAAATGCCATGAATGGCCACAAGTACCTCTGCCATAGGTCTCATATGGCAACTGTGATTTTGGATCTGGAGCTTGGCACAGTTCTTCATACCTTTGTGACTTCCAAATTGGATTTCTGCAATGCTTTCTACATAGGAGGAACACTGATGATTGCTCAGAGTTTACAGCCAGTCCAGAATGTGGCTTCCCATCTGCTTGCTAGTGTTTATTTCAGGGAACATATAAACTAGTACCCTGACAACTTCTGAGTTGAGTTCAAGGTGCTGAATTGGATCTATAAACTAGTCTACAATTCCCGCTTTCCCTGCAAGCCTCAGTGTCAGCTGAAATCAGCCAGGGTTCTTGAACTAACAGTCCCTGGACTGAATGTCCAGAGACTCGAGTCAGAGCATTCTCAGCAGAGGATCCCATGCTGCAATTTGCATATTCCACTGGCCTAATGGAATCTGAGTTTGTTGACCATTACAGCCCACACCTTTTCTCTGGGCTTTGCCTGAAAGGAGTTATTTTTCTTTTATTGTACTTAATATTTTGGGAACTCGTGAGCGGGGCGGAGTATTTTAAAAAGCTTTTAAAGTTACATACTATGTATGCCCAGAGATATTGTATCAAGTACACTTTATATATTTAAAATTAATACACAAAGTTTATGTTTCTGATTCACCACTGTTTTATTCCAATTCTACACTGATGTAATTCATTGATTTCATAAAACTAATGGTGAATCAGGCCCTAAGCATACACCAGCAGCTATTTAGCGTAACTATCATAACCTGGGCATTGCCCACATTTGTCCATGCTTTGGACTGTCATTGTATCTCTTGAAATAATTTTCCTATTTCTTTTCGATTGTTTGCTGCCTAGAAGACTCCTCACTGGAGAAGTGTCTACCTGTACAATTAATGCCAATTCCACTTCTTTATTTATCAAATTATGCTTGCAGTACAGATGGCTAGCTTGACTCTTTCTAACCCACTGCATGTGTTGGGATTCACAGTATACTCTCTGTGATAGAGCTATTGCATGATTGTCACTAAACATTGCACAAACACTAATCTGTTAATGATTTCCTTGCACAAAGGAACCCACTGGAGGGGAAAATCTCCTCCAGATAATCCACAGATCTAATCTTAGAGTATGTCTACTTGGCACTATAAACCCAAGGTTCCAACTCAGCCTGAAGCCTAACCCCTCACTTCTATCTACACACAAATTGGGTTAACTAAGCACTTGGATCCAGTGTTCCAGAACCGCATGGGGGTGCAGGGTTTACGGCAGAGTCAAGCCAGGATCCAGGGTTCAAGCTCTGTTGGTTTGCAAAGTAGACACAACCTCACTCGACCTCGTACTCTGGGAGTCCACCAAAAGTATCCCATAAGTCTACAGACCAACTTCTGTTGTCCTCTGGACAGTTAAGTTTTTCTACATTGCACCACAAACAAAGAGGTAGGGGAGCCACATTTTGGGGAAAGTGATAGAAAGTCTGGGATATGGATGGTGAATGGACTCAGGCCCGGATAATACAGTGTAGATGCTGGAAGCCTCAGGCTGGGACTCAGGATTCAACAATTCCTCACCTGGGGTTATAAATGAGTGTTAACACTCAAACTCTAGGCTAACAAACCCAGGGTCTTCGAATTCAAGTTCTATTAACCATGGGCTGACATTGCAGTGTAGACATATCCTGAGATTCAGCCAAAATATTCCCTTATGGGGAGAGGTCTAAAGTCCTGCAGCAGAGGCAGATTGACTGGCCTGCTTATCCCATGGAGCCTGATGATCCATAGCACATCTTTCAGTTTCTCCACTCAGTGAACCAGTGCCAAGGTATTATCCGGTCTCCCTTCCCCTTCCAGCTCTATTGGAAGCAGCTCTGCTGTGCAATATCCCATTTGCCAAGAGTGAGTACAGAGTGAGTACAGAGTGAAAGCTAATGCTGATAAGCATTAACTTTCATGTGGCTATCCATGTGGCCATCTGCTTGATTCGGACAGAAGTTTGCCATTAAGTACCGGTGCTCCCTGACCATGTTGCCTGAATACCTGTCGAGCCTGGACTGCCTGGAGTTGATGTGGATGAGTTTGCATTGGCTCAATGGAGGAAGAGAAACATGCTGTTGTCATTCTGCTTCCCACTTGCACCTCTGTTTCATAGGCTCAGGAAAATGTATGCCCTTTTTTTACTTGGTACTCCCTCCCACCCCACACATACTTAAAACACTACAGTGACACAGTGCTTCAGTGTAGGCACTACTGATGCCGACGGGAGGTATTCTGCCATTGGCGTAGGTAATTCACCCCCCCCCCATCGAAGAGGAGGTAACTAGGTCAACGGAAGAATTCTTTCATTGATTTAGAGCTTGCTTATACTTGAAACACCATAGTGGCACAGCTGCAGCACTGTGGTGTAGACATTACCTACACCGACAGGAGGGACTCTCCCATCAATGTAGGTAATCCACCTTCCCGAGAGGTGGTAGCTAGGTCGACAAAGAATTCTTCCATCAATCTAGCACTGTCTACATGAGGATTTATGTTGGCTTAACTATACTGCACTGTGAATTTTTCACATCCCTGAGGGACGTCGTTAAACCAACCTTATTTTCTAGTGTAGACCAGGCTCAGAAGAGGCAGAGGAGAAGAGGCTGAGGTCTAGATTAGAGTAAATTTTAAAGGTGTGATGATAGATCACGTTATTGAGCTAGACCTAATGAACACTTTCTAAAGCACTCGTCAAGACAAAACAGTTCTACTTTGGCAAGTGTTAAAATGCTTGAATTAAAGCCTAAAGGGAAGCAGTAGGTCTTGCTTTGACATAAATTTTAGAAGGCGTTAATTAGATTGAGCTTGGTAACTGGGCCTAATATCACACCTTTACAAGGCTGTGGATGGTCAGGAGAAAAGGACTTAATTGACCCTTAAATTTAAATATTTCAATTGAATGTTCTGATATTTTACAGGGAGGAACTAGACAGATCAGAGTTACATTTCAAACTGTTAAACAATGTTAATGTGATTTAAACATTTACATAACAACAAATCTGTTTTTAATACTGGTACTTCTTCCATGAGGAATCCATGGATAGTCTTTATTCCCTTTCATCTGTAAGGGATCATCACTCAACACCTGGCATTCTAGGCCAGAGCTCTTGTACTTTAAAAAAATATTCTATTACTAAAAATGTATGGTCCCTGCAGTCATCTCACTTATTTCAGTCTCAAAGAAACAAACGTTCTGTGACGCAGGTGCACTTTGTTACTTACAGCTGAATGGGGAACACTCAAGGCATAGAGAGTGATGCAGTTTAACAGTACAAGATAGTTTTAATACTATTTTAACACTAGATTGCCTGGGTCATCGTGGCTCTGAAATGGAAATGGTCCTTGAAATTCAGCCACACAATCCTCAATATTGCAGACTTTATCATCTAGGCATTTTACCAAGCAAGAACATTCACAATCCCTAAGAAAAAGCTTAGTAGTTAACCACAAAGATGTCCAGTGGAGTGTGAGTATAGATGTGCTTTTGCTTCTAAGAGGTTATCAAATTATTTGCTTATGGCCTGGTAGCCTGCCAAAATGTAGGACCCACATAACGAGGAATGCCTTTATGCAGTTGTTCCAGCTATATGTATAACTGTAAATAGCAACACTTTAGACCAGGGATTCTCATACTTTTTCTTTCTGAGGCCCCTCCAACATGCTATAAAAACTCCACAGCCCACCTGTGCCACAACAACTGGTTTTCTGCATGTAAAAGCCAGAGCTGGCATTAAGGGATAGCAAGCCAGGCAATTGCCTGGGTCCCATGCCACAGGGGGCCCCGTGAAGTTAAGTTGCTCAGGGCCCTGGGCTTCAGCCCCATGCGGTAGGGCTTCAGCTTAGTACCCTGGGCCCCAGAGAGCCTGCTTGACGGGCCCCCTGAAATCTGCTCCCCAGGTGGCTCTGCATCCCTGGTTGAGAACCACTGTAAAGTTTAGACAGATGTTAGAAATATGTATAATAAGCACACACATTCTGAACATTGCAATTCAGCAGCCATAGAGAGGAAATGAATAGCCCATATCATTTCTTTGCTTCTTTCATTAAGGGTATGTCTATACTACCCACTGGATTGGCGGGCAGTGATCGACCCCCGAGAGCTCTCCTGTCGACTCCTGTACTCCACCGCCGTGAGAGGTGCAGGCGGAGTCGATGGGGGAACAGCAGCAGTCGACTCACCACAGTGAGTAGATCTAAGTACGGCAACTTCAGTGACGTTATTCACATAGCTGAAGTTGCGTAACTTAGATCGAATCCCCTCACCACAGTGCAGATCAGGCCTCAGAATGAATGTATAGCTACAAAAAGTATATAGTAAAAATAAGTGGTTTATTTGTGAATTTTTCAGCTAGGAGATCCATTCTCCCCTTGATGCCTAAATTATTCCCTTTACAATTGTGGACTGGCTAGCTCAGCCAGTTACAGCCTGGTGATAATAGTATTCAAGTCATGGGTTTGATCCCAGGCAGAGCACTTGGGGTCAGATTTACAAAGGCGTTTACGAGCATAAAGCTGCAATGAGGTGCTTAGTGGGTTTTTAAAAGTGCCTAAGCAGGTTAGGTTTGATATTGAAATCAATGGCACTTGGGCACCTATATGCATCTTTATACATCTTAACTATCTTAGCAAATCTGGCCATTGCTGATTGACTTTTCACAGCCCCGACTAATAAGCTTTCGGGCGAAATTCCCTGGCCAGTGTTATGAAGCACGTCAGACCTGATGAGCAAAATAGTCTTGTCAGACTTTAAAATCTATGAAAATTAAGTGCAAAATTATTCCAACAGTTTTGGGCTCTAAAGCATTATCCATGTTATTGAGGGACAATTTACTCCTACATTTCACAGCATATGGGGAATCTGACACACATGGGAGCTTCATGACATTGGGTAAAATTTTCTAAAATGCATAAATGACCCTAAGGCAATAGGGGTTCAGATTCGAAGTGCACAAGTCACTTCTGAAATGGAATTAGATGTTTTTGAAAATGTTACCCTTTGCCCCCATGCATCACAGTAAGCTCTTATGAGTAAATTTACATTAATCTTAGCAGAATATTATCTTGACCAAAATCTCCTTCTACTTAAACCAGAAACTTTTTAAATGAAACCTAAACCATTTATCTAACTTTAGGCCTTGTTACAAACCTGAGCCAGGCTGGCTGTCTTTCTGGTGGACCCAAACTCAGTGTCATGCACAACTAAGACATTGTAATATTTGAACTAGAAGTTAGGGAAACTGGGTTGTTTCAACCCCAACCAAAGTAGAAGTTAGTTATGATATTGACCTAATACTTTAGTGTCATAGGTATACAGATATATATAATACCTTATCGGTGTCAGCCAATATTCGCTTTGAGTTTGTTGAAGCTGATATTCAAAGCAAAACTCGGGGAAGCAAACACACAGATGTTTTCATGGTCTCCAGTGAACAGAAACTGCTGAACTGCCTACAACTCTAATTTTAAATGATAGAATTAATTTGGATATCAGCTACCCAGACTGCTCAACTCAAATGAAATCAAATCAAGAAAAATATTAACGTCACTGCTGGCAGTTAATTACAGCAATATCTAAAGCTCAGGAAATCTGCTGGGTTTTGGTCATTCATTTTAATTAGCAGAAGTTGGTTATTTAAACTTTGCTCTGTAAATTTTATCAAAATGATGCCAAAGTGTAAATCGTGAAAACTAGTAAGTCGGGGCGCTGTTCTGATGGCTGTTCTGATGGCCCATAGACCTCACAGCCTAAGAAATAATGGATAAAATCCTGAGCTCAGATACTGTACATGAGCAGACGTGGGCTAAACTCCATGGAAATGCACTTTTCATCAGGTGTCCTGACACAAAGACAGACTATGCTGGGGTAATTTGCATGCAATGTGTACTATAAAAGAGATCTCTGTGATGGATCCCTGCAAAGCACTTGAGAAGCAGGATAGGTAGCTGTGTCAGAAAGATGGCCAGTAAGTTTGTGCACAGCACAGATTCACATGGCTCCGATCCAGTGTCTACTGCTCCCTACATATTCAGCAATACCCAGACATGGTCGAGCAGCATGAATGCCCCGACGTTTGCTGTCACTTTGAGGCTTAGGATTCTACATTCAGTCCCCTTAAAATT
This sequence comes from Eretmochelys imbricata, assembly GCF_965152235.1. Classification (NCBI taxonomy): domain Eukaryota; kingdom Metazoa; phylum Chordata; order Testudines; family Cheloniidae; genus Eretmochelys; species Eretmochelys imbricata. The sequence goes on from NC_135581.1 coordinate 61,099,767, forward strand.
TCATAGGAGCACAGCCTTTTACATGGGCCATTCTCCCATGACTGGGACCTATATCACTGAAAGGTCTGTGGCTAATGTCTGGCTGTGAAAGGAAAACATGGCAAACAAGTGACTATTTTGAAAAAGAAAGCAATTGAATGAAAGCTGCTACCCTGAAGAAATGAAGTGTAATGTGGGCTAGATCATGCCATTAGCAAGTGGGCCACAGCAGGAGTAGTTCATGGGTGCCGCCCTGGTTGTACTGAAATAGAAGTAACTTCTGACACCTCTTTATGGGGTGCAACATAACCCCTCCCTATGGCCATCCAGCTGGTTTATGCATATGGGACAGAGCCAGTCTGCATGCCCTTGAGCTACAATAAGGATAGTCTTAATGCAGGGTGTGCAGTGTGAGGTGGGGGGAATACACTCTCCTACACAAAAGTCCTACGTAGCAGGCAAGAACTATCTTATTAAACAACTAATGACAGAAGAACAAGACAGAACAAATGCCCATCTAGCTAACTAAAAGGTGAGGGTGCTGTAATTCGTGCAGACAATACAGTATCTCAGGTCTGTATGGTTATTATTCATGACTTCACAAATTTTTATCACCATGAAACTCCAAGGATTAAACAAAAAGAAAAGGAGTACTTGTGGCACCTTAGAGATTAACAAATTTATTTGAGCATAAGCTTTCGTGAGCTACAGCTCACTTCATCGGATGCATTCAGTGGAAAATACAGTGGGGACATTTATATACACAGAGAACATGAAACAATGGGTGTTACCATACACACTTGTAAGGAGAGTGATCACTTAAGATGGGTTTCAGAGTAACAGCCGTGTCAGTCTGTATTCGCAAAAAGAAAAAGGAGTACTTGTGGCATCTTAGAGACTAACCAATTTATTTGAGCATAAGCTTTCGTGAGCTACAGCTCACTTCATCGGATACATAAAGTGGAAAATACAGTGAGGATGTTTTTATACACACAGACCATGAAAAAATGGGTGTTTATCATTACAAAAGATTTTCTCTCCCCCCACCCCACTCTCTTGCTGATAATAGCTTATCTAAAGTGATCACTCTCCTTACAATGTGTATGATAATCAAGGTGGGCCATTTCCAGCACAAATCCAGGGTTTAACAAGAACGTCTGAGGAACAGTGGGGTGGGGGGGAGGGGGGAGGAATAAACAAGGGGAAATAGGTCACTTTTTATAATGACTCAACCACTCCCAGTCTCTATTCAAGCCTAAGTTAATTGTATCCAATTTGCAAATTAATTCCAATTCAGCAGTCTCTCGTTGGAGTCTGTTTCTGAAGTTTTTCTGTTGTAATATTGCAACTTTCATGTCTGTAATCGCGTGATAGTGTGGCTGATGTTATTAGGCCCTCTAATGGTGTCCCCTGAATAGGTATGTGGGCACAGTTGGCAACAGGCTTAGTTGCAAGGATAGGTTCCTGGGTTAGTGGTTCTGTTGTGTGGTATGTGGTTGCTGGTGAGTATTTGCTTCAGGTTGGGGGGCTATCTGTAGGCAAGGACTGGCCTGTCTCCCAAGATTTGAGAGAGTGATGGGTCATCCTTCAGGATAGGTTGTAGATCCTTGATAATGTGTTGGAGGGGTTTTAGTTGGGGGCTGAAGGTGACGGCTAGTGGCGTTCTGTTATTTTCTTTGTTAGGCGTGTCCTGTAGAAGGTGACTTCTGGGTACTCTTCTGGCTCTGTCAATCTGTTTCTTCACTTCAGCAGGTGGGTATTGTAGTTGTAAGAATGCTTGATAGAGATCTTGTAGGTGTTTGTCTCTGTCTGAGGGGTTGGAGCAAATGCGGTTGTATCGTAGAACTTGGCTGTAGATAATGGATTGTGTGGTGTGGTCAGGATGAAAGCTGGAGGCATGTAGGTAGGAATAGCGGTCGGTAGGTTTCCGGTATAGGGTGGTGTTTATGTGACCATCACTTATTAGCACTGTAGTGTCCAGGAAGTGGATCTCTTGTGTGGACTGGTCCAGGCTGAGGTTGATGGTGGAATGGAAATTGTTGAAATCATGGTGGAATTCCTCAAGGGCTTCTTTTCCATGGGTCCAGATGATGAAGATGTCATCAATATAGCGCAAGTAGAGTAGGGGCATTAGGGGACGAGAGCTGAGGAAGCGTTGTTCTAAGTCAGCCATAAAAATGTTGGCATACTGTGGGGCCATGCGGGTACCCATAGCAGTGCCACTGATTTGAAGGTATACATTGTCCCCAAATGTGAAATAGTTATGGGTGAGGACAAAGTCACAAAGTTCAGCCACCAGGTTAGCAGTGACATTATCGGGGATAGTGTTCCTGACGGCTTGTAGTCCATCTTTGTGTGGAATGTTGGTGTAGAAGGTTTCTACATCCATAGTGACCAGGATGGTGTTTTCAGGAAAATCACCGATGGATTGTAGTTTCCTCAGGAAGTCACTGGTGTCTCGAAGGTAGCTGGGACTGCTGGTAGCGTAGGGCCTAAGGAGGGAGTCTACATAGCCAGACAATCCTGCTGTCAGGGTGCCAATACCTGAGATGATGGGGCGCCCAGGATTTCCAGGTTTATGGATCTTGGGTAGTAGATAGAATATCCCAGGTCGGGGTTCCAGGGGTGTGTCTGTGCGGATTTGATCTTGTGCTTTTTCAGGGAGTTTCTTGAGCAGATGGTGTAGTTTCTTTTGGTAACCCTCAGTGGGATGAGAGGGTAATGGCTTGTAGAAAGTGGTGTTGGAGAGCTGCCGAGCAGCCTCTTGTTCATATTCCAACCTATTCATGATGATAACAGCACCACCTTTGTCAGCCTTTTTGATTATGATGTCAGAGTTGTTTCTGAGGCTGTGGATGGCATTGTGTTCTGCACGGCTGAGGTTGTGGGACAAGTGATGCTGCTTTTCCACAATTTCAGCTCTCGCACGTCGGCGGAAGCACTCTGTGATCACTCTCCTTACAGTGTGTATGATAACACCCATTGTTTCATGTTCTCTGTGTATATAAATGTCCCCACTGTATTTTCCACTGAATGCATCCGATGAAGTGAGCTGTAGCTCACGAAAGCTTATGCTCAAATAAATTTGTTAGTCTCTAAGGTGCCACAAGTACTCCTTTTCTTTTTGCGAATACAGACTAACACGGCTGCTACTCTGAAACCAAGGATTAAACAGTGAAGCAGGTCTGTCTGGCTCAGAAGGTGTTCCTGTTCTAATTACATTTAATGTATTTTGACAATCAAAGCTAAATGCATTACATCTGAATCAATGTACAGCAAATCCAGCTGAATAATCTGAATGACCAACTACACTCAATATTTCTTATTAACAGAATGCCAGCCCTTGCTGTTTAGGAGGGATTTCAACATAGGTTCTTTCAAGGTTACGTAAATACTATTTCATTGTGAAAGCTGAAGCTCAAAACAGCTACCAGTAACTGACTCCAGAGATCATAAGAGACTAGCACACCTAACACTATAAAAGTATTATAAATAATTTTATCATTTAAATCCCACTAGAGACACAATAAGACTGCCAAATTTTTATGATAAACACAAACTGCACGAACACACTGTCAATAGTTTCTTAAACATGAATGCCGGTATTAATTGCAAAACAACAGTGTTCCTCAGAACAAAAAGAATCGAATCCTCACCCTAAAAGCCAGCTCCTTGCCAATAGGGCTCCTCAGCAGGGTGAGGCTGTAAAGCAGTAGCTTTATGAACCATGTTCCCTTCAGAAGCCAGTGGCTATGCTGCTGGCCAGACCTTCAGGAGTTAATGGTGCTAGGACAGAGCAGGTAAATCTAGGTTCACCATGGAGGAGACCTCTACAGTGGCATCCTGCAAAGCACTCAAGAGGCAGGAAAGGTGGGTGTGCCAGAAAGTGGGCCATTAAGTTTGTATGTAACACAGATCCACAGCTTAGTGCAGGCACATAAAACAAGGGTGGTCAAGAAATTAGAGCATGTGGGTTAAATGGACAGAAGGGGGCTTTTAGACAGACAGAATGCAATTATCCAAAAAGGAATTTGGCCAGGACACTGAGGTTAAAACTTCTGTTGCTGTGTAAAATGCCATAGGAGAGGATCTCGATTGTATGCTAAAAACATGGCACTTCCAGCACCCTAGTAGCTATAGGGGAGATATCAAAGCCAAGTACTGAGCAGGAATAACCCGGTTTTGTTAATGAGATCTGACAAGATCACAGCTAGAAGTGATATAGCCAATCCAGCTATGTGAAGTGAGAGAGAGCTTTGAAAAATTAGATTTTCACGATGATGGCTGTACTTCAAGAGATTCAGAGATCAGGTTCATATAAACATCCAACATTACGGGTACTTATCCAACCCATCTAAGCTTGTGTTGGCAAAACTGGAGAGGAAATTTTGCTTTCTCCTTAGCTCTCTCAAAGCATTTCTTGCTTTGGCTGGAAATAGCTCTAGAACTTTCTAGTGACCAGGGATCAAACAGAGGGAGAAAACATGGCAGTTCTCAGTTCAACTTTTGCCCACAACCTAAGTTCCATTCACTTGCTATGCCAAAATAAAATGCCACTTAGAGCAAATGATGCAAATCTTCTTAATACAATAGTTCTTTTTCTTTCTAGCTGCTTTGCTCAGCAGCTGAATAGTTAGTAATGTAGCTATTTAAACAGTCATCATCCTAAAGGCTTAGGCACACCACACTATTGAAATTAAGGACAGTTTGCACATCTCAGATTTATTGTTATGAGCTGTCTGCAGTCTCACACAGATATCAGTGCATTGGTTTAAATCTGTTCACATTTAGAAAGTTATCTTCAAAACCAAGAAAGCTTTTGAGACTATGCGCTTTTTAAAAAAAAATGGAATCTTAGACTCTGGAGCAAGATGGAGTCACCATGGGAAAGTGCAGGCTTGCTGAGCTGCTGTAAGCCAGACCCATCCGGCTGCTGGTATTGAGCATCCTCGTCTGCTCCTACCTAAAACTAGGAAAAGCAGAGGCGAATGAAAATGTGGGGGGAGGGGAGAAGGGAATTATTGCTTTGATTATTTTTTCCGATGAAGTTAGCATTTGTGAAAAGTACCAGATGACTGGCCCCCTTTATCCACAGAAATAGTACAACCTGCACAATGGCCTTTCAGAGTGCCTCAATCCTGATAGGCATGAACACTCCTACAGACTAGTTTGGTCTGCTTGTCATCTAGGAGCTAGCTCCTGTGCTGAGCCCCACCTGGATGGCAAGTAGCCTGAACTCTGGAAGGGTTTTATAATATATATATATGATATAAACTGGGAATTGGACTGAGATCAAACCTACTTCACATTTGGTTGCCATTAGAGAATGACAATGTTCTTTCACATAGGATAGACTTGAACCAATGACCATGAGAGACCACTGACTGGGGCATTGATACCAAGATGATAGGTACTTCATAGATTAGATGGGTAGATGACTGATGGACAAGGCTCTGTATTCCAAGGCAAATCCTCTATGCCACCCGTCTCTTTCAGTGACAAACAATTTTTAAAAACATATCCAAACCATTATGAATTTTAAAAAAGTTCTGGCTCAACTGGAATTTTGGATAAATGTATGAGATAGTTCTTTTTAGTTTGCCTCTCCCTAGATTACACATTTTGTGTAAATTCCTCCTTGATGCAACTCCATTGAAGCCAATCGAGTTACTACAGGGAGGGATTTGATATTTATGTGCAAAAATATTTTAAAAGCAGAATTAAAACTTGTCACCAAATTCTTCATGATGCCTACATTTTAGTCAAAGTAAAATTATTCTTCCCGCCACAACTAAAAGTGGTTGATACAGGTTTTGGTCATGCAGCTGTTTCCCCAGAGAGGTGGCACACTGACCCATCTCATCACTCACAATGATTCATTTCACTTAGTATTATCAAGAAGGAATAAATGATAAATCTTCAACCTGAAGCAGATACAAAAGAGTCACATCCTTCTTTCCTAGATGAGGCAGTAAAACAAAACAGTACCATCACAAATGACATATGTAGGTGTACACACACACACACACACACACAGAGCTTCATAGGGAATGTTTTAATAATCCAGATTATTTTTAAATAAAAATATGGAAATTTGTGACAGTCCTAAGTGCATTAAATACATAATTTCTTCTATAAACCAATGTAAGTATTCGACAACAAATGCCATATCTTGGATACCGTAAGCAATGTCTTAACATGCTTCGACAGTGAATTTGTGCAGAGATATTCCTATATAGCTCTGAGTATTCTAGGCCCAGAAATTCCATATCTATGCCTTTGGTGCAAATAAGTGTCCATCTCTCTACTCCCCTCCGCTTCCTATCTACATACATATGTCAAGCAGTCGGGGCAATATTTTTTTCCCTTTACACTCCTGTCAGACTGCCTGGTAATCTCAAACTCCATTATATTTAATTAGGTAATTAGTAAGGAGGGAGCATTTTAAAGTGATTCACAGGTATTGCTGTTACAATGTTTCTCTTGTCCAAGTCTACATAATTATAATATAATTTAATTAAAACAGAAAGGATAGAAGAATACTAAGTCACTGACTAAAGCAGGGGACACACAAACAAACAGGAATCACGTGTCATTCTGTAAATAAAAGATCCTTCAGAGAAAATGAGTTTAAGTTAATGATGCTACAATAGAAAAGCTTTAGGAAACATGTCACAGCATTAAGAAATGATAATCAAGGTTTCCTGCAAAATAGCAGCAGCATAATTACAATTAAAAATGATGCTTGCTGACCCACTTTGCCTACTAGCAACACACTGCAGAATTAAGGCATCCTGGAAAGAAGCTGTTCACATGTGTGTAAAAATATCAATTGTGGTGCAAATGATAGAAACAAAAATAAATAGTCTGCATCCCTTGTTTAAAGATGTGCAACACATAAACTCATGGTAGAAAGACTCAGCATTATATAGACTGTATTTTGGCATATTCCTGATTAGCTGTGAAATCCTTTTCCTGCAATCCATCTGCTCCTTTCCACCTCGTTCTCAAGCTAGTGCCTGGAAAGAGATCATGCACATAGCCAGTTACTGCATTCCTTGTGCACCCACAATGGGAGTTAGGTGCCTAAATACCTTTTGTGAATCCCATCCACACAGACTTCAATGGGTGTTTTGAGTGCATTATTGAGAAACCCAGGATTGGGCGTGCAGGCAAAAGCAACCTTATCAAAGGGCTTTGTAACATTCACTCTGCCAGATGGTCCCAGTGAGATGGTCCAAAGGAAAACAGCCCTGCCTAAACTCAACTATGGATTATATTATGAGAGAATATTAATCCCAGCCTCACATATGGCAATCAGTTGTACCCTGTGCAAGGATCAGTTTGGCTGTAAAAAACATCGCTAAATAAACTTCACAATGAAAATTTATTAAAAGAACTTAATCACTGTCCAAAGTCTATTTGAAAACTGAGCACATCGGAGACCTGCTGTGGAGGACAACGATCTCTTTTCGCTGTTAGCAAATGAACATTCCGCCCCACTGCTTTCTAATAATAATATCACCACTTGCAATTCACGGCGTACAAGATACAGCGTGGCCAACCGAGTGCTACTCTCCCACCCTCAAACAACAAGCTTGGAAGAGGGGAGGAGTGCTGGAAAGGCACATACCTCCAGAGTCGAAGGTAAGCCAGCTGAGAAGGGGCTACTGAAGTGGAAGAGGGAGGTTTGCTCTCATAGTTTATGGTATTATCGGAAATGTTGATGGGATTATAGCCCCATATGTCACCATCAGAGATACTTCAGCCAAACAATGATGACAGGTTTCAGAGTAGCAGCCGTGTTAGTCTGTATCCCTAAAAAGAAAAGGAGTACTTGTGGCACCTTCTAATAAATTTGTTAGTCTCTAAGTCTCAAGTACTCCTTTTCTTTTCAGCCAACAAGTCTGGAAAACTTCCACCATCAAGCAAACAGATGCTTCAAATCTTTCAGCACTGTTTATTTCCCAATGCTTGTGGGCAGCATATAATTCTATCTCACAGTATGAACCAATACCAGAATTGCACAGTGATTTAAGGATTCCTCAGTTTCTCTCTCTCCATATACTATTTTTGGACATGATAATTCTACAAGGGGGGTTGCAAGAACTACTAACTGACACCAATCATTATGTCGTTCCTTAGCACAAACAGCTTTGGAGATGGGACTTGCAGGAATGATATCACAGCACAGCTGTTCAAAAGTGGCATAATTTGTGGGTGTTTGAAGGTATCTATGGTCATGAGCACTGGATAGTTTGATTTTAACAATTCCCTAATTACAATAGTATATAATTGCTAAGCAGGGGAAATAAAGTGGTAACAAGTAAGTCCAAATAAAGGCAACAAATTAAGGAAATAGAGTGCCTGTCCAAAACAATAATACAATTAAGCCATGCAGAAATAATAGATGTTGTACCCAGAAGCTAAAATTATAACTACAGTGCAGAATATTAAGGCAGATAAGCCTAAAGGATGTTCTATTGCCTAGAGCAGACTCTCGGAAGATATACTGTAGTGCTTGAAAGCTAATATTAAAGCTAGTACATCACAAGAGATGAGTGATGCTTGTCTGATACAGAGAAGGTCAAACTTAAATAAAGCTTTGTTGACAGGAGAAATGGAAAAATTGCTGCTAGCAATTCACAAGCAATGAGGTAGAAAAATTAGTAGCACACACACACTGAGGCCATACTAGAAGGTTGCAGGGCTATAAATGAAAGCAGAATTTTGTCTTTTGACGGACATTTGATGTTTTATATCAAAATAAAGAAGGAACATTTTTGCCTATGGGATTTAAGAGCACAAGTTCTATTGACTTGCAATGGTTCTTGTGCTCCTAAATACTTCGAAGTGCTTTTCAAAATCTCCCTCAAAAGGAATTATTAGGAAAATGTCTACTATGAAACCTTCTTCACTGCCAAACTTGGGCACAACACTCGTGTGTCTCCAATTCTAGTGATCTGTAAAATAATCCAGTCTTCCTCAGGAAAACTTTTCTTTTGTCTTTTGTTTGGGGCTTTGCTGGCTAAGTAGCTCTTGGTCAGGCAGAATGATGCAGAATAGTTATCTGTACATTGCACATTTTAAGAATTATTTATTCATATCTCAAAGGACTGTGAAATGATAAAGGTGCACAGTGGCCACACAGGTACAGGAAAAGGGGGATTATTGTGTATCTCCCTTGGAAGGGCATGGGAATATGGGGAGGAGAACAAGGTGGTGGGAACGTAGGGCACCCTCAACCTGCTGTATTCTAGAGAGGCCCAGCAGCGGGTAGTACTGACCAGGGAGCTAGTATGGCCTGGCAGGTTGGATGTGAGCTGATACACAAATCCCTCTGAATATTCTCTGCTACTAAAGTTTCTGTGGAGCCCAACTGCAAGCAAAACCTTCCCTTTCTGGCATAACACCTAGAAGAGGGTGGCAGCAGAAACACTACTAGGGTTGAATCCATCTCAGACTGCAGTAAGCTTTTCTGGTGTGGGAAGTGAAATCTGTATTTCCCTGCACCAGTCAGGCTGAATTCTGCCTTATGCCCACATTCTGTCCTCTCACAAGGGGAGAAAAAGATTTTTGCACACAGAACATGCAGTATTGGTAAACAGTTCTTCCCATTCTCTCAGACAGAGGGGATCATCACACAGTGAAACAACAGAAGCACTGGGCTCCATCTTCCAGAAGTAGCGCTACTGAAGTCAAGGGAGTGACACTGATGTAAATCAATGGAAGGAGGTGAATTGGTGTCATAAGTATTTGTAGAGAAAATACATGGTGAAATGGCTGCAGACTTGGTAAACCTAGGGTACATAAAAATCAAATGGATTACCAGGGCATGTCTGAGGTACAAAACATTTTATTCCATCTGGAATCTGTGGCAGCATGTGCTTCTGAAAAAGGCAGGGGTGTGTTTTATTACAGAGATTTGTAAATAACAGCTGCCATGCCTTATTTCCTTTTCAGTGTGAGAGCCAGCCAGAAAGTGATCAATGCTTGAAGCGGTTTTGTGGGCAGTTTAAACTAAGAAGTCCAATTCATTACAATTCAGATATCTTTATTGAGCAAAATCACAGGCATTTGAGCATTTAGATCACAACCATTCAAACGTATTGGTCACATTGTGATAGTGTTTCAGGGAAACTCCTGAAAGGCCTTATTATTTATGTCAGGGCTTGTCCATATGGAGACAGTGTGCAGGAAGCCAGGGAGTAAATCGACAGCACAATAGGCCTGCTGTGCTCTAAGTCACCATGCAGACCCTATCAGCGCACACTACGTTTTGTACTACCCTTCGACTTACCTGCACTGTAGAACTTTTAGTGCACGGTAGCGGGGTCCATGCAGTGACTTAGCATACAGCAAGCTATTGTGCTGTAGATTTACACCCAGGATTGCTGTGTACTAAGTTTCCATGTAGACAAGTCCTTTGGCTAAAGGCTAACAAGGTCCAATCGTTTTCTTTTCAAGCAAATTAGAAAAATAGCCCCAAGCCCCTGTCATTGTTGACGTGTTTGATGTTTGAGAAAATCTAAACTCGGAGTCATTAACTAACAAATAGGAAATTAGACTGATAATTCAAGAACTACTGCTCCCAACGATGTAATGTTGAAGCTGCTTTTGTTTTAAGTATTACTACAGTACTTGCAGATCCACAAGATCCAAGTCAAGCTCTTTTTAACATTTTTGCATTAAATCTATTTATTTATTGACTCTATTCATGAGCCAGCTATCAATAATCATTTATTATTCAAACAGTCATTTATGAGTTAGGAATTATGCAGTGAAATCACCCCAAAACTTGAAAATTAGCATTAAAAATCCAACACAAAATATAGCCACTCTGAGCAAAGGATGAATTTGTACAGAAGGGGCTAGCAGACTTTGTCCAGCTATACCAGGACAGGAGACACTGTATATGGTTTAATTCGGCTGCAACTTTATTAGATGTCTGGGATAAACTGGTAGATAAAAGTGTAAATGCAGGTAACTCCATGATTTCAATGTCAGCACCCCCTTCTTCCATCCTGGTCCCTAGCCAACCCACTGATGGGACCTTATCATCCCCCACCTCGAATGAGGGTTAAGGTAGGCTATACAGAAGGGGGGTTGGCTCCCTGCCGTGCCAGTCATAGGAGCCCCTGTTCCACTCCTTTTACAAGCATGTCCTTTAAGTCCTTTACCAAGACATTTATTTGATCACTGTATCTCCTCCCTATGGAATACCTGCACTGGACATCCGCCCCACACTTATATAATGAGTTGTGACATCATAGTCTAACTCTCTTCCCTATGCATCCTAACAATGACTGACACACACACACACACACACACACCTGCCATGGGGAAGGTGAAAAAACCCTCTCCACCTTGGCCAATCTAGTGAGGGAAAAATTCCTTCCCAGACCCCTGAGAAAGAAGCGGCCTGTGCAATGACCACAGCGGGTCTGGATGAAATCTGGTATTTTGCCACTTCCAAGTGTGGGCAGGTGGATGCTACTCCACCTGGTCCAGCGGAAAAGAAGCTTCTCCCATTGGACTTACCCTTTATCAACTCCTTGCCCTTCTGGTCCCAGGAGGATGAGTCAGTGTCTTATGCTGACCTGCTCTGCTTTTGCAGCAGCATCTGTGACTCTTGCCTCCCACCCCCTTAAAGCAATATACCTCTTCCCCTAGCAAGCCAGGCAATGGCCTCCTCCCTTAAGGTGCGACGTGGTCATTGTCAAGTATTTAATGAGCAGCCTCATGCCTGTTCACTGAAATACTATGCCCTTTTATTTTAGCCACATCCTCTGCACTACACAATAGAAAATGATGTCATGTATGTTCCCTACAGCTCTGTTTTCCTTTCTAATAATGTGATCTTATGGATTGTAAATGGGAGCCTGTAATTCCTGAGCTCTACATCTGACTTTGTCTGCGGCTCTGTTTGTCCTTGTCTGTTTGTGAAATGCTTTGAAGAGGTCTGGAGTAACTCCATTGACATCAGCTACTCTAGTTTTAGATCAATGTAACTGACAGCAGTATGTGGCCCATAAAGCTCTATACAAGAGTTAAATGTTACTAGATCTAGATGTTTGCTATCAGTTTGCCACTACATTACACCAACTACAATGCTGGTATTTAAACAGTATGATGAGTTGCAAGTTATATTTTACTCTGTGCATGATCAATAATATTCAAACGTTATTAACATTCAACTCTAATTGAAACAATTGTATATCACTATGATTCGGTTGCAAAAATGAGGGGCCAGAATTATTTCTTCATATTTAAATTGTTAATCCACATTAACCAATACCTAGTACTGTACTTTAATATGTAAACATATTTCTTGTTTGCTTAAACATGATGCTCTTTATGTCATTAATAGCAGAATAAATATATTTTAACTTTGTGTCTAAGATACCTAACAACTGGATCATTAGACATTGCATTAGTTTCGGTGGTTGTAGTTAAAATGTGTAATTTTGCCATAAAAGAAGAAAACAACATTGTCCAGCGTTAGAGATAGTCCCTGTACTAAATGTAATCTCTCTGTCTCTCTCTGACTCCCTCTCAATACCTGTAATGGAATGGTAATTCCCCCCTCTTCCCCCTCCGATGAAAACATTTTAATACCAGCTACAATGTAACGACTAGATCCTGCCAATGAATCTCTATGGGTGCAAGCTTGGACCATTGTCAAACCTAATTGTCTTCAATGGGGCTCTGTGCAGCAGCAGGGATGCACCTCCCTGGATCTGGCCCTAAGATGGTAAAACATGTTGCAGAGACTAATTCATCATGGAATAGAAACAGTGAAAATGAACAACCAAAACCTTTGCCCATTATCTGAATTGAATCAAACCTTTCCTGAGGTAAAAATGTACATACACATATCCTAACGTCTTGGGTTTACTTGCAAGCACATATCACATTTTTATATTATTTCTGATACAATCAGAATTCTAAACCCACTTGCTCTTGTTTGATTTTCAGATCTGTTTCTACACTTAAGCTGTCATGATAAACATATATGAATAAAACCTGTACACCTTTTGAAGTTTACATAACCAAGAGCTCAGAGCAGAGTCTACTAACACTCCTAGGTTCATGATGGTAGTTGAAGGGTTAATATGTTTAATATCAATGAGAATTTTAAAAATGGGGTACACACTTCAGTAAGTGGTACAAGGCACAATTCAACATTTCTGTTTCAACACTGTTACAATTTAAAGTATGGTTCTCTGCTGAAAAGTGATTTGGTAGAAGTGGCATATATATTGTCTCAGTGTCTCCATAATAAACATGTCCATTTTACAAATAAAAAGTATGTTTTCCCCCACCCAACTGCAGTGCAGACAACTGCAGTCTGGGATACAATGTAAATCTGTGTTCATTTAGGCTCATGCATCACAACTGGTAATATAGATTTTGCAGAAAAAAAATGCCCTCAGTTACACCTTTTTAACTCCACTGAACTCAGTTGAGGTTGGTGGGTGGTAAAAGGATAGGAATGGATCTGCATTAATAATTCTATTGTTGACACATGAGCCGAAATTTAAATCCAACTGCTCATTCTCTCAAAACTAGGAAGATTTACAGGAGTTTCAGTAACTGAGAGGTTTTCTTCCAGGCTATTTACCACAGTCAGTAACTCAAATTCCCTTGTTCAGAAGGCTCCCTAAGACTTAGGAACAACTTGCCTGCTTCAAAACACCTGTGTTGCACAACAGCAGGTCTACACCTGCATTTGATTATCCATTCAAAACTTCAGCATCCATACCAATTACAATAATACTAACTCCAACTCCACTAGTATATGCTACAGTCTGATCTGCTAAACACTGCTCATAGAGAACATTAATGGACACTCATAATCCAAAGTAACTCTAGGAAGAGCAATTAAAAATAGGGTTGATCAATTGGAGTTTCACCAGAGTCAGCACCAAATTGAGACTTTAGGACCAAACTGCAGATAGAATTACAGGAACTCAATAGGTAGGGGAACTTTCAGAAATAAAAACCAACATATTTCAGGGGAAATTCAGCAGCTGTGAACAGAAGACAAACGATCTCAGAAACAAACAAACAGGCAATTACAGTTAGCATTGTTAGGTTAATAGCAAACAGCTTCAGAGCTATCTCAGGAACATTAAGTACAAGAAGTTCTGGAGTTAAAACCACACAAGTAAAAGGCCATACAGCAGCAGGCAACCACATACTATACTGAGTGTCGTGACTTAGAAGAAGAGAAAGGGCGAGGAAAGAATCTGGACGAGAAACAACCCGCCATTACAATACAACAGAAGAGTGGCAAAGCCATCAATGGGATGGTGGAAGAGATGAGGTTGCCGAGAAGAAGCAGTGGCAGTCCCATGCTATTTTTTTTTTTAAATATTCAGCAGTCACTTCCCCAGTCATTTATGAGTAGCGAGACAGATGGTTGTCAGGAAGGGTAAAGTCATCATCCTCCCAACTCAAGTTCATGGCATCTGACTAGCAGCTGTAGCTGTAAGTATACAAATACGTACAAAACAACTAACATCTATTTTTTGTATTCTTCTGACTGTGCATTGTTTTTGTCTGCACTACACTATGGTAGACTTCTGTGATGTGATTCCTCTGTCAGGGGTACTGGAGAGTCTCACTATTGTGCTGTTCCCCATTTAGATTTCTAGTATGAAATGATGCCTACTCAGATACTATATCTCCTGCTCATACTATATTTTACAGGCTTGTTTATTAAGAAGTTATGTTCCTTAGTCTATATTCACCTAAAGAAAATATATCACGTACTACTGAATATTCACAGTATGAAGCCCTTGTATATTTTATTATCCATCATATTAATTCCTGTTAATTATTTTTTCCTAAAAAATGCACTATGTGTAAAAAAAAGATATAGCCAACAAGATGGCACTGGTGGGAGCAAATCCATTGCCATCCTTGAATAAAGGTACTTCCCTGCACAACTCTTGTCCCATAGGTACCTCTATAAGCCAAGTCAAAAACCATGCACTGTTTGGTTGAACTGTGCTCATTAGAAGTTATCAGAGACAGTACACGCAAGGAATAATTGGGTGTAACATTTGTGCGATGTGTTGAGTGAATGTGAGCTATTAGTTGGCAGAATGCCATCATGCTAAAAGGTGTGTTTTAGGGGCGCTGTAGAGAATGCCTCCCTAAGGGGGTGCATATAAAATCAATCTGACTGCCGAATAATCTATATAGAAGTGACGTAATCACTATATAATGTAAGGCATGAAGATATTTTTCATATCTCAGTTCTCACACACACAGAGATGACAGTTCTTCATACTGCAGTACAAGGACTTTTACACAGGTGTGTTATCTATAAAGCATATTTCTGAGATAAGAGAAAGCTGAAACCTTGCTTGTCCTTCCACCCTCTTTCACTGTTTTTAAAGCAAGTGTTTAGCATTTTGGAGGTTTGCTTATTTTTATAATAAAAGGTCATGCCAGCCAACCTGCCCGTTTAAGCTCCCAATCAGCACTTCCAGAATCAACACTACCTAGAGGTCTCTTGAGAAGCATTAATTCCTTTCCCTCCTTCTTGTGCTAAACGAGCCAAGAAAAGTAGTGAGTTATGGTTGCAGAAATAGGATACAATACGATTGCCAAAGTCAGCAGGTGAGGGATTAAAACATATATTACACAGAATGAATGTATACTTCTGTTTCCACCTCTAGGGAATTTAGGCTCACTCACATGAAAGATTAGCATACTGGAAGGCTTCAACTGTAGAAGCATTATAAAGGGAAAATGCAGCAGTCTCCTGCTTGCAGGTGAAAACAAGATCTTTTCAGGGAAAGCATTGCACCTATATACCTCCCTTTGGCAACAGATCTACTTTCACATTAGCTTCTAGGGGGAAGTGGGGATGGAAAAGAAACCACAAAAATACTAGTAAGCATTTATGCAACACTTCACAATTTCAGTTATCTGTAAGATGCTAAGTAATTAATCCTAGTACCCTTGTAGTAGTAGTATCCTCATTTTACAGAATGGGGAAAGGAGGCACCGAACGGGTAAGGCCAACATTTTCAAAAGGGGCCTTTGATCCTTTATACCTTAATTTTTGGATGCCCAACTTTAGATATCTAATTTTCAAAGACAGAGCTCACTTTAAACTTAAGGGGAGCTAGAGATTCTCAGCAACTCTTGAAAATGGGACCCACACTTAGAAGTCACTTTTTAAAATATGGTCCAAAGTGATTTGCTGAGGCAACACAGCTGGTAACTGGCAGAGGCCAGAATATAATTCAGAAGTTTCTGGATCCTGGTCATGTCCTCTAAACACTATAGCATGGTGCCATGAAAGAGAGGAAATAAGAGGTTTCATATTTTTATACTTTATGGTTAATTCTCCCTTTTTCTCTCTATACTTTTATCTTGTTTTTCAGAACTCTTACACAGTTTGGTATGGAGATGAGCTTGCACCAGAACACAAGGGGTGAAATCCTGTCCCTGTGAAAGTCACTGGGAACTTTGCCAATTGACTTTATTGGAGCCAGGATTTCATCGTAGATCAAAACACCCTCCCTAAATGTGGAAAGATCAGTTCTGGATGCAAGCTTTAGGACTTGGAACCAGCCCTAGTTTGAACATGAAACTATTCCTCAAGAATTGTTTTAACTTTTGCCCAAACCTTATTGGTGCAGTCTCTCTGAATGTGTAACGGGGCACTGTTCTCTACATACTATACAGTAGGTCAGATATGGAAGAGGAAATTGTAATTTATTAGATAATAGTAAAAAATAATCCCTCTCACCTAGAAAGCTCCCTCTCTCCATTTTGCAAATCAAACTATGCACTTTTTAATTTGCATAAGACAAAAAATAAAGATAGAGGGAAAATTCAAGATGTTCAATTGGAAAAAGTGGAAATGGTGTTAAGATCATTAAGTTATAAAGAATCGTGGACACTTTAAGTTACAGTTACATTTTCCTCCAAGGAGGGGAAGATTGGCACAGCGAGGCTTCCTGAGCCAAAATGTGGTTACTAGCAGGAGAGCATAAAGCCCCAGTCATTCCCCTGGTTCCAGAGTGCAATCAGAAATTGCACCATCAGCATCGATAGCTGCACCAAGGGAATGGCCCAACCAGGGTCTGTAAAGTCTCTGGACCTCTGACACACCATTGGAAGCTGGCATAGTGTAGTTTGGTCTTGGTCAGTGGGTAGGCCCATAGCTGTTTGTTCACACTACAAAAGGACCAGGGCCAAGGGTATGACTAGGTCTCCAAACCTCAGAGACCCCCAGCACCACATAGGGCAGAAGACCCCAACTGTGCTGCCTCTTGTGGGCCAGCTCCTCTAGAGAGACATTGCTAGCTATCAGATCAGGCAGCAGCTTGGTCAGGAGGCAGACGTGGGAGTCTCTGACATCAGGAGTAATGCAGAAAGATAGGGGCTTCTGCTAGTCCCCCACGTTGAGTTTGTAGTTCTCACAGGAGTTCTGCACAAACAAGTTAGCTAATGAATAGTCTACAGATTTTGGGGCCAAAGTCCATAATCTTTATTCAAGTTTTGCCTGAGTAAGGACCTAGGGTTTGGCGCTTGGAGTACATAGATATGTTCTTTTATCAAAGGACCTACTTCTTTAGCTTCATTATGTGCAGAAGTCCCATTGAAATCAATGAAAATTCGGTCAATAGACAATCTACAAAACTTGGCCCAAAGAACATATGGCACTCAAAAGGCAGTGTGAATGAAGCACAAGCATCAAAAAGAGAAATCTACTGAGCCTAGCAATGGTTTGTAATATTCGGCTTCTTTCAAAATATCACAGAAAGAAAGAATAGGGACCATCTATACTATGAGTTATTTACCAATTTATATTTTTCCGGTCATTAAAATGTTTCATGTTTGGGTCTTTATTTTCTTGGTGGATTAAACATGCTCTGTATAATTCTAGTAATTCAGATAATTTAATTTCCACATCAAGAAATAGCTGTGTGGATCCCTTTTATCCCAAAGTCATTACATTAAAATTATGCAGACTTTTTTCATTTCTAAAATACAGGGATCTAAGGAAAATGCTTAAATATTTTGGAACTAAAAACAGAAACTGCCTTTTATCTTGGAGATAAAATATTAATTTGTGCTCATTTCCACAGAAGAGCACAGTGCAATTTATAAATATGTCCTTGAAACTGACATTCATGCACAGGTGTTCTTTTAGCTCTGGTAAATATATTTTTAAATGTTTCTACTGAAAGGCCACAGAACTTTACAGGAATACTCTTTAAAAAAAAAATCTATATTCCTCATTTCAAAGTATTTTAAATGCCAATAACTTGATGAATACTGTAATTGTTGTAAAGACTGGGGTGAACAGAATTTGATTGAACTATGCTTCTGTTATAAAAATGCAAACTAATATAAAATCTGAGATAATTTTAATAGACTTTGCTAAACAAACAGGACATACATACTGCCTTCCAACTGAATGGAGACAAATCTCTTCCACTTCATTTTATATCACCATGTGTACATTGAACAGGAAAATAAATCTAAACTCAATTCAATTATCAGATTATTAGATTTATGTTCAACATTGCACTAGATCCTTGCCCTTGTGTCTGGTCGAATCAGCTAATCAGGGATTTCCCTGCTCTATACATCCCCAACATTGTAGGTCTATTGAATGGTGGCTGGAGGTGGTGGCATTGCAGGAGAACTGCTGCATTCTGCTCATCCCTGGTGCTGAGATAACCATTGCAGGAAGATACAAGTTAGTGCAGTCTTGAGGCTGCTCTGACATGCTCTGGGAACCAAACTGGCCACCAGTTTGCCCCAAGATCAAAGGAGTAGAGAGATATCAGGATAGCACAAAGCCACCTTTTACCCCTTCTCATTTTGGTTCCTGCCCTGAGTTCAGCTAGACTTGAGGATCAGTCCCACAGAAAACCTAAAATTTTAAAATTTACAGTTTCTCTCTACATTCACACAAAACTCAACCATCAGAGAGCCACTTCTTTCAGAAGGAACTCTAGGAGTTGACCCTCTTAAAATGATCCATTATTGGCTCTTTATTACACTGTCTCTCTGTCTCCCTCAAGCACCTGAGACAACTTCAAACTTAAAATTCTAAGATTATTTTTAAAGATTCAGAATTCGCAGATGACACTCAGGATATTTTACAAGTGTCCACTCTGCGGTTAAAGGGGGTATCTTTTTTTATATGAAATGGTGGAAGAGAAGTTTCCAGAAATGTTCACTGACTTTTAGCACATAGGTTTCCTTTTTAGGAGCAATCACAACTGGCCTATCAGAAAGAGGAGAAAACGTGACAAGGTGGACACATGTTTGCATAACTGTTTCTTGGCCACAACGTGTTAACCTCCTCCACCAGGAAGCACTTGCTTGATCTTCTCCTTCAGTTTCAGCAGCCCTAGCACAGCAACTACTTAGACTTCAGGGCTGATCCCCACATTAAAAGTTTTACCAGTATAACCATGTTGGGTAGGGGGTGTGATTTATTTGCTGATATAACTTTGTCTACACAATACTACATCATTATAAAGGTGTTTTATGCTGGTATAGTTTATTTGGATTCCCAAAAGTTATATCAGTATAACCGTTTCCACACTTGGTGCATGTGTTGGCGTATGTGTGAGCATCACTTTACCTTTGCCAGCATAGTTAAAGGACCAAACTTAAGTATAGACAATCTTAATTCCATAGGGTTTGTTCAGAATACCAAAGGATAATATCAGACTGTCACCATGTCTTCCATCACTCCAGGCCAAAATCCATTAGGTATATGATACAATACAAGTAAAACCTTGTTCCAGTGAACATTTTACTTTCAGATTTTGAGGCACGACAGATAAAATTTTCTTGCTCAGTATCATTAACAACTTCTGTTTTCTAAAGTCTTTCCTCTGTCCAGGCTATTCTTTCAGAATAACACAAAGACAGCATACAACCTATTCAGTTAGTTAACAGTGGATTTTTTTTTACTGAGAGTCTTCTTGAGATTGGAGAGATGAAAATTGCCATTAGGCTCTGTGCAGAAAAAAACATCTCAAAGAGGATTTTTTAAAAAACAAATGTCATTACATCATTATGAGTGAACCTCACCCCAGTGTCAGGGCCAGCTCAAGATCTATGCATAGCTTTAGTTCCCCTTAAGCCTTCAAAACAGACCCGAAGTGGTGCATGGTACTTGTGCTAGCCCTCTGCCCAGGGGTGCATTTCACCCCAAAGCCATCCATGGCAGGTCAAAACTTATATCATTTTAAAGCCACAGAAATGTCAGCCAGAAAACTTGGGATTCCTTAAGCATAACTGTGATAATTTTATGACGCAAGCCAAGGGCTAGGTAGAATTAAGTTAAAGAGAAGTGCTGGTTTTTATTTTTTAGCAGCAACATTCTTGCATAAAGTAAAGGTGGCAATGCCAGCCCTGAGCCTCTATATTTCCAGACATGAAATTCCCAAATGGATGCCAGTTGAATTTTTGATCATGGGGATGGCTGAGTCATTAAAAAAGACAAACTATTCTCAACAGGGTTTGTTAGTGTAGTATGAACAGGAGTTAGCCTCCAGCGTCTCTGGGAGAGTTGGCATCTCAGGCAAGGAAATAATGGCTTCTATCTCTCAGGTTAGCAAAAGACATGCAAAACGGCACAATCCACAGCCACTCACTATTAAAAAGCATTATTATTTCCTCACTGTTACTGCACTGTGGTATCTCAGATACTAGAGTATTTGGCAGGGGTTCTCAAACTTAATTGCACTGCAACCGCCTTCTGATAACAAAAATGACACACATGACCCCGGGGGGGGATTGAAGCCTGAGCCCACCCAAGCCCCACCACCCCAGGCATGGGGGCCAAAGCCAAAACCTGAGCCCCATCACCCAGGGCTGAAGCCCTTGGGCTTTGGCCCCAGGCAGTGGGGCTTGAGCTTTGGCTTCAGACCTGGGGTTCAGGCTTGGCCTTCGGCCCTGGGGCTCGGGCTTGGCCCTGGGCCCCAGCAAGTCTAATGCAAGACCTGGTGACCCCATTACAATGGGGTCACGACCCACTTTGGGGTCCCGACCCATAGTTTGAGAACAGCTGTCCTATTGTAAGTGTAGGGAGAATTACTGTGTTATCTCATGCCAGCATGAGGTAATTGTATGGAAACATTTGCCTTTTAATGGAACCTACTTTTCCCCTCTCCTCACAGCAGCACCAGAAACCTAACAGAGTGGAAAAGCCACTCCACCCAGCCTTACAGGGCTTCAGAGATCATGGTACAGTTCCCATAAATCCTCTAGTTCCTTACGTAGGAAGGGTCTGACTGACTAAGCCCCTAATAGGTGGAAAAAATCATTACATAAATTTGAATAGCCAAACCCAGAGCCTAGTTCCCAGTCTGAGTAGATGGGCCTGGCACTAAGCAGATGCATCACAGGGTCAGGAATCCTTCCTCACGCCTGTGGAGCACATTCCTAGCTTCTTGGCGGAGGTGATTCCAGCCCAATGAACTCACACACACTTCTTCTCCAGTGCCGAATTGGAGGACCCACACAATAGCAGGTCCCCCTGGCCTGACCATGCCCAGCCCACTCACATCTTTGATGTGGTTCCCCTTACAGTCTTCCCCTTTTGTGCAGTAGAAACACACTGGTTATGTTGCCTTTCTGACTTAGTGGAACTTTGCTACGCTGATCCTTCATGTTCCACCCCTCACATGGCCCCTGCACCAGAAGCTGCCTCTACCAGATTTGCATTTGTTGGATCTCTGGGATCTGATCCCCAAAGTGTTAGGTCCAGAGGGGAGAGGACCGGTACTGGCCAGAGAGCCCCTCTCTGAGAGAGCTTCAGAAAACAGAAGACAGGAAGGAAAAGGGGAATAGTTAGGGAACATGTAGTTAGGAGCAGAAAGGGAGCCTGGGGAGAGGAAACAGTATAGGCCCCCCAAATCTGACAAGATTATTACAAATATTAACAGGTTAGGAGAAAGGAAATAGCAGTAAATCAGAGAGCTAAAATAATTCTTGATTATGAAATATTGTCTGAAGTAGACTATTAGGCATTATTTTCCTGATACTGCTCTTGGTACCCAACTATTCTTACACAGCATACACATCTTGAGTTTGGATGGTTTCACAAACAGTGCTGTAGTTTGTGGTACAAAACATCCTAAAATGAGCTTATAAAACTTTTAAATCTTATGATTATCTGTGTGTTATTCACTTTCCCTCTCATACATACATCTGATTACTCTCACTTCAGCAGGTCAACAGGAACTTGTGGAAATAAATAATAATCTGCAGTGAGCCCACTGTATATGTTATCTCTCTTGCTATAAAGAGAGAATGAGACCATCAAATGGGAACACTATAGAGGAATTCTTATTTATATCCAAAGGTCCCTGGTGACCTTTAACTCATGAGTTACTGGAGTGAAACAACAGAATGTACTTATTTATCTGAGCTTTGCTGTTTGGAGTAATTTGGAGTAATGATACTATTATATTATCTAGTAGTATCTCTGGCTGAGCAACATGCCATCCATCAATCCGTATGGCCATTAAGAAGAGATTGAGAGAATCTTTAAATGGTGCGCTTTATGCGCTGGTGATATAGTAAGGATTCTTTCAAACAGCTGAACTGAGACCAACACTCTTTTATCCATTAATAAGAAATCACAAGCTGATATAAATCACAGTTACAGGGGAAAATAATCAACAAGCTATTCGCAGAAGTAATGCAGCCCTAAATTATTCACGTTTCTTTAAAAAATATGACTGGTTACTGCAAATATAAATGTAATGCCCCAAACTATCCTGCTTAATTAGCTAATTGAATTTTAATGCTCTTTGGCCAGGCAAGCGTCAGCCTCTAAAAAACAAAAGTGGTTTGAAAATTGGCAGCCTGGCAAGGCGCTATAAAGCTTAATATGCTTCTTTGTTTCCTATACTTATTTTAAAATACTTCAAAACTTCCATGTAATTTAAACACAAATTGGAGTTTAATGGTTTCTTTCTTTGGGAAAATGGTATTAAAAAGACATCCTTCTTCAGATACAGATACAAAGTGCTCTAATAATGCCTTTCCCTTATCTGGGAATGAAATCTTACTGTACCACCATCTTCCTGCTCATTGAAAAATAATGAAAGAAAGAGATTTGGCTGAAACAGTACAGTATGTCACTCAGCAAATAGAAAACACAGAGAAGGAAATTTTAACATAAGTTTGAAAATAAAAAGATCCCAACTGTTACATATATATTGCAAGTTTAAAATCAGGGCTCCTGCAATACTACTGGGTATTCTAGAAACATGTAAATTCAGGGTATATTGTAAGCATGTAGATCCAAGTGAAGCAGCCCATTTAACATAAAATATTACATCAACCATTAAAACCAAGCACAATGGGCAGTTAGGTTTTGTTAGAAAATATGGCCCGGTGCAATAAAGGGCAGGAATTGAGAATTCCTACATCCTAACCACTAACAATGACCAATTATGGGTGCAATCCATGTCCTCCCTTTGTGGGTGGGGAAAGGACAAAACAGTGGAACCATTCAGACATTATTGAACAACAGACATCATGATGCAGAGCCAACCTCTGAGAGGGCTCACTCTGTGCTCACAGGGGTCGTGGACAGGCCAGGGGAGTAGCCTCAATGTCACCAGCTGGTCTGCCAACTACACAGATCTTCTGGTTCCCATGCACTTTCCTCGTGGTGCATGGAATAGACCTGGCCAAAACTACAGCCCAGGGCCTCATATGCCATAACTATGTGAGTGCTCTGTGCCCCACAGCCCTCTATCCAGGGAATAGGATTCGGTGCCCCCATCCCCACACACTGGTCCCTTGGCGAATAGCCAGGTACACAGAACAAAAATTCCATCTCTGTGAGATTGTAACATACCGTCAGTAATGGTTCAAGAATTTACAATAGAAATACCAGATTTCTGATTAAGAGGAAGCCTTCAGTAGATTTATTCTATTTAAATGCCTTCAGTGGACATCCTTTCACTTGCAGGAGTGAGCGAGGGATCACTTTTTCTGCATTTCAGAAAGCTGATCATAGGAGATAAAACACACATCTAACTTTTCATTTGTTTGGGACTATATTCTAAGACCTGGGCTCTGCCTACTAGCAGTGGTCTTTAATATGGGTTTCACTCTGTTATATTCTCTATATGTAGCTTCCTTAACAATTGCTTTTCTAACCTTTTTCCTGTCCCTATTCAATAATATTGTCTAAGCATCCTGATTAACTACTTTTACTGTCTTTAAGTTTTGGTTGGTAGTAATGAGCCTGGAGAGAAACGAAAATATATGTCAAACTGCTGACCCATTTTCCATAAATACAGTATCTGGTTTCTAGCATAGTATTGAAGAAATGTCTGAAAAATGCCAACCTATGAGAAGTGTTATCATTTAAATCCAACATGAAGTCTAGTTGAATGGTACTTATTTGGCTATGCAACATATTTTCAATTTGACTGCACATTTATTATAAAAATAGTTTTCTAAGTACAAAAGAACTTCATAACATTCAAAGCTTCTGAGGCACTAATTACTACAAAATAAATTTTTTTAGCTGAAGGCACAATTCTTCATCTTTCAAGTGAAAGTATCAGATTATATTTTTTCATAGCAACTATTAGCAACTGAGCAAAGATTCAGTTAAGGTGACAATTACCATCTGCTAGTCATAGTAATTATGTAGTCCTAATTAATTGTGAATGTCCAAGTACACGAATAGATTCAAAATATGAAATATTAAGAATGGACTCTCTTCTGTGGATTACTACAGTAATTATAATCATATACCCATTGAAAGGATATTTGAGTATGGAGCCATTAATAAGGAAAATAAAGGTAGTGGACCATATTGTGTCTGCATGTGCAATCTCTGACATAAGCATGATACAAGCCCCATATTTTTCATTTACACTGAAGATATCACATATACCTTTTCCCCCTTTTAATTATTATCTCAGGACAAACTTCAATGGGCTTGTATTAATTTAACTAAGAACAGAATTCAGACCAATGATTTATATACTAATTAAGGTAGCATAGAAAGTTATGTTGCTCAGAGATCTAACCTACATGGTCATCAAGATGAGCATAAAACCAATCATCTATATGAAAGGGGGCTGGAAAAATACTGTCATATTAGAACACTTTGGGTTCCTAGCTATTCCACTTATAAAGTTGTGTGAAAATGTATTAATTAAAACCAGACTACATAGTCAATTTAACTGAGAGTTTAACCTAATGAAACAATGCTGAGTTTTCATCCACTATTCATTTACAATACAAAATTTAAATTGTTTTTAAATCATCTGTGTGGCATATTAAAGCTAACAAAAACATATTCAAATCAGACTTCCAGAATATAGTCTGAGAATACACTGAATTCAACTGCAAAACTCCCGTTGACTTCAGTAGGGCCAGGATTTCACCCCAAGACTGAAAATATGAATTTTATTAAAGAGTCTAATAACTGTTCCTCCTGAAGTCAATGGGCATTCTGTCATTGAATTCTATGGGAGAAGGATTGGGCCCTATATAGAAAATAAGGGTAATCTTTAATTATGACAGCAAAGTTTGTTTACTAGACAATATTTAATCAGTACCTCCAGCAAGGATCTTCTCTTCCAACTCACTCATTTGCTTCTTGTAGGCTTTTAAAGCAGCGTCTTTAAATGATGGGCGTAGTCTCTTTTTCTTTGCAATTTCAATAGGCATCACTGTAATATTTTGATTTTCATCTCCCCTGACTTCTGTTTCAGCAGCTATATCTTCTGCAGGTTCCAACCCATCTTCGATGGTCAGTTTGTCAAACTGCTGGTCATATTCATCTTCTTGTAGTGTTGCGTATGGCGTTTCATATGAAAACTGTTCAAGTTCATACTCCTGTACCTGTTGATCAGTTTCATTGGTGTTAGTTCTATTTTCTAGTTTAGCAAGAACTTGTTCCATTACTTCTACATAATCTGTTTCATTCTCACCACCTGGCTCACTTAAATCTTCCTCATCCTCAGCTTTGTAATAACAAGGCTCTGTATAAACATCAGAATCAAGGGTTGTGCTTGATTCATTAGCAGTAGACTGGGATAAAGTCCTAAATCTCCCCATAAAAGATGACCCACTATCATCATATCCACTTAAACTTTGTGTGCTTTTGTTCCAGACCACTTCCAGGGCTGATTTAGCACGCTGAAGTGTAGATCCAAATTTAGGAAAGCTGAATGTCTTGTCAGAAAGGTCTATACTTAGTCGACTATGCCATGATTTAGGAGGTGCTTCCTCCGATTCATCACTTGGTAGTTCACTTTGACTTCTATACATCATGGGCAATCTGTTTTGATTTTGATAAAGGGAATTAGAATTTGTTTCCTGATAATCATCATATTGGCTGATCCACTGACTTTGTGTTTCACTGTCAAGGCCGGGACATGATGGGGAATTACCACCAAGGGTAAAGTCATAGCTTTCAGCATCATCCTGGAGGTCAGAACTTTGGCACTTTCCAAAATCTATCTGTTGGTCTGAAGGGCTGCTCATATCATAAGCAAAAGCTTCTTGTGTGGATGAATCTAGGCCCAAGTCTGTGCCTTGATCCAACTGATTCCAGTCTTTCCATGGTGAAAGATCATCATGTAAGGTGAATTGAGAATCACTATAATGGCTTCTGTCTCCAGATACACACATTACTCCATTGCTTACACCACTGTCAACTGTTTCAGTGTTTTCAGCTTCATTTTGCTCTGGATAAAGCTGCATATCTTGGTTAAAAGTCTGATCTTGAGAGCTACCATACCAGTTGCACGTTTCATCTTGCCTTCTCTGCCAAAGCTCTCGATCTGAGGAAGACAATAGTGAGCTGCCATTTGTTCTACTAAAATACTGATTCTCAGAAAAATCCTCAGAGTAAGACTGACACAATTTTGAAAAATCTGACTCCGAACGGCTAAGTTTGGGAGTTGTAAAATCATTCTGTGAATGCCATACAGGTGGCATATCTGAATAGTAGGTCTTTGATTGCTGATCCACATTGTCAAATTCTGGTGACTGTTCACCATAATTTGTTTTATTTGGAAAGGTGCTGCCACCAACAGTCCTACTAGGGATTCTGGTATTTGGAGACTCCACACTTCCCTTTGTAGTGCTCGCTTTTATCTGAAATGCTGATTTCGATATCTTTGCATAACTATTCCTATTTATATCCGATTCCGGCTCTTTATCACTGTCATCAGGTGATACCCAGTCATGTTTTTTAGTTTTGGGCTCTGGTTTCATATCCATACTTTCATATGTCTGAGAGGAAGGCAGTCCTCTCTCTTTTCTCTCCCTCATGTCATGGGAAAGGATATCTGTAGAAATTCCAATGCCGGTTCCTTTAAGTTTATAAGATTTTTTTAAAATTAAATCTCTCTGTTGTGCTGTTTCAAAGTATACAAGTATGGGTCTAGGCTTTGCATTGGGACAGTCTCTTTGTTGCCCTAATCTATGGGCCAATTCAATTTTAATCATGTTTTGTGCCTCTGAGAACCCCATTCTGTCTATTAAAATTCTGTAAACCACATTTTCAATATTTTCAAACCTGTCTTCAGGCACATTTAAAAACCTAAGACTTGCTTTGTTTCCTGGGTGGCCTATTTGTTTAATGTAGTCGTGAATGTCTCGAGTTTCCCTTCGGGACTGTACAAATCCAGTTCGCAACTGTTCAATTTCACTTTGTACAACTTCTACGCTACTAGAGATTTCATCAATGGATTGTTTCAGAGCATTTACGTGTCCTCTTAATTCAGAAAGTTCTGTTTCAATTTGACTGATTCCCTGAAGTTCTTTAAAGATCATTTCCATAACATCATGCGTTTGACTAATACACCCAGTTGAACTAAAACCTGGTTCAAGGGCATTGGATTTCTGGTGACGACCAGTTCTGTCTAATGACTTGCTTCTTAGGCCCCATGATTTCTTCCATGTGCTCAGCTCTGAGTCCGATGAGACACACTCTTGGCTCTTTTTCCATTTCCTTAGTTTTCGTAAAGCTCCTAGCTTTAGGGTATGCAAAGTACGTTCACCATCAGAGCTTCCATCTGATGGAGCAAGGCTGCTCAAACTCTTTCTGTTGCGTCTCACAGGCATTGTATGTGATAAATACTCCTTTTTCCTGCTGCTACCCTTTACTTCACTTAATGACTCAGAATATGAACTATCATTTGAAGAGATATCTTGAAATAATTCCTCATTATTATTGTTTGTTACAAAAATACTCTTTTGTAGTCCATTGGCAATAGCAACTCTGTAACTGAATGTTGGAGAAAGTGAAAATTCTTTATTACCTTCCTCTTCTTCAGTTGACAAGTTGCGAGCAGATGAACACTTTGCAATCTTTTTAACAGTGCTTTTCAAAGTATTTGAAAACTTTGGATTCTTTGTCTGTCCGACCTGGGTTAAGTCTTGTTCCTTTTTGCTCTGACAACTCTCTTTCTTTTTTGTACTATTTCCCAATTTCTTTGTAAACATTCCTTTGTAAATCTTATATATGTAAGATGAGATCAGGCTCTTTAAAAGGGCAGAAACCATGGAGAGTAATTTATATTAACCTTTCCCCACAAAAACTGCAATTTAGGATCCAGAAAAATATTTGTATCTCCAACAGAATCATTAGTGAGTGTACATTTTATCAGCTGCGACTGTAGACAGGCAGGATGTACTCAACATGTAAACTACCAATGTTTTTGTATCATTTGACAGGAAAAAGCACTTGTGTTCATCAGAAACCAAATCCTGAAGGAAGCCTGAATGTGCTGTAAAATCCTGCTCTGTTCCCCATGGCTTCTGGCAGTGTCTAAAAAGGAGGGAATAGTGTTACTATGGCTTTCAAAACAGAATTTATCACTTAATCCATTACATGGCAACACTAAACATTTTTTGAAATCCATGTGACATTTGGCAGTAAGAGAAACCAGCTGGACCATGTCCATTTTAAAATACAATCAAACTTAATATATTTAATTGTAGTGCCAGCAATGCCATATTAAACAGCATTCTTGCTGTGTGGATCTACAGATTTGTAATGACAATTATTAAATAGTAGGTTCAAGATTATTAAACGATATCTTCACTGCTATATTTCTCATTGGAAAAGTGAGAATATTGCAATACTTTAAATGCTTCATCCTTAGCATTCCATTGGTATGATATCAGTTAATCTGATTAGTTTTCATTTTCAGAAATACAGTAAGACACTTAGAGGGACCAATGTGCCGATATAAATATTCTACAAAGTGTAGAATATACATCAGAATGTTGAATTGTAGATCAATTAAAAGAAACTATTTCAAACTTTCAATTTTAGAATAAATGCCCATTCAAACCAGATTTCAGTGTTTCTCAACCTTTTTGATATCAGGGACCGGCCTGCTGCCTTCCTAAACTTTGTCAGGGAGATCTCAGGGCCAACACCGGTCCATGAACTGGTCACTGAGAAACACTGAGATACGTCATGCATTACAATTTGTATCACGTATTAATATATATATCTGTTTAATGTCTCAATATTTTGGCTTTTTAAATGCCTGATCCTATTGAAGTCAATGGAACCTTTCAGTTAGCTTCCTTGGGAGCTGGATCAGGACCTAAATGCAATTACCAACAACAAAATGCTTGTATTTATTGAATTTTATTTTAGGGTTTTTAAGTTAACTAGTCATCCCTATGTGTCAAAAATATTTCTTTAAGGGGCTCAGTGTTTACTTTAGAAGACTGAATTCACTTTACTCATCAAATTGCATAGTTGCCTGATCAGGAGAACCTCCATTGGAGAAGAATGGAGTTATACCACTGCAAATAGCCTCTTCGCTTTGATTAGACTGGCTTGGTTAGAGAACTCTTTAATCAGTAAGTTCAAGTAAGAAACGTTGAGCAAGTGTCATTTGCACAGTTGTTGCCTATATTTTCCATAAGGCAAAGGGCTAGACTGTGCCATTTAGCCACAAACCTTAATACAGGGCAGTGCGGCATTACACTGCTCCCTAGGGAGCAATGACGGCTATTCTTCCTTGGGGAAATAGGAGTTCCAAGAGCATTCTATGTTTGCAGAGGCAGTGTACCCATTGCCATAGCCCTCCGGAAGATGCAGCTTACTCAGCTTCACTGGATCAGTGCACAGTAGTGTCAAAGCCCTGTCATTGTCGTCTCCCCACCCACTGTGGGGTGTCAAGGGTCCAATAGGAATGGGAAAGCTCTGGAGCTCCCTGGACAGCAGGGGCACAATTCTGCTTGGCCCATAAATAAGTCACACAAGGAGGAATAAGGGTGAAAGCCCTTTATCCCTCTCCAATACCACTGTACAGCCATGTAAGGGCTATCCAGAATCTGCCCCGTCAAAATGTGGTTTACATTCAAACAGGAGTTTTTAAGGAAAGATATTCTGTCCTTGGATCAGAAGCTTCAGAAGACACTGGGCTAAACATACCTGGTATAAATGGGTAAAATTCATTGACATCAATGTGGGCTGTAACTGCTTACTCCAGGGCTCCATTTGGTGTACACTGTTAAAACTATTCTAATTGTCTAACGAGTAATACTACAATGGCAATTAACAGACAATTAAGGTAAAGTTGGCAAACTAGATACATTGCATTGATGGTGAGCACTTTTGGCTGTTGCCAGCTTTTGTGTAGTCTGATGGTAGTTAGAAATCTCCCCCTGCCCCTACCCCCGTCGCCAACTTCATCATCAAAATGTGTCTAAAAGAAGAATTACACAGAACTCTTGCTACATCCACCAAGTTTTTGATTTCACAAATACTGGGCTTCTTTCCCCAAAACACTTACAAATGGGTTTAAATATGTTCAGCTGAAGTTAGTGGAAATATTCCTGTGAATAAAGTTACCCATGTGTATGTGTTTGGAGAATCAGACCAATAGGAGGTAGACCTGTACTTAGCCAAGGATTCAATTTTATTTTTAAAAAGTCATTATTTCTTAGTTTATAGCCAGTAATTTATAGGTGGTAAACTGAAATCCATTCATATACCTTAGGGACACTGATTGCCAGTTTTGTGAGATACATAAAATTGCAGAGGAAAAATAATGTAGAGACATTTTTGTTTGCAGAGGAAGTAGAAATACTTCCAGAAGGGCCATCAAAGAGGATTCAGGGGAGAATTTTCATTCTTTTCCAATTGGTGGACTGGGAATTCCTATGGGACTTTAAAAAATTTTGTTATTACTCTTGTTGGGCTTTAATGGGTAAAAATACTGAAAACACATAGAACTGTTACATTTCAACATTTATAGTTCTATTATTTATATGCCTGATTTGGCAAGGCTAACTTACCCGAGTAGGGTCATTGAAGCCAATAGGACTACTCCCATTAGTAACACCTTGTAGTCTTGGAGTCATATTTTGTAGATAAAAGAATAAGCAATATTTATACACAAACTTGGGTTGGGTTAGCCCTGAATTGATTCTTGAAAATGAGATGAAATAATTTTTGGTCCTGTCTGCATTCCCTCTGAATACTCTGGACAGTTTAATTAAGTCATCTGTTTAATGTGCAGCAGCAATCAAAAAAGTGATTAAGGACCAAACCCTCCCCTGGCTAGTGCAGTAAGAGGGAACAGAAATGCTGTTTAGTTCTTTCTCTAGGCCAGGGAAGGATTCTATCAGGCAGACTAGGATCACATGCTGGGGAAGTACTTCACAGCTTCTCTGACTGTGGCATGCACACTTGGCTGGTTGGAAGACTAGACAATCCTCCTAGCTCTCAGATCTTTAGAGCGTAGTGTGCAGGTAGTGCTGGATCTGGATTCTCCTGTGCCCTATGGAAGTGTCCTCTCTGCCTCTGCTCAGCAGAAGAGTCTTTCTGTATCATCTTCCGTCCCTCACTCCTACCTACCCTAGTGCAGCAGAGGACAGGATGTACCCACAAGCCTAAGATTTTAAGCTGTCTGATTTTATCTCATTCTTAGTACAGCCAGCCTAAAGAGTAATATAAAAAATGTCAGATCATCACCATGAAAATTGATGGAACGGTCTTATCCAAAATATTGTCTTATGTTTAAGTCAGCCTGTCTCAAATACACACACAGAAGAATTAGACTAGGTTCAGAAAAGGGCTGCAAGTGTGGGGCCAAAGATGCCATTTGATTTACTAGTGTGGTGCCACGGGGCTACAAATGAGAGCCATTTGGTCTAAAAGGGAGAAGAGCAAGAGGAAATATGATAGTAGTATAAAATATTCAATGGTACATAAGAGCTTCTATTCCATAATACAAGAATAGGAGTCAATACATTTTAAACTGTTATAAAGAAGTACTCTTTGTATACAGGTATCACTCACCTCTGAAACACACAATACTCAAAAAAAAGGAGTAAGACCCCTATATGAACAAAAATAGCCCATGCTGTTAGGGTAAAAATTAGCTACTAGGACAATCAATCCTCAGACTTCAGGGCTGAAGCTGATCACCAGCTGGGGTTAGGAAGACATTTTCTCTAAATTGTATTGTACACAATCAGGTACACTTTTCTTTGTCCCTCTTCCCTTCATCTGAAGGTTTCAGCATTAGCTACTGACAGAGACGGGGGCATAGTTAGAATGGAAAGGATAGAACACCTCTGAATTTTTGACTTGTTTGTTCCTGGGGCACCCATTCCTGTATTTTCTAATATCATCAACACACAGTGTGTTACTAGCCTCTGAATGCATGCGTTTTTAAATTGACAGTTTGAGATAATTTCATTTCAATTTCTAAATCTTTCTGAAGATTTAGAAAAAAATCCTTTGGCACAAAAAGGAGGTAAGAAAGCTTGTACACATACAGTGCATATGAATGGTTACCACCTGCCCCATGACTGTGTGCAAGGCGAGAGGAGAAGAGGAGTCTAGGGAATCTCATTGTTCTGTGCAAGCAGCAGGGCACTGCAGAGAGCACAATGCAGTCCATGCACCTTAGGGCTTGGTTTTCTAGTTAGGGGATATGCCCCATCTACTGTCCAACCAGCTACTGCTTGTGTTGCAGTCATGAACACACTAGCCAGTAGTATACACTGAAGCAGCAAATTGCCCTGCATGGTGCCCAGGCCTGACTAACAGAACTCTGGCTGGCAGCAGCCCTGGAGCAGAAGATGCATAGCAGCCTTGTTTCCTCTCCCAGCTACAGCCATGTCAGGATTTGGCCCGAGTGCAGGTAGATTAGGAATCGACAACACTCATCTTCCTCCTCAGTGGCAGCTGCATGTTATTTTACACAAGATGGCATCTTTCTAAAATATGGGCCAGATTTTCAATTGGTGTAAATGAGTGTAGCTATGTTGACTTTTTATTCTCCTAGGCTCTGAACCAAGGGTATTAAAAGTGGGCAATCCTTGGAAGCTACAGGATGCTCAATGAGAAGGCATGCACTTCTCGAGGAGTGCAAATGGCAACAGCTGGAATATCACAAAGTTCTCCTTAAAGCAAAGGCAGTCTAATTCTCACATGTCACTACCAGAGGAAGGAATCATCCTGAAGCCCTTCTTAACAGACGTGTTTGTAAAGGTAGGGAGATCAATTAATAACCTCTTAGCTTCTTCAGTGGATGCTTATAATCATTTTATGAACAAGCCCTCAGAGCTGATTGTGAACTGACTGACTCCTCTGCATACTCCACTCATGGCGTTTTTAGTCTTCTCCTTTAACCAACGATCTTTAATCAGATGTGAGTGTCAGATATCTATGATGGAATATAGGGTTAACACCAACATATGCATTACATCCAATTCCTATTTGGCTACTAAGGGCACGTTTACCAGCTCAGGCTACAAAACTTCAAGGAATAATGAATCTATCATTGGAATCTGGAATATTATCATCCATTTTAAAACAAGCTTTAGTAACTCCTTCCTTGACAGCCAACAATATGTCTAACTTCCATCCAATGCTTAATTTATGCTTTTTATCAAAGATCCTTGAGAACTTTGTTTATACAGAATTGCAAACTCGTCTAGCTCAAGTTGATTTATTTCACGTCAGGTTGTAGAAAACACCCAAGCAATTTAAAAGCTGCATTGTTAGATGTACAGAGATTTGCTAATTGGAGCTGACATAAGTTCTCTCACATTAGTTTCTTTGGATCTCAGCAGCATTTATCATATACTTACAGGTTAGGGTGACCAGACAGCAAGTGTGAAAAATCAGGACGGGGGTGGGAGGTAATAGGAGCCTATATAAGAAAAAGCCCCAAATGTCGGGACTGTCCCTATAAAATCAGGACATCTGGTCACCTATTACAGGTTATTGTTCCAGTATCAAGCACTGCTTTTGTTTAAATCATGTTTATCCACATAGAATGGTGATGGTTTCTTTGGGTCTGATCCATTTCATTTTTTTTTTTTTTTTTTTTTTTGCAGAGATCGAGTTCATACCTCTTATTTTTTAATCAGTAAGCTATTGCTAGGTTCAGTCAGAAGGATGTAGGTAGGGCAGCACACTTTGGGGGAAGGATATAGGAATAAATGAGTTCTCAGTGATCAGAGTTCTCATTCACTGATCTGTCTGTCCAGATTTGGGTCTTCCATTGAAACATCATGCCAAGTTGGTGTAAAATAAAATAAAAAGATGGTTTACAAGACACTAAGTTATACATCTCACCATGGTATGAAATCGGATCCAAATAAATATTAGTTGGCTTTAACTATTTTAAGTCAAATGCACAGCCCAAGTATTGGGTTTTGTGCTGGGAAGTTTGGGATGGCCAAGGAGAGGGGAGGGGAAAAATCTGTTATATTCTCCTCTGCAGAAGTGAAGGAGAGGGAACCAAAACAGGAGAACCCTATGCAGCCTCTCCCACTGCCCCAGTTAGAGTAACCCAGGCTGAATGTGGCCCTAGTGTTATACTAACACTGCACTTATTGGTGAATAGGTAGCTTGTATATGTCACTAGACTAGAATATGGTTGTATCACTGGCAAAGTATTGCCAAGCTGAGAATGTTCCACCAGAAGGGCTTGGTATAGCAGGCAAATGTCTTGGTTTTCCAAGGCTTAACTGTTTTAATTCCTTCACTATTTCATGACATTCTGAATCCTATTATTTTCAAACTACATCAGCTCATATCCTTACAGGCAGCTACTGTGCTAACACATTGCTACCAGCTTCACATTATGTGCCTATAAAAGTTTGTATTAAGATGCTATTTTTATATGTATATAGTACAATGACAAAACTTTCATTAATTTCAGTGCAAGCAGAATCAGACCTATAATAGTTATGGCTCAAAGTACCTATGCAGTCTTTTGTAGTTATAGGTTTACATGTCAGCTTCTCATAAAACCAAAAAGTGGTTTGATATTTAATTTCCCCTTGTTACAAAACTGAGACCAGGGGAACTTGAAGTTTTTGCAATTATGCTTTTTGTCAAACTTAATTTCTTATAGCATTAAAAATGCACAGTCCATTTAGATATTTAAAACTAAGGGGTAGATCATTGCTGTCCATTTCTTGAGCCTGCAGTGAAAATAAAGGGAATGAGAAGCACCTTCCTCCATGCAATGGCCAACTTGGGGAAGCACATTGCTCCCAAAGGACTGAGGGGCATGGAATAGGCAGATCCATGGCGCTGCTCTCCCTTTCAATCTGCCACACAGTCATTCCTCCCTCCTCCCTGCCTTAATACGAGAGGTAGCAGTTTGTGGGCTACAGACACCAGGAAGCTATAGGAGAGGCAGAATGCCCATAGTGTTCCCCAAAGCAATGCAGCTCTGCACCACTGCCAACATAGGACTGTGCCCTAAAGGCATGATGAAGCCCTAAATCTTGATTATTTTGCACTTACATAAACACCTTCCATTTGAGACGCTCAGAGCACTTCACAGATAGATTCACTATACTTCCCAGCAGCCCTGTGCGGGGCTAGGATAGAATCACACCCAATTCACACAGCTTAATAAATAGACTGTAATTTTAACAAAGAGAAGGTTATGGGGTGACTTGATTACTATCTACACGGGGAGCAAATATTAAATAACGGACACTTCAGTGTAACATTGAGTGTCATTAACCATTGGCCCAATTTCCCAAGGGTCGTGGTGGATTCTCCATCGCTGAGAATTTTTAAATCAAGATACCAAAACAGAGTCAAAGATCCGCTCTAGGAATTATTGTGGGGAAGTTCTATGGCCTGGATTGTCTGCGTG
This sequence comes from Eretmochelys imbricata, assembly GCF_965152235.1. NCBI lineage: Eukaryota > Metazoa > Chordata > Testudines > Cheloniidae > Eretmochelys > Eretmochelys imbricata. The sequence continues at coordinate 61,135,904 of NC_135581.1, forward strand.
GCCAGACTAGCCCCTTCTGGCCTTGGAATCTATAAGCTGTGGACACTAAAGCACAGAGAGGGGAGTGACTGCCACTAGAGTACACTGCCTCCATCAACTAAAGTCTGGTCTATAACTCAGTTTTACTAGCCTAGCTATGTCCATTAGGGGTGTGATTTTTTTAAACTAATATAGCTAGGCTGGTAAACCTCCTAGTGTAGACAGTTAGGACAGTAAAATATGCTTTTATTCGTCTATCGTATGCTGGTCAGGGGAACCAGCAAAAGATACATTGGTATAACTGTTTCCATACTAGCTGGTTTTGCTAGTTTCACTACACTGGTATAATTTAATTAACAAAACCCTCTGTGGACAAGGCCTCATTTAAATGAATTTGATTTGAAGAAATACTTTGCTGCTGCTTTTTACTGTTCTTAAATAATGATAATTATGTGTTGCATTATGAAGTGCTCCATGACCTGCTTGTAAAGATTGTTACATAAATGCATTTTAGTGTAATATTGCATAAACTCTATAGTTGACCTTGCTACAGACTCTGGCAAAGAAAGACAGAACTACACTAGAGTGGCTCTTTTTCTCTGTTGGACAACTATCTGCCTGGGGATTTTCCTGTGTGGGGAACTGCAGGGCTCTGTCACCCTTTCTGCTCAATTCACACAGGAGGCCATTAGTGGGGATAGAGAGATTCTTTGGCTTCTAGTGCTATCATCATGACTATGACATTGAACTCTAGTCACAGCTTTACCGAACCCAGATGTTACAGACCTTGTGCAGCTCTCTCAGTGCAGGTCTACATTACCACTTAAGGGCATGGCTACACTTGCAGATGTAGAGCGCTGGGAGTTAAACCAGCCTTCGGAGACCGCAGCAGGGAAAACACTGCCATGTGTTTACACTGTCAGCTGCAAGTGCACTGGCATGGCCTCGTTAGCAGTGCTTGCAACACCACAAAGAGCAGTGAATTGTGGTAGCTGTCCCAGTGTGCAAGTGGCTGCAATGTGCTTTTCAAATGGGGGTGGGGGATTGAGTGTGACAGGGAGTGTGTTGTGTATATGTGGGGGGAGAGACAGTGTGTTAGCATGCTGTCTTGTAAGTTCAGACAGCAGAAGACCCTCCTCCCCCCACACACACACTCACAACAGCAGCATTCCACACTAATGGCTTGCTTTGTCCCGGAGCAGATAAGCATGCCAGCTGTCAGCAACGGAGCTTTGAAAGGGCATATCCGCATTCCTGCGGCCGATTTCAAAACAATGAGAAGAGTGGCCACTTGGCTTCAGGGGATTATGGGACATTTCCAGGGGCCAATCACAGCACAGTAATGCAACACCTCGTTCACACTGATGCTGGGCATTTCAGTTGGGGCGCAGCAAGTTTTATGCTTCTTGTGGAGGTGGATTACAGAGCGCTCTAGCTGCAGAGTCCAGGCATTCTACGTAACTTGCCAGCATGGACACATCGGGAGTTAGGGCCCCTGGGGCTGCTTTAAGGCGCTCTAACTTGCAAGTGTAGCCAAGCCCTAAGTAGATCTAATTTACATCGCTCAGGGGTATGAAAAAGCTCCCCCACCAAGCGACACAAGTTTCGCGCTGTCCACACTGGCGCTGTGTTGGCAGGAGACGCTCTTGCGATGACACAGCGTACGCTTCTCGCAGAGATAGAGTAATTATGCTGATGGGAAAGCATTTTCCTGTCGGCGTAAGTGTCTTCACCAGACGTGCTACAGCGGCACAACTGCATTGGTGCAGCTGTGCTGATGTAGCACAATAGTGTAAACTTGCCCGCAGTATCAAGACAAGAATGAGGCTTGAATGAGAGCTGGCAGGTTGCAGCTCAGTAGGGATGGAACAGAAATGATGCTAGACACATCTGAATCTTCAGTTGAAGGAGCATACTATCCTTTTATTACTAACATTTGCCAACTAGAGGTGCTTACTTTTCTTTATGCTCATATAGCAGTAGCAGCCATGAGTGCCTTTTCCCCATCTGCATTTGCCTAGGAAGCTGTGGCCACTATCCATAAAGATCACATGGAAACTTCAGCCATAATGCAGAATGGGGCTGTCCACTTATTCAGCAGTCCTTCTCATATGCAGCATATTACCAGCACATCAGTGCACTACTGCATGAACTCGCTTCCAACTCATTCAATTCAAGCTGCTTATTTTTAACCTATAAAGCCCTTCATGGTTTGCATCCTGTGTGTCTTAAAGAGACGGTCTCTCTGCTAATGTTCTAAAGTTTGATGATAGGTGGCAGAATAAGCAAAACAGATAAGTGTCAAAATGGCTGACCTAGTTAACTAAAAGACAGATTAGATCAAAGAAGGAAAAGAATCAGATGACTGTCACCTAACTTATGCTGTACCATCTATTTGACTGTATGCTTTTCAAGTAGGTTATGCAAACTAATTGACAGAGCACACAGCAGAGCTATATTGCAAGACACTTAGCAACTTGGCATTTATATACTTTATAAGCTATGGGCTAGATTTTGAACTCAGTTACACTAAAGTAACCCAATAACGGATAATAAAGTGGAGTGACTAAAGTACTGACGTAACTCTATTGACTTTAACTTTATTTACACCAGTGTGGCTTCGATCAGAATTTGGCCATATAATATATCACTGAACCCTGTGGATTAGTGACTACATCAAGTGGTTCTGAGAGTCAATAGCTGTTTCATTTGAACTACTTAACAGTATATAGTAATATATTTTTCAAACTATCTACAGAGAGGCCTTCTATAATTATAATTTCCCAGCAATCTGAGTAATTATTTGGAACTGGGAATAAAATTTCATTTTCGGTTTGGAGGGCTGGTATATTTTCATGATAGGTTGCTGTAAAGATAATATCTGAGTTTTATAAACATTTTCTTTTGCAATACTCTTTTCAGTTGTGCAGCACTACTCTATTTTTCCTACTTTTTTGTGTTACTTCACTATAGTATGTGTATTTGTCAATGAACACAAGTTATGCAACCCCCCTAATTATGATTGTAGTAAGTGGTCCACAAATGTGGATGAATAACCAAGACTAAATTGTTAAGGATGCAGGCATATCTCCTGTATTTTTATCCACAGAAATAATTGTCCAATATGGAAAAACTAGAAAAATCATAGTTAGTCCTCAGAGCACTGGAGCAGTGATCTTAACTAAGGCTACAGATCAGAATACATGCCTTAAGGGATATGATGGAACTATATTTAAATTTCTTCCTTATGTATAAGATACCTTATAGTAGGTTTCTAATTTTAATAATATCCATTTTGCCTTACTCATTACTAAGCGGCTTAATATACTCCATCCGAATATTGTAAACATACACAAGATTTTTAAATGAACAGGAGTTGGTTGGCATATAGCTTCAGTGTTATGTGATGGTTGACCATATTACTGTATTAAACTAGCTTAAAAAATTCCTATTTGTGTCTGACTGGGCCTCATCACATTTCAGTTATCCCTAACATAAACCTAAACAGCAGGGGGAAAAAAGTCAAACAATCACCATGCACAATGGTGATAGAAAAACTAATATCAGCCGTAAAGTATGTTTGGTCTTTTATTACTATGCATTATTATACATACACCTATTTTAGATAACTTTCACGTCTTATCAAAAGCTAGTAAGATTTAGCATGGATCTTTTTAAAAAAAGACTATTCCTATGTAAAGTCCCATGCATTAGAAATATTTAGAGAAAAGAAAGTTTCTACTTAAAGAAAAAATCATTATAAGCTATATTAATAACTATACGTAATAACTTAGTATAATTCAAATTAAAGTTTACCACTTTGCTGTAGGTAGTGGATTTTTAATTTATAGACTAAATTGTGAGTGTATAAAATTCTTCATTGTTTTGTGCAATGTTACAATAAAAGAATACACATTTATTTGTATTCTTATTGATCAAATTAATAGACTATCAACACATCATCATATTTATGGCCGAATCTTGACAATTCTTATTTTGGCAAACTCCCATTGTCTTCTGTAGGAGTTCTCTCACATAAGGACTTCAGTACCAGGCCCATAATACGTAAGTAATAAATTGACATTAAATTGCATATAGCCCATATTTAGAGAGGAAAGCTATGTAATAAACTGAAAGCACATCTAAAAATATTTCATTTATCATGGACTTTTCACTGCCTTACTTCCATTCTGACCACTAAACTATATCTCTGAGACTTATTCCAACACTCCAAACCCTTGAGCAGGTTTAAATAGCAGCTATTTTTTCACATTACGCAACAACCAATAATCCCCATTCTTTTCCCCTAAATGCATTCTTTTCCCCTAAGTTTCAGCCTCAGAATTACCTTGGCCCAAGCCTCAGGATAGGCAATATTCAGACCTGGACCAGCGACAGATCTAAGATTGGATATCCTATGAAAAAATTCATTTTAGGTAATTTGTAGAGGTTTTAAGATATATTTGTTATATTCACACTCTCTCCCTTTTATCCCGTGACTGTGAAACAGACTAAGGGAACCTGTTTACAGGTGGAGTGATACAAAAATAGTCCATATATGTTAAATATTCCATAAACACTTCTAAAATAGTAGTTCTGTTAAACGTGTGGAACATATAGAATACAAGATGCTGTGGGGTTGGTATTATGGCTCTTAATTAAGTTGGCCTGTAACATTCACTTGGAGCATTGCCCCTTGAGAAAATGCCACGATCACACTCTAACTCATGCCGAGAGAACAGTTATGTTACAACACAGCATCATGTGTTCTGCATACATACATACACATACTCTAAAAGCCAAATCTGAGCCTTGCTAAGCATCTGCAACTCTCCTAGATGTCAATGAGAATTGGAGGTGTTAAGCACACATCAGGATTTGGCCCCATAACAGGGTGGTTTTCCACTTTACAGGCCAGAGTCCTGGGGCCACTCAGCCCTGCTCAATTATCAGACCCAGCTGGAAAGGGAGTATGTGATTATAAGAGCCAGCAAGTGGTTTGGTCAAGGGGAGACTGCAGAGGGAAGCTGCAGGAAGGGAGAGTCTCCTGCATTGGTCCCTGAGGGAGGAAGACTCCAAGTGGCAGGACCTGGGAGTTGTGTCTGGGCAGGAAGCCCCAGTTGGATGTATTTGTTTTCCTTTTGTGAGTCTGTAGTTATTTGGAGAACAAATGGAGCCCAGAACCAAGAGCTAAAACACTAATATGTTGTAGCTGATAATTCCCCAGACCAGTGAGGAAGCCAGCTTTATCACAGCTCCAAAATTAAAAACAAAAACATTTTCCCCACATTCCTGTAATAATTCACAAAATACCTACAGTATTTATTTTGAAATTACAGTAAACTTGCTTTTGATTCCATTTACTGGAGAGTTAAACCAATCAATAGCCTTATACACATTTACTTTAATTTTCTATCCAAAAATAAGCATGTTACTTCAGAACCCCACCTTTAATGAATTCTGTGGGGAATATGGTAGAGCCTTTAAAAAATGTGATTAGGTGCCAAAGAATTTTTATGCTTCAGAGAGATTTGTTATAGTTCAAAAATATCCAGTTTGCCATAGTGCTCGCAAGAGGCAAAGTAAAGTACGTCATAGCCTTATATCCAGGACTACTTTATAAATACAAACTTTTAAGAACAGATTTAAAATATATTTCACTTAAATCAACCAAGTTCCTTGCAATATTCAGAGTTCATCGACACTTTTGTTAATTATAAATGATGTTTTAAAGTCGCAGTCATTCCCTTCTCCTTGCTTCTGCTCCAAAAGTCCCAGCATTACATATGTGATGTCACAGCATTTTCACAGCAAGACCCCAATGATATCAGCAAAGCATTATGACTTAACTGCAGGATCAGAGACATAGTCAAGAAGAAAACACATACATGGGTACATATACCTCCAGCTATAAGCAAAAAGAAAATAGAAAATTAAATGGTTTGCTGTGCAAGGTTTTTTTTAAACTCAGGTTTGCGTCGATATGAAATCTCTGCAAGTGAAGGTTAACGACATTGGTTTTCATGACATGCTTTTCAGTGTAAAACAAGCAGTATGAAGAGGTTGCACATTTTATCTAGGCTAACTATAATACACATTCCTTACAACTTTTAGACAGAGTGGTATTTTTTTCTAGACATATTTACTTGTATATGGACTGTTTACATTGCAAGAATCGGAACTAATTTTAGAACTTTCATATTTATCAGTATTCTTAACTTCTATTACTCAGATACTGTACCATTTAGTAAATAAAAGGCATAACATACTAAAAAGGGTGACTATATTTAGTTTATATCAGCACTGACAGCAAAATTCAGAATACAAACATCTGCCATTCATATTTATCATTCATTCTGAATTATGGTTAAACTTTATAATTAGGATAGGGGTTTTACACGTTACCACACAGTCAAATACTATTTGCCAAAAAAAGCTTTCGAGGCACAAGAACTACTGAAATCTAAGAGGTAATGTCATTATTAAGAGTCTGAAACTGACATTAACCCTTTGTATCACAAAGTGTTATGAAGAAATGTTACTTTAAAAATTGCCAGGAGGCAAATTAAGCAGCCGACTGAATGTTTTGAAAGATGTCAGGGCTGAAAAAGCAAACGGACATTACTGTACTATGAGGCTTAAATGCTTGTGTTTCAGATATATTTTACCAGACATGCCATCAAAAGCAAGTATTAGTCCCCTCATTTTAAAGACACATGGATTTGCATTTGGTCTGAACTCCAAATAATATATTCAGTCTCATCAGTGGGAAAAAAAATTATTGTTCACCCAAAAGTAACACGGGAGCTCAGTCTAAATACTTCAAAGAAAGTAGAAGGAAGGGTCAATGAACACTCTAGCATCTAGCTGAGCTTCAAATAACTTTCTCTTCCCTTATACAAAATAAAAAACAGGCACCCTTTTACAGTAAAAACACTAAGTAAGTGCTAATCTCTGGAAATTGAAGGTGGTAAATACTATACCATCTTATTGTTTAAAGATGCCTTCTTACTGAATCTGCAGTGACATCCGCAAGGGTATGAAATGGTTACTCTTTGTTAGGCTATGGGGTTTGGGGGAAGAAGATAGCATTCTTATACATATGAGCATAGTTGTGAAACAGAATCAAGCTTACATTCTAAGCAAAGCTGTCCCTTCAGAGCAAAGCTGCAGGGTGTTCATCTTGAAAGATTAATCAAGACCCAGAAATGCATAAGCATCTGTAAAGCTCGATTTATTGCTAATCCTATCATGAACTAGAAAAAGTATTGAACAATACAATCAAAACATACCACATCTTGGCTATTGATTCAGATTTCTCAGTCATTCCATTTTGTTTTTTAAATTGTTTGTCAACATTGTCTTTAAAATGCTCTAACTCTGTTTAAAATTAAATCAGAGTTAAAGAACTGAGGCGCCTCCTGCACATCTATTTTCTGTCAAAGGTATTTTACTGATCTTGCCGCGTGAACTTAGCACCATCATAACATTGCAAGTGAAAGCATTTTAATAAAGTGTTGACTCAAAGTCTGCAAGCTTTGATAGCATCACCAACATTTTAGCATTAGAAAAAAAAGCCATTACCAATCAATGCATTACATTAGCTAGAACAGTGGGAGGTACACTGAGAATGAAAATGAGGAGGAGAAACAAAGGAAATACATAAAATATCTGCTTACTGAGTGCTATAGTAGAAAGAGTACATACCTGGATTAAATTCTTCTTAAAAATAAAAAAAAATACATAATAGCTCTATAATATTTTCCTTTTATGCAGAAATACTTTACATAACCCCATTCCTATTCTCCAATTCTTCATTCAGCCATAAAATGGTACAACACAACATGAAGCTGCTTCACAGTGATTCAAGTCAAGTGCAATCAGGCATGCTGTTAGTCTGCAATGGAATCTGTTCTTTTAAATTCCATCGTGTTCCCTAGACAGCATTAAATGTATTTTTTTCTATTACAACTTAGCTATTAGCATAAAACTGATTTTGCTCTTCTTAGCTGTTATTTCCCTCTGCATCTCAATTCTATTTCAGCAAAAATGGGAGTCAGTTTCCCTATTCCTGTTCAAATACATCATCAACAATTGAGAATAGTAAGCATCCTGGTGTTTTATGTGCCGGTAACTTCACCCATCGCTGTTTTCTCCTGCCACTGCTTCTGAATGCAGTATTCACTGCAATAGCCACAGCCCTCCTGTGTGGAAGGCAGCTCCTCTGCTTCACAGATTGAGTAAAATAGGCTTAGTGAGAGTCCTCGCACACAGAAACAACACTTGTGATGCTCCCTGAAAGCTAGCAGGTGCATCACTGTCCATAACACTGATAACACTGTAAGATGCTGCCTCTTGCTTGGAGAAGAAATCTGGTTGCTAGGGCCATGTCCCATCTAACCTTTCATTTATCAGTCTAACGTGACTTGGAGTAATGATTGTACACACATTTCTTCCAGCAGGGCTTTCATTAGCAGGTGGTTGTTGCTGGTAATGAAACTGAAGAATGATTTAATAATGATCATTCTGTATTTATTTAATAGCACTCCCAGATAATGATAAATGCCCCATTGTGCACAGTATTTGCATACTTGAACGTTTCATATGTTATCAGTTAATAGACAGAGGAACTCAAGTTTTGTTTACTGGCGACTGGGCAATCAGAATTGATTGACTGTATATTAACAAACATTCAGAACAAAATTATGTGTGTGTACTTTAAAATGTCAATTGATTTACCAGTGTGTGTGTGTGTGCGTGTGAGAGAGATTTTATATATACACAAGGGTCACAAAACATGTTCAGTGTATACACATCCAGTGCAGTTTTACACTTCACAAGTATACCAACACATTCAGTAAAATCTTATATACAAACACATTTGAGACCAAAAAAATCACACATCTGTTATATATATTAAAGATTTTACAGAGCTACATATAAGTATGTAGTATATGCACATAAACTCCTTTTACTGTCACCTTACCTATAGTTCTTGCTAACTGCAAAATCTATAGCACTTAAATGCTAAAAGAAACCTAGATTTTCATACTGGTACATTTCATATAAACTTGTTCACATATATGAACTTTCTAATTGCTGGTAATACCTGAAGCACTTACAACTATTTTTTAAAGAATGACTAATATATAATTAAAATTTATTTAAGCTTTATGAGTAGTAAATTTTACTTTCTGCAATCATAGTATTGTCATTACTAAACAATGAGATTTTCAGAAAACAATGGGGTTTTTTTTGTGTGTATGGAGAATACTGATTGACTAAAATGAAATGAGATACTTCTAGCATAATGCAACTGTATTTAGGATAATAAAGTTATTTTTCAGAGGTTTTCTGTCTATTGGCATTATTTTGACAAACAATATTACAAAGCATAATCTTTAAAAGTCTGTCTTGTTGTAATTTCTGCTGCCTATAAACATTGCATATTTACATCATAATTATATGTATCATTCTGAACCAGATTAATGCACCTTTTGTCATACAAATCCTGCTGATGGCACGTTAGCCTATGACGTAAGGACTCTGGGTTAAAAACAAAGTATTTCATGTAAATCTATATACAGCAGTTCTTCAAATCTTGAACATTTTTGCCACCGGCAAAGAAGAAAACAACATTAGTTATTTATACAATAAATAATGCTTTAGGAAGGCAAGGGGAAATACTCACCACCAGTATGAAAGACTAATCATGCAAACCCTTAATTATATAAGTTATCCCAATTATGTAAGTAGCCCCACTGAAGACCCCTTACAGTCAGTAGGACTGCTCTTGCAAAGATTTGAAGAATCAGGCAATAAGGAAGCACCTAATCCAGACATCAAACATCCACTGAAGTCAGGTCCTCAGATAATTACAACACATACAACTCTATTTCAGGCTTGAGATTAGGACATTGCCAAAGAGATCGCACTGGGAGACTAAGTCAAAGTAGTAAGTTTTAGCGAAGGATTTGAAAGAGGAAAGGAATGTGCTTAATGCACATGAAGACCCCCACCTCATATATTATGAAACTTGGTATGCAAACAATATTGCTTGCAGTGATCATTTCATTTTCTAGATAGATTAATCCTGCTTTCCATAAACCAGCTCTTAAGTGCTTACCCCTTGCTTATAGTAATCAGACTTACATCTGCTGATTGGTTCAGATTGGAAATCATTTACTTTGAACTCTCGAAGTCAGAAGAGAATTTTGCACTTTTGAGTGCCTTTCAGCTGATGCTAAAACACCAAACAAACAAACAAAAAAACTTACAGCATGTAGACTTGCCAATTCAAGGCAATTATGATTTATTGATCTGCCTTGGAATTAAAATGTCATAGAGAACTTGTTTTATTCAGCAAGATGTTGATTTTGCTTCTAACAATCCTGCCTGAGTCAAAGAGTTTTACAGATGTTCACACAGTGATTATTTGGAACAAGAAAGTCCCAGATTGATCCTCACAACAGAAGTGTGTTGTATTTCTATTCACAGGATTTTAAATGTCCCTTGCATTGGAATGACATGCACAATTCTATATAGTAAAATCTCACCAGAGTGTCACCCAACATGTACTCTGTGCTATTAAATGTTTCTGGTAAGCCTATGAATGGAGGGATTGTGTAATAGGTCCTTGTACCCATGGAGGTGGTCTTCATGTCACCCCTGAATAGGCTAGCACAGAAGGGCAGTTTGGAGATTGGCCCTGAAGAGACCAGAGGATGAACAATTATACATACCAAACAACCTGGAAACCCATGCTTTCCAGCCAATTGCTGCCTAGAGAGGGTGACTCAGTAGCCCTGAAGTCTCCTTCTAGATTAGAGGGAGGGTTTCCATGTTTTCAAGCAGGGAGTTCCTGAGAGAAAGTTCCATTAGATTGACTTTATGCAGAGGGAGGGAATTTCACATTGCATAATCCTTCTACCTTAACAGTTATGTTAGTATAGCAGCTGGTATGGAGTAGTTTACACACAAAGTCTCCTCCAACAGAAAAAACAAAACATGCAACCAGAAGAACGTGTAGAAAGAAAATTCTTCCTATTTCGCTGTTCTGAATCAGAGGACCAGGCCTTGCATACTAACAGTCACAATACAAAAAAAAATAATAATCTTCTAGGGGCTCTCATAATAAAGCAAAGAGTGATAAAGAAATAACCTGCCTTTGAAAACGTAATCCTTACATGGGCCAAGCAAGGTGAAAAGATATCCTTGTCCCTCCAACCTCACTAGCATAAAAGCCCATTGGAATCTGGTGATACAGTAACTCCTCGCTTAACATAGTCCCAGTTAACGTTGTTTCATTGTTACGTTGCTGATCAATCAGAGAACACGCTCGGTTAAAGTTGTGCAATGCTCCCTTATAACATTATTTGGCAGCTGCCTGCTTTATCCACTGCTTGCAGGAAGAGCAGCCCGTTGGAGCAAGCTGGTGGGGGCTTGGAACCAGGGTGGACCGGCAGCCCCCCTATCAGCTCCCCTAAGTTCCTTGTGCAGTAACTGCCCAGCAGGCTATGAATTGCCGGGCAATTCAGGTGTCCCTCCGCCCACTGCCCTGTGCTGCTCCTGCCCTCTGCCTTGGAGCTGCTCCCGGGAGCCTCCTGCTTGATGTGCGCGGGGGGGTGGGGGGAAGAGGAGGGCTAATGTCAGGGTGTCTCCCTCCCCCCCATCTCCACAGAGCAGGGTGGGGACACAGACGGGCTCAGGACCGAGGGAGCTTGCTGACAGCAGCTGCGGTCTCAACTTGCTGATCTACTTAAAAAGGCAATTTACTTAGAGTGTGATCAGTGTATTTAAAGGGGCAATGTGCGTGGGAGAAATTGGATTCGCTAAACATCATTTCACTTAAAGTAGCATTTTTCAGGAACATAACTACAACGTTAAGCAAGGAGTTACTGTATATGACTGTCTGTGTAGTCACTGTCATGGTTGTCACATGAGAGAAGCATTTAATGATAGACTTTAGTAAATCATACCCAGCTGCCCTCATTTGGCAAAAGATACCAATAGGGATGAAAAAACCTTAGCAGCCATGAAAGGGAGTGATTGTGGCTGACTTTGACATTCTATATTGTAAATGATATTTCATAGATTCTACTGCCAGAAAGGACCACTGGGTTCATTTAGTCTTACTGCCCTTCTGGCCACAGCATTGCACTAGGAGCTCATGTTCAGCTGATTACTCACCATGACTCTAAGGGTTTTTTTTTAGAGTGACTGTTTCCAGGAATAGAGTCCCCTATTCTCAAAGTATGGCCTGCATTTTGTGTTCCTAGATGTATACATTTAGAGTTAGCTGCATTAAATACATTTGCTTACTAAATGATCCAGACTGCTCTGCATCAGTGACCTGTCTGCATCCTTACTTAGGGTATATCTACACTTACCAACGCTGCAGCGATCGATGCACCGGGGGGTCAATTTAGCGGGTCTAGTAAAGACCCGTTAAATCGACTGCAGATCACTCTCCCGTCAACTCCGGTACTCCACCGGAATAAGAAGCATAAGGTAAGTTGACGGGAGACCTTCTCCCATTGACCCAGTGCGGTGTAGATCCCGCAGTAAGTCGACCCAAGCTACATCGACTCCAGCTACGTTATTCATGTAGCTGGAGTTGCGTAACTTAAGCCGACTTACCCCCATGGTGTAGACCAGCCCTACTTCACCATTCTTTGTGTCACCTGCATCTTTTATGAGTGACGGTTTTATGTTTTCTTCCAGGTCACTCATAAAAAATACTTGAGAACCTGTGTTTGTGTAAGGTAAAAAAAGAACTAATTATATCTCACAACGCAAGACACACTGGCAACATTATCATGTGTGTTTGATAGTAATGTAACTACTCAAATAATTAGGTACCTTCCCCCATATCATCTTGCTCCCACAAGAAAAAAAGACACCAAAGAACATTCTAAATTTAATGTCTAATGACTGTGTGAAGTATCAATTTAATGATCCTGAAAAATTAGGTCTTCTGGTTATCCACCACAAAGGGATAGCATGGAAAGCAGTACTGAAAACTTTCATACACAGCTCTGCCTGCGAGTTCTCTGTTCCGGAGGTCACCTCTGTCAGGAGGGAGTTAGTTCAGTCCTCTGGCTCTGTCCCTATATTCGAACAATGGTGCCAATTTGTGTTAGCTGTGATGTGGACAACTGTCGAACTGGAAATAGACAAACCACTAACTTATTTTCTCATCAGCCATTGAACTGTCATTAAACAGCAACTACTTTCAGTCATTGCCAGCCTGTACCTGACTCAAATTAATAACCTAGGTGAAAACTCTACATGCCACGATCTGAGGTAACAAGTTCCCCAACATAAACTTTAAAATGTAAAGTCATATTCATTATACGCCTCTTGAGTAAGAGAGATTCTGAGACTTGCCTCCCTGGTTGACTATTACTATGCATGTCTTCTCAATGAAAAAAGCAGCTTTTCGGGGGGGAGGGGGGGGGGAACCTGAAACTGCAGTTGGAACACACTGAAAACTCCCCACTGACTTCAGTGGAGTTCCATGTACAGAACTACTGTAGCACTCAGGTGTCCATGTAATAATGCCTTTCACTAACAGTCTATAGATTCAATAGGCTAAACCCAGAAGCTCTTTCTTAGGCAAAACTCATTTTTCTCCCCAACTAAGGCTTTCTAGATTAAACTCAATGTTTCAGAAGAGATACCATTTTTTTTTTAACCACGCTCCAGTTTCTTGTAGGATGATATATTCTGAAGAGTGAAAAATATCAGTTTGTACTAGTTATGGGATTATTCACTTGATTCTCAAGAATACAGAATCAGGCCCTCTGTAACCAAATTTACAACGATGCATTTGAGTATAGACAAGACAAACTCCCTGTACAACAAGAGTTAATATTTATATACAAAGTGATATTATAAGGGCTGTGCCTAATATTCCATTGTAAATACAGGTATTTCTCAATTGTATGTTATTTATAGGAAAATCTCTGACAAAAATATATCGGTTAAATGTAAGGATTTATGTGCACAATATCTTTGTATGTACTTCTTCGGAAAAATTTCATATTATTTGTTTTAAAAATAACTTGGAATATCAAACCTATCAAATGAATGAACTTGCGCTGCAGTAATTTGTCAGTGTTATCCAGTGACAGAGAAATTCTTGTGTTTAAATAATCTATCCAAATCATGTCTTATAACAATTGCATCTCCATTACACAATACTTACACTGTACTGACTTCACCATAGCTGGAGAACTGGTAGCTTAAAAATAATTTGCTTTTTCGTCAGTATATTTCATCCTGGAAGGCTACAAAACTGACAAAAATGAAGCCTTATCTCTCTCTCCACCTGCTTTGGAGCAATCTTCCTTTCCCTCCATGAAGGAAGGCTAGCTCTGTCACCACAATTAAGATAAGAGTTGATTCTTAACTCTAAAAGACAACATTCCAACCTAATCAATGTCATTAACTTCACAAATGTAAGGTTAACTGTGTTCTGGGGGTGGGAATGGAGGAGAACACTTATACAATTTATATAATTTCTCCATTGAAATATTTTAGCTGTTTTTAGCATCACCAGATACACAAGCATGACATTTAATCCTACTGGGGATTTTAGTAGTAAGGAGCTGGGGACATACGGTATGTGTTTATAAGGTTTTGTTTCAGTGAAAAAGGAAAGTGTAGCCATTGCGCTCTTACTGCATCCCCTGCTGGCCACTTTATGGACTGACATTGACTTCTTGTACGTTTATTTTGCTTTGCTTTACAGCTTGGAGTAATTTACAGAAATGATTGCATAAGTATATTAATAATATACTAATGATCTCAAACAAAAATGAAGTTACACAATCTGAAATATTAACACTGATTTGTTAGAAGTGATCACATTGCTTTTTCTGAACTAATCGTGCTTAATTCATGCGGTGCTCAGCTTTTTGTAATGTCAATACATTGTAATGTCTGCTACAATACTTTAAAAGCTTCCACGGTGAGGTGCAGAGCATTGAGCCATACGGGGAACAATCATACCCTCAATAGCATCAGAGAAGGGATTTTTTAAATTTTTTTTTTTAAACAGAAGCCTTTATAGTAAAAAAAATTTGTTTGATTATTCAAGAATGGGAGACATTATCTTGACACTTGTGTGTGACTTTTGCTGATGCACAGTTCTAATCTGCTTTTTCATTTTGGCTTTGGTGAAACTGATGATTCCTGAGTTTTGGAGGTGATAACTTTTTTTGTTTCCCTGACAAACATCATCAAAATGTCTGTAACCCACAAGGTGGGACCAACTTCTGTTGGCGAAAAAGACAAGCTCTCCAACTGCACAGAGCTCTTCTTACCTGATTATTACCTTCTGCAAATACCAAGCATCTCTGAGTCAGTTTCACACACATAACTCAAGCACACACACAGGAGATGAATAAATGGAGTCTCTTACTTCTGAAACAGCATACAGACGCCATGGACTTCATGCTCTCAATCATTTTCTTGCTCTATGTTTTTTCTTTGTTGCATTTCTCCATTCTGTACAAACTAATCACTCTCATATTACATTAACTCAGAGAGACTGTTCAACGTTCTATCAAAGAACATTTCTTTAATTAGAGCTGCATTACTTTTTCTCACGTCCACTCACTTTTAGAGATTCCGACTCCCTTCCCTGGGGCCACACGCATTAAGCAAACAAGAACTCTTGATAATCTGGTCCTCCTTCCTACAATTACTTACTTTTTCCTTCATGTCTTTTGGAAGCAGTAGCCTGAATGCTTTACATGGAAATGAGCAAACAGGCCAGAACTGTTTCTTCATTTTAGTGAATTTGCTCTGTGTTACTGTGCCTTTAAGAGTCCTGCTGTAATAATGATATCTATTGTGCTAACTGGCTTCTCACTGGTGCCACTCTTAATTTAGGGTTCTCAAAACTATTTTTTTGGTGGCCGCAGAGTGCAGCACCAACTCTTGCTGGTCACTTTGACAAACCTTCTCTCTGTCCCTGCCTCCCACAGTCCTTCAGCGAGAGCCAAGCACACCAGCCCCGCATGTCTTCAGAGGTGCTGCCTGGAGCCCCCAAAGAGGCTGCGCACTCAAGGCACCAATCCCTGCTGGCAGCACCAGTGCAAACACCAAGGCAGCACATCTCGCTGCCCTTGGTAACAGCTATTCAGAAGCAACAGCTGGGTGCTGCAGGGAGGAGCTGTTGCTTTCCAGGAGGGGAAACGGATTGTAAGGGGAGGGGCCTGTCCAGAGGGCTGAGACTCAAGCTATTTGGGGGGCACCCAAACATTTTAATTGTGCCCACCACTATCAATGTATACAGTTTGTCAGGGCGACGCCATCCCATGCCACTCCCCCAATCTCCACCCATGCTTTGGAGGCTGTTGTAGCTGCAAAAAAAAAATCTGCTGGTGGCTGCATGTGAGAAATGCTCTAGCAGCAGGCTGGTTGACCTGAAAGCAACCCTTATGGACATATTAGAAGAGTACTGAAATGAACAACAGGGCCATTGTTTGTAGATAGTTAGCAAAGCCAAGGTACTAGAATCCTTGACAAGTAGGCCTGTATCGTTAGAGAATCAAGAAGAGACACGAAGTGTATTTGTCTTAGTATCTATGTATTTGTCTGAGCCCACCTTCACTGAGCCTTTCCTGGGCGGGGTGGGACCATGGGGCCTCAAACAGGGAGCTTTGAAGGGCCAGGTACACCCTGTCACAGTTATACAAGTCCCTGCTTTTTTTAAACTCCAGTACAGTATTTGATCTAACCTCTTGAAGCATTGAATTCCACAGGTCTACGATATTGTATGCACTATTTTTTCCGTTTATCTGCCTAAAATTATGTGCCATTAATTTCACTGCATGAACACTTGTTCTTTATTTTACATACACGTACGGGAGTTAAATCATTAATGTTTGCAAACCATTTTGAGATTATTGGCAGGAAGACTCCACAAAGTAGTATTGTATAACAGGCCATGGTGAAAAGCAGAGAAGTCAATTTTCACTCTTCCACCCTTATTTCTGACAGGTTTCAGAGTAGCAACTGTGTTAGTCTGTATTTGCAAAAAGAAAAGGAGTACTAGTGGCACCTTAGAGATGAAGTGATGAAGTGAGCTGTAGCTCACAAAAGCTTATGCTCAAATAAATTGGTTAGTCTCTAAGGTGCCACTAGTACTCCTTTCCTTATTTCTGAATAGTTCAGTCATATTCCCTCTTTTTGGCAGGCATAATAAACATCAGCAATATGCAAGTATGTAGTACCTCTGTATTCTCCTCCTCTTTGGACTTTTTCAGTCTCAGCTCTGTGTGTGCACTATGGCCCCTGTTCTGGGAAGCATTCTGGGTACAGGACAACACTTAAGCACTAGGTCCCATCAATGATACGTAAGCACATGCTAAAAATTAAGAATGTGCTTGAATGCTGTCCTGAACAAGAATGGTTTTAAGCATGCACTTGAGCACTATCCTAGATTGGGGCCTAAAACAGATTCAGCAGTTGCAATATTGTCTAATTAAAATATAATCATGTACCACAGTTGCTACCACAGTTATATTGCTACCACAGTTATATAATTGCAACAAATCTTATACAAAAAGTATAATACAAAGAAAAGGAGTATTTGTGGCACCTTAGAGACTAAATCTGAGCATAAGCTTTCGTGAGCTACAGCTTACTTCAGTGGATTCATCGAATGAAGTGAGCTGTAGCTCACGAAAGCTTATGCTCAAATAAATTTGTTAGTCTCTAAGGTGCCACAAGTCCTCCTTTTCTTTTTGCAGATACAGACTAACATGGCTGCTACTCTGAAACCTATAATACAAAGCTAACCTTTAAAGTCATGTTAGAAAGCATGCAAATAGTAATGAGGTCCATTCAACGTTAGATTGGCTAGAACTTTGAAATGCAAACCTATATTGTTAGAAGTTAGAAGTGATACCAATTGTCAGTGTGTTCTGATAAACATTAGCCATGTAAACAGAGAGTTCCTATCTGTCATTATAACTATTAATTCAGAGATCAAAAGGGAATATTAATGTTTAGATGAATCCTGGGTGAAATAATGTCATTGTCTGTATGTCTCTTAGAAGTTTGTGATAGACTACCTAATGGATAAATTAGTTACCCGTGAGGTTTAGAAAACTGAAGATTACATCAAAAGCTTATTGTTTACCCAGGACTGTATGGTCAAGTGGATGCTAGAAAACTGTATAAAAGACCCTTGGGTCCCAATCCTTTTTATCTCAGATCTGCTCAAGCTTCATCAGCAGAAGTTTGAGATCCCAGTTAATCTGGAACACCCTGAATTTGGTATTGGACATTGGACGATAACATATGGCCTAAATTCTAAAAGAACTCTTTGCAACTACAAAGCTCACCATCTCTGCTATGAATCTGAACCTCAAGAATTGAGCTCATGTATATAGATAGATAGATCTTTTAACCATACTCTCTCTCTTCTTTTTTAATAAATTTTAGTTTAGTTGATAAGAATTGGCTGTAAGCGTATATTTGGGGTAAGAGCTGGAATATTCATTAACCTGGGAGGTAATGTGTCTGATCCTTCAGGATTGGTAGAACCTTTTCTTTTATATGAAGAAATAAGATTTGCATTAATCCTCATCATATCTGACTTGGGTAACTCGGTGGCGGCTTGAGGCTGGGTTACTTTAAGGGAACTGTGTTTTGGGCTTCTGAGTAACCAGTAAGGTAGAACAGAAACGGTTTAGTGCTGGCTTGATAAATCTAAGTATTGGAATATCCACCAGCTTTGGGGATTACCTGCCCCATTCTTTGCAGTTCACCCTAATTGAGTGACCTCACCTGACTCCCCTGGGATCCTGGTCCCAGCAGTAAAAGAATTAAGAAAAAGTAATTAAAGCTTAAGAGTTACACTGTCAGCAGATGTAGACAGTGTAGGGCAGCATTTAGAAAGGATAGATGGATGAAACAAACAGAGAGGAGGCATCAGTCTGAAGAGGGATAAGGATGGGGAAAAAAGTGGGTAGGATCAGGGGAGGTCATTGGGGAAGGAGCGGGACATACCGGGCCACAAAGAAGGTGGAGCTGGCATTCTGAGGCCTAGATAAATGTATCACTAAGGTTCCTTTAAAAGGTTACTGTGACGCTATTGCCAAGGCAGAGGAGTGTATAATCTACCACGAGTACAGTGGCAACTTCATTTGAAGTGCCCTACTGGGTTTATGTAAATCAAGATGAAACCAGTTTCAATGTTTTCTTGTTAAAGTTCTGGTGACTACATCAACCACTCACACTGCTTTCATGAGTTATGACCTCACCGGAATCCGATAATGGTATCACAGCCTCATAATTCAGTGAGCTGTTATTCTCTATATAGATATGTACAAAAGTCCATTAAACATGTTTACTAGATACTGCAAATCCATGGAGGTGCTTGAGGGAGAAGAGTGGGGGTGGTGATCAAAGCAAACATCATTGGCACAGGAAAGACATGATTTTAGGGCTTGCTAAACTAGCAGATCTGATTATTAGAGTTGGGCTAAATGATGAATAGCTGGTAGGCAAAGTCACTGAGCTTGCGTTTAACGTGGTAGAGAAGGGGATGCTAGCAAAGGGATGCAAACAAAAGGATGACGTGGTCAGAGCAATGAGCCATGAAGATTATATGGGCAGCAGCTTTTAAATAGACTTGAGAGGGGCAAAAAGACTGGTGTGAAGGCCAGAAGGGAGGAGAGTAGTCCAAGCATATGTGAGGGGCTGAACAAAAGCCTTAGCAGTCTGGACAGACAGAGAAAATGCCAAATTTTTAAAATTGTTTATAGATAGGAGCAGCAAGACTTGAATACAGATTGAATGGGAGAGTTGAGAGAGAGGGCTAACGCGGAGATGGCACACAGATTACAGGCCTGAGCAACTAGGAGGATGGTGGTATTGTCCATGGTGATGGAGAAAATGAGGAGGGGGTGGAGAAATCAAATGTTTGGTTTGGATCATATTGAGCTTAAGGTATTGGATAGTCATTCAAGATGAGATGTCAGAAACACAGGCGAAGATGTGGGATTGATTGAAGGAAGACAGGTCTTTAGTGGAGAGGCAAAGTTGTGGGTCATTGGCAGAAAGATAGTATTTGAAGACATACTTTTTGTTAAGAACACCCAAAGGCAGTGTACAGAGAGAAAAGAGCAGGGAGCCAAAAAAAAAAAGCCTTGTGAGATCTCATTTAGAGAGAGAGAGAGAAAGAAAAAGAAAATTCTCCCGCACTACTCCCTCCGCCCCCACAAAGGACTGAAGAATCAATCAGAATAGAAGTAGGAAAGTATGGTGCTGAAACACCCTATAAAGGACAAGATTTTAAGAAGTGGAAAGTGGTCTCTGGTATCAAAGGCAGTTAAGAGATCAAGGAGGACGAAGATGGAGCAGAGGCAACAGAATCAGGATAGGAAGAGCTCTTAAGATTTTGGTGAGAGCAGTTTTAGTAGAGTAAAGAGGGCTGAAATTAGATTGGAGGAAATCAAGGATACTATTGGAGGAAAGAAACTCAAGGTAGCAGTTATTCAATACATTTGGAAGTAAAAGGAGAAAGAAAACGAGATGCTAATTGGAGAGGTAGGTGTAGTGAAATGTGATTTCTGTTAATTGATTCATACATTCTAAGGCCAGAAAGGACCATTGTGATCATGTAGGCTGACCTCCTGCATAACACAGATCATCAAACGTCCCCCAAAATAATTCATACAGCAGATCTTTTAGAAAAACATCCCATCTCAATTTAAAAATTCTGGAGAATCCACCAAGACCCTTGGTAAATTGTTCCAATGGTTAATTACTCTCACTGTTGAATATTTACACCTTATTTCTAGCTTCCATTTTCAGCCATTGGATCATGTTATACCTCTCTGTGATAGACTGAAGAATCCATTATTAAATATGTATATATTATTAAATATTTGTTTCCCACATTTACAAACAGTATTCAAGTCACCTCTTAACCTTCTCTTTGTTAAGATAAATAGATTGAGCACTTTGAGTCTATCACTATAAGGTATGTTTTTAAATCCTTTAATCATTCTTGAGGTTCTTGTCTGAAATCTCTCTAATTTATCAATATCCTTCTTGAACTGTGGGCAACAAAACTGGACCCAGCATTCCAGCAGCAGTTGCACCAGTAAAATAACCTCTCTACTCCTCCTTGAGATTCCCGTTTACATATCCCAGGATTGCATTAGCTCTTTTGGCCAGCGTCAGATTGGAAGTTTCAGTTGCTTATTTGCCATGATGCTCAAATCATTTTTGGAGTCACTGCTTCCCAGGATAAAGTCCCACATCTTGTAAGGATGGTCTACATTCTTTGTTCCTAGATGTATAAATTTAGCCATATTTAAATGCATATTGTTTGCTTACGCCCAGTTTACTGCGCAATCCAGATTACTTTGAATCAGTGACCTGTCGTCTTCATTATTTACCACTTCCCAATTTTTGCATCATCTGCAAACTTCATCGGTAAACATTTAATGTTTCTTCCAGGTCATTGATAAAAATGTTAAATAGCTTGAGGCCAAAAACCAGTCCTTGTGGGATGCCATTGGAAGCACATCTGCTCCATGAAAATTCCCCACTTACAGTTACATTTTGAGACCTATTGTATAGTCAGTTTTATATCCATTTAATGAGTGTCATGTTAATGTTTTATTCTTCTAGTTGTTTTAATTAAAAAGTTTTGTGGAACCAAGTCAAACTCCTCACAGAAGTCTAAGTATATTACATCAACACTATTAGCTTTATCAACCAAACTTGTAATTTCATTAAAAAAAAAAAAAAAGAAAGAGATACAGTTAGTCTGAAAGGATCTATTTTCCATAAACCTATTCTGATTTATATTAGTTACATTAGCCTCCTGTAATTCTTGATTAATCAAGTCCCATATCAGCCACTCCATTATCTTGCTTGGGATTGGTGTCAGCCTGACAGACCCATAAATACTTGGGTCATCCCATTTACACTTTTCAAAAATTGTCACAACATTAACTTTCTTCCAGGCTTCTGGAGCTTCCCCAGTGCTCCAAGATTTATTTAAAATCAACATTAATGGTCCAGCCAGCTCCTCAGCCAGCTGTTACACAATTCTTGGATACAAGTTATTTGGACCTGCTGATTTAAAAACATCTAAGTTTAGTAACATCCTCCAGAGATAGTAGTGGAATGGAAAGAGTATGGTCATCACCATATGAGACTATATCATCTGTTTCCCCCCGCACTCCCAAATGCAGAACAGAAATATTTATTGAACACTTATGCCTTTTCTGCATTATTATTGACAATTCTGTCACTTTCATTTAGTAATGGACCAATACCATTGCGAGGATTCTTTTTTTTTTACTGAATATACTTCTATATATACCTAATATAATAAAACTTCCTCCAATTGTCCTTAACTCTGCCAGCCATAGATTTTTTCTTGTGCTCCTTTGCTTCCCTTATCAATTTTCTACTATTCCTAATTTTGATTTATATTCATTACTATCAAGTTCCCCTTTTTCCCCCATTTCTCTCTCTCTCTCTAAAATATTTTATTATAATTTTTTTATAGCTGCTTTTACTTACATTCTTAACCAGGTCATTTTTTAACCAACACAGTTTACTTCCTCAGTTGTGAGATTAGAGCTTTTTGGACCACTCATTGTTCTTAAATGATTCCCAATTATCATTCACATTTTTCTGATTAAATTCTTTCTCCCAGCTGATCTGGCTCATAGTTGTCTTCAGCTTTGTAAAATTGGCCCTATTAAAGCACCAAGAATATATATTGTTGGTCTGGACTTTATTCTGCTTACATATAACTGCAGTCAAGTCATGATCACTTCCACTTAAGCTACAGTTAACTTTTAGTTCTGTGATCAGTTCCTCTAACTGTTAAGACAAGGTCTAATAAAGTATTGTCTTGTATGACCTACAACAATTTGAGTAAAGAAACTGTGATCTATCATGTTTCAAAATTCCAAGGATGTTTTAATACCAGCAACGGGAAACCTCCAGCATGTGTCACTCAAACTCAATTCCCCCACGATGACACAGCTTTTTTCCCCTACACGTTATAGATAGGTGCATAAGGAGATGGCCATCCTGTTCCCTGGCGTGATTTGGTGATCGTAGTAGACACCAACTAATACTCCATCTTATGCTTTATCTATGTTAAGATGGAAGACACTATGGACTCATCTAGATGAACAGTTAGTGCATGGCAAGCTGGGGAGCAAATCTACAGCGCACTAGCATGCTGCACACAAGTGTTCATATGAACCCTGCTCCTGCGCACTGAACGCTCCCGACTGCACTTTGTTCTACACTGTTTGGAAATGGGAGCAGGTCAACGCGCACTAAAAAACTTCATGCGTGTGGCAGATTTATACCTCGGCTTGCTGTGCCCTAAGGGTTCTTCTATACAAGCCCTAAGGTGTGCTTGTAGTGTGAGAGAAAGGAGCCCGAGGAGAGAGATCACTTGAGGAGAAGGATGAGACTGGGGGGAAGGGAAATAAGGAGGCAGAATGGAATGAGGTCACTGGGGCAGGATTGGGGGTGAGGAAGAATATACAAAAATAGAGGAGAAGAATGTGGTAGGAGGAGTGCTGGAACGGTGTGACCAGAGTAGGTTACACTGGATCTTGTTGACCTGAAAACATCAGGTAGATCCTGTCCTGAGAGGAAAGTGGAGCAGGAGGCAGAGGAACTATTTAAGGGACTATTCAAAGGAATATTCCAGCTCAGGCACACACTTCCAGTTCTCTGAACTCTGCTTGGTTCAAATGGAGGTATTCTTCTAGATCTGGGTCTATGCAGAGATAGTGTGTGTGTGTGTTCTGAATTAGCTTCACTCCTTCAATTCTCTGGACTCTGTTATGCTCTGTATATAAATATTGTTTAATTCTAAGGAAGCAAGGCATAACATGATTATTTTGCAAAACCCAGCCCAGGACTGATTCCTTTGATAGCTGCATTAGGTCACCATGCTTTGTTTTTTATTTTGGAGGGGAAAAAAATCAATAATTAATAATAGCAACAACCAAAAATTAAATAAAAAGAACAATGGCAAAAATAACTAGTAAAAAATAACAGAAAAATGTATTAATCACATATATTTGAGAAACTTCACCACCATCGTACAAAATATGTTAATATATAGCATTTGGCCAGTTACAGAGCTTGTTTGAATCATTTTTTGTGATATCTATGAACAAACTATTTGAAGAAAAACAGTGACCTTTGAGTAACGTTCACTCAATATTGTTTCTTCAGCTGTCATGGCAAGTTTCTTCTGTTTGATAATTTAGCGAGCCGAAAATATAATTAAATCATTTCTACTGAGGTCAGTAATCTATTTGCTGAAACATACTGTGAAGAAAGTCAAAAAGCATTTCTGAAAAGATACAACAGCATCCTTTTGGACAGTTTGAATGTTTTCATAAAAATGCCTTTGAAAGCATAAGGAAACAGGTATCCAAAACCTGCAAATAGAGATTTTGAAAGCATTTCCTAATATTTCAGTATGTCAATAAAGACTATTGCATAAGTTCTCCACAAACATAATAGTGTTGCCATTCAGCGAAATAGAACACTTCAGGTTACTCTCAAAGAGGTGCGAGATAATTCTGTTCAGAAATTACATAAACAAACATACAGGTCATATGCAAGAGGAAAACACAGATAGTTTTCAAATGAATCTTATGGAGCAGCTCTCTTTTCAGTAAAATATATTTGCAGAGTGTGGATTTTACTCCTTTAATCTTTCTTTAGAGCCGTGTTACTACTGCTGAAGAAATCAGTACTGCTATGAATATATTGCAATTTTAGAAGAGAATGCACTGTATGCTATGCAGATTGCTGACTCACAATCTACTGGAATCTCCCCTCAGCCCACACACATTCAACACAACCCATAGAAAATTGAAATGTTCTGTACTGTGCTGTATATCATACAACACATTCTCTAGATTGTGACCTATTCCCTTGCATTCTGTTAATTGTTGTCAGTACTCACACATATCTACAGAATACGTGTAGTTCAGATGATGTGCAAATGATTAGAGTTTCCGAAACTGTGCAAACACAAGAAGCGGGCACACATTATATATGGGCATATGCAACTCTCAGCCACTACACTTTTCCTAGCAATGGCTATGCACAGAATGGAAACATGCCTCTGTTTATGACTTTAGTTTAGTTTAGGTAGTTCCATGGAAGTTAGAAGAACTTGGCAGTTATCAAAAATGGAGTGATAATTGTAGTGCTCTCCCTCCTCACATTTTTATATCATATTAAGTTTTAATCCAACATTATTTCTTTACTGAGTCGATAGAGTTTGATTTCACTGTACTTGACATTTCTGATTAATTAATACCCAGTATGCAGGTTAGCTAACTGTATTTCAGTTACATTCTTCTCTTATAATAACCATTAGAATAATAAGATCTCAATTTGTTGAACATTCCTAACCCTTTAATCTTGAAAAGGGAGTAATACACAATGGAACATCTTACTGTATGTAACAATGGAGCATTCAATTATGAATATACCTAGGGGAGAGATCAGGGTTGCAGGCTTTATTAACAGTAAACAATTCAAATGTTTTGAATTTTGAAAAAAACAAAACAAAACAAAAGAACAACCACCAACCAGAAAAACCCAACCATGTTTTGCAGTCAAATGGTATGATTCTTGCAGGTTGCTTTCTAACTGAGACACAGATTCTCACATTCAAACTTTGGCCATGAGAAACCCACTCCGCTTCCCAGCCCTGTAACTGTCAGCCTGAACACTCACAAGACACCCTATAATTCAACTATAAATATGCTTGGGGAGACATATAATTCAATAACACACTGACTCGTGCACAGACTGGCAATAAAACAGGCAATAAATCATTCAAGAAAGTCCAAACACACCACACAAATCTCTATAACAGCGTTACTGTAAATAAAAATAAGAACAGAAAAAAGAAGGATGCAGAATCTGTCTCTCAACTTCAAATCTATAAAAGAGAAGAATTAAGGCCGCATTGCAGGAACAAGATCCTCCGATGACTATTTTATCTATACTGGATTAAAAAATTAAAGCTACATATGTGAATATCAGTTTATTGCATCCCAGTTTAGGACCATCAACTTCTTCAGTAAATTCTTCCAAGCTTAGTTTTATGTTCATTAAAAGGTGACTCTAGACATGCAGCAATTTAGATGCCTGCAGAATGACCACCCTGCACCTTTAAGCAGGGGGTATTTGGCTGGTTGGCCGAATGAAGGGAACTGTGCTTTATGGCTGGCGGGGTGGGGGGGAGGTAGATAAAAACTGCTGCAAAAGGGTCCATGTGGCCACTGACTCATTGCCTGGGAATGAGGGGCAGCCTTGTGCTTTAACCCTTCCTTTTGCAGGGAGCAGGCTGAGGCAGCATTTGTTCTACAAAACATTTTGAAAGCATGCCTGAACGTACAGATGATGGAAAAAACAACTGCTGTGGTTAAATGGTTAAAAGCCAGCCCTCCCGCCATTATTATAGCCCTCCTCTGAGGGGGGAAGGGGGATAAATGGTGAGGTCCTTGCAATAGATTTTCTGGAGGTATCTGGATGGAAAAAGAGGGGGAGCTGGTGGAAGCCCCAGGGTAAAAACAGAATAAACCAGGGGTTACCTGCACTGTACACTTATCTGCTGGGTAGTCCCAGACATCTAATAATAAAGTTGCGGGCAGATTAAACCCATATCAATTGTCCCAGTCTTTCTTTTGGTATAGACAGACAAAGCATTTTCACCAAACAAAAGGGAAAGTAATCCTTCCTGTGACGGGTTGGATCACAGAAACCCCCTTGGGAACTACCAACTGAGACTACCTCTAAGCAGCGCCAGCCCACATTTTGGCACCTGAGACGGGGAGCTCAAATGATGCCCCCATATCCTCTCATTTGGGCCAAAACTTTGAAAGGTCTCAGTTCTGCCTTCTTCCTGTTCTACTCCTCTCAAGGTACTGCTCTGCTACCTACCCCAATAAAGGAGAACTGACAACTTAAAATGCCTTGTTCAAAAATTTTAAGTAACACTTAACTTTCAAACGCCTGAACAGCAAATGGAACTTTTTTTTGTCTGCATCGTAAACACCAGCATTTTTATCTGTTTCAATAATCAAAGTGGTGCTTTCCATGCCTTCCTGGTTGCAAAGATTTGAACTGCTTCCTGAAGGTCCACAGTCTGGGCCAGCTCATGCTCTATTGAGATGGTTGCAAGGCCGACCATCCTCTCCTGTGTCATTGTGGAGCGTAGATGTGTTTTTATGAACTTCAGCTTGGAGAAGCTGCGTTCTCCACTGGCAACTGTTACAGGAAGTGTTAGAAGTATGCGCAGAGCGACAAAAGCATTTGGAAAAAGAGGATGGTCATCTTATTTGTGCACATATATTCCAGAACAGCTTTTGGAGTTGATCCTGCTGAAATGTATCTTGAAAGGGCTTTCAGTTCATCACCTAAATCACTCGCATCAATATCGTGCATGTCATCATGTGTCAATGCTGTCTCTAGTGCCCTGTATTGCTGGTGTAGGTCTTCTTCAGGTATAGTGAGGAGTTTTGGAATATCATACAACATCCCAAATATACTGCTGTGTTCCTTGAGCTGCATGAAATGTTCTTCAATTGATTGTGCAATACAATCTAGCACCTGGTTAAAAAATTCAACTTTGAATTGTTGTTTGGGGTCGCTTATGGGATTATTCTGTGCCTTGTAATCAAAATGTCTTCTTCTTCTGTGATTCTTGTATTCTTGAATGGGTGGGAAAATAGCTGCAGCGTGAAGTTCCTCTGCCAACTTCTGTGCACTCTTCAGAACGTTTTGAAATCGCTCATCTGACTGGTAAGATGGTAAGACTTTGCTTTGTCCAGTTGTTCTATTGCTCCAGATATATCAAGGTCAACACCTTGGAGTCTCTTGCTTACAACATTTATTTCAAACAGAATGTCATGTCACAACACTAAGCAACACAGAAATTTGAAGTTATATATGTTTCTGGTGATTCCATTTCCCTCTGCCACTGTTCTCCCACGAACAGTTCCTTTCATAGCATTATCCTCCATAATGGCAACTATGGCATCAACTGTCTTCCCAATTTGGTGTTTGATAAGCTTTGTCACCCCCATTCGACTTTCCCATTGTGTACCACTCAGTGGTTTCGGTGTCAGAAAGGATGTTCCCAGATGTTGCTTCAACATTTGCCATCAATGAGTTGATGCAGAGAAAAATACATAGATGCTTTGAATTACATTAAAAAATTCAGCACCTCACTAGAAGCTGATGCTGCATCACTGACCACCAAGTTCAATGAATGAGAACTGCATGAGACAAACAAAGCTCGAAGGTTTAACTCTCGGATCCATGTCTGCACTCCTCTGTTCTTTCCTCTCATGTTGGCACCATTGTCGTAGCCCTGACCTCTCATGTCAGCTATCGCAATTCCCGTATCTTCCAGCTTTTTAAGAAGCACATTTGTCATACCAGCTCCTGTAGTATCATCAATGTCAATAAATTCTAGAAAATGCTCTCTGACAGTCACCATTGCAGGGACATTTTCACTGGGTTCTGTTGTTGTTACAAAACGCACCATTAAAATCATTTGTTCCGTATGGTGTCAGGTGTGCAGTCCAGAATAACAGAGTAATATCTTGCTGACTTCAGATCTGCCACAATCTTCTGTTTGACTTTTGTTTCCAGGAACTGTATGATCTCATTTTGAATTGTTTTTTCCAAGGTAGTGGTGCGTGTACATTTCTTGGGTGGTGACTCTTCTTAGATGCTCCTGGAGTATAGCATCAAACTCAGCCACCAGCCCCACAGTTTTAAGGAAGTTTCCATTGTTTGGCACATAAAGCTGATCTGAAGTGCCACGCAGTGCTAGGTTTTGGGTTGCAAGCATTCTCACAATGACAATGAGCCTTTTCAGAACATTTTGCCAGTAAAGAGACTGATACAATCTTCTCTTGATGCTGATCATCTATGGTGGCCTTTAACCTTAGTCTCATCTCAAGCTCTTTCCACCTATGGAATGCTCTCTGGTGATTTGCTGCCTTCTCATGGCATGCCAGATTTCTATCCAGATTTTTCCAGTCCTTTGTTCCTGTTGAACCCAATGTGGCTGCAACATTAGACTGGAAGAGTCTGCAACAAAAACAGTATGCAGCATTCTGGGTTTTTGAGGACATAAGCCATGGCCTCTCCACTATGTCACCATTGGGGATTTCAAGCCAGTAACGTGTTGGATGGAAACTTCTATTTTCATTTTCTTTGAGGAACATGAAGTTTTTCACTTGCTGTGGTCCATGCAGTACAAGGAAATCCCTCAGGCTACTGCTCAAGTGGATCCACTTGATCCAAGTCCTGGATCATCTAGACTTAAGGAACTAAACTCAGCAGCAGCTGTTTCTTGCACCTCCACCACACTCTTCTCTGACCTCCAAAAGGCTCACCATGAACATTTGTTTCTATGTATCTCAGGAGAGCTCCTTCCTACTTAGATAGAAAACCTTCCTTTGCTTTCTTTCTTTTTCTGAATGCCGCCCCAGAGGGGCGTTTTCTTCTTTCACTCATGACTGCTGTTCTGTGCCAGCTATAGTGGCTCTCAACACTCAGTCGAAGGGACAAATAAGCAGACTGGCAGCAGGACCTGAGCGAGGGAAGATATCAGCGTCTTAAGGGCCTAACTGGCTCCTACTACTTCAGTTGACTACCTTTTACCCTCAAGTAGGTTGAGGGAAGCAGCAGGAAAGAGGAAGCTCCCTGAGAAGTCCAGGCTCCTGGGGGTGCTAGAGAGGTACAAAAGAGGCTCCTCCTCGTCTCTCTCCCTGCAAGTCCTGCTGCTTTCTGTTATTCCCTCTCACCTTTTCTCCTGCCTGCCTGCCATGTCTTTTGTGCCCTCCTTCCTCCAACACAACACTCCACCATCTCTGTGCATCTAGAGCAGAGAGAATACATATGCACCAGCAGCAGACACAATTTTCTACGCTCTGGGTCCTACTGGCGCCCCTCCATAGTCTGGCACCTGAGGCGGCCGCCTCAGTTCGCCTCATGGTAAGGCCAGCCCTGCCTCTAAGCCCATTTTCCCTGGCAGCTTGGGACTTCAGAACCCTGCCTGGTTGTGCCAGACATGCTAGCCTGCTACAAACACAGACCCAGGTCTGAACCATGTCCCCCACAAGCTGCAGGCTTAACTGAAAACAGGTTCAGAAGTGTTCCTGTCTCCAGCACTCAGGTACCCAGCTCCCAATGGGGTCCAAACCTCAAATAAATCCGTTTTACCCTGTATAAAGCTTATATGGAGTAAACTCATAAATTGTTTGTGCTCTATAACACTGATAGAGAGATATGCACAGCTGTTTCCCCCTCCCCCAGGTATTAATACATACTCTGGATTAATTAATAAGTAAAAAGAGATTTTATTAAATACAAAAATTGGGATTTAAGTGGTTCCAAGTAATAACAGGCAGAACAAAGTGAATTACCAAGCAAAATAAAATAAAACACGCAAGTCTATGCCTAATACAGTAAGAAAGTGATTACAGATGAAATCTCACCCTCAGAGATGTTCCAATATGCTTCTTTTACAGACTAGCATCCTTCTTGTCTGGGTCCAGCGATCACTCACACCCCTGTGGTTACTGTCCTTTGTTCTGGTTTCTCTCAGGTATCCTTTGGGAATAGAGAGGCTACCTCTTGAGCCAGCTGAGAACGAAATGGAGGGGTACCCAGGACTTTATATAGTTTCTCTTTTGTGAGTGGAAACCTCTCCCTCCACCTGTGTAGGATCCCAGCTACAAGATGGAGTCTTGGAGTCACATGGGCAAGTCACATGTCCATGCATGACTTAGTTCTCTACAGGGATGTTCCCAGGAAAGCTCAGATGTGGACTGGCATCTATCAAGGTCCATTGTTCACCAAGTACTTCCATTTACTTGAATAACATCTTCACACTGATCAAATCTGCCTTAGATGCTTTCTACAGCAAACAGTTTAAATACAAGCATAAAGCCAACACTCATAACTTCAGATATAAAAATGATACATGCATACAAATAGGATAAATATATGCAGTAGAACATAACCTTTGCAAAGATATGTTACATGGCATATGTAGCATAAAACATATTCCAGTTATGTCATATTTACATTCATAAGCATATTTCTATAAAGCATTATGGGGTGCAACATCACACTTCTCATTTCACAAATCCGTTGTCTATGACTGCCAAAACACCCAGGAACTAATGTTCCCCAGTGCCTTGCTGTGTATGAATACAGGTTTGTATCTTCAGTCACCTCAGCTATATCTAAATTTTCTCATCAACCCTCACCTCCGGCACCATAGTGAAAAAAGCTGGCTTTCCTATTATGAAGCTTGAGAGGGAACATTCAGGTTTCTCCTGTACTTCAATGTCAATCATGATTTTTTGGTAATGGTTTTTGAAGCAGTGCTTGCAAGCAGACAGCCATTTTTTGATAGTCACCTACTCAGTTTATTTTCCCAGGCTTTCAAATCTCTGGATGTGAGAGATCTAGCTATGTCCTCCCTCCTGGCCTCCCAGATTCCTCAAATGATATTATAAGAAGTTCACACAAGGCTCCTCCTGAGGAAATGCTCTCACCAACTTATCAAGGGCTTGATTAATTTAACTTTGATTTATAAACATTAAAAACCCAGTTAATGATACCAATAAAGGAAGACTTTAAAAAGAACATAAAAACATTTTTTTAATCCTTCTAAAGGATATATAAAGTCCATTAAAACATCAAGGAGTCTGGTGGCACCTTAAAGACTAACAGATTTATTTGGGCATAAGCTTTTGTGGGTAAAAACCCAACTTCTTCAGATGCATGGAGGCATGGGCTTTTGAAGAAGTGGGATTTTTACCCACAAAAGCTTATGCCCAAATTAATCTGTTAGTCTTTAAAGTGCCACCAGACTCCTCGTTGTTTTTGGGGATACAGACTAACACAGCTACCCATCTGATAAAGTCCACTGGGGTTAAAGGCATATCCCCATTTTTCCATAAAGGAGTCAGACTGATTTTTATCAAATATTAGCAAACATGTTTTTCATTAAGAATCTCAGTCATGCTTTAACTAAGGATTTTATTACATGTTTTAGAAAACATGAAATGTTTGTCCCGAAGGAGAGCTAGGCATTTCCTTATCATTCCAGGTGATAATAGCCACTGAACAGAGGCCTAGGGCAGAATGATCTGGTCAGGATGGAGGAAAGGATATGGAAGAATTTATTTTTAAAATAAAATTTAATTATAACTAATCTGGGCTGGTTGATTTACTAATGGCCCAAAATCTGTAGTAACTTCCGCACAAGTAATTATGGGGCCAGATTCTCACTGATCCCATTCCCTTCAGATCTCATTTACTTGAACAGAGTCACCCTGATTTACAGCAGTTGAGAATCTGGCTCACTATCTCTACTCCTTCTCAAACAAACAATCAAGACCAGATTAACTACTGAACACAAGAGATGATCATGCAGTTCCTCCTCTTAATGCTTTAGGGGTAACAATAGGCCCTGTTTTGCCATCAATTTTTAACCAGAGTTTCCTATTGAATTAAAGAAAGAGTTCTGCTTAAAATCAGAACTCTCTCATAGCACCAGCTAAGGTTCTAAACCATTAAAGGACTCCCATAAGAATGATTTAGCAAGCCTATTCTAATACATCATTTAATATTTCTACCGCTCCCCTTCCTGATCTCCAGGATCATTTAAAAATGACATAATTTGAGCTGTTGAAAGGCAGTTGGGAAAAATGAGGATACATTTGTCCTTTCGGCATAAATATTAGCATACGTAAATTGACTATCCTTGCAGCTCAACCTGTCGGAGCAGAAAAGCACCTCTCTGAAAACCAGGCCACTTTTATTTAATTTAATTTTGGATTTAAATTCCTTAATTTAGGCACCCACATTTGAGAATTTTGGCTAATGTTTTCAATTGGGCTGCAATACAAAGATGTCTGTTACCATATCTCTAACTTTCATTTGATAATAGATTTAGAAAATTTAAAAAAAATAAAAAATATCTTTACTCTCAAAATAACTAGCAATATTGGATTGATAGCAGTTTTCTTTTTTTCAATAAAATTCAAGTTTTAATAGGGTGACAAGGTGCCTTTATATTAAGAACTCAACTTAAACAATATACATCTACATCACAGGACAATCATACTGGCAATTTACTATTTTCAAACTCATTTTTTCCCTTTAATAAAAGCTCTAGCCCAATAACAAGGTGGTAAACCTTTTCTAAAGGCATTAGGGAAAAGCACCCTTTAGCTATTTCAAGTCCTTTAAATCCTTAACTATTTATGCTCCCATTTAATTTTTGATCCTTAAGCTACATTCTCCAGAAATAAGAGATGTAACCTGTCTGCTGATAGTCTTTAGGCCCAATCAATATTCTCCTGGTAGCTTGAACGTTTTCATTGATTCTTAGACTGACACAGGATTTGCAGCATCCACTACCAATGATTCATCTGAAAAATAAATAGCTATTTATTCCTACTTGGAAACCTGCATTTGCATTCAAACTGTAAACTTGGGCACGCTAACAATGTTAAGAATCTATTTAGCCTTGATGTGTGTGAGAATTATGTTTCATATAATTTCTGTAGGCTTATTTAAGCCATTCAAGAGGAAAACTTGTATTAAATTCCATATCCTTTTGGCTACTAAATACAGTCTGGTTTTTACTTTTTAACCCTTGTAATTCTAACTGCCATCATTGAACAAATTCACTCTCAGTGTTCATTCATCTAGTTTTGTTTCTGAACGAGACAGCAAATCAATATTATAGACAAAACTAAAGCTTCAGAGAATTTTTCCTCTAAGTCTGTCTGCTGCGTCCATCCTAATGTTGACCTGGGAACTTATGGAAGAGCAGCAGAGAAAATAAGCAAATACTAAGTTCTCCAGTTTCAGATTAACAGCCGTGTTAGTCTGTATTCGCAAAAAGAAAAGGAGTACTTGTGGCACCTTAGCGACTAACCAATTTATTTGAGCATAAGCTTTCGTGAGCTACAGCTCACTTCATCGGAAGTTCTCCATCACTGTAATATTGGAGGACCTAATTTTTTATTTAACCTTACAAACATTCCTGTCGTCTTATTATTCCCCTTTTACAGTTGAGGAACTGAGGCACCTAAAGATGACGTGATTAGATCCAAGGTGATCTAGGATGTCTGTGGCCTGATGTCATTGGTAACTCCTTGCTGCAATATTATCAGTGTCCTGCATAATGTTTCCATTGGAGCTCAAATTGCCATGTTCTGCATTTTATAATGACCTTATCGATCATAAAGAAGTGGCAGTTTTGTATTCAAGTGATTATATATCAGCAACAAAAATAGGGACCTTCCAGTACATAATAGTATTAGTAGCTAATAATGCAGTCAAAATGATATGTATACAGTGAGGAAGGAGGGAATGAGGGAGGAACCATTTGACTCTACTCACAAATAATCTTTATTTTAAAAGGAGAAAAATTCCTTGAACATATATTTACATAATAATTGCCCAGGCTTTTGGGAGTTCATTTCAAACCTGATTATGGGGAGTAAAGAAAATTGCTTGTTAAAGTTGCTAGTGGAGCTGTGCAAAAGAATCCCCATCAATACTGAAATCCAGGCAAAAAGCTTAGCCTGGGGTTTCAGTTTCAATGGAAAAGTGAAAGCTCTCTGTGGTTTTGAAGAATATAGAGTTCTGTACCCGATTCTTGCCCATCTGAGGACACCCTTTCCATCATAGTTTCCTTCCTCCAGCAGGCACTTTGCATTTAAAAAAATAAAACAAAAACATTTTATGGCCTGTCCATGGGGCTAGGGATCTTTAACTCTCCTACTCAGCTCCAGAAGTTTATATTGACCAGCTGGTCCATTCCCTCCGCAATCTTCAAAGGAGGGTATTTTGGGGGGTGAGGAGGGAATAGAAGAGGGTTTTATTTATTAATATTTCTGGTCATTTACAACAAAACATTACATTTACTGTGAGATTACACAAATATATACCTTATTATAATATTTAAGAGCAGATTGTAAAGTAAGTGTGGCTTGTTATGTCATTATCCTTTCACCTATTCTCAGATTAATTCAACCAAATCATAACTTGATATATGTATATTTAACCATTTATATTAACATTTTAAAACCTTTATTGGGATGCTGACTGTTTTCCTGAGGGAGGAGGGAAAATCTTAGAGGATCGGAAATATGGAAAAATAGAGGGGGGAGAGGGCATATAATTCAATTGTTGCCCTCTGTGTATGCCCTTCTTGACTGTTATTGTTCCTATAAAAATAAGATTATGTCCATATCAAATCACTTCAATGATTTTAGTATTCCCGTTGAATTGTTTTCCTGTGCAAGGTGTATATTACTTTTATCCGTTTTTTTGAGAATTTGCCTGGCACTGTTCTCACAATATATTAAGTCATCCCTTATTGTTCTACTAATAGTTTATTACAATGACCTACTACTGTTCAAATTCTTTTTTAATTATTATTTATTTCAGAATGGAGTTCCAAAATATTTCTACCCTCCAGCATTCTCATATCATGTGTATGAGAGAGGGTCCTAGGTCTCTGTATTTATTGTACAGAGATGGAGAAACATTCTGAGAACTAGAGTGTGCAATTTCATTCATGCCTGGTCAGTATTGGAGCTAATATTTATAGTCTGTATGATCTCATTGGATTCATTTTCTGTTATTTCATATTTACAGTTTGCAATCTAATCTAATAGCATTATTCAGTTTGTCTTTTAAAAACAGCCATGAATTTAAAAGCTCTAGACATAACCTAAATCTCTGAAATTTGGAGCCCTTGGTATGAAATCATCTAAAGCGGTTAATTTTGAGGATTCCTTTCTTCTCTGATAGTATTTTTTTTAATAAAACAACCAGTTTAAGCTCATTTTGCACTTAGTAGTCTCTCTCTTCTTCTTTTACTATACTGCCTACATGTGTTTGTTTTAAGGGTTGTCCATCCCTGAAGAAATCCCTTTGCTTATAATGGTGATATTTGCCCCAATGTCTAAATACTTAGTGTGAAAGCACTATTATTTTTAATATTACTGAGATCTGCTCTTTCTGTTTGGTCAAATGTCTCACATATGCCCAATTAATAACTGTTCTTTTAAGTAACAAGTGATGTTTCATGGGTGCCAGCATTTTGGAACTTGGGTTTAAGCACATCATTATATAATGAGATCATGTTTGCTAGTTTCTGTTCTCTCTCTATCCACGATGGATTCTCTCCATTAGAGATCAGCTGCAGCACTACTATGATTTGTTTCAGAGTAGCAGCCGTGCTAGTCTGTATTCACAAAAAGAAAAAGAGTACTTGTGGCACCTTAGAGACTAACCAATTTATTTGAGCATAAGCTTTCGTGAGCGAAAGCTTATGCTCAAATAAATTGGTTAGTCTCTAAGGTGCCACAAGTACTCCTTTTCTTTTTACTATGATTTGTGCCACCCTAGAGTATTTCTTGAAATGTGGCAGTGCCCAGGCCTCCCACCTCCAATGGACATCCCAGCCATTCCATTTTGATATTCTTGGTTTGCAATTTGAGCATAGAGTTTTTGAATAACTTTTTAGAACTAGTCATCTTTTAAATACCTTTGGAGCTGAGGCATACGATCTCTGATTGAGAGTAACTCACTCTGTACCCACTTCCTGATGAAAGTTTCAATTATTTCTTCTAATACTGACAAACTTTTAATTTTATTTTGTATGAAACACATAAGACCATCAGCATATAATGAAACTGTTCTTTATTACCAATACACTTATTTCCTGAATTTCTGATCTTTTGTGCAAATGGTTTCATAAATAAATCACATAACAAGGGTGATAAGTAACATACTTATTTTGTTCCTCTCTATAATGGTATTGGCTCAGTTTTTGCAACATTTCCAGAAATACATGCTTTAGGATTTGTATAGATTATTTTGATCTGCTTCTGAAATTGTCTCCCTGAACCATGTTTCTCCAATATTATGAATGAAAATGGGTTCTCCAAGTCAAATACATTGAAAATGGGTTCTCCAAGTCAAATACAGATGCAGAGAAGGCAAGCACTTTACTAGTGCTGTATCACACTTTTTGCTTCGTTTTTGGTGCACCAGTTTAGGCATTATTGTCAGCATCGGAGTCAGAATCTTACTGTTTATATTTATTAATAAGATAGGTTTGTAACATGCTGGATCCAGTAAGTCCTTATTGGGTTAAGGTATCAAAACTATATTTGCCTGTTAGAAGGTACCCAGAAGACTGAAATGCACTCTAACAAGGGAATTACCTGTGTTTAAAACATTTTATAGGATTCATAGGTGAATCCATCTGGTCCAGGACTCTTTCCTGATTCTAAATGATGAACTAACTATCTGTTCCAGTGTTATCGGACCATCTAGCACCTGTCTTTCATTGTGAGAGAGTCTGGGTAGTTTAAGATCCTGCAGTATACTCGCTCCCAATATTTTCCACAGATACGTGTCTGTTTGTATCTATTTCCTGGAGAAATATTCCACTGGTATTTTGTTAACCCATTTGTTTTATTTGGAGTGCTCCATTTTTGTCCATAAGGTATGGTATGGTATCGCTGTTCTGATCCTTCTGTTTAGAAATCAATCTGGCTAGTACTCTGCCCGACTTGTTCCCCCATTTGTAGAACCTTAATAGGCAAACAGGAGAGCTGTCTGGTTTCTTAAATGAGCAGTACTTCCAATGCTGTTTTCACATTCTTAATCTCTGTGAGCAAGTCTGTTAGTAGTCATATAAAATATTGCTTCTGCAAATCATAAATTTGTTCCTCTAAGTCAGTCTGCTTTGCCTATGATTTTTTTTCCTATATCTGTCATGAGATATTATGTCCCCTTGGCCTCCCAGCTAGTTCCCAGGGATATATCCTGTAAAGGATTGTCCTTAATATAATTATCAATATGGTTTTCCACTTTATTCATGAATTCTTTGTCTTTTAGTAATATATTACTAATTCTCCAGCTTCTTTCTCTTAGTCCTGAATTGGATTTTATTTTTAAGAAAACAGGTGCACGGTCA
The DNA here is from genome assembly GCF_965152235.1 of Eretmochelys imbricata. NCBI lineage: Eukaryota > Metazoa > Chordata > Testudines > Cheloniidae > Eretmochelys > Eretmochelys imbricata. Next base: position 61,173,975 of record NC_135581.1, read on the forward strand.
GAGATCTGTATCATTCCAATTCTAACATTAAGGATTTCAGGTCAGAGACATTTTGATATCAGAATTAATTCTATTTTACTAGGTGTTTTGGCAGTTTCAGAGAAAGAAGTGACATCCTCCCCTGCAAAAATATCCCCCAAAATAGCCATCATGTCCTGCTCTTTACATGCTGATTCCAGTATTTGAGCTTTCTGAGTGTGAGCTTCTTGCCCAGTTGGTTAGAATCTCTGGTGAAGAGCTTTGTGCAGTTCTACACAGCTGCTCCTGCTTTTAGCTGAACACCATTTTCAGCATAGTCAGGTACAATTCAAGCTCTCTCAAGAATTAGCAGAGATTTATTCTTTGTGCCAGTTTATCCCTTAGGGTTTCCTAGGCAAAGACTACCACTTGTGTCATATCAAGCATACTGATTTTGTGATGTGGACTAAATGATGATTGGGATTTAAAGAGAGATCACAACCAATTTAAAAGGAAGCCAATTTAAAAGAAAATTCCTAAAGGTGACAGTTCCAGAAATTTACTTTAAAATAAAGCCATTGCTTTCTAGACCATTTCACTTAACTTTGTTTCTAACCCAAAGGGGACTTACACTTATTTCAAGACACTTTAAAAACATGCTTTGACTTAAGATCTATCTTCTATGACAGATTGTTTGCCAGGTTAATTTAGGGCTATATTAAATGGTTACTGTGAAACCCTTGGATTCTGTAATCACTGGGCATTTCTTCTGAGTTCATCAGAGCACAGCCCTGCAAGCAACACACCATACTCAAAAGGACCCCTAAGTCTGCGTTCCCTTTGAACCAAGAACCCAACACCTTTCCTTCACCACCTCCCTTTTAGAGGCTGAAGGTTGTTTCCTCTTTCTGGAATGACCTGCATGAACTTCTCAAACAGCAACCTAAAACTCAAGTAGTGTAGTTACAAATAAGAACACAGAGAGATGATCAAATTAATGCTGAATAAATGACTTACTGGTCAGAAACTTCATTAGCGCTCATCTCAATGGGTTTACCTTAACTTTAATTACTGTGAATTAAAAAAAAGACATCATATTGCTAGTGGGTCCCTCTTTCTCCATTCATTAATGGAGCTACTAGCAATATAATGTCTTTTTAATTCACTGTAACTGAAGCTAAGGTGAACCCACTGACCCACTGTGTTGCATAAGCGTAACAAAGAAGAATTTACCTTAACTTGCTGAAAAGTAGCTCCAGAAAGACATGCTTTAGCCAAATAAAAGTTATGACATACATGCACAAGATATTGGGCTCAATTCAGAGGTGACAGGGTGTAATTTAATGGCCTGTGATGTACAGAAGGTCAGACTACATGATCTAATGGACCCTCTGGCCTTAAACTATGAATCTATGAAAATAGTATTAGATCAGAGCGTGAAAAATAAGAGATTGTGTTTTGTTGCTTTCATACTGCACACTAGCTGAGGCCTGGCCTGACAGGAGAAGTTAACACCTGGAGGATAGAATTGGGGAGGTAAACAGATCATTAGCACAAATGTTTTATTTTCAGCCTAAGTCAAATAAGTAAATAGGACAGCAGGCTAAAAAAGACAGATTGTCTGAGCCAGCTAAGATAAGAAGGAGAACACCCAGGGGACCACTTACTAACAAAGGACAAGGTAATTTAGGAAAGTAGAGATGATGTAAAGATCAGGTTTTACATGAATAGCACATGGACAGAGCATGCTGTACAGGAATTGGTTCCTGAAAAGTAACCAAGCCAATCATGAAGAACAACATGCAATGTAATGTATATAAAGGAAGGGGATTTCCACTCCCTATGCTTGAGTCTGATCAAATCAGTGTAGCTTTGCTATATGCTAGATAGAGGAACCCGAGTGACAAAATCTGGAGTCAAACTGAGTTTTTTTATTCCAGAGAACTGGATTAAGTGTTCTCCCAGAACTGGACAAGGTGTTCTGGACAAGCAGAGTGGAAAAGGTCTCGGAGGGAATCCCAACACACACTAAAGTATTCCTCCAAATCTGCTGCAGATGCACATATATTCTATAACTGAATTTTACTGGCTATCTGAACTTCATGAAAAATATCAAAAAGGATGAATTATTAAAATAAACTGGTTTATAGTCAACAATACCACCAAGTTACGGTTCATGTGTGGAGTCTGCTACTCTCAAGAGACTACAATGCAAGTGTGGAAATCAAAGTACTATAGCAATAGCATTCTTCATTTCCCTTCACCAGGTAGACAAAGTAACAACATGGAATCGGTTCTAAATATATTACAGGAAACAAAACATTGGAAGGGCTCAGTTCTAGAGGCGCTTACATCATTACCGTAGTCTCTTCACTACAGATGTAGAACACCTTGTCAATATTATTATTTGTATTGCAGTAGTGTTTAGAGGCCCAGCTACTGCACCAACACACAGAATAAGATTGCTAACTCAGCAGGGTAGAGTTAGCAATCTAACTGGAGACGGGACACAAGTGAGATGGGGAAAATGACTGTGATGGAAATATGGTCACATGTTATTAGAGATGACTTGCACAAATGCATGATTTCTAAAGGGAATATGTTTTCAAATGTTAAAATAAAGTCAGCTATCATCAACTGATTCACAGTAAAACCATCGTTGATTGGCTGATTTCTTGTGGGCATTGCAGCAAAGGTGGGTCTAGAAGAGGGGTTGGAAGGAGGAGAGGGCTTTATGGATTACTTCAGGGAGCATGTTCCAGGTATAAAGAGGATTGCAGAAGACAACACAGACCATTGTGGAGGAAGCTGATAAACAGGCAAATGCTAGCTTTATTGGCAGAACAGAGAGGCAGGGAGGATAAATGGCAACAGGCAAGAGAGGGGAAAAAAAGGGAAGGGCCTTGATGCAGAGTAAATGACCCAAGTAACTTGTGCTGTGGAGCAGCATATCTGGTCTTCCATGAAGCCTAAGCCCTGGTGTACACTAGGACTTTAGGTCGAATTTAGCAGCGTTAAATCGATGTAAACCTGCACCCGTCCACACGATGAAGCCCTTTATTTTGACTTAAAGGGCTCTTAAAAATCGATTTCCTTACTCCACCCCGACAAGTGGATTAGCGCTTATATTGGCCTTGCCGGGTCGAATTTGGGGTACTGTGGACACAAATCGACGGTATTGGCCTCCGGGAGCTATCCCAGAGTGCTCCATTGTGACTACTCTGGACAGCACTCTCAACTCAGATGCACGATTGTCTGCCATTGCTCTGACGCAGGGAGGGGCGACTGACGACATGGCTTACAGGGTTGGCTTACAGGGAGTTAAAATCAAGAAAGGGGGTGGCTTTACATCAAGGAGTATTTCAGGCAGGACTTCACGGAGGGTTCCAATAAGAAATGGTGCACCTAAGTTATTGTTCTTATTGGAACAAGCAGGTTGGTCTGGCCTCTGATTGATACATGGCTAGATTTACCTTGCTGCACCTTCTCTGTGAGTGACTGCAGTGTGACCTAGAGGAATGAGTCCCCTAGACGGAGGGTGGGGGGAGGGGGTTGCAAAAGAGTACAAAACATATCTGGTCTATTTCTTGTTTTGATACACTCCATCTATCTTTTACATCTTTGGCTGGCAGCACATGGTGCAGAAGGACTGCATGCCATCCACATCTCATGGCTGCTCGGCAGAAGATGGTACAAGAGGACTGCTAGCAATCCGTATCGCCTGCCTGCTCACCATAAGATGGTTCAATAGGACTGACTGCAGGATTAAAGAGAATGACCTGATCAAGTCACTCCAAATTTAGTCCCTGCGCCCATGTCTGCCCAGGCGCTCCTGATCGACCTCACAGAGGCGACCAGGAGCACCTCGGACATGACGATGACGGCAACCAGTCCTACTGTACCGTCTGCTGCCACAAGGCAAGGGGTTGCTGCTGCTGTGTAGCAATGCAGTACCACATCTGCCAGCTCCCAGGAGACATACGGTGACAGTGAGCTGAGCGGGCTCCATGCTTGCCGTCTGCACAGGTAACTCAGGAAAAAAGGCGCAAAACGATTGTCTGCCCTTTCTTTCACGGAGGGAGGGAGGGAAGGGGGGCCTGACGACATGTACCCAGAACCACCCACAACAATGTTTTATCCCCATCAGGCATTGGGATCTCAACCCAGAATTCCAATGGGCAGCGGAGACTGTGGGAACTGTGGGATAGCTACCCACAGTGCAACACTCCGGAAGTCGACGCTTGCCTCGGTACTGTGGAAGCACTCCGCCGAGTTAATGCACTTAATGCACTTAGAGCATTTTCTGTGGAGACACACACACTTGAATATATAAAACCAATTTCTAAAAAAACGACTTCTATAAATTCGACCAAATTTCGTAGTGTAGACATACCCTAAGTAAATAGAACGCATAAACTCTGCATGGACCTAGTCCCACAGCCCACTGAAATCAATGAGTCTTTCCATTTACTTTAGTGAGCTTTGGATCAGGACTTATATGATCTCAGATCCAAGATAATCATTGACTAAAGTTCTACATAAGTTAACCGAAATATCTATAGCTTTGGTATCACCTTAATTAAAAGTATGACCAAAATATTGTGGGTCACAAACCAGTTTTTTCCCCAGAAAACAGTATATTAGCAATGCACTGCATGAGATACTAATAAAATACAACATTTCTTATTGAAAGCCTGAAAGTTTTAATGTTTCACTTTTACATAATATAGAAAAAACACACTTTAAAGGTCCTGAAATTAAAATTCTAAGTGTGCTAGACAACTGCAATCTAGCTCAATGGACAAATGTCAATGGCCATGTTGTTTCATTGATGGGAATTTGCAGGGAAAATATAAAAATCTTATGAATCATTTAGTTAAAATTGATAATCTTCTTAGATTTTGTGTGGTTATCAATAGCAATATATCACAGGAAATTTAGCATCCTATTTCATTGGTTATTGCAGTCTATTCTATTTGTACTGTGTACTTCAGGTGAAATGTCACCTTGGAGCGGAGAGAAGCCTAGCAAAGCAATCAATCAGTCTTTCTAAGAAACTATCAATACCAGTAGGTTAGATAACTGCACAAAAATTATATGTTGTATGCACACACGAGCGCACACATACACGCATTCTTGAAAAAAACAAACAAACCAGAAGCTGAGATGGCCTTTTCTAAGCAGAGTACGAAGCTACTAAAGAATATATTTGCCTGGCCCTCACTTCTAGTTTCTGAAAGCAGCTGGTGCTCTGAGCAGTGCAGCAACAGTGGGCCAGATCCTGGTCTCCGTTTCATCAGTTTAAATATGGAGTAACTACACTAACTTCAATAAAACTACTCAAGATTTACACAAGTGTCACTGAGATCAGAAGCTGGCTCAGTGTGTTCACTCCTTGGAGGAAAGCGAGTGCCTTCACTTGAGTCACAGAGGTACCCCCAGTCAATCATAGAAAAGCACTGATGAGCTCAGGAGTCCAGTCCAGTCCCGCTTAGCTGATGCGGAACCCCAAGAGTGGTGTGATTTAAGATAAAAAAGAAAGAGGGGGGTGGAGGAGCAGTGAGGTCTTAAAAAGAGGATAGCTATTACTATAGATAAAGCATAGCTATTTTAGCACTTGGCCTTTTGTCACAGGCCTTCTGCCACTGCTTTGATTTCAAATATAAAAAGTTCCTTAGAAGTACTAGATTTGTTTAAGATGGGCTCAGTCTCACAAGGTGGTGAGCACTTTGGCCCTAGCCCAGCAAAGCTCTTAGACACGTGCTTAATTTTGAGCAGGTGAGAAATTTCACTGACTTCAATTAAATAGGATAGTTATTAGGCCAACATTGCAGAGCTGTTAAGGACAGAGACATCTTCAAAGGATTAACTGAAAACACAGTCAGAAAACATGCAAATGTGGCCTCTTTTTGTAACTAGAGAACTGAGACTGAAGATCTCAAATGATGTAAAAATATTGTGTGTAAAATCACTACGTGAAAACCACATTCTAAATTAACGAGGAGGAAAAATGGAAAAAGGATACATTTAAATACTGAATCTTTAATTTCTTCAAGGTCCAACTGCAAATAAATATTTAATGAGAGATCAAATTGTACATTTAATTTTGCTTTGTAAGAAATTATGTGGAATGTTCATATGCCCAGGGGAATACAGAAACAAAGTTCAAAAAATGCTGAAATGTAATGAACTTTGCCGTTTACACCTATTGTACATTGGAGGGGGTGGTATATATTTGACTATACTCCAATGGCCAAGTTTTCACTTGAGTTCAAACTAACCTCCAATATTGCACTCACAAAACAATGCACACATTTTGTACCTTTCAGGGCACAAACTACACAATTTGTCCAACAAAATGTCCATTTTCAGTTGTGTAGATGGCAAAGTATGGCATGCACAGTATCAAAGATCACACCTGAACATCAGGTCATAAATGTGTCAGATCTATCATTTTAGTATGCCCCTCCCCCTTTCTCCAAGGCATTCTGGCACCCTCAGAAGCCATATTTCCATGGGGTCCCCACTGACAACTGACGCAAACTTATCTTAAGCAGTGGGTGTAACTAAGATGTCTGGAATTACCTGATGCTATAGCTTCACAAAGATTTTTTAATGGAATAACAAGATTTAAGCTTATGATATTCCCTTAACTTTTAATGATTACAAGTCTTCCACCTCTTTACAACACATGCTGCAGACAAGACTTTGGCTTAATCTCTTTGTTTATCCACCTTACCCTTAAATTCCTCAAAGACTGTCAGTCACCAACATCACTATCTCCATCTGATCCAGGATTAACCACTGAGCATCCTTTCATGATTTTTATACATGGAGAGAGATCTTGACTACACTGCTACAGAAAACAATTCAGTGACACAATGACAACTTGGTATCATGTTCCCATTCATATCAATGCGCTTCATATTACCATAATCTAATTTAGACCTCAAACTGACTGAAGCAGTGGATAGTGGGAATTGGAGCAGTTTTTATGTAGTATCTCAAATAAGTGAAAAGAAAACTGTTTAATGATGCACATAACTGACTCATCAAGTGAAGACTAGTGAAAAGGGAAAAACATTTTGCTTGAGAAAGGACTGAAGTGTTGTTGTGACTGTTGTTGCTGTATTTGCAGTTGTTGCTCTATTTTCTACTTATGGGCCAAAGCTGGTCCCATTGATGTCTTTGAGAATTTTGTCTTTGATGTCAATGGAATAAAGTTTTGGCCATATGCATCTTCTCAGCCATACCTGCCTATTACCAAGTTACCACAGTTGGTGATGGATTTAGGTGTAGACATGGAGAAGGCTTCACTCTGTCACCTGCCAGTCAGAGCACTCTCCCCAGTTCTGTTTGATTCTAGCCTCAGCACATATTGAACTCCCTAGCTGTGCTCCTTCTTTTCCTGCTTTCAACGCCATCTCCTGTATTCCCAGTCAGGGAGAGGCATCATAAAGGGCACCAAGACCTGAAAACAGGTAAGAGGATTTCACTCCAAACCTGAGCAGGTCAAAGGAAGGAAGGAAGGAGACAAGGTGGGTTGTTAGCATATGAGAGTGTGTGAAACCTGTCCATAGGAGGGTGACAGGGCCCAATAGGAGTTTATGTATTTCACAAAGGTCTAGCATAGCGGTGGAAGAGCAAACTATATTATATTCTGATGTATCAGAGTCATTCCTGTGCTGTCAAACATTGCTTAGGGCACAAACAAGGCTCTGCCTATCCTGGGCAGCTTTTTGTATGCCCGCTACATTAACTCTAACAGATTTTACTTCTTTCAGCTGGCCCCAGGCAAGTGTACCTCCAGCTGCCCACTGGCATGCCTTCATGGCAGATGTTCTGGCTTCATTCTTAACACATTCCAAATGTTTCTACCTTCTTTACTGGGGAATTTTGGAGAGAAGGGACTGTTGAACATGCTGATGAATCTCTGCATTGGTTATAAATACTGATATTATATAAATACATATGTTATTAATCTGATTTATGGATCAGATTAATTGCCAGCTAAATTCTGATTCCAGAATCTCTATCACTGATGTAAGTGGGGTTATAACATTCACAGTAGAAATAACACAGCTTGATTTTCAGATATCACAATCTTGTTTTGACTTGTGTGCTAAGGAACTATGGAAGTCTGGCGGGAGCAATGATCATGATGGACAAAAGTTCATTTTTATGTTTACTTTTCTAGAAGGTAGCACCTTAACATTTACCCTGTCATTAATCGAAGGTGAATTTATTAAATGGAATCGAATGGTACATTTCTTCTAGCATTATTTTTACTTTTTAATTTTACTTTTCAAAAGAGACTTTGGATTTTTGAAATCATACCAGTCAAAGAATTAAGTTTTTGCATGGACTCTACTGGCTGCACTTTCCTTCTGGGTACTATTCCCTTGATATCACAAGAATAAAGATACTTATCTCCCTTGTAAGTGTGGTGTCCTAGTGTAATGGGTATGAAGAACACAATATTTACAGCAAATTGCACTTTATTGTGTTATAGTTTTAAAATATCTTACTTATGTGATTGCCCCATAGCCCCTTTATCAGAAGAGAAAGTCTTTAACCCTCCCTTATTTCCATCCCTACACATAGTACATTACACAGTGTTTACTGTGGTAAGGAGCCAAGAGGTGGATCTCTACTTACATCTAATATTTCTGCAGATACATATTAAGTTATTGACACCAGGAGTCAAATTCTCCACCACAGAGCCCAAGTGATGCGACTCATTCTCTTACATGAGCCATGAAATGGAAGCATCTATAAAGGTGATATGTTGCCATTCAACCTTTCTATTTATTTACATGGCTTCTGCAGAAGAATTGCTCCTCTAACACGACACACACATTTCAGTGTAACTCAGTGCAATATACTCCCAGGTTAGTAAGTTCTATATTGTGCCATTTGGGCAAAGTCCCACAGTGGGGATAGTAGGCAGCTGCACAATACCCATGGAGGGAGATTCCACATGCGCAGTCACGGAGCATACTGTATGACAGACCTTTGTGAAGTGCAGCTTACTCATACATGGCTACAGGTGGAGTCAGAGGTTGGCTCCATGGCTCTGCCTACCATTCCCTTTTCTCTCTGGATCAATCTGCACCCTAAAGGGAGCAGTGCCTGCACTCTCCAGAATGCAGAGTGTGCAAATTTATGAGGCCCTTGTACAAGCCAGCCAAGGGTAGGAAGGCTGCATATGCCATTCTTCACTGTGTACTTATACAATCTGTATTTTAAACACCAGGCACAACTCCATTCCCTCATCTAGTTTTCTCTAGAATGTTATTCACAGTATGTAGACAGTGTACAGTAGCAGTTTAAGAAACATGCAGAGGAAGATTTATAAAGAAACTTAAGGGAGTTATGTTTATAGCTCTTATTGAAGGTCAGTGTGATTGGGCACCTAATTGCCTCGGGCATCTTTGAAAATGCCAGCCTAAAAGAATTTCTAGAAAATATACTCCACTTAAATGTTACTTAGTCAGGTCAGATGCTTTATTGGGACATCTCCCAGGGTACTGGTTAATCTGTAGATGATGAAGTAGTGGGTGGGTGCACTTCTGAGGGGCTGTAAGGGCATATAAGGTATCGTTCAACTTGTAACCATGGCTGGATGGTGGAAATAGGGGATCCAGTCTAAAGTGGGGTGAACTTCAGAGTACAATTAGGTGCCTGTCACTTGAAAGAGGAGAGAGAGACTGGGAGGCATGGGGGGGGGAAGAGATCACAGGTGAAGTTCACCCCAAAGTGACAGTCGCTGTTTTCTAACCTTTCCCAAAGCTTTTCTTTTGCCCAGTCTCACTATTACCTCTCACCGCCCTCCCACTTGTGATTTTATTTAAAATGTTTCTTAACAGATGTAGTCTCCTGTAGGACCAGCTGTCATATAATCTTACAACGGCAGACTTTAGTATGATGCAAACAATATGATGCCCTAATTCTGCACCTGGATCTTCTAGTGCAATCCCAATGCAGAAGTAAGACTTATGGTCAGACCTTCACTCTAAAATAGTAAGCAACACTGAGAAGTTTCAGTTGTAATTTACAATGCCAAGACTTAAGATAAGACAACAAAAGTTTATGAAAGCCAGGAAATGTTGGTTCCGGTTTAAAAAAAAAAACAAACAAAACAGGTAGTTTACTCCATTTATTTGGATTGCAAAGACAGAAACTTACCTTCCCTAGCCAGTAATGACTTTAAGCAAGAATGGTCAGGAACGGGCATACCATATATAAGACTGACAAGATGGGTAAGATAGTCCAATAAAAGATACTAACTTCTGTTGGTGAGAAAGACAAGCTTTCAAGCTTACACAAAGCTCTACTTCAGGTCTGCAACAACACTGCAGATATAAGGCTGGTCATGCATTTCCAGCTCCAGAGCTGGGATGTCCAAACACAGCTCGAAGTGCACATGGCTTACCTATGAAATACTAATTCCAGAAGTTGGGAGAAGTTAAGGTCAGGCTCCAACAACCAACCATTTGTGTAATCATTAAACGAATGACAATGCATGACCCACAAAATAAAGATGGAATATATCCATTACTTAGGTCAACGATTCTCGGTGGCACTTCGGCGGCACGGTGTCCTGTGGGCACACACAACTGCTCCGGCGGGCACCACTGCACCCATGGGCACCGCGTTGAGGACCCCTGACTTAGGTAATTTTTATACAGAAATCCTTTATAAAACCTGCAGTCTGTTAAACATTATAAAGAAATGAATCAAAGGCAATTTCAGCAGCCATTTTGCTGTACAATTAAATTAAAATTGACAGGGGATTAACTGCACAACATAGATTCTGTTTCAGAGCAGGATGTGTAATAGGAATATTACAGAAAAATGACTACAATGTTGTGTGTAAATTTGCCTAATGTACAAAAAAGCAGCCACAATTTTCTGCAGATACTAAAGGCAGTTTGACAGATTTCAATTAAGGAGATAAAAAAATAAAACTGTACATTCTCACAAGAAAAATGCATTGTGAGTGACTTATTAAATACTAGAGTTAGATAAGTCCTCTGGGAAGTTTAATACATTTATCATTGTTTGCCAGTCTTTCACTTTCACTTCACAATTTTGACTTGCATCTGAGAAATTACATCAGCAACTGTGCATTAAAAAAAGTGAAGAAATTAAGCATTGTGTTCGTGTGTGCATCTGGGCACGACAGAGTTTTAGATCATTTGACATCAGTTTGAAGTTCTAGCTGCTGGGGTTCAGTTGTGCAGCAGGGACCTACAACTGGGATGTGAACTGTAATGTCTCAAATGTAGCAAATTTAGGAAAATTCAAAGAGGAAGATTCTGTGATGTGTCTTAGAGACCCCAGCCTTGGCATGCCCTCCTGCCTACACTGTGCTCTCTACCCAAGGACTTGCAAAGAACCAGGGTCCCTTGTGCCAAGGGAGGGGTGGGCAAACTTTTTGGCCCGAGGGCCACATTGGGATTGCAAAACTATATGGAGGGCCAGGTCAGGAAGGCTGTGCCTCCCCAAACAGCCTGGCCCCCTCCCCCTATCCGCCCCCTTACTGGCCCCCTCAGAATCCCTGACCCATCCAACCCCACCTGCTCCTCGTCCCCTGACCACCCCCTCCCGGGAACCCCTGCCCCAACCTCCCGCCCGGGATCCCACCCCCTGACTGCCCCCCCCCGAACCCTGACCCATCCAACCCCCCCTACTGCCTGTCCCCTGACTACACCCTTACCATGCCAGAGCCAGCCACGCTGCTGCTCTCCCCGGCAGGAGCGGCAGGCCAGAGCGCTGGCGGTGCAGCACACTGAGGCTGCGGGGGAGGGGCTGGCAGCTAGCGACCCCAGCCGGGAGTTCAGGGGCCAGGCAGGACGGTCTCACGGGCCAGATGTGGCCAGCGGGCTGTAGTTTGACCACCTCTGTGCCAAGGGAAGTGTAAAAAGAGAGTCTCCTTAGCTGGGCTGGGAACCCTCACCATGCCCAGTTTCTACCATGGGGTTGGCCTAGTAGAAGCCACAGCCTCTTAGTCCTGGTAGCAACCTCACCCTTGTGGGCCTGCCTAACTTTTACTGGTGGGGGAAAAGGAAAAGTTCAGGCCAACACAAAACTAGTCCCTCCTGAGGTCAACAACAAGGCAAAACAAGACAAATAAACTCACTCTGAGGCACCACCTTACTTCAGGGGTGCCTGGGTAGCAGCTTTATTGGCATCCCTATGGCTGGGTAACCACATTAGTCCCTTCCTACCAGGCTTACCCCTGAGGTTTGCTGGACTCCTCCCAGAGCTGGGAGGTTTCTGGAGTAAGGGGCCTCCTGCCATTCCAGGGGCTATTCTACTTCCTCCCTTCTCAGGGCTTCCCCCTTATGTAATGCAGCTTCCTCCTTTTAAAGCCCAGCTCCCTACCATGCATGATTGATAGTGCTGGAGGGGGAGGTCTACTTTAGCACACACAAATTCTCCCAAGCCCTTTCTTTGTCAGCGTGGGGTTAACATACCCCAGCACAGGAGTTCGCTCTGATGAGATGTAAGGCTTTTAGACCCACTTTACACTGTTACAGCCTTTTAACCTTATGCCCTGTATGCTGGGTATTACTCCAAACATCAACCCCATTCTCTCTATTAATGATATTTTTAACCACTATTCCCCTCTCCACCTCACCCCAAGAAAAGTTGAATGAGACTGAAGACAAAGAAAATTTTTAAACTTATGATGAGACACCCACAAATCATTTTATAATGGTTAGTGCAGCTGGTGTTCTGTGACCTCTGCATGCTACTCTAATCACCAGTGTGTTTCACTCTTGCCCCATGCCTCCGCCATCTGTCTGTTGTGTTATCTGTTGTCTCGTCTTATATTTAGCCTCAATATTCTTTTTGTTATATATGGGCACAGTGCCGAGGCACTCAGACACCAGGTTGATGGGCACCCATGCTACCACTATACAAATAATCAGTAACAAAGAAAAGTGAACAAATGGAAAGGTAATATCAATAAATCAAAAAGAAAAGGAGTACTTGTGGCACCTTAGAGACTAACCAATTTATTTGAGCATGAGCTTTCGTGAGCTACAGCTCACTTCATCAGATGCATCTGATGAAGTGAGCTGTAGCTCACGAAAGCTCATGCTCAAATAAATTGGTTAGTCTCTAAGGTGCCACAAGTACTCCTTTTCTTTTTGCGAATACAGACTAACACGGCTGTTACTCTGAAACCTATCAATAAATCAGAGTTCTCAAAACTTATCTTTCTGAAAGGACCATTCTTTTTCAGCAAGAACAATTCTGAATAGAATTAGATGGAAATTTTTTTAAAAACACATTTTTAAATCAGAATTTGCTGCTTCATTAAAATCAAAATGTTCCATGACACTGTGTTGATTTTGACAAAATTATGTCAGAAACCAGGCAGGTGTCTGATGAGACTGTATCAACACAAGGATTCCCAGAGCTGGAAGGACGACGGAAATTCCATTTTATGTAGCATTTCAAAAGTTTTGGTTATCGTTCTGAACTGGAATAAAACCAATTTCTGAATACTCAAAATCCTCCACTAAATGAAATTATTGTTCTCTGCCCAACTTTAGTTCCAAAGCACCTGAATGGATATCAGTTACCTATGTTTAGAACATCTCCCATTTTCAAACAAAATTTAGGGAAATATTTTGGCCCAAATCTAGAAATCAAGCATTGAGATCATTTTCTTGCTTTTCTGAAAACACCATTTTTCCCCTTTTATTTTCTTTTTCAAAAGGTGTTGCTGGGCTTGGAGCATCAACTCACAATGAAGAAAGCGCCCAAATATCAAAAGTCTCTTAGTAATTTATCAGAGCTCGTTTCATCGAGATGACTAGCAATGTGTTTTTTAATGGAGACCTCCAGAGCCCTTTATAGCTTCTCTCTGAAGGAGTTTTCATCTGATTCCCCCTGCCCCCCCGTTTTTTTTCCCCCCTTTTCTTCTCTGGGGAGAGAAGTGGCAAGATCAAGGGAACTCACCGCAGTAGAAAAATCATTTGATTGCAACATATGATTCAGAGAAAGGGCTCAAATTCCAGTCCCTTCTGCACTAACACTAGAACTGTAAATACTTCTGCAAGAAGTACTTACCAGGGTGTTCTTTTTTGTTATGTCTATGTTATATCTGGAAAAAAAATACAATTATCTCCTTTACTAGCCTTAAGATGGGAAAAGTCTCAAAAGTACTAGATAAAACAGGAAATCCAACAATGCATGGCAACAAACTGGTTCAAAAAGGTATACCAAACATATACCATATATGCTCTAATGGTATTTTAGTGCCCTGTTTATTTGAAGTAAGTTCTAATAATCAGACAAACTGGAATTCAAAACCCAACAAAGTGATATAAATGTTGGAGGTGGTTTATACTTGTACTTTTTTATTTTTAAACTGATCTGTGTGATCTCTGCAATGCACTTTTAAGCCAGTGTATATTTATCTTACAGTCTTACTAAGAGTTCAAATAACAGAACTACTTAGGAGCTGAAGTTCAATTTTCCAAAATGCCTACGGCCCAGATTTTTTGAAAGTATTTAAACTTTGCTCTAATGAACAATGACATTTAGGCGTTTAACTGATTTAGGGGCCAAAATCCTAATGAAAGTCACTGGGACTTAGGCTCCTATGTACCTAAGTCACTTTTGAAAATGAGACGTAGGCGTTGCAAGGCTGAGTGGGACAATACAAAAATATCTTTAAAAATCTGGGCTTTAGGCATTTGGGAGTTTAAGTCTCATTGAAGGTCAATGTGACTTCAGTTAACTCACTTCTGAAAATTTTAACTCAGTTCGTTTTCACAATATAGTGGCGATTCATAAATTATTGCCTTTATATTCCCTCTAGGGGAAATGAGTGAAACCTCACGATTTCCTTCTGTTTCCTTTTACTGGAGGGGGAGGAGGGGGAAGGGAATGCATTAACAAAAGAAATGGCAAGTACAAGTTACAAAGACATTAAACTGTACAGAAAGAGCATATGAGGGAATAATGAAAACTAGAGTAAATACCATAACAGCAGAAATGGCTCAGGAAAACTCTCAGAGGGTTGGCTATATTTTCAGCCATATCTCTGTGCTGAAATCACACTGGTCTGACCATTATCATGTGCTTTTCACCATCAAGGGTACTCCCCTCCCAGCACTAAAGAATTATCATCACTGGTGCTTTATTATATTTGGTTTCCTTTTCCAGACAGGGACTTGATCAACTCCCAGAAAGCCAAATCATCATCATTGAGAAGAAGCTTTCTCTCTCTTGATTTGCAGATCCTTCATTATATGCTGGCTGTTTCTAGGGCCTGAAGTTCACTATGGCTTAATGGCCTTTGAAATGTGAAGCTGCTGAGTCATAGATTGGCAGGGAGATGGAAAGGGAGTAGTCCAATCATCTTCTATACAAGGATTTTATGCAGGCATACAAAACACCTATGACTGAGGCCAAACATACACCGAAAAAAATATCAAGCTGAATTCAGATGGTTTCATCCATTCAGCTATGGTGGTGGTGGGAAACAATAGTCACCTGATCTGAACTGATTAGTGGAGGGGTTTAGAAGTCTCAAATAGAAATCACACCCTCACCCCAATGCAGGCAGCTCCATGAGGGAGGGCAATTTGGGCTCCGTAGGAGCCCTGCTGGTGGAAACTGCCTGAGAGAGAGAGAGAGAGAGAGACTCTCAGATGACTTGGCCTTGCCTTGCCCACATTTAGAGGTGGCTCCAGATCCCATGGCAGAGTCAGGATAATGGGTAGTTAGCTCAGTCACACTCCTGCACCAGGCAGACTTAACGCCTTCAGGGGCTCAGAACCTCAATAGCACTGGCTTATGCTTGCACAAACCAGGGAGAGTATCTGGCTCTTCCAGGCAAAACGAAGTCTACTTAGTCCAGGTTGTCTCCCCTTTTAATAGTTCACTTGAATTATAATTGCTGGGATGCACTTGCTATGTTTGTGGACTGAGATGCACCAAGCTGGTCTTGCTGTGCCTTGTAAATTGAAACCCTCAAGTGCCTGTCAGACTGGCTTCTGAATGTTTGTGGATTTCTGGGTTCCTTGTGACTCACCTCCTGCAGCTAGGACTCCTGTCCACACTAAGTGCTATTGTCATAACCACTGTGAGTATGTTTACACTGCAGTTAAACACCCATGGCTGGCCCAAGTCAACTGATTCAGACTCATGGAGCTCAGGCTAAGGGGCTGTTTAATTACAGTGTAGATATTCAGGCTCAGGCTGGAGCTTGGACTCTAGGACACCACGAAGGAGGACAACCCCTGAGCTCAAGCTCCGGCCTGAGCTTGAATATCTACACCACAATTAAACAGCCCGTTAGCTCAAGCCCTGTGAGCCTGGGCCAGCCGCAGGTTTTTAAATTGCGATGTTGACATACCCTGTAGCACTTTTATCCATATGCATTTCCAAGCTCTTGCTTTGAGAGGGTAGAGGCAGAGGTCCACCTCCCTCCTCAATGCATTTCCTGACGCTCTTGAGCTTTCCAGTCACCCACTCATTTCTCTCCTTCCATTTTTAGAGAAGGTAAGATTTTTTAGCACCAGCTACACATCAGTACCAATGGTATTCTGGGTAGGTTCCAGTCTGGGCTCAAGTCAGGTTAAGAATAGCCAGAGAAAAGGACCGTTTTCTCAGCAGCTCACTCTCTGCTGTGGTAACTCCATGCCAAAAGACAGAATAACCATGAAACTTATCTTCAGAACAACCAACAAGACTCACTTCTTTTCATTAGCATTCCAATAAATAATAATAAACCCTGCCTACGTGTGCCTAGAAAAAAAAAAAAAAAAAAAAGACAGCCAAGCCCCAGAGGACAATTTTAGAAACTCTACACAGACTACTCATTTATGACCTTGATTCAGCTAAAACCTTATGCACATGATCTGTCCCATTAAAATCAATAAGACTAACATGTTTAAAGTTGAGCATGTACCTAAGTGCTTTGCTGACATGGGGACATCATGCTTTGTGGAAGATGTTCAGATGTCCCAGCAACTAGTGTGATATTAATGCTTAGAAGATACACACAAACACTGCCATGTAGTAGCCAAGCTAGAGATGTACCTTTCCAGGCACTATTCCTTCATAAATACATAAACAGACAAACCATTTTCAATCTGATCCTTGCAGCTGAAAGCCAGCTGAATAACATAAGTGTGGGGAAAATGCATTAGCCCCAGTGAGCTAAAGAGCTCTTTGGGACAGATATCCTGTTAGAATATTGTCTTTCTGCACCCTATCAGAATCACCAGCTACTCAGAAATTCCCTTGGTGGCACAGAGCTGATGTAGCAGCTTTAAACCCTCTATACCTTGCAATCCTTGATTGTCAAGGTTCCTCCCCCACTCTGAACGCTAGGATACAGATGTGGGGACCTGCATGAAAACCTCCTAAGCTTATCTTTACCAGCTTAGGTCAAAACTTCCCCAAGGTACAAAATATTCCACCCTTTGTCCTTGAATTGGCCGCTACCACCACCAAACAAATACTGGTTACTGGGGAAGAGCTGTTTGGAAACGTCTTTCCCCCCAAATACTTCCCAAAACCTTGCACCCCACTTCCTGGACAAGGTTTGGTAAAAAGCCTCACCAATTTGCATAGGTGACCACAGACCCAAACCCTTGGATCTGAGAACAATGAAAAAGCATTCAGTTTTCTTACAAGAAGACTTTTAATAGAAATAGGAGTAAATAGAAGTAAAGAAATCCCTTCTGTAAAATCAGGATGGTAGATACCTTACAGGGTAATTAGACTCAAAACATAGAGGATCCCTCTAGGCAAAACCTTAAGTTACAAAAAAAGATACACAGACAGAAATAGTTATTCTATTCAGCACAATTCTTTTCTCAGCCATTTAAAGAAATCATAATCTAACACATACCTAGCTAGATTACTTACTAAAAGTTCTAAGACTCCATTCCTGGTCTATCCCCGGCAGAAAAAGCATATAGACAGACACACAGACCCTTTGTTTCTCTCCCTCCTCCCATCTTTTGAAAGTATCTTGTCTCCTCATTGGTCATTTTGGTCAGGTGCCAGCGAGGTTACCTTTAGCTTCTTAACCCTTTACAGGTGAGAGGAGTTTTTCTCTGGCCAGGAGGGATTTCAAAGGGGTTTACCCTTCCCTTTATATTTATGACACTGATAGTGTGGGATTTCCTGGGGGAAAAGGCACAGTACCAGATACCTCTGAGCTCCGGCTCTGGCTGTTTGATGGAACAGCCTTTGGCTAACTCAGAATTGGGATGCCACAAATGATGACATAAAGCTGGTAAAAATGGCATAAATGTTACACTTGAATGCTCTATGGCTAGTTTATGGAATTTGAAATTTATTTCAGTACAGAACCATATAAATCTGGGACCAGATTCTGGTCTCATGGGCACTAGAGTAAATCCAGGATACCTACACTGAAGTCACTGGAAGGAGTTCCTGGACTGGCCTTTGAATTTCTTGATGGATACAGCAGCCATTTAATTATTCTTACCTAGCTCCAAACAGTCAATAACTTTCCATGCAGAGAACATACTTTCCCACTTCAATACATTAGTTCTGTGCTTTGCATTCACATTTGCTAAATATTACAAGTGAGTTTATTACATAGTATTTAACTGAAGCCACATTTCTGCAATAGAAAACTTCCTAATCACAGGTTTACACAACAACCAGGAATTGCATGAAGCAGTCACTGCTTACTTGGAGGAGAAACCAGCCTGTAGATGACAATATGACTAATAATGGTCTGAAACTACATTTTTGTTCCATGTTGAAGGATTAGTAGCGTTCTTACCGTAAATATAAACTCAGTTATACCATGAAGATTTCATAATGTTAACCCTTAGCACGTTGGCACCTTCAAGACCGCCTGCCAAAAAAATGATCAGAAGAAGATATAAATGGACACACTCCCCAGCCACAGTTTGCAATGGACTAAAGTTTCACAGTTGAACATTACAAAAAGAGAAAGGTTTTCAGTGTTGTTCTATAGTAAATTCGATAGGAGATTCTCTCTCCTAAACATCTAATGCATCTCTGTGTTTTATATTTTCTCTTTCCTTAAACACATTCCTGAGTTAATTAAAAGCTGTCCTGAATATGAAAGGAAGAAAGCTCCTAACAGGGAAAAAAAGAATATTAAAAAGATGACACAAAACAGTTTAAAAATCAATGTCTATCCCAACAAACTTTTTAAAGTGTCTGCATTTTTTCCATTGTGTGTTAACATTTTTTAGCAAGTTTAACATGATTAAGAGAAACGCAGAAAATCCTCTTTGCAAGTCACAAAGAAATGAATTCTGAAGTTAACTACACAAATTGTGTCACATGAACATAAGAATTCAAAGCAAAACGTATTAGGATTTGAACAACAGTCTTAATTATAAAGCTGATTTCAACACTGACAACTTTGTCAAAACACAGCTCTGGATTCTGCAATGGCTTAGAAATACCTTTTCAAGCAAATATAATCTTACAAAAAATACACAGACTGTTGTATAAAACAGACACGAAAAAGACACAAGTATCTGCTATTCACACACTTGTTTCCCTATTCTGAAGCGACACCACGATACAAGTGGCATTTTGTTCTCTTCTTCTGGGCTAAGAGCACTCAGGAAAAACAACAACATAAATAAGGATTCTGGGTGAGATTTTACCAGAGCTTGCTCTCAAATGTCTACACACAATTAAGCAGTAATAGGCCCCAAAAGTGACTTACACCCATAGATTAACTGTCAAGTATCATGAATCAGTGATCTTTAATGGCAGAAATTAAAGTCTTCAACACGGCAGAAAGCTGAGGCTCTGACTTCATCACCCTGCCAAGCATTTTCCCTACGTCTCCCGAGAAGAGAGAATGATCATATATCTGGCAGCCAACACTGTAATGAGCTCATTTTTTTAGAGCCCAGTTGGCTTTTAAGAACATAAGAACGGCCATACTGGGTCAGACCAATGGTCCATCCAGCCCTTCTGACAGTGGCTGGTGCCAGATATTAAAAAGAGAGTGAACAGAACAGGGCAATTTATCAAGTGATCCGTCCGATCATCCAGCCCCAGCTGCTGGCAATCTGAAGTTTATGAGCACCCAGCTGTGTCTTTGACCATCTTGGCTAATAGCTATTGATGGACCTATCCTCTAGGAAATTATTTAAATCTTGCTTGAACCCAGTTATACGTTTGGCCTTCACAACACCCCCTGGAATCAAGTTCCACTGGTTTACTATGTGTTGTATGAAGTAGTACTGCCTTATGCTTGTTTTAAACCTGCTGCCTATTAATTCCATTGAGTAACCCCTGTTTCGTGTTTTATGTGAAGGGGTAAATAACTTCTCCACACCATTCATGATTTTATAGACCTCCATCCTATTTCCCCCCTTAGTTGTCTCTTTTCCAAAATGAACAGTTCCAGTCTTTTTAATCTCTCTTCCCCTTCCTATGGAAGCTGTTGCATACCCCTAATCATTTTGCTGCCCTTCTATGTATTTTTTCCAATTTGAACATATCTTTTTTGAGATGGGGTGACCAGAACTTCATGTAGTATTCAAGGTGTGGGTGTACCATGCATTTATATAGAGGCAATATATTATTTTCTGTCTAATTCTTTATCCCTTTCCTAATCGTTCCTCACATTTAGTTCATTTTTTTGACTGCTGCTGCATATTGAGTCCATGTTTTCAGAGAACTACCCACAGGGACTCCAAAATCTCTTTCTTGAGTGGTGACAGGTAATTTATACCCCATCATTTTTGTATGTACAGTTGGGATTATTCATAAAGTTTTTTTAATTTAGAAGAGTATTTCACAAGACGGCAAACCAGCAGTTCACAATTACAAAGTTTCTTCCTCCTCTTATAAATATAGTGCATTGCTTCCTGCAGTGCTGTGGGACAAAGTCTGCTCTTACTTACTGTGTGTGAGGTAGCACCAACCGCAGAGAATTTCTTTTTTGGAGTAGCAACGGGACCTGGGATCGTCACTAGATAATCAATAGATGCTGATTGTCTGATACCTCTTCTTTCACAGTAAGCAATGAATCCAACAGGTACCCAGCTTTATATGCAGGTTGAGGCTATTTCTTGGTCGCTGAATATTGTATAAATCAGGGGTGGCCAACCTGTGGCTCCAGAGCCACTTGCGGCTCTTCAGAAGTTACTATGCGGCTCCTTGTATAGGCACCAACTTTCCAATGTGCCGTAGGGCGCTCACTGCTCAACCCTTGGCTCTGCCCCCACTCCACCCCTTCCGGCCCGCTCCCGAGCCTGCAGTACCCTCGCTTCTCCCCTCCTCCCCCCAGAGCCTCCTGCACACCACGAAACAGCTGATTGGGAGGTGCGGGGAGGGAGGGGAGATCTTTATACATCTTGCTGGCAGCAGATGATACAGTATGACTGCTAGCCATTGTCATCTCCTGGGTGCTCAGCAGAAGACAGTGCAGTGGAGGAGCTGATGTGGGGCTGCTGACATATTACTGTGGCTCTTTGGCAATGTACATTGGTAAATTCTGGCTCCTTCTCAGGCTCAGGTTGGCCACCCCTGGTATAAGTGATCAGACAGTGGAAGGCACATAGCAGCAGATCCTGCCCCATCTTTGTGGTTGTGCAACTGGTACTGGTGTGTTCCCACTGCATAAAAGGTTGGAGGCAGAAAGGAAGACAAGATAAAGGAAAGCAGACAACCCTTGCATGATATAAAACCCAACTCCACAGGGGCTATCCATATCACCACCCCAAAGATGGTAGGCATACAGATGCTACTCCCACAGCTCCTCTAGTCTTCCTTGGCCTCAAGGGCAGATTCCTATCAGGCAGTCTCTCACCCCGAGACAAGATAATTGAGCTAGGCCCTGGCAACGGAATTTATCCTTTAAGCAAACTCTCCAGACAAGGTAAAATATGTACTGAGGGCCAGACCCCGTGATAACCTTACTCACTTTGGCAGTCCCATTGACATCAGCAAGGCTTCTTGTGGAGTAAGGAGCAGCAGACGCACATTCTGAATCTCAAACATGAGCTCAGCAGATAGCCACCTAAAACTGGCTAAACGGTTGTTTGGAGCAACACAGCTCAAATCCATTCTTGGAGAATAGAGATCAATGGTGGTTGTGTTGCCAACGAAAGCAGTGAAAAACCACATAATAGGCTAAACAATCTCTCATTTAGGCATGAGAACCTCACAGTTTTAACCAGCTATGGCCATCTACAATACAAAAAGGACTGCTGACTCCTGGAGTCAAGTGATTACAAGAGAATCTCAGCTTTCAGGAAGGAAAAAAAAAGGGAGTATGTTTCTAGACCTCATGATTGAGCATTTCTCCACACTACATCACTACCTGAGTCTACTGTAAAGACTCAACAGCCAACCCCCTCCCCCGCAAGTCTATTATTCTTTTTTAAAGAGTTATGATTTTAAACCAGTCTCATAATTTGAGGCCCGACTCATGATTTTTGAGCACAACTGTAACTCAGTGCTTTCCTGAAGGAACCATCTCTACAGATGAGCAGGTAGTTAACTTTCAGTTCTATGCATACCACATTCAGTAGCACTGCTGAGTGTACCAAGAGGTGCTAATCGTGATAGGTGAAGAACCTGATGTGGACCTGAATTCCAGGAACTGAAATAATACCATCACCTTTCTCCAGCTGGACCACCCTTTTCAACTATCAGATAACAACAACAGATAGCGCTACTGAGTAATTTGTGGCAGATATGAACTGCTGCCCCAGAAATGACGAACTTTGTGTCCTGGGGCCCAATCATCCGAGGCAACCAAGTCACATTACAGAGAACGCAACTCAGAAATGGGCAATGACAAAGCACTTAAAGCAACTGAACTCTGTTAATAAATGATATTGTTTGTGCAAATTCTAATTGCCATAACCAGCAGCAAAATGCATTTTCAATTGATGACATTTTCAATACAGCTTTATTGAGTATTTGCTGGATAGAACATCTCCTGCAACAATTTATTTTAAACATTAAAATGAAATACATCATACTGTTTGCAATCTCTTTATTTGTTCTGCTACCGCTTTCTGAAGAGAGTTTATGTTTCTGACAATATGAATTGCAGCTAAAATGCCCTATACTACAATTAACATTATGGCAAAAGATAATCTTCAGAACCCTAAAAAATTATCCAACAAAATAAGCCATTAGATTATCTTGAAGAAAATAGCTTCTCAAGAGACAGTGAGAAGTGTTCCTGTGAATCAAAGGCATCTGAACAAAACTTCTCCAGGGCCAGATCTTCAGCTAGTGTAATGGAGCTGCACTCATTTACAACAGCTGTGGATCTGAAGCTCATATTTTCCTTCGTAGGAAAACTAAGTTACAGCAGCACATTATATAGCTAGTAATTATAAGAAGTGCCTACCTTCTGAATAGCTCTGGTCCATCTCGCTTTTGCCAAACTACTTATGTAAACTTGATCTTTATTGCTAGGAAAAAAGAGGAAAAAAACAATTGATAATGAACATATATAAATATCAGAATATGATCAAAGAATATTAGCTATATAATGTAATTTAGGCAGGTCCAAAACCAGCTCTGATAAAGCATACATTGGAACAATAATCATTAGGCTTCTGTGATCAGAATGCACAAGAACTGGCATCTGTTTTGTATTTTTAGTTTTACTATAGGATACAATATATTCAATTGTCACAGACTGTTACTGTACTTTATGAAGTATTAGTTTTGTACAAAAAATTCTCTGGCAATCATGGTAATAGCTTGAGAATGAAAAAGCTGGTCCAGAAATGCAGGCAGAATCATCAAACTACCTTGGTGTGAAGAATGTAATTGTTTTAGCTGCGTCCTTATCAGCTGAGACACAACTGGTGTAACCTCCACAGTATCATAGCCAGGCAATGCATGATGAAACATGGAGAAAGAGCCTGGTCACAAGTGGTACAGAACACTAACCCCCAGTATACAAGACAATTCTTTTTTCCCCCATGTAAAATGGCACCTTGTTTCAAGAGGGAGATCAATGGCAATTATGATCAATAATAAAAACAATTTTACCATGTCTCCTTTTTTCCCCAAGTTTCCCTCTGTGTCTCTGTATTTTTCTTAATCATGTCTCTCAAAGCCATGCTTCAGCATGCTGTTAAACTTTACCTGACTCCAGCCTTTCATCTCTATTCTGTTACTTTCTCTCATGAGATTTTCTACATTTTCTGTTTAGTTGCTTATTTTATTTTTCCTTTTCCTCCCCCAGCATCTTCTTTTATTATCAAAATTTTTAATTGATTTCTATGTTTCTGTTAAAGGTAATTGAAACTGTTTACAGTACCAGGTGTTACTTTGCATTTCCTTCCCCACTTACTTACCTTCTCTGAACTCTGTTCCTTCTCTTTGTCCTCCCTCAAATCCTCAAGGAAACAACTCTCTCCCACTCTCACCTTCCACCAAACCTCTCTTCTCAAGCCCAAACTCTCCTTCTGCCTGGAAGAACTCTGTTTTCCTCCCCCCACTCACCTCCACTCCCACCAAAGGTTCCCACCACACATTTACTTTTGCCCTACAATTTGTCCAGTCCCCTTTTCAATCTTTCCCTTCACCTTAAAGAATATGTCTCAAGCAGGCTAGAAAATTGCTGGTGCTCTGAAATTAGCTTGTTTAATAATCTTGGGGGGAGAGGGGAAAGAAGGCACAGTGGAAGTTCTCTTTTCCAGGGCCACAGAGTATTCCCTTAAACACTGGTACTCCAATACACAAAAATGCAGGCAGAGATTCCTCTAGGTCAGAGGTGGGCAAACTATGGCCCGCGGGACCATCCAGCCTGGCCCCCGAGCTCCTGGCCCGGGACGCTCACCCCCGGCCCTTCCCCCGCTGTCCTCCTTCCCTGCAGCCTCAGCTCACTGCGCTGCCAGCACAATGCTCGAGGCGGTGGAGCAGCGGGCTCCTAGGGCAGCGCAGCTGCAGAAGCCCGGCCTGACCCGGTGCAGCCACGCCGCCAGCCACCGGTGCTCCAGGCAGTGCGGTAAGGAGGAAGGCAGCGGGGGGGGGGGGGTTAGATAGAGGGCAGGGGTGGTGGTCAGGGGGCGGGGGTGTGGATAGGGGTCAGGGCAGTCTGTGGTCGGGGAACAGGGTGGTTGAATGGGGGCATGGGGCAGCGGAGGGCAGTCAGAGGACAGAGAGAAGGAGTGGTTGGATGTAGCAGAGGTCCCAGTAAGGCAGTCAGAAAGGAGAGGTGGGGGTTGGATGGGGCAGCGGCGGGGGGGGGGGTCAGGGGACAGAAAGTGGCGGGGTGGATGGAGCAGGGGTCCCCAGGGGGGGCCATCAGGAAACAGGGGGGTTGGATAGGGCAGGAGTCCCTGGGGGGCTGTCAGGGGGCGAGAAGCACGGGGCGTCAGATAGGGGGCAGGGGCCGGGCCATGCCTGGCTGTTTGGGGAGACACTGCCTCCCCTAACCAGCCCTCCATACAATTTCAGAAACCTGATGTGGCCCTCAGGCCAAAAAGTTTGCCCGCCCCTGCTCTAGGTCATAAGATAGCCCCAAATCCTGAAGGCTGAGAAGTCTGACAACTGGGAAAGACTAGCAAAAGAAGGGGGCTGCTTCACTGCCCTCCACCTGTGATAGACCAACCAGAACACATTAAAGTATGATTCTACCTTAAAAAGTCTGATGAACGGAACATTGAGAGATAAGACTTGAGTTCTGTGACTGGTTCTGCCACTGACCTTCCATATGACCTTGAGCACAGAGTCAGCAGATCTGCTCCCACTGTATATGCAGAGTTATACTTAGTGACAAAAGCAAGTTCTGTCTTATGTATTGCAGAACTAACATAGCTAAAAGGGAACAAGCTGCACCCTATTCCTTCTTCTGAATCACCAGCAGCATGGTTAACTAATTACCAAAAAGTTACCCCTGTGCAATCTCCCTGAAGGCAACAGAGTGACCTAGGTGTCATGAGTGGCCTATTTTGTGTACTTGCTACTAAGGGTCCAATTTGGCATCCAGAACCTTTCATTACATCACAGTGAAAAACCACAGCTTGACCCAATCTCAGAAAAATCAGATTTCATTAGGAAACCCTACAGGAATCAGAGCTGTGCTATCAGACCTGTTAGGTGATTATGTACACACACACAAAGTGCCTACACTTATAATCTTGGGTGAAGTTTTAATGCTTCCTAATGAGAGCTGACTGCCTAACCCCCTTAACTTTCAATGGCAGTAAGGCACCTAACTGCTGTAGACTATTAAAATTCCTAGCCTTTGTCAATTGCCTTTGCCAACGACAAAGCATCATCTGAGCTTCTGCAGCATTACTCAGTTTCTGTAATAAGTATAAGGAATACAGCCAATACAAAAAATAACATTATATAGTTAACTTTACAGCTTTGTCTAAGATAAGAGCGATTGCTATTCTGTTTGTGTGCATAATCTTTTTATTTTAAGTATCAGTACAAGTTCCTCCTCAGACTTTGTTTAAAAATCAAAATCACTTCAAGGCTATAAGAGCACAAAAAAGCTTCTAAAACATCAAATTTGTAGTTTGTCCTTTATGGACAAGCCTTTTTGTTCCTATTGTTAAGGCCTTGGTCTCCAGTCCTGCAAAGACTTACATATGTACCCCACTTTTTGACTGAGTTCAACATGCTTAAAGTTAAGTCCAGGCATAAGTATCTGCAAGATCAAGATACCAAATTTTCAGCTCAGAGCAGATTTCTACAGCCAAATTGCAAACCACTGAAAAACAGGGGAAGTATGAAAATGCTAACAAGAGTCTTATGGGTAGCCTACAGCCTAGTGTTAGTCCATTACAATCTAATGTCCAACTACCAAAGTTAAACACTTCAACATTTTACAAAAAAAAACAAAAAAAATTAACACACAATGTTATGACACAATTTATGTGCTAGAAGAAAAAGGGAGAAAAAAGTAATTTCAGAGAAAAGGGTCCTGTTATGTCTACCTGGAGAGACACAATAGTTATTCGAAGTATGATCTTCTTTGGCAATTTAATGGTAACATGAGGAGCAAAACACATACAACTTACTATAAGAAATAGTCAGATGGGAGCCCTGTTCTCAGAGATGCTATGTACTCAGCAGCTTCTGTTGAAGTGACTCGGAGCTGCCAGGTGTTCAGAATCTGGAAATTGAACCCCCGCTGCCTTGCATCTTGTGTAGTGCATCACACCTGTGCAAAGTGGGTGTAAAATGATACCAAATCCAAACTGTCACAGCAATGACAGGAAAAAAGGCAGGCAAAGTATTAATCCATGGGCAACTGCAGTTCTGAGATAGCTCTAATACATCCAAATAGAAGAATAAGTTGCAAAGTTATGCTCTTTAAAAGGGAAAAAATTAAACTACTCTTATACCTGTAGGGTTCTAAATTAACGCTATCAACCCAAGAAAGTTACCTGGCTTGGCTATCACTGCAGTTCAATTAAAACCTCTGTTCAGTGCACAGCTGTGGTCAAAAATGGGTAGAGTGTCAGATGTTAGAATGGTTTCAGAGTAGCAGCCGTGTTAGTCTGTATTCGCTAAAAGAAAAAGGAGTACTTGTGGCACCTTAGAGACTAACAAATTTATTTGAGCATAAGCTTTTGTGAGCTACAGCTCACTTCATTGGATGCATTCAGTGGAAAATACAGTGGGGAGATTTATATACATAGAGAACATGAAACAATGGGTGTTACCATACACACTGTGAGGAGAGTGATCACTTAAGGTGAGCTATTACTAGCAGGAAAGCGGGGATGGGGGAGGCACCTTTTGTAGTGATAATCAAGGTGGGCCATTTTTAGCAGTTGACAAGAACATCTGAGGAACAGTGGGGGGTGGAGGGGGGAAATAAACATGGGGAAATAGTTTTACTTTGTGTAATGACGCATCCACTCCCAGTCTCTATTCAAACCTAAGTTAATTGTATCCAGTTTGAAAATTAATTCCAATTCAGCAGTCTCTCCTTGGAGTCTGTTTTTGAAGTTTTTTTTGTTGAAGAATTGCAACTTTGAGGTCTGTAATCGAGTGACCAAAGAGATTGAAGTGTTCTCCGACTGGTTTATGAATGTTATAATTCTTGACATCTGATTTGTGTCCATTTATTCTTTTACATACAGACTGTCCAGTTTGACCAATGTATATGGCAAAGGGGCATTGCTGGCACATGATGGCATATATCACATTGGTAGATGTGCAGGTGAACAAGCCTTTGATAGTGTGGCTGATGTGATTAGGCCCTATAATGGTGTTCCCTGAATAGAAATGTGGACACAGTTGGCAACGGGCTTTGGATGGAGAAGAACACTAAAACTATCAGAATGCCTTTTTCCTCAATCAATGGTGTGGGCTCACCAGGAGTGCAGGATATTGCAGAAGTGGAAGGTGCTCAGAGAACACCAAGGAGAAAGATCAAAGGCATGGGAAAGCTCTCAGATGAAGAGAGACTGAAAAGATTGGAGTTCTTACCTTAGAGGACATGTTTACACTAATACATCCTGCATAGCAAGCTTGGATGTAAATCTACAGCCCTGTACAGCAGTATGTATTAGAGAACTTTTAGTGTGCAGCAGCAGGATCCACATGGACAGTTAGTGCATGGCATGCTGGAACACTGTAGATGTACATGCCAGAGTGGCATGCACATTGTTTATGTAGAAATGCCCATAGAATGGAGATAAATAAGATGAGAGAAATATGTAACAAAGAATGGTCTAGAGAAGGTCGATCTGTTCTCCCTATCTCATAATACAATAGGAAGAGGACATTCAATTAAATTAAAAATAGGATATTTAAAACTGATAAAAGGAAATACTTTTGGCATAACATGTAAAAAACTGTGGAACTCATTGCCACAGGAACTTGTTGAGGCCAAGCACTTAACAAGAATGAAAAAAGGATTGGATATTTTTATGGATAACCAAGAATATCCAGATTTATCATAATTAATGACAAACATTCTGGAAGTGATATTAAACCTTGTGTTTAAGCCAATTGCTAATTGTTACAGGTCAGGATGAGACCCATGTGGACAGCAGACTATTCCACAGCTGCCTACTGCAGGGTTCTTACACCATCTTCTGAAGCATCTAGGTTTGGCCACTGATTTGGTTAGGATACTGGAGTAGGAAGTCTGCTGGTCTGATCCAGAATGGCAATTCCTATGTTCCTATGACACTTACAGAGGATTCAATTAAAAGCTCAACATTTACCACCCCGAGTACTCTAGGTACAGTAAAGATTTCTGCCTCTGCTTACATGTTATTGCTTTGCTATTTCTATTGCACCAACAGACTACTACATGCTTTACAGACCAGTAGGAAGATGTGCACAATCCCTGAACCTATATTGAAGGAGTGACACGCAGCAGGGTTGGTAACAGACTTTATTTCCTGGCCCCATTCACCTGACATAGGTCAGCGTTACAAAAAGTTCTATATCCCTATAAAATGGCAGGGGTTGGTATAAGGACTTTATAATCTACAAAAGCAAGTAGGAGGAGGAATGGGAAGCAACACGAGGTCATGAGGTTGAACATCAGAGTGATTTTTGTTTGGCTTTTTAATTATGATTATTAAGTCCTAATATCTTCAGACGTTTACAGAAAGGTAGTCTGGTTTGTCAGCACTTCATAGAGTTTCCAGACAATACTTAGAATAGCAGATAGTAATGAGCTACTGCAGCATGGAAAATGTTCACTCTTTAAATGGTTCCCACTGTATCCTGAAGAACAAGGGAGACAATTAAAAAACAAAAACTATATCAACAAGGAAACATCTGCAGGCGGCAACATGTGAGAGCATTAGACTGCATGGCCTATGTCTGCATGAGCCAAAGTGGCAGAAATCATGTGCAATCAAAGGACTGTTGTTTTTAATGCAGGTTAGAAAATAGATCTAGTGTTGGAATCTCTTTAAAGTCTGGTGGTTATTACTCTGTGTACAGCGCTCAGAGTAAGCACAGCACTTTACAAAACACTGCAAAAGACCAGCTCCGGGCCTGAGGAGCTTGCAGTCCAAGTCAGACTAATATGGTACACAAGTCAACAAGGCACGGATGTCATGACTGTGTGTAGATCAGCCTAGAAATGCTTTATAGCAGGAGTGAGTTTTAAGGAGAGATTCGAAGGAGACCACTGGGAGGCTGTTACAACCATAAGGGATGATATGCAAAAATGTGGGAAAAGGCTGAGAATGGGGGAAGGAGCCTTGAGCCATCTATTTTGCAGTTCCTCAAAGAGTTCTAATGGCGCAACACCAGATTCCCTTTGACAGAGGAAAATCCTTAAGTGGCGTACCGCTGGCATAGACACCTACTCTAAGTTATAAAGCAAGACAGCTTTGGACTCCAGCAGCCCAGCATGGGTGGAACAGAAAAGGTGGTTTAGAACCATCTGTCACTTCTCCTCGGTTGTGTCAGGTGTAAAACTCAGCACAAC
Organism: Eretmochelys imbricata; assembly: GCF_965152235.1. Taxonomy (NCBI): domain Eukaryota; kingdom Metazoa; phylum Chordata; order Testudines; family Cheloniidae; genus Eretmochelys; species Eretmochelys imbricata. Next base: position 61,204,345 of record NC_135581.1, read on the forward strand.
TGAGGACTCAGCCCAACCATTTAAGGAGGGAAGATATGGCCAGAGGGAGTATAGGATGAAATGTGAGCAGAGTTGAGAAGAGCCTTGATAGTTCCAGATGAGCGTTGAAGGGAGCACTCAGAAGGAACGATATGGAATGACAAAGTGTATAGGATGACATGAGGACACAAGGGGATGTTGTAACGAATCTGAAGGTGAAATCAAAAAAACATGAACTGCCAATAGAAGGAGAAAATAAATCATTTTGCCCATACATTTAAATCAGTCTGGACCCAAAATCCAATTAAGTGACAAACACCATCCAGAAAGGCAACAAGGCTTACAGTTATCTAAAGACAATATAATACAACCCAAAATTTCCATCTGATTCTAGCATCACTTAGGTTAAGGGGATTAAGATGTTAGCACCAAACATGAATATTTCTTTGATTTTAAAAAAAAAAATTTAGCACCTAGCCTAAAAACGCAGTGCTTCTCTGTGAAGCAAACCAAAAATCAAACAGTAATGGTAATGAAAAGAGACAGACAATTTGAACAAATCAAATACACAGCATATCTATATGGACACGCTACCAACTGAAAAATCCAGCTTTCAAAGCAGATCTGGGTCTCAAGCTGATAAGCAGTGAGATCTGTATTTATGGTGGTTCCATTTTTAGACCTGGCCTAAACAGAAAACAATTGAGTTCAACTGTATTGAACCTGTGGTTGTGGCCCAATAGGGTTATAACACATTTGGTCCAGCCTGTGTGAACGGGGCAAAATTCAGCTATAAACAGGTTTCAAATGAGTATTTCAGCTAAGTAAAGTATGTCGAAACAGATATATATTTGATCAAACTCTATCATGCTGTAATGGACCTGTTGTCTTCATACAAGCAAAACTACTACAAAATGATTCAGCATTTGTGGCTATAGACAAAAAGAAAACTGTTTCTTTAAGTAAATGAGAATGAATGATTTCTAAGTCATAGATCCTTCCCACTCAGCTACTAGACAAGATGCACCTCATCCCAGTGGAAATCACAGGTTGAAAACAAGGTCCTAACCAAATCCAAACGATTAAAGTTACATACTAAAAACATATTATAGAAGAAATCAGAAATATAAACTTCATTGAATGTGTGAGATGGTGACATTTAGAGGCTGTAGGGTTACAGCTACAGTACTGGAACAGCTGAGACCCACAAAGCCTGAATTAGGCACCTAGGCTCCCTATAGGATGCATGGGGACAGATAAGTGCCTAAGAATGGGATCCATAAAAGTGAGCAAGCTAGGTAAGGAGCTGTCTAAGTTAGCCAATAGGAGATGCTGACAAGAAGAGCGTGTGCTAAGTTATTTAGGTACCTAACTCCAAGCAGGCACCGATCTCTGCTTGCAAGCTATAGCCAGGAATCCCTCTAGAGACAAGCTGCTTAGGCATCTAAGCTGTTCTTGCCAGAAACACTGCTGCCGGAGGAGGAAGAGGTGGTGCTGCCATTAGTGCCTACTTTGTAATTTTTAGCCCAATGCTTAGAATACTCACACAGGATGAATGAAACCCAAGTTTCATTTCTACTTTCTCCACTTTACAGGAATTCCCTGATCACTGGCCTATGGGATATTCTGATGTGGAACTTCCGGGGTCTCTCCTGCTGAAGCTGTACCACTTTAGATAAACAATTAAAGAGTCACTGACCAAAGAAATAACATGAGAATGACTCTGGGAGGTGGCAGTTCTAGGGTCCAGTCCTCCTGCTCCAGTGACTCTTTTCAAATCCCCAGATGTAGGTGTCTAAGCCCTTTTGTGGATCTGGGCCTTAACCTCTCTGCTCTGCAGTTTATCTGCATCTTATAGATGGATAATGACACTTGGCCATTTCACAGGAGTGCAGCAAGTCCAAATTTATTAATGTTTGCAAAGCAATTTGAATTCTCTGATGACTGCCTGTAAAGAAATGCAACATATTATTGTAACCATTGCTGTGTTCAGATGCTTTACTATTGAAATATTATGCTGAAAATTGAATACAGAGATAGAAAAATAATATCAAAGGCAGAGTATTCTATTCAGGTGCTGTGTCGGTTAATGACAGATGTTTATCTTTTTGCTATACACAAACTGCTGACACTTCTGCAAATGTTATCCCTAACACAATTTTATACACTGAAAAGCAACTTATGAGCTCAAAAATATTGTAGGTTTCTTTACTATTATTCTGAACACTTTGGATGCAATGTGGAATTACATAATAGTATATTTATCCCTGCAACTCCTTCCTTGGGTATGCATTGTACAAGATGTGTGCTAAGTAGTTACTAAGAGTTTTTTTGTAAATAGTCAATGGAAAGTTGTTTCTGACCATCTTTGTCCCGAATTCTTCAATGAAATCTGCAAGGGTTGCAGGATAGGGGGCCTTAGTGATTGTTGAATGTGTATGTTTGCTGTAAAATCAGTGAGAAATTATGTAAATATGGCTCATGTACGGATATGATCAATAGTTAATATTGGATAGTCATGCAATGAATGGATAACATACAGCACATGCTGGAGTCATGTGATAGTAGAAATACATATACTGTATATAAAGAGTCTACACCAGCTAGTCAAGTTAGCAAGTCTAATGGGTTTCTCTGTATATCAACAAAGCAAACAGCAAGTGGCAGGTGATTGTCATTTGTGGGCTATCAAATGACTTATTATATGACATTTACTTTTGCAAACCTGCTTGAAGTTAAAAAAAATAAAATGTGACAATTCACAGCTGTGTTCCCTAAAACCAAGGAAAGCAGCCTCTGAAAAAAGTTGAATCTCTGCTATATGAAATGCAGGTATGGAGGGATGCAGCTGTCATGAAAAAAAAAATCTGCACCTTACATGAATAAGTAATTTAATCAATCAATCAAAGGGAGAACCATGACTAGTAAATAGTGTAGTTCATCAGAAAGGTTCAGCAAAGTATTTATGCAAGTTTGAGTGCAGGAAATCTTTGGGAGAGGGTTTGTTACTTAGATCTGAAATAACGTTATCTGTAAGAGGAGGATGTGAATATGCAGCAGCAACACTGCTACCAAGAGATTTTTATCTGGCCTGTGTGTCTACGGCCTAACCAATGAAGCATGTGGTCTTTGTCTATTTAAACAAATTCATATTTACACATAGCTGTTACCCCTTTTAGCCTGAGCAGTTTACCAACATTCACAGTCTTGTGGGTTGTTTCCATTAGGAGGAGAAATTGGTGATGGAGGATTGTATCAAAGAAATACCAGTTTATTTGCAAAAAAAATAGACAAAGCCTTGTTTTCCTGAACATAGTGAGAATCAAACAACAGGAAGCAGTTTCTTTGTTCACAGTTCCAGGTCTCTTTACAATCAGTGCTTTGCCCGAAAAGTTTATTCTCTCTCCATATTTTCTCTCAGGGCCACATTCCCAGTACTCCCCTTTCTTTCTTCTCGGCTTTCCTGTTGCATGTTGCGGTCTGTCCTTTGGCTGCCTCTGCTCACAGAAATCTCCAAACAATATCCAGCAAAACCTATCAACACACCAGCTCAGTTTCTGATTGGCCTTGCTGGTGGTGGGCCTGTGTTTTGGGTGGTTGATCCCATTGTTTCAGCCATCTTACTCCAAAAAGGAGCTTACCTGCTTCATATATTTATCTGGAATGAAGGCTGGCAGTCGCACAGACCAGCTTCAGTGAGGTTTCACTCAACCTTCATCATAACACGGCAAATCTTGAGGGAAGTCTCCTATTTCCAATGAGAGCTTGTATGTTCAGAAATGTTTAGGATCAAGTTGGATTCATACCAAACATTTGATGACAGTTATCATTATACATCCCTGAAATCCTCATTGTGTGTGAATTTAGGAACTGGATGAATGATCAGGCTATTGTGTTGTTTACCCTATACTTGGGACATGCCAAGGTGGGAATGTCACAAAGCACGAGCTAAATAAAATCATACTGGATAAGCAGATGTGTCTTAGTGTAGTTTGGAACTCATACAGAGGTGAGTTCCATTTAACAGCATTATAATCAGGGCCCTCTGAGAATTTCGGCACTTTTCCCATTGAAACTAATGTTCCAAAGTTATGAGCTGAAATATTGTGCAAAATGAGTGTTTTCTTGCATTCGCCCAGTTACGCTGTTGCCGACAGAGTAGAACTCTGTGCGTTACAAACCTTTGAGGTAAGAAATTGAGTTTATGCATTCCTGAGAGGCATGGACTGTAAAAGCGTTGCTGACATTGAGCTTTATCTGAAAATCTCCCACTGTTGTACCACTGGTCCAGCTCTACCAGTGCTAGCAACAGTGGGAGTTGTCATGGAGACCAACTTCAGGTGTTCTTACCATTGTTATTTAGATCTGTTCTGCAAAACAGTGGTAAAAATTCCAGTAGCTGCTCATTTCCCCTATGTTCAAAAATGGTATAGACACACAGCCAGAGAAATATTATTCTGATGTTTCATTCAGATATTTTATCATATCTGTGAAAAATGTGTGGGTTCCACCTATGAAATGCAAATTTAGTTCAATGTTGTTGTTGCCTGTGCAGAGGTTGACAATGAAAATGTAATACGGTTCCTCTCATTCTTATGGATATCTATAGATGATGATTCTAAAAATTCATGTCAATGCTATTGCGTAGAACAACAAATTTCATGGATTGCTACTGGCCTAGGTAGACTGAATTTATTAATTCAATTAAGGGCTTTTTTTTTTTTTTTTTTCCCCCCACACACACACACATTTTGGGCCTGACCCTGGACTCCTACATTGATTGAGTTGGACTAAGCACCTGTACAGGGGGAATAAGGACTCTCTTTACATCTCTGTGCAGTGGTTCCAGGCATACAGGAATAAGCACCTGCTGCTCCCTGCAGCTAGGCTCAAGTGGATGGGGAGTAGGAATGGGTAGAGCTTTGTCTCTGTGCACCTTTCCCCCTTTCTGTAATGCACTGGTCAGCGCAGTTTAGCCAATTTGACAGGTGTCCTTTTTTGCTGTTGATATAGACCATCAGCAAAGTACTATCTCCCCGGGCCAAGAGGAAAGCAAGGAGAGAACTGTGACTGTGACATATGCATTATTTCTTGCTCTGGGCTGTGCCTAAAATCACAGTCTAGCCTGTGGGTAAAACCCTCATTTAACTTAGGTCAGTGAGTTATGCGACTGAGACTTCTGCCTGAGGAAGGATTGGATGGAATGTTGTTCTGCTTATATCATCAGACTGAACTTAATAACCACAGAGAACATACCTCAGGGAAATACATCTACTCACCTTGTCTGTTTGCTTTTTAGAAAGACCCCTGGAAGTGAAGGTGTTAAATTAACTAGCTGTTTGAACTGAACACAGAGGGCTAGATTGTCCGCTTAAGGCAAAGCCCCATGTTGAAGGGATTGGAATTATCCTATGGTACTTCACAATCCCACCCTGAATTCCCTGGGGTGTAAAATGGCTATGCAGGCTGCTCCATCTTTTAAGATATTGAAGTTTGCTCCCTACCAGTATGGCTGACCTGATTGGTGGGCTGGTGCAGAGGAGGAACCCTCTCTTTGGAGTGCTGTATATCACCTGGAGCATCCAAGAAGGGCAATCTTTTAGATTCCCTAAGCCCAAGGACAAACTCTGACTGGCTCTTCTGCAATATCTGTGAGGGAGAAAGGAGGATATTTTTACCAAACCCCCACACTCCTGTGAACACATATAAGGGCCTTTCACAATCTGGCTTATTGAAAGCTAAAGGCTTTGATAATAAGACAGGAAAAATATGGAGCATGGAGCTTTATGACATTTTTAATTAACAAATTTGTTTTCCTTCTTAATTAAGTTGGCTAAATACATTAAAATTAGTCCAATATTTCAGCAGTGATTTGCATTTTCAAAGCATTTGTGCAAAATTAAATGTCATTAAGGACTTTGTTGCAAAGCTGTTAATTATATAGCAACCAAAGCATGGCTGTATGCAGACAAACAGTGGTGTCCTTCAATGCTTATCTGTTTGCTATACACAGCCCTGAACATCTGCATTGATTTCTGGCATTAACAGTGAATAGTTAATCTCATCCGTTTTGAATATAAATGGAAATAAATCATGCAAATAGAGCACACTTATCCCAATTCTACTGTTTTTCTCACAAAGCAGAAACTCACTCTATTACTATACATTCTTTTATACAAAATATACCGGGTAGGTTGTTTTTTTTTTTCCATCTAGAATTATTATAATTATTTATAACAAAATATTTTGATAGGATATTAAAACCTTGTGCTTCAGGGCTTAAGGCAATCTCTAACTATTAGACATGAGGAGGAGATCTATGCGGGGATCTGATTATCCCATATTTACCTACTGCAGATTTTTTTTTTTTTTAAAAACACAAGTTCCTCTGAAGCATCTGCTACTGGCCACTGTTAGAGACTATGATACTGGACTTGATGGAGCTTGGGGTCTGATCCAGTCTGGCAATTCCTCTGTTCCTATAATATTTCTCAGTGATTTTGTTTCTTTCCTTATTATAGGAAAAATAAACCTTTTGGTTCAGTTCATGGTCAGGTTTCCTATTAAACTATAAACTGAGTTTGAGCAGCAGAGCATATCAAGGAGGAAAATATTGCTGTTGCATTTTTCAGAAATCAAGACCTTTTCATAAACATTAATAAAATGGGATGGATAAACTGGGGTTCTGAAACATGCATATTTTAATCCTAGGGATGAACGAACTGGTTCAGATGAATAAAATGATGAATGGAGATTTGATAAAATTCATATAGCTTCTGCTTACAGTTGCCTTTATTTTTCACTGACATGGTATCTACATTCAGCTTTTTCTGAATATCATCCATCACTAGTGCATGAGCGACAGTGATGGAGGATAAGTATGAGCTGATGGTGTAAGTGACGGAAGCACTTGTGTAGAACAGCTACTGGAATTTTTACCACAGTTTTGCAGAATGGGTCTAAATAACAATGGTAAGAACACCTGCAGTTAGTCTCCATGACAACTCCCACTGTTGCTAGCACTGGTGGAGCTGGACCAATGATACAACAGTGGGAGACTTTCAGATAAAGCTCAATGTCAGCAACGCTTTTACAGTCCATGCCTCTCTGTAGTTTCTTCCTAGAGGTGTTGAAATTATTTCCAACTCAACTAGAAACAAAAAGTAAATCTAATGAGACATTTTCACCCCCCACCCCGTTCTGTGACAGGTTCCATCCAATTTATGGACATAAGAGTTGAATAAGCATCCAAATTTTTGAATGTTCATTCAAATAGAACTTGCAAATTATGTGCCAAATCCTAAAGTTATTACTTAGTTTCTACTCCGTCTTCATTTACTTTCAATGGCAGTTTTGTCCGAACAGGAACTGAATAAAAATTTCAGGATTTGGTCCCTTATCTGGTTTGCTCACACGCGTTAACTATGTAACCATGACTTGTTAACCGTACAACGTACCCCTTATGTTCACAAGCTCATTAAAGGGCTGAAAAAATATTAGACAAAGCACCTTTGGGACACTTTCATCTATTACGATGTTCAATATAGACTGTAGAAATCTGTTGGATCTTTCAATTTGTAGATAAATGCATAAAAGCTGATGGTTTTCTGTTGGAGTCTGGCTTCTTCTGCAGACCTATTGCAACTGGAACATTTTCTTTTTGCTATTATCTATCTTTAAATGGGTTGGTTGGAATGGAGTCAATGTATTGAAAATATTGTTTTTAAAAAAGAGTGAACTCAGGCATCTTGTATTCTTAGGGACAAATCAAGATCAGGTAGAAGTCAGTGGTACTGCTCCCATTTACACCAAACTTGAATTTAGCCCATCGTGCTTTAAAAAAGCACTGGATTGAATTTTGGGGTCAAATCCTGGCCCCACTGAAGTCAATGGGGAGTTTTGCCATTGGCTTCAGTGGAGTCAGGATTTCACCCCGGTGCAGTACAGCTTTAGTTAGCGAAGTACTAAAAATCTGGGACACCTGAGTGGACCAGGAAGTGGGCCAGGAGACAGCTGGATTAAGTAGAGGCTTGACAATCAACTGGTCAGCTACCATCAGTGGTAAAGGGTGGGAAACTGCACCAGAGCAGTTCTTTTTAGGATCATAATCAGTTTGAAAAAGAAATTATACTGATGGGTGAGAAGGAGAGTCCAGGATTGTTTCTTACTGAGAAATGGCTCATCAAAAGGGGTGAGTTGGAGGAGGGGTGGAGAAACTTTTGAAATATTTTCAAATTTTCCCTCCCAACAGATCCAGACCTTTGAAATTTATTTTTCATGCTTTAGGTAAATATTTTTCATGGCAAAAAAAATAGGCAGAGGGATATAATGCAAGTTATCATTTAAACTCTCTTGTTGGCTCTATTGTGAAATAGCTGAAGTTATATTAGCTTTACATGTTGTGAGAAACTGTACGACCTCTAGGGCACAAATCTGCATTATGACTGAAATATTGTATCTCTCTCACTATCAAACCAGAGTGCTAAAAGAATGTTCTTTTATAGAGTTCTAATGGTTGGCAAAAAGAGCAAAACACATTACACAGAAGTTTGAAGTTACCACTGAAATCTACACTGGATTCATATGAAGACCAGCTAGATTGATATGCAATTACAGCTAGAATGTGCACAGAGGTGTGATGATGTTTCTGGGTTAACTGCAAAATTTCCCAGAGGAATAAATCTCCTAAAACAATAGACTCTGACATCCTTTAAATTCTTTCAGAAGTTTGGCCTTCAGAAAGTCTAGATATGTTCTGGCCTGGGGATTTTTTGTTGATAAGTGTCTTGTCTTAATTACTGAAATACATCTTTTCCAAAAGGCATTGTTTTATATCTTAAAGGCAGGTGGCCAACTTGATTAGTATGTGCTGGGAGAGAACGTTCAGCTAAACAAGACATCTGACCTTCTCCTACTTAACTACTATACTATAAAGCGTTGATCGCTTAAAGACACACAAATATGCCAGGTTTGGGATAGTTAAACACCAGTTCCTATCATTCAGAAAGTCATGAACTGGGCCTTCCCTGCCCCGCAACACCCCCTCCACCCCCACAAATTAAGCAGTTTGGAATCTGTTGCTGGTAATCCTGATGTAATAGCTCATATTTCCTTTTGATACAGCATGCCCTACAACAAAGACTGCTTCTTATTTAATTTTGTTTGTCACAGATAGGAAATAAGCAAATCACAAAATTTTACAAGCACAATATAACTTCCAAGCTTGTCTGTTGGACATGGAGAATGCCACAGTCAATCTTGATAACTGGGCAATCATAACTTAAGCCGCATTATCTTTTCAATGCTGCTGTATTATATTCAATCTCTCACCAGACCCAGTTATATAATACAGAAGGATGCATAATTAGAGTGGACAGATTGGCAGGACCCAAGACAACTGGGGGGATTGGAAGCTCAAAAACACATGCAGGTGTCAATAAGACAACAGCAAGCTATTTGGGCTGTCCAGTAAGGTGTCAGCTTCTAATCAATCTTGAATCCCACTGCGTCATCAAACAGATCACCTTGTGGTATCTACAGGGAGAAAACAAGGACTAACTGACACTTAAGGAAGTTTTATGATGCACTCAAGATCATGCTGATATTAAGCACTGTACTTGGCACACTGTTTCCAGCTATTTAAACACCTTCTAGTCATTTTGCCATTAAAAATTGTTGCATTCCTAAGACTTACTCACCTGGTCAATAATATTAGGAATCAATTTTACACAATATGCTTTTAAACAAATGTAGAGGGTTTTTTTTTTTCCTGTATGTAACTGTTTCCTTAAAACTCCCCACTACACTGTCACATCTCCATGGTCATAATCACATGATATAATTTTTTAATTGTGATTTATAAATATCACAGTTGCATATGCATAACACATTTAAACATCATTAGAAAAATAAACTTTGATTCTGATATTTTTAATTTTGGGATGGTGGAGGGGTTGATATGAACCTGTCCCCCTGGTTTTAGAAGGTCAGATCCAAAAAACAGAAGGATCCTATTTTCCAGTTCCAATGCAAACATAGCAAAGGTATCCAAGAACAATCTCACAAACCATCCATCATTCAAGAGATGTCATGTGAGATTTTTACCCTTTGAGAGTGAAGTCTCATGGGAACTGCTCAGAAGGGTATCATTTAGGTAAATCCAAATCTTAGAACTAACTTGGTTTAAAACCTAATTAAATATTCCAGACTCATCTTAAAGTGCATCTCTAAACGAATCCAGTTTATTTTGTGATTCTAAAACCAAATGGTATCTATACTGTTGTAATTATTCACCTCATAGTCTATTTTCTTGAATAATTGCGATGTTTCAGGGTTATTCTTGTAGGTGTTAGATATATTATGTTACTTATATTATTTATCAACAACAACAACGACAATTTACATTTATGTAACCAATATCTTAAAGGGTGGCTTTGGTACTTAACTACTACTAATCTACCTCTTACTCAAATATGAAAATACAAGACTAACTGCCTGCCCTCCTCTCCCCTTCCCTTCCAACACTTCCCCCCCCCCCCAAAACAAAAGGTGTAAAGGAGCCTAGGAGCCCATTTATCTTCAGGAACCCTTAAAAGATTTAAACAAAATATATTGGATGCTCTTGCTCTTTGGCACAAAGAGACCACATAGGCCTTTACTGAAAGCACATTCTTCCCTACTCCACACCAACCTCTCAATAAAGTAAAAGAAAAATCACAAAATATGGGGACACCTGCCCATCACAATAATCAGTTCTTATGCTCTGGAAAGAACATATCATTACATTGTGGCTATACTGTGGGACTGCAATGGGCCCTGCAGAGTTCCACGGTTAAGCTCCATTCAGTCTAATTAGATGTTCATCACAATAACACAATCATTATTTTGAAATTTCAAGCATTCAGAAGCGTTCTAATGCAGTGTCCCCTTTCAAAAGGTGTTAAGTAAGCTTGTGTTGGCACAGCCAGCCATTCATTATTCTAGTTCATTGTCATTACTGAAAAGTGCTAGATACAAAAATTATTAGTCTTGGTTTTATTTTTCAATGTTTTAAGCATAAAACATAAAACAGATCCTTAAATCTGCTTTAGTAACTTCAATTATCCTTTCTCCAAGCAATTTAAACTCAGCTTCATTTCCAAATACAGATTTCGGGGATGATAATTATGTTTGAGTATAAAGGCGGGATATAGATCAGCATCAAAAAGATTTTTCTTACAATGTAGATATATAATGTTTAATAACATGAATTGTGTACAGCAGTTAGTTGGCCTAATAACAAGGCATTATTTCCACAACTCAAAATAATTCATGCTAATGGTATCAGGTTATCTGATAATTACATCATTTGTATGTTATCACTGCAACTAAACTTTTGGCTTTAATTCTTTGCAGCCAGTAAAGGGATGAATGATGTTAAGAACAGACTCTCCAGCTGCTCACTTTTACTTTCTGCTGATTCTTATTATAAATATTCCTTTCATGGTTATCTGGAATTTAAAAACAAGTCACACAAAAACTAGGTCATCATGCTGGAAGATGAAGTAGACTGTGGATAACTGGTATCTATGATCACCCTCAAATAGTGTGACATACTGTGGGAGCAGGTTATGCTTGGGACTCTAAACGCACACAAAAGTCTGGCTTGTTTTTCCTCTCACTTACCCTGGTTTAGATCAAGAACAACTCCACTGAAGTCAATAGCATGAAACACAGATTCCAAAGATTCTGCTTTCCAAAAGCAAGCAGAAAGCGGATTATATAATTATCACAGAAACACCAAAAGGTGATGCTTGGACATCACTAACGTATTATTTAGGTACTTTTACCTTGTTGCTTTCTGACTTTGTAGGGAATGGATATTTGCCTCAGGTCACATCTACACTACAGTGGTGCAGCTATGGTGCTGAGCTGTACCATAGATGCTCCCTACATCCATGGAAGGGATTGTCTGTCTGTGTAGGTAATCCATCTCTCCGAGAGGCAGTAGCTAGGTCAATGGAATAATTCTTCTGTCAACCTAGCTGTGTCTATAGATCAACTCAACTACATTGCACAGGGTGTGAAATGCTTCAGTATTGCACAGCAGTTGCATTATCCTTATTTCAGTGGCAATGTCTTTTTTATAGATATAAAAGAAAACAAAGCTGGCATCAATAATGCAGAGTCTTACTGAAGATGTCAATGAGTGACATCACATAGAGCTGTCAACCTAGAGGTGGTCCCTGTTGGTCAGACAAAAATACATTTGCAGGTGGTTTTTCCATCACTGGACATTTTAAAATCAAGCTAAGTTTTTTTTCCCAAAACTATACTGTACATTCAAACAGGAATTAATTCAGGGAAGTCTATGGCCCATGTTACACATGAGCCAGGCCAGATGATCACACGGGGCCCTTCCAGCCTTATAATATATTAGCCTTTTCTGCAGCTAAATAAAGCATTTCAGCTTCTAAGGCTGTCAATCCAGACCATTTGCAACCTAATTGAAATTGCATAGAAACCTATGTTGATATGCTTTTATTTTGCTACTGTATCTTGAACTACAAACAGTCACTTAAGTACTAGTGCTGCTAATTCCACTAGAATTTAGGAGTGTGATTTCAAAAAGCACTCAGCATTGACCAAACTCTGCAGTCAGTGAGAACAGGGTTAGGCTAGTGCTGGGAGTTTCTGAAAATCTTGTCATAAATGTATAGACTAAACATTATTAATATTCTCTCCTCATGATCTGCTGTACTACACAAAGAGCTCAGAGAAAGGCTCTGTCGAAGCAAAGTGAAAATATAATGAAGGGTCCTGTCATAAATATAAAGGGAAGGGTAACCACCTTTCTGTATACAGTGCTATAAAATCCCTCCTGGCCAGAGGCAAAACCCTTTCACCTGTAAAGTGTTAAAAAGCTAAGGTATCCTAGCTGGCACCTGACCCAAATGACCAATGAGAGGACAAGATACTTTCAAATCTGGAGGAGGGGCAGGAACAAAGGGTTCGTCTGTCTGTATGATGCTTTTGCTGGGAACAGATCAGGAATGCAGCCTTACAACTGTAAGTTAGTAAGTAATCTTGCTAGAATGTGTTAGATGTTCTTTTGTTTAATAGCTTGTAAAATAAGACGTGCTGGAGGGAATGTGTATTCCTGTTTTTGTAACTTAAGGTTTTGCCTAGAGGGATACTTTATGTTTTGAATCTGATTACCCTGTAAGGTATTTACCATCCTGATTTTACAGAGGTGATTTTTTTACCTTTTCTTTAATTAAAATTCTTCTTTTAAGAACCAGATTGATTTTTCATTGTTCTTAAGTTCCAAGGGTTCGGGTCTGTGTTCACCTGTACAAATTGGTGAGGATTCTTATCAAGCCTTCCCCAGGAAAGGGAGAGTAGGGTTTGGGGGGATATTTTGGGGGACGACATCTCCAAGTGGGCTCTTTCCCTGGTATTTGTGTAAGACTATTTGTGGTGGCAGCATATGGTTCAAGGACAAGGCAAAGTTTGTATCTTGTGGAAGTTTTTAACCTAAGCTGGTAAGAATAAGCTTGGGGGTCTTTCATGCAGATCCCCACATCTGTATCCTAGAGTTCAGAGTGGGGAAGGAACCTTGACAGGTCCTTTGGGGAACGTCTCAGTTTTCTCTGAAACTTACAAAGCAGCACATTGGGAACATCCAGAGGTTTCCATTTTAGTCCCAATAGAGGATGACTTTTTAAGCTTCATGTGTGCCGCATTAGAGTCAGTCCAACAGCTGAATGTTTCCATGGCAATAGAAGTCTATTATCTGTTCAACCCAAACACAGCATGTATGATCCCCAGAAGAAAAGAGCTATAAAAGGTGTAGTGCTATTTACTGTTACTATTTATTTAAATATCTGAAAAGATCCTCCTTTGCCTTTTCACATGTTCAATAATGGTGTTTGGTTTAAAATTCAGTAACATTTTATCAAGTAAGCAGATGCTGGTGAATCTGTCATATTAGTCTCAAATAAATTAAATGAGAAACTAAACAGAACTTATTTCTACAGGTAGAAAAATTCTAATTTCCTGTAACAATCTGGGAATTATGGGTTTAAAAAGCAACTATGAAACAAACTATCTGCCAAATGGAGCCTTAGCTGATGACTCTTAATTAAGTGAGCTCCCACATTATTATTAAAAACAATTTATTTTGCACTGTATATTTATATAGCACTTTGCCAACTCAGCAAGACAGGTTTCCTTCCAAAGAGATTGCAGTCTAAGGGCCACATTTTATGATTCGATGGGGGGACTGTACAGAAAACGTCACTGCCTCTTGCATTGCTTATGTTACAGGCCAGCCACAATTGTAGCCATTCCACTTAGTGGAGTGCAGGGGCTGCTCCTTCCATGAGTCCCCAGGACACACATTGCCCCAAAGGCATTAGGGCAGAGATGGGTCCACCGCCCCATTGGGTGAGGCCTACACATGATTGAGCCTGCACATTCCCCCTCAGCACCAGATCACTCAGAGAGGGATTGTGTTTGCCTGAGGCAGAATTTCTCCCTGATCTCCTCAGGGGACAACACAGTTCCACACTGCTCGCAGTGCAGACACCATTGGACAAAATGCACATAGGCAAGACAAGACATGGTGAACCAGTCCAGATAGGGGAGATGGAGGAGGAAGCCAGATGTACTGCAGATAGACTTTTCTCCATAGATTAGAAGGTTTTTGGGGGGTAGGGACTAAGTTAGCCCCAAATCATCTCTCATTTAACTTGATCATTTGGACAGATAACCCCTTTCCAACATAGCTGATTTTTAAAGATTACTGTTATTATTTTGGTCAAATTCTTACTCCAGTCTTAACCACTCCTCCATTTTTGTCTTTGTACCATTTGCATATGTTAACAGGAATAACTTAGATCAGGCTCCATTCCACTTTTTCCTCACTCCTTCGCAGATCCTGCACTGAATGCAGCTTGGTCAGACTGAGAAAGGCAAATCCTGCAGCCCTTAACCAGGAAATCTCCTTTTTAAAATCAATTGGTAGAAGTTTTGACTGAATATGGCCAGAGAAAGGACTGCAACATCTGACCACAGTATTTCCTTGAGGCCTGGTTGTATGGCCATGCTGTGGCTTTAAGGGGTGTAACCTGCTCTTCTCCTCATCCCCTTACATAGCCTACCTAAACGTTGAGTTTGGGTACATGGGGTAAGAAGGTGCTGCTCATTGTCTTCTCCCTCCCTTATTCCCTAAGCAGGTGGGCATGAAAAAGTGGGGAGTTAACATAGCTTTGGTTCTGCCTCCCCAGTAGATCAGCTTGCACAGCTGGACAAGCATAGGGTAGCAGGGGAGAGATATGTAGCAATCTTCTACTGATTACAAGAAGATTTAGACTACTTCATCTTGGAGTCTCAGGGAGTAGCTCTCTCATGTGCCCCTTAAATAGAGCCGATTACAATTGCTCAAATTAACTCTCAATATTTTCAGGGAAATATCACAAGCTCTCTAAGAGATGTTAACAGTCTTGCTTTCTTTCTAATTTCTTGAGTGATTACAGTGATCTACCACCATATTCTCTTTGTCTCAAATGGGAGTTCAGTGTCAAAATGACAGATTTTAGGGTTTTTTTTGTTTGTTTGTTTTAAAAGAAGAGTAGAATATCAGGGTTGGAAGGGACCTCAGGAGGTCATCTAGTCCAACCCCCTGCTCAAAGCAGGACCAATCCCCAATTTTTCCCCCAGATCCCTAAATGGCCCCGTCAAGGATTGAAATCACAATCCTAGGTTTAGCAGGCCAATGCTCAAACCACTGAGCTATCCCTCCCCCCAATAGTAGTAGTGCAAAGGAAAGGTAGGAAGAATAGTAAGAGACCAGTATGGCTGCATCAGGAATTTTTTAATGACCTGAAAATCAAAAAGAAATACTACAAAAATTGGAAGAATTCCCTAGGATGAGTACAAAACAATAGCACAAGCATGTAAGCACAAAATCAGGAATTCTAAGGCACAAAAGAGTTATAGCTAGAAAGGGACATAAAAGGCTAAAACAAGAGGCTCTGTAAATACATTAGCCGCATGAGAAAGATGAAGGAAAGTGTAGGTCCACTACTTAGTGAGGAAGGAGAGTTAACAACAGACAACTGGAAGAAGGTTGTGGTGTTTAATGACTATTTTGCTTCGGTCTTCACTGAAAAAGTTAATTGCAACCAGATGCTTGACACAGTTAATATTAACAACAGGGAGGAAGGGCACTAGCCAGAATAGGTAAAGAACAGGTGAAAGAATATTTAGATAAGCTGTATTTATTCAAGTTGGCAGGGCCTGACAAAATTCACCCTAGGATACTTGAGGAACTAGCTGATGCAATCTCAGGTCTCGAAGATAATCATTATTGGTTCTAACGGAGGATGGGTGAGGTCACAAAGGATTGGGAAATAATTGGGAAAGTTCTTAGGCTAAGGCCTTTGGCTAAGCAGCAGAGGCAGCCATAAGCTGGGAAGCGAACAGTCACATCCTCACATTCCAAAGTAGTCACATTGAAATAAGGTGCTATTGGGCTGTTAGGCACTATCAGGACAGGATTGTATTCCTATCACCTCCAGAGAAAAGGAAGTGCCTAGAAAATGTAAAAGGAAACTTAGTTTGATAGCATCCTGTCTGGCAAGAACTCACTTATCAATAGCTGAGATGTGAAATCCTCACTTCTGTGTTGTCTTGTCATTGTAGTTCCCACTTTGCTATTGTTTGTCTGTATAATCTCTGTCTGGTTCTGTGATTGTTTCTGTCTGCTGTATAATTAATTTTGCTGGGTGTAAACTAATTAAGGTGGTGAGATATTGGTTACATAATCATGTTACAATATGTTAGGATTGGTTAGTTAAATTTCAGGAAAATGATTGGTTAAGGTATAGCTAAGCAGAACTCAAGTTTTACTATATAATCTGTAGTCAATGAGGAAGGGGGTGGGTGTGGGTGGGGGTAGGCATGGGCATGTGGGTAAGGGAGATGGGAACAGGGAATGGGGGTAAGAAAATTGGAATCATGTTTTGCTAAAGGGGGAAATGGGAACAGGGAATGGGAGTAAGGAAGTTGGAATCATGTTTGGCTAAGGGTAGTTAATGGGAACAGGGACACAGGTGTAAGGCTCTGTGGTGTCAGAGCTGGGAAGGAAGGAAACTGGAATCATGCTTGCTGGAAGTTCACCCCAATAAACATCGAATTGTTTGCACCTTTGGACTTCGGGTATTGTTGCTCTCTGTTCATGCGAGAAGGACCAGGGAAGTAAGTGGGTGAAGGAATAAGCCCCCTAACAGCACACATAGCACCTCTCTTTAAAAAGGGGACTAAAGAGGACCCAGAGGATTATAGAACAGTCAGCCTAACTTTGAGACTTGGAAAGACTTGGGAAAAATAAATAATCAATTTGTACGCATCTAGAGGGTGATAGGGTGCTGAGTAATAGCCAACAAAGATTTATCCAGAAGAAATCATGCCAAACCAATCTAATTTCCTTCTTTGACAGGGTTACTGGCCTAATCAATGTGGGGAAAGCAGTAGATGTGATTTATCTTGATAGTAAATCTTTTGACATATGACAGTCCCACATGACATTCTCATAAAGGAAGTAAGAAAATGTGGTTTAGATGATATTACTATTAAGTAGGTGCACAACTGGTTGAAAAATATACTGAAAGTTATCAATGGTTTGCTGTCAAACTGGGAAGATGTATCTAAAGGGGTCCTGCAGGGGATCTCTCCCAAATCTGGCACTATTCACTATTTTCATTAAATGACTTGGATAATGAAATGGAGAGCACGGTTATAAAATTAGCAGGTAACACCATGTTGGGAGAGGTTATTAGCACTTTGGAGGACAGGATTAGAATTCAAAATGACCTTGACAAGTTGCAGAATTGGTCTGAAATCAGCAAGATGAAATTTAATAAAAAAGTACAACGTATCTCTCTTAGGAAGGAAAAATTAAATATACAAATACAAAATGGGTACAGGTAATGCTGAAAAGGATCTGGGAGTCATAGTGGATCACAAAGTGAATATGAGTCAACAATGTGATGCAGCTGTGAAAAAGGTGAATATAATTCTGGGACATTAACAAGAGTGTCATAGCTAAGATACAGAAGCTAACTGTTCTGCTCTTCTGAACATTGGTGAGGCCTCAAGATGGAGTATTAGTTTTGGTCCAGTTTTGCATGACACACTCTAAGAAAGATTTGGACAAATTGGAGAGAGTCTGGAGAAGAGCAACAACAAAAAAATGAGAAGCAATTTAGAAAACCTATGAGAAAAAGGTTAAAAAACTTGGCATGTTTAGTCTTCAGAAAAGACGACTGAAGGAAGTCTTGATAACAACACTCTTCAAATATATGTTAAGGACTGTTACAAAAAGAGGACAGTGATCAATTGCCCCCCACATCCACTGAATGTAAGCTTAATTGTAGAAGGAAGACTTGGTTTAGATATTAGGAAAAAATTTCAAACTATAAGGAGAGTTAAGCAGTGGAATAGGCTGAGGTTGTTGAAACCCCTGTCATTTGAGGTTTTTAAAAATCAGTTAGACAATGAAGGTGCTGCCTCAGTGGGGGGGGGGGGGGGGAAAGGTAGGAGCGGTGGATTAGATGAACTCTCAAGGTCCCTTCCAGCCCTATATTTCTGTGATTCTATATCAAGAAATTCAATTCCAAGGACAATGCACAAGGTCAATATGTGGAGTTAATACACATCAACATTAGAACTTCTGGACAAAAAGCTAATGTCAATAAGCAATCACTTAACTGATTGGAAAGAAAAAAAACAACACAGCGTTATAGACTGAATTGTTTTCAGGTGACTGCAAACAGCTAGAAGCTATCAGTTTGTATCCAAGTAAAGATGACCCGCGCTGATCATTATTTGAGAGTGGTAAACTGATTTCCATGCGTGCGTGCGAGACCAAAGATCTAGGAAGCCCTTCTCTCCCCCACCCCAAAGTCCTGACCATAATTCCTTCTCTATTCTTATGCAGCTCACTTGCTTCTGCCCTTCTTCAGGGCCCACTGTTGCTAGTTTATTCTAGTCACAGACCACTAAGTTCACAAGTTCAATAACGGCCCTAATAGTTTTTTTCCCTGCCTCTTAACATACAATCAATACTGCATTGAGGTCTATGACAGAACATCATCCACCCTTATTCAAGATTATGTTCTACGTCTTCTAAGTAACTTGATGTCTTATCTTGCTGCCTTTAACAGTCCATGTAACCTTCCTCATATATGTACTGCAGCTCTAGCCACTGCAATACTCTTGAAAAATTCTTTAGAAGGATTTCTTTTCTCCACTAGTCTCTGAAAGTACTGCTCTGATTTCAGTCAGGAGCAGCAGTTCTAAGTTACAGAAGTTCAGAAGGCAAAACCCAATCGAGTAAATCAAGGGAGCAGAACTGAACTAGGGAGTAGCAAAAGAGCAGAAAGGACCACCAATGAGCAGAGCCAGTCTGATCACCAGATGAGATTCAAGCCCATGGAATAATTGAAAGAAGTCTCAGTGCTATTCAAGGGAGCTTAATTTTATATGCAATCTAGTAAGGCCCTATTATTACAATTCTGGCTAATAAAAATATCTACTTTGCTGTAACAGAGGTGGACTGTGTCACTTATTAACATTTTTTAAAAAAAAAAAACTATCTAAGGACAATAAAGTAAAAACTATATAGTTGGTGGTAAAGAAAGAACATGTCTAGACTTTTTTGAAAGTGAATGGTATACAAGGCTAAATCGAGATTTACCTGAAGCAGATTAGCTTTCCTATCCACACGGCTTCCAGTAGTTCAAAGCAGCAAACACAGCTGTTCCAAACTGCTAAAAGGAACTATGTTAAATATTTGAAAGCGATTCACATCATTGGGGAAGTCATTCATTTTGACATTTGTTGTAAACAGCCACTTTAGCTTGCCTCTGGAACAGGTGTTACATAAGGCAGAATGGCATCTGGTTAAAAAAAAAAAAAAAAAACACATCTCTAACTCCAGTAGAAAAGCAATCAAAGCTGCAGCCATCTCTTATCAACACACTGGTTTTCTCCTTTTGAAATATTCTGGCCACCGTATACTTTTGTGTGTTCCCACTCCAGGATTATTTTTCTACAAATGCTAGTGTCTGAAAAATATATCAGTATCTATTACCACCAAAAATACACATACTGGATGCTTAGAGTATCCTAGTTTCATCACAATACTCTGGGATATACTGATGTATGGGCCAGATCCTCAGCTGGTATAGATCAGCATAGCTCTATTGATTTCTAGGAAACTATGCAGATTTACACCAGCTGAGGTTCTGGCCCTATTACTACATACAACTGCTCTTATTAAAACTAATTCAGATTGGGATTCTGCAGCATTGGATGCTGTACAAATGTGAAGGTAAACATGGTCTCTGTCTCAAAGGACTTATGGTCCTGTTATTTATACAAATGCAGCAAAAGCGATCAACTTTAATGAAGAGCCCATATTTTTCTTCACTAAACTGCTAAAACAAAACATCCAATACTCATTAACGTCAACTACAGTTTTTACATCCCAGGAACTGGCATTATTTTAAAAGTGAGACAGAGACCATGTTTACCTTCACATTTGTACAGCATCTAGCACCGCGGCATCCCAGTCTGGATCAGAGGCTCTCTGTGCTGCTTGTACACTACTTGAATTTAGTAAATATAAACATCACAAATCTTTGGCTGGATTCAAGTTGTGAAAGATGGGGACTGGAGGGTGGGGGGGTGGTATTTTTAAAGGTGGCAATTTTATCCACAGAGGTTCAAAATGACAAACAGAATAAATTAAATACTTATCTTCTGAAAAGAAATTTAAAAACAAATCCTCATGCATACTGATGGATATGATGGAACTCCCATGGATATGTCTAATTTACATGCTGCCCCCAGGCAACATTCCTTTACAGCTTAAAACAAATATATTAAAGCCAGCTCCCAGAAAATAAACGCTAATATTTTCAGACCTGGGTGCCTAAAGTTAAGCTCCATGAGGCCCCTACAAGTGATCCAAGGAAAGCCAGGTAAGAGCTAGGGATCAGGAGGGTGCCCAACCCCTTAGGGGATGTCTAAACTGTATCTGGAAGCAAGCCTCCTAGCCCGGATCGACAGACTAGTGCTAGTGTTGCTTGCACTCCCGTGCTAAAAATAGCTGTGTCGACATTTCTTTGATCATAGAATATCAGAGTTGGAAGGGACCTCAGGAGGTCATCTACTCCAACCCCCTGCTCAAAGCAGGACCAATCCCCAAACATACATATATAGCTCAGGCTCTAAGTCAGTGGCCTTAGAGAACGACATGACATGTTATAGCTAAAAGGCGTGTGCGCGCGCGCCTGTGTCATAAATATAAAGGGAAGGGTAAACCCCTTTGAAATCCCTCCTGGCCAGGGGAAAGCTCCTCTCACCTGCAAAGGGTTAAGAAGCTAAAGGTAACCTTGCTGGCACCTGACCAAAATGACCAATGAGGAGACAAGATACTTCAAAAGCTGGGAGGAGGGAGAGAAACAAAGGGTCTGTGTGTCTGTCTATATGCTGGTTTCTGCAGGGGATAGATCAGGAATGGAGTCTTAGAACTTTTAGTAAGTAATCTAGCTAGGTATGTGTTAGATTATGATTTCTTTAAATGGCTGAGAAAAGAATTGTCCTGAATAGAATAACTATTTCTGTCTGTGTATCTTTTTTGTAACTTAAGGTTTTGCCTAGAGGGGTTCTCTGTGTTTTTGAATCTAATTACCCTGTAAGATATCTACCATCCTGATTTTACAGGGGGGATTTCTTTATTTCTATTTACTTCTATTTTTATTAAGTCTTCTTGTAAGAAAACTGAATGCTTTTTCATTGTTCTCAGATCCAAGGGTTTGGGTCTGTGGTCACCTATGCAAATTGGTGAGGCTTTTTATCCAACATTTCCCAGGAAAGGGGGGGTGCAAGTGTTGGGAGGATTGTTCATTGTTCTTAAGATCCAAGGGTCTGGGTCTGTAGTCACCTAGGCAAATTGGTGAGGCTTTTTACCAAACCTTGTCCAGGAAGTGGGGTGCAAGGTTTTGGGAAGTATTTTGGGGGGGAAAGACACGTCCAAACAGCTCTTCCCCAGTAACCAGTATTAGTTTGGTGGTGGTAGCGGCCAGTCCAAGGACAACGGGTGGAATATTTTGTACCTTGGGGAAGTTTTGACCTAAGCTGGTAAAGATAAGCTTAGGAGGTTTTTCATCCAGGTCCCCACATCTGTACCCTAGAGTTCAGAGTGGGGGAGGAACCTTGACAGCCTGTGTTTAAGTAGTTCCCTCCCACAGCCCATCCACAGGGATAGCTGCATCTGAGGTGTAGGAAGAGATTTCCATTGCTTTTCTGTCTGTCTATCCACTGTTGAGGTATCTGAGCAGAGGTGATCATGCACAAAGATCCTCAGACAAAACCGGAAATCTATGAAATGATGAATTCCAAAAGGTGAATTTAGATCTTAACAAAATGTATCAACCCTCCCCCACCAAGCTTTATGTCTAAAGAGGATAGACTTTTTAAGCATCCATTTGACTCTCAGTTTGATCTAAGGATTAAGAAGCTAGTTAGAACCAATTTATCACATTGTTGCTTTCTTTTCAGTTTTAGGTTCTTTGCAACAATCTTGTTAATCATTTTAATGAACATCAGTTTAATGAAAGCAATTATATAACAGTCAACATTGACAATCATTGGAGATAGTGAGGTCCCATTTTTGTGCTAGTCTGCTCATTATAACAATCAGCAATTACAGCCACATGAGCATTAAACTGGAGGAAACAACATCAAAAAGTCAAAACTATAATAGAATCGGCCTATGCAAACCTAGTGGATTGTGAATGTTACCTGTATAGCTCTGCTATGATTTGGTAAGGACTGCTGTACATAAAATACAAAGAAAAAAGTTTAACTAGTAATGGCAGCTGTTACAGTACTGTCTGTGTACCATGACATCAGTGGCGCTACGCACATACTTAAAGTTAAGCACAGGTTAAGTAGCTTAATGAATTGAGGCGTGTGTGCGTAAATTAGACTTATCCAGTCATATGACTGATTTGCACATCTAAACTTAAAGACATGTCAAAATACAAATTAATATACAGTCCTTATAATATCACCTTAGATTACTACTTAGAAAGAATTAATTCATGCTGGCAGGGTTTTTTTGGTTGTGTCTGTTTGCTTTCATTTCACTCAGTTTAGAAAGTGAAACTAGACTAATCAATTTGTTTCTATCTGCTTCAGTTTCTGTTTGTCATGCACCAGCTTACTACTTTGTGTATGGATTCTCAGCTCTGCTGTGAAACATTCACATCAGCTGAGAAGTATTTTAATTGTATATATTTTTAAAAAATATAATGAACATTTTTCTATATAAGGTACAATTTTCAAAAGCACCTAAGTCCCATTTGAGATGTGGGAGACTGCTGGTTCAAGTCAAACCTTTGCCTCATAAGAATTAGGTATCTGAACAGAGAGCTGCCACCTCAAGTGAGAGCCCTCAGCACCGGACTATAGAGTGAGATTCACTCTCTCTGGCCCAAATAATATTTAATTAAAGTGGAACAACTTCAGTGGGAGAGATTGAGGGAGACTCATCAGAATTCTCCATAGCTCAGTGGTTACATTTAACTGAGAGGTGGCAGATCCCTGTTCAAATCCCTTCGCCTTACCTGGCAGAGATGGAACTGGTTCTGCGGGTCTTTCACATCCTGGGTGAGTATCCTAGCCACTAGGGCAGTGGTTTTCAAACTTCTTAGGCCATGTACCCCTTTCCAAATAATGTCATCTACCATGTACCCTGATCTGAGATATGGTCATAATATACTTATCAGTAAATTGCCGCGTCTTAATAAATAAAATGCATTGTCTGCCATTACAGGATTTTTCTCACATTCCCCCTGACAAGAACTTGTGTACTCCTAGGGGTACATGTATCCCAGTTTGAAAACCATTGTGAGGGAGCTCCTCCCTATGCCCCAGCTGTTTTGTGGAGTGGCAGCCTCTGAGCATCCCTGCTGACTTGGGCCCCACAGGCAAGTTGGGTGGAGGTGCACCTATCTTTCCCCAATTCATGGATTGCTCTGGAGCTTAGGCAGGAGACAGGCATCTGGGCACCTAGAGTGGGGCTGCAGCGCACACCCTGAGAGGCAGAAATATAGTCTTATAGGGAACTACTGCAAAAGCATAGGCACTAGGTGAGTTTAAGCACTTACAAAAATAGGTGGCAACCAAGTGGGGGTTTTGCGGATTGCAATGGTGCCAACAAACAGGACTTTGGGTATGATCCTTAACCTTTTTCATTTGCGAACCCTTAAAAATTTTTCAAATGGTGGTGTGGACCCCTTTGGAAATCTTAGGCATGGTCTTCAGATCCCCAGGGGTCCTCGGTTGAAAACCACCATCTTAGGGTATATGTACAGCTCAGTCTGGGGGTATGATTCCCAGCTTGAGGACACATACCTGTGCTAGTCTGATCAAACTAGTGTGCTAAAAATAGAGTGTAGCTGCAGCCCCATGAAGAGCTAGCGGCCCCAGTGCATGTGTAACCCACACACCTCCTGGGTGTGGTGCCACAAGGACTCCTCGTTGTTTTTACCCCTTTACAAGGGCTTTGGAAGTAGCCAGATAAGTAGCGTAGCTGGGGGGGAGCGGGGCAGCATCCGCTCCCCCACGGAGCACAAGTGGCGCCTTGTCAATGTCTTGGCTCCTTTTAAATTTTCCCCTGTTGAGGGAATGGGGGAGCAATCCCCAAAACAAGGCGCCACCCGCTGGGGTGCTTTTACTCACCCTGAGGCGCTCCAAGTCTTAGGCGGCACCTCGGCGGTAGGACCTTCACTCGCTCTGGGTCTTCGGCAGCACCTCAGCAGCGGGACCTTCAGTGCCGCCGAAGACACCCGGAACGAGTGAGGGCCCGCTGCCGGGTGAGTAAAAGCACCGCAGCGGGTGGCGCCTTTTCTTTTTGGATCGCTCCCCCAGTTCCCTCCACCTGGCCACGCGGCTGAGCCAGATCAGCCCTAAAAGTGGCCAGGGAGGCATGGCCAAGGCAATCAGGGTTTAGTTCAACTATTACTTACCCTCAAGAGCTGCAAAAATTACAGCGCTACAATATTTAAAGGAGCAAATTTGATTTCAGTGTAAATACCCATATCTAGTAAGTGAGAGCAACTCAGTAGCAACCTCTGCACTTCCCTGAGCACAGCAGCTATGACTGTAATCAACCTTTACGTTAGTCTTGCAATGATGGGGTGGAGACTCCTTATTCCTTTCTCTTACCACATGCCATATAAGGGATAGTCAGAGACTAGCCCTGAGTTATGAATAGGGCCCTACCAAATTCATGGACGTATCATGGACCATGAAATAAGCCCTCTCCTGTGAAATCTAGCTATTGGGGTTGGGGGCGGGAGGCGGAGGGGCAGCCCTGGAGCGTCGGGCAGCCGGAGGCAGTGGGTCTGATCTCCCCTGAGAACAGGCATGCAGGGGAAGAACAAGTCCTGTCCCTCCCCATCCCGGCTGGAACTAGAAGCCTGGAGCCCTCAGCACTCCCAGCAGCACAGGGTTGGTCAGACCCACCTCCCGCTCCAGGAACCTCCTCCAGCTGCAGGAAGCTCCACGGCTGCTGACTTCAGAGCCCAGCTCTGGCAGTGTAGAAGTGAGGATGGCAATCCTGCAACTGCCCTACAACAGACTTGCCCCCCCCCACTCCCTTTTGGGTTAGGACCCCCATGGTTACAACACATCATTGTAACACAAGAACTAGAGGTCACCAAATGAAATTAATAGGCGCAGGTTTAAAACAAACAAAAGGAAGTATTTCTCCATACAACACACAGTCAACCTGTGGAACTCTCTGCCAGAGGATGTTGTGAAGGCCAAGACTACAACAGGGCTCAAAAAAGAACTAGATACATTCATGGAGGATAGGTCCATCAATGGCTTTTAGCCAGGATGGGCATGGATGGTGTCCCTAGCCTCTGTTCGCCAGAAGTTGGGAATGGGCAACAGGGGATGAATCACTTTGTGATTACCTGTTCTGTTCATTCCCTCTAAAGCACCTGGCATTGGTCACTGTCAGAAGACAGGATACTGGGCTAGATGGACCTTTGGTCTGACCCAGTATGGCCGTTCTTATGTAACGCCATGAAATTTCAGATGTAAACATCTGAAAATATGAAACTGACTTATTTTTCAGATACTATGGCTGTGAAATTGACCAGATTGGACTGTGAATTTGGTAGGGCCCTAGTTATGAAAAGAGCCTGTATAAAAGTGAAAAACATACAACACAAGGCATACAAATTCCTGACCCTGCCTCAAACTTCAGACTACACCCCCGTCCATCAAAGGGAAATGTGTGACAGGAACAGTGAATTTTGCAAATATTTGCTTTATGTCTATATGTTATATAAACTTCTGTACTGTATAAGGTAACAGTTAATAGTCAGAGCAATAAGATACTAAATTGCAAAGCCCAGAGCAGCATAAAATTGAAAAGCACTAATGGAACAGTCCTGGGTTTATTTTCCTCTATATTTTCAAAAGTCAAGAATCCTACTTTATGTAAGTGTTGCAGATAATAGAAATGCACAAATTAGTTCAAGCTGGTTTCTAGGAACAGAAATTGATTTTAAAGTTGTCTGTAATGCAACTGTGCTTGACACTCACAGGGCGTTAATTAGATGACGGAATTTATTTTAATATGTTAATACATACAGATTTGTGCTTCCAACATATTTTACCTATGATTTGCTGATCCTTGACCAAAATCTGTGTTGCAACACATATGTCACAAAAAGCCCTGCTAAATGTTATTTTTCCTGCTACTTTAACTTTGGTGCCTTGTGAGTTGAACCCACATGACCAGAGTCTGGTAGAAAGGGGCAGGTTCTCTTCTGCTCTGTTTATCATATACCGGTGGGGAGGAGGAAGACACCAGGAATCCAGTTTTGGCTCCTTGATTCTCAGGGCCATCCCTGACCATGCTTAGAGCTGCTTCCAGGCACTTCCAAATTCTACCTCTGGCATAAGGTCCTTAATAAATCTTATACCAGCAGAGAATTGCCTTGCTGAGAAGAGCTCAAATACACCTACTCCCTCCCTTGATTTCCTGTCCTTCCTGAAAGTGTGATACCAGGACTGACTGAGGCATGGATGCACCAGCAAAGAGTTTTTTCTTTTGACAGGGGAATTTCCTGCTGGACATTTGCAGCTCATCTAACTGGCACAACAGAGCTGAAATCCATCTTCAGACTCTGGCCTATGTGCTAATTTTGGTAGGGTTTTTTAGAAATATATATCTTTAACTTCTGTATTTTCACAGACCACACCCCCACTGCAGACCACTGAGGACCCGCTGTCTATGGTGTGCATATTAAGAAATCAGGATGTTGCCAAAGTATAGTATTGCTTTAGGGCTGTCAATTAATCAAAGTTAACTCACGTGATTAACTCAAAAAATTAATTGCAATTAATCACAATTTTAATTGCACTGTTAAACAATAGAATACCAATTGAAGTTTATTAGATATTTTGGATGTTTCTCTACATTTTCATGTATATTGTATTTTGCATTTAAAATCAAAGTGTATATTTTTTATTACAAATATTTAAAATGATATAGTATTTTTCAATTCACTTCACACAAGTACTGTAGTGTAATCTCTTTGCTGTGAAAGTGGAACTTACAAATGTACATTTTGTTTTGTTACATAACTGCACTCAAAAACAAAACAATGTAAAACTTCAGAGCCTACAAGTCCACTCAGTCCTACTTCTTGTTCAGCCAATCGCTAAGACAAACAAGTTTGTTTACATTTACAGGAGTTAATGCTGCCCTCTTCTTATTTACAATGTCACATGAAAGTGAGAACAGGCATGGCACTTTTGTAGCTGGCATTGCAAAGTATTTACATGTCAGATATGCTAAACATTCATATGCCCCTTCATGCTGTGGCCACCATTCCAGAGGACATGCTTCCATGCTGATGACACTCATTAAAAAAATAATGTGTTAATTAAATTTGTGACTGAACTCCTTGGGTGAAAATTATATGGCCTCTGCTCTGTTTTACCTGCATTCTGCCATATATTTCATGTTATAGGAGTCTCAGAGGATAACCCAGCACATGTTGTTCATTTTAAGAATACTTTCACTGCACATTTCACAAAATAAAGTGCCAATGTGAGATTTCTAAAGATAGCTACAGCACTTGACCCAAAGTTAAAGAATCTGAAGTGCCTTCCAAAATCTGAGAGGGACATGGTGTGGAGCATGCTTTCAGAAGCCTTAAAAGAGCAACACTCCAATGCGGAAACTACAGAACCTGAACCACCAAAAAAGAAAAATCAACCTTCTGCTGGTGGCATCTGACTCAGATGATGAAAATGAACATGCATTGGTCCACACTGCTTTGGATTGTTACAAGCAGAACTCATCATCAGCATGGACCCTTGTCCCCTGGAATGGTGGTTGAAGCATGAAGGGACATGTGAATCTTTAGCACATCTGGCATGTAAATATCTTGCAGCTCCAGCTACAACAGTGCCATGCAAACACCTGTTCTTACTTTCAGGTGACATTGTAAACAAGAAGCGGGCAGCATTATCTCCTGCAAATGTAAACAAACTTGTTTGTCTGAGCGATTGGCTGAACAAGAAGCAGGACTGAGTGGCTCTAAAAGATTACCTTGTTTTATTTTTGAATGCAGTTTTTTTGTAAATAATTCTACAATTTTAAGTTCAACTTTCATGATAAAAAGATTGCACTACTGTACTTTTATTAGGTGAATTGAAAAATACTATATCTTGTTTTCTTACAGTACAAATACTTGTAATCAAAATATAAAGTGAGAACTGTACACTTTGTATTGATTTCAACTACAACACAATACATTTGAAAATGTAGAAAATATTTAAATACATAGTATTCTATTATTGTTTAACAATGCAATTAATCATGCGATTAATTTTTTTTTAACTGCTTGACAGTCCTAATTGCTTTAGGGAGCCACTTCTGTTCCGTACTGTAGATCTCCTGACCTTCCTACTGATAGGGTGAAAGAGAGAATAGCAGATCCCTATAATCTAATGATGGAAACATAAGGTCTTACATAAATTGCAGACACATCCTTGATCATATCATACACACACTAAATGCTATCCAGTGACAATAAATGCCACTCTACATGTTTGATTTTACTAAGTACAATACCTTAGTTCTTTCTCTTGCATGCTGAGAGCACTTTTCATGGGTGACAGGCTGCTACATGTGTCCAGAGGTGAATGACATGCACCTTGGAGAGAAGCCCTCCTGTAATGGCTTCTGCGATCCAAATCTTGATAGTTGGGGGGAAAAAAATAGATTAGAAATAGCCAAAAGGCATGAAATCAGTTTCATAGAAAAGAAACTGTTTCTTACAGTAATTGAAAATACCAATGTTGGGAAGCGATCATCTAACTTCATGGCATCAAAGGTTTTGTGAACTTAAACAATAGCTTTAACGTAAATAAGCAAGGTTGGAGATTAATTGATTCTTAGTTATTTCTATAATTAAATTACATTACTTTCAAGATCATCAGAATCACAGCATCAAGATCACATTCTGATTTTCTGTATTCTTCAAATATAAGTGAGAGATGTTTGGGGCACTATCTTTAGCATATTCACAAACTAAGGAACAATTTATGTTTCTCAGTTAAGGAACAAACTACCGATTCGAGATGGAGGAAGCTGAGTCTCAGTTTTCCAATCAAATTTGAAAAGGTATTTAATTGATGATGTCTTAATTATGTTTGTGTTTAAAGCGTGAGTGCTATGTGAAGTTTAATTCCACCTCCTATAGGACCACATTGTCACTGTCCTACCAGGAAAGTGACATGTCATTTGTACACCACAAAGTACAGATTCTGATACCCTTATTCATGTTGTTAAGCAATATATTTTTAATCCACAAGTAGTCCCACTGATTCACTATAAGTAAGGGTATCATAATCCAGCCCTAAGTGAACAGAACTTTTCTTCTATTGTTTAGAAGAGTTCATGTGACCCCCCCCTCCTTATCTTTTCCTTTCCTCCACAAACATCGTTCTGATCAGTTGTTGGGGTTGGGGGGGAGAAGGGTGTTTAATTTTCCTTCAAAAGTATTCACTTTGGGAGAATGCCAAATTGTCTGGTTGGCTGCCAGAGAAGGAAATTAGGTCTTATATTTTACTTTGAATAAAAGCAATAAAACAAAGACAGCGCTTTGGAGACAATGGGATCTTGTTCATTTCCTATTCCATTAGCAATACTCCCTTATAAGCTGTTCAAATTCAGGTGAATTTGCCTTGATCATGCCCTACTGTTTTCACTTCCTGGAGCAGCTGTGGTAACTTTCCCCCACCCTTGCAGTGCATACAATCCCTGGCCCATAATGATACAAAAATCATTCACACACTTAATATAATATAGTCTTCCAAAGACATTGCAGAAAGTTGCCCTGTCACAGGACTATTCCTACATTGTTCAAAAATGATCAGTAGAAAACATGTTAACTGTTGATTTTTCTCTTGAAATGAGCAATAGAATACTTCCTTGAAAAGTTTCAGAGTGGTAGCCGTGTTAGTTTTTATCAGCAAAAAACGAGGAGTCCTTGTGACACCTTAGAGACTAACAAATTTATTTGGGCATAAGCTTTTGTGGGCTAAAGCCCACTTCATCAGATGCATGGAGTGGAACATACAATAAGCAGTGATTTTTTATAAACACATATACACACACACACAGAGCACATGAAAAGTTGGGAGTTGCCTTACCAAGTTGGGGGTCAGTGCTAATGAGGCCAATTCAGTTAAGGTGGAAGTGGGCTATTCTCAACAGTTGACAAGAAGGGGTGAATATCAAGAGAGGAAAAATTACTTTTGTCGTGCTAACGAGGCCAATGCAATCAAGGTGTGTTTGTTGTCCTTTCTTACCATAGAAGTACAGCACAAGGCTGATTACAGTCCAATGTCACTCCTACACTTTAAAAAAGTGTAAATATTTATGTAAAATCAGGAAACCACTAAAAGAAGTGTTCAAGTATGTAAAAGTCAGTCTACCACCTGTAAAATGTAACACTGCTAAAAGTATGACTTTGGCTCTCAGTGTTAGAATGACACTAATCTTTTTAACATAACTTTTTTTTTTGCCCCTGAGCAAGTTTACTGTTTGCAAAATGTACTATATTGACTGATCTGAAGATGGAACTGTAACAGGTTGCCCCCCTTCAAGTTGCCACCTGATGTGCTGAGATACCACTGAGCCCGCCTGTTCTGCCAGCCAAGGCACCCTTTTTACTGGTCTTGCTGAGCCAGGCTCTTAAACCTCCTCCAGTACACACACAGGCCAGGCCATACACAACTGCAGAAGGACACAGACACTGAGATCATCTCTGGGAAGCCTCAGTTTAAGGGACTTTCCCCAGCACTCAGGTGTCCACCTCCCTTGGAGTGCAGACCCAAAGATATATTGTTTTGAGAAATCTATACAACGTGAGCTCATAAATTCAACCCCTCCCTCAATGTGGAGGAAGATATGCGCAACTTATTGCCCCTCCCCCATTAGAAATTACAGAAACTGAGTTTAATAATAAACAAAACAAATTTTATTAACTGCAAAAGGCAGATTAAAGGAGTTAAAGCGGTAGCAAACAGAACAAAGCAGATTACTGAGCAAATAAAACACAACACACAAACTAAACTTGATTCACTAAAGAAACAGGTTACAAAATGTAATTTCTCACCCTAAACGTTGAATTTAGGCAGGATGCAGAGTTTCTGTAGCTCAGGGTTCCAGTTATTTTTCTTACAAACTGGACCCCTGTCTCAGTCTGGACTCACCCCCGCCTTTCCCTTTAGGTTGGTTTCTTTGTCCCTTCAGGTACTTTCAGCAGTCTTTCTTCTTGGGTAGCCAATGGAAGAAAGACTCATCTGCCTTCCTCCCCACTCTTAAATAAGATTTAAATAAAGACTTGAAACTTGATTCCACTTTCCTTTTAGTGGAAAGTTACAAGAAGTCCAAGATAATGTTTAGTATCACGTGACAAGACTAGGGTGGCCAACTTTCTAATCGCACAAAACTGAACACCCTAGCCCCCTCTTCCCCATGGCCCCACCCCTTCCCTGAGGCCCCACTCACTACATTCCCCCTTCCTCGGTGGCTCACTCTCACCCACCCTCACTCACTTTCACTGGGCTGGGACAGGGGAGCGGGAGGGGGTGAGGGTTCCGGCTCTAGGTGTGGGCTCTGGGGATGGGGGATTTGGGATTCAGGAGGGGGCTCCAGGCTGGGACCGAGGGATTCAGAATATGGGAGGGGGCTACGGGTTGACGGAGGGGATACGGGCTCTGGGTTGGAGGTGCTGGCTCTGGGGTGGGGCTGAGGGGTTCAGGGTGCAGGAGGAGTCTCTGGGCTGGGGCACAGGGTGGAGGTGCAAGGGATGAGGGCTCTGGGCTGGGGCCGGGGTGAGAGCTTTGGGGTCCAGGAGGAGGCTCCAGACTTGGTGGGGGCTCTGGGCTGTAGCAGGGAGTTGGGGTGAATGAGGGGGTACAGGCTCTGGGCTGGCATTGTGAGCTCTAGGGTGCGGGAGGGGGCTTTGGGGAGCTCAGGGTTGGGGCAAGGGCTTCGGGTTGGGGTGGGGGCTTGCCTTGGGTGGCTCCCAGTCAGTGGTGCAGCAGGGCTAAAGCAGGCTGCCTCCTGTCCTAACACTGCATTGTGCGGGCCCCGGAAGCAGCCAGGAGGTCTGGCAGTAGAAGGCAGGGGGAGGGGGAGGAGGGAAGGCCGCTCGACGAGCTGTTCTCGCCTGCAGGCACCGCCCCTGTGCTGTGCACTGGGAACCAGCCAATGGATTGTGGAGCCAGTGCTCAGGGCAGCACATGGAGCGTGTGAGCCCCCAGCCTAGGAGCTGGACCTGCTGGCCGCTTCCAGGGCACAGCACGGTGCCAGGACAGGTAGGGACTAGCCAGCCTTAGCGCCGCAGCACCACCAACTGGACCTTTACTGGCCCTGTCAACGGTGCGGACCGGAGCCGCCAGGGTCCCTTTTCAACCAGATGTTCTGGTCGAAAACCGGACACCTGGTCACCCTAGACAAGACTAGCTGATCTAGTAGTGTCACAGTTATGTCTCAAGATGCCCCCCAGGAGGGAGAGAGATTAGTATCTTCAGTCTTGTTTTTCTTCCTAATGGACCATCAAATCTGATAACCTGTTGTCTGGTGGGTGTCTTCCCAACACACACCCAGTTTAATGGTTACATAGTCCATATTCCTAATTTTAGATACAGAAATGATACATGCATACAGATTGGATAATCACATTCAGTAAATCATAACCTTTCCAATGATATCTTACATGAGCCATCTTGAGAATCTCAATTATGTCATATCCATATAATAAGCATATTTTCATAAAGAATGTCACAGGAACTCCTGGGGTGAAATCCTGGCCCCAATAAAGTCAGTGGAAAATCTCTCTCCGACTTCAATATGGCCAGGTTATCAGACCTGGATTTTTATCTACAGGAGATATAAAGCATGGGCAGTTTAAATGCTAGTTTCTCCATGCTGCTGTACTAAGATCTATGACAATATGCCTTAACAATGACCTGGGGAGAGCCCTTTTTAAAAAAAAAAAAAAAAAAAAATCTGATTCTTTGCATTCACCAGTTGTTGGATCAGAGATTATACAGTTAAAGCTAGATCTGTGCCAACTGGTGACATGCAGAGGGGATACCCAGAAATACTGGAGAGGTATCATATGAACACTGGATCATTGAAGTTTCCCTGGGTATGTAATCCCAATTCCCACAGACTCCAATAGGAATTGGTTTCTGTGCCACCACTTGTTCTCCACTATAGCCACTGTCATCTTTTGTTAACCTTCTTCTGTGACAAGACCTTGTACCCTATAGCATTCATCCTTAGCCCCGGCCAGTGACTGACATCCATGGAACCATGTGTCTGTTTGTCCTGAATCCCAAGATACTCCAGGAACTGTATGTTTGTGCGTGTGTTTTCTTCAGCTTTCTCCCTGTACAGAAACCTAATCAGAATTTTTTTTCTTGGAAGGGAAGTCAATTTCTTTCTTCCCTAAAATCAGAATTATTGCTACCACGATCCTGGAGACATCCGTGGGAGCACATGTAAATCAAATGGTAATTATCAAGGTTGGGATGAGAAATAAAAGGCTGTCATCCATCTGCAAAACAGTAAGTTTGTCTGAAATGGTAAAATAGGAATACTTTGAAGACAAGTTTCCATTAGAAACTTAGACATTTCAGACAAGGCCCTGCTCCACTTGTCCGTGGTTCTCTGAGGCTAGAAATAGGAGGGAGCCTAGCTTGTAACACTCTGATCTGAAGTAGATGGTGGATGAGAGTGGAAATCAGACAAAGTTGGTCCTGCAATACTTGCATAGCTTGGTAACATAACCCCTCTGGAGAATGTCCAGTGACCTCATTTGAGCAAACCTAAATGTAGTCCTTTTGCTCCCAAACTGAAAGAGCCTGGCCCCAGTCAGGGGTCCAACTCCAGAAAGGGCTGGCTGGGAGACCTGAAGAGAGCTCTGTGGCAAGAGATGGCAGCACTAATCCTAGCTTGAAAAAGAGGTATTTTCTCCTATTGCACCTTATGGACTGCTTCAATTTGCCACATCACCTGTATTCCTGTCTGTAATATCCGGCAAGACTCAGCATTGTACATCAATTTTTCTGATTACTCTGAATACCCCCAGCTTTCCATAATGTTTCCCATTAAGATAGCTGGGAACTGATCTGTCTGAGGGTCTGATATCAAAGGCCAAAGCCCCATATAAGTGCATGGAACAGATTTGAACTTCACTCCCAACACACCAGGTCAGTTTCATGACTAAAGCAAACAGTGGCTGTTCTGTTTTTAATCTTTGGTTTCACTTTTCCTATATTAAGTCTGGCAATTCAGACCTTTGCTCTCTGTGGTTCTTGCAATGGTCTGTCTGTTCAGTCCTCTCCCCTCCTTTGAGCACATTCTCCTCCTCCTCCCCTCCCTCTCCGTCTTCCTTGATTTTTCCTCTCTCTCTCTAGATGATCTCTCTGCCCCCCCCCCCCTGCTCTCTTCATCCCTAACTCAATTTCACTTTCCCTCTCCTATAATCTACCTTCCCATGTAAATCATTTGAGACTAAGCCACGCTTTTCCCACACCACTCTGATCAGCATTCTGCTTCCTACTCTGCCTGTGACAGTAGAAGCAATTAGGTCACCAATCAGAGGCTTCTGGAATTGCAGCAGCAGAGTTAGTGATAAAGGAACAGGGAACAGAGCTCCTAGGCTGTGGGCAGTTGCACAGGCAGGATGATGAGATGGCAGCAATCCAGAGCAGTGGTCTGACTTATTCTGCCTCAAACAAAGCACAGAAGCACTACTACAGCAGCACAAGCATTCCCACCCCTCCCCTTTGAAAGTTTTCCAGATGTCATAACCACTCTATATAGTGAATTTAGTCTTTTCAGTTCATCTGTACTGCACCAAAGCTCTGTCCTTCCCTCCATGGGTCCCATGTTTCCTGGCAGATTTCACTAGCCTCACTGTGACCCTCCACATAACCCTTCTCTCTCTAGAGACAACGGTCACAATCTACTGAGCCATTTTCCATCATAAGCCGGCAAGGGAGGTGAGGAGAAGCTATCCTTCCTTGCACAGTCTCTGTTGTCTCCCAGTCTCAGTGATTAATCAGGGGGCAAAGATGGGAAGGGGGGGTGGGGAAGAGAGCCCAGGCCCACCCTCTACTCTGGGCTCCAGCCCAGGGACCCTAATAGTATCAGCTATGGTAGCTGACCTTTTAGAAACATGACATGTACAATTCCCTGGGCTACTTCCCCCACAGCAACCCTCATTTCCTCAAGCTCCACTTCACCCTTACCTCAGGGCCTCCTTCCTTGAGCCTGATATGGTGTGTACTACTAAGTCTCTCTAACAGCACAACTTCCTTCCTCCCACAGCTCCTGACATGCACACCCACCTGAGTAACTGGGAGGCTTTTAACTAGTTTCAGCCAGCCCCTGACTGGCTTCAGGTGTCCTCAATCAGTCTAGCATTCTCCCTGCCTTCTGGAAAGTTCTTAATTGGCCCCAGGTGTCTTAATTGACCTGGGGCAGTTGTCATTTCACTTATCCTGGTACCAGGGATTTGTTTAGCCTGGAGCTAACATATCTATCTCCCACTACTTTTCGGTAGCCATCTGGCCTTGCCCCGTCTCAGTACTTATGAACATTTTAATGCCTGCTTCAGGGAAAATCATGGCATTTGAATTGCATATGTATATTTTTACATTCACTAGAACTTGCTACTGAAATATCTGTTCTGGCTGTTAATGAGAGGCGCCAGACTGTCAGGGCCCCCTGTGACTGCCACATTTTAAAAAAATGGGCTGTGGACACTTGAGGAAAGTGGTCAGTTCATGAAACATCAGCTGAAAGGTGTTGAGGGGTGTGAACTACTTGCACAAAGGCTTTCTAAATGGGTTGGAAGAAATTTCTCCCACTTGCTTTCCAATGCTTCATGTGTATTGTGAGAAGGAGTTAAGTGTGGTATGGAAGTGATGGGAGTGTCACAGTGGCATATGTTTGAACAATTTTTTTTTAAAGAGATGGTAGTGGGAGCCTTCCACACTCCAGGGACACAGAAGAAAGGAATAAGCAGAAATGTGGTTAACAGTCATGGGTGTCAGCTTCATTCTCACGTAATAAGAACCTGTTCAGTGCTGTGTTTCCCCAAAGCAGAATGTAAAGAGGCTCTGGACTTAACTCTTATTTGCACCAGGGCAGCTTTACTTCACTCTGGCAGTGCAAAGGGTCCTTAAAATAATTTACATCTACTTTAAGGCCCCTTTACACTGCCAGAGTGTGTACGGTGATCTTTGTGTAAATAGGAATCAGGAACTCCATACTTAAATTCATGGTTGGTGGTATTTGGAATCACACATGTCATCTCAGTGTGAAAGCAATATTTATTCTGTTTAGATTGGAAACTCTTTAAAGCAGGGACCTTGTTTCATACGTCGCTAAAGATCTATGTGCCCTTTTGTTGCTATATAAAATCAAGTTCATTTATTAAAAGCATGCATCCAAGTTCCTAGGCACTTATAAAAATGTGAAATGGTAAATATTCTTACTACAAAAATCTCTACTACCTACACCACTTCGCAGCCCTGTCAAAAAGCACACTAAGCCCTTAAAACACATGTAAACAAACATAAATAACATTGAACAAAACATTAGGGTATTGCTTCCATAGTGGATCAGGCAGTCCAATTGTGCAATGTACTTTGGCAGTTTAAGTGTGTTTTCAACTATATAACTAAATGCTGCTTTATGAGACGAAGAGCATGCTTCATTACACAGTGCCTCTTTAATGAATGCATTTCATTATGTAGTGTATATAATTTTATTATTTGATAAATGTGAACAAAAATGATTTATGCCTCCCACAAACCCTTTTAGAAAAGACAGAGCACGTTTATCTATTTTTCATTTCAAGATTAGTTTCTTCTCTCACAAGAACACACAGCTTCACAAGCCCAAATAAATTGCTATGTTTTAATCATAATGTCAAATTATCCATTTCTAATAACCTTTTAAAAACCGACTCAGTAATATTATGATGTTCCTAATTTTACTGAAGTCTTCATAGATAGTCTAGCATACCGTTTTTTTGTCACTGTGTATTTGCATGCAGAACTTCAGAAGTATGAGATATTTTCAGTAGCCTATGTGACATGAATGCAGGGCTCAGTGGATAAGTGACAATGTCACAAAAGCAGTAGCACAAATGTCAATAACACTCTTGGAAGCAATCACAGCAGGCTCCCAAAAGAATGAATTGGTATAGAGACAGAACTGTGACCTGACCTCTACAGCTGGTTCTTCTAGTTCTAGGTTATGACAGATTGGTAGGCCAGCCTGGGGAACCCTTGCATTTCTACTGCATGAGTTATACCTGTCTGTAAATAAACAGACTTCTGTCTTTGGGATTGGTACCTGTCAATCTGGCACCTTTTATGAATCAATGAAAAATACTCTGTCTTTCTCGGATCCTCAATTACTGTAAATCATCATAATGCCGGGGCCACAACTGAGGATATGGAACCAAAAGTTCAACAAAGGGGCTGAAAAGCAGGCATAAGATCAACAGAGTCAAAAGGTGGTGCACCAAATGTACTGCAGAAAAAACAAAGTGAAGCAATAGATGGGGCATTTGAGCTTCTGAAAGCTCAGTGTTTTATGCCCATTTTCCCCTGCCTATGTAGAAATACAATGTTACAGTGACCTCTGCAGGATTTCTACAAGCATTTCACTATGTAGAATGCTTTCTCTACAGTTTCAAATATGGTCTCTTAAAAAGTTAACTTGCTTTATCTTTCCTGCTTCTTAATTTCTGCCCATCTGTTCTTCTGGAATCAAAACCTCAGGCTATGAAAAATTAATTCGTAATTGGCTGAGCCAAAAAGAGATAAAAATAGTACCTGTAAACCAACAGTTGTGGCAAATTCTCTTGATGCACTTGAGTTAGGCCTCAATCCAGCAAACTACTTAAGCACATGCTTAAATGCTTTCCTGATTTAGGGTCATAATGAGGGATGTAGGTGTGGCACTGAAAAACATATAACTTTTTCGTAGTGGATGTTGTGGCACAAAATTCCAAGGACCTGGAGTCTATTTAGCCCACCCCAGACTGGAGTGTCCCTCTTTATAATGTGCCCCCTTTGCTTCTTTTATAGTTAGAGGCTCAATTTCCCTGCTAAAGTCAGTGTAGTCATTCCACTGAACTCAATTGGAACTAGATCAGGTCAGTGGCAAGGAATATTCTAGACAGAACTACACCTAAATAGCAAAAATAAAAAATTACTGTACATGTAGTTTCCTATTTGTTTGAGGCTTCATTACAACATACAAAAGGGAGAGTGTTATCCTTAGAAGGGAAAATTTACCAGTGCTATTTTCTTGGCTATTAGAAAAAATAAATGTAGTCCTCATGAGAGTAATGGGAGCACTATTGCCCCAACAATCTATTTTTTCCCCTCAGCAAAAGAATTCCCTCCAATGTTGACCTTGTGGGTAAAGTTTCATCTTACTCACAGTTTTCTACCTCATCTCCAAGCCTCTGGTTGGATAAGGTTCAGGGCAAAATTCAGTCTTCCAATATTATAAGCTTTTAAACACTCTTCTCCTGCATATCAATTTATTTTACATTTCACCTACAGTAGATTTCCTGTTACTCTTGTATCCACATCAGCATTTCTGTCTTTTAATATAATTCATTTAAAAAAAAAAACCCACAACATTTTACTCCTAAAGTTTTATTTCATTTTTTATTGTAAATTTGATTTATAATGGAAAATTTAGCAAAGTGTTACAATTCGACTGGTGATCATTTTTAAAAGTTATTTCTTTGTCCATATTACTTCTAAAGCCTTATATTATTAAAAACTAGCAGCCAAGATTTCCAGAAGTGTTCAGCGATTCTGGGTGTCCAACTTGAGACACCTGAAAGGGACCTGATTTTCAGAGCGTACTGAGAATCCATGCTTTAAAGAAGTGTAGATGTTCTCTCCATTATATTACTTGGGACCCATCCTAAATTCCCTCTAAGCTGCGCAGCCGCCTATTAAGCCTGCACAGGGGTTCAGGGCTGCGCTGGGGAGAGGTGCCCCTCCCTGCCTGCCCCAGCACAGACCTGCCCCGGCCGGGAGAGAGGACCTTCTCCCTCAGCCCAACCCGACCCATGCCCGCTGGAGCTGCCCGGGACAGGGGCCCCTCCCTTGGCCCAGCACAGCATAGCCCCGCCAGAGCTGCCTCAATGAGGCACTTCTCACCCGGCCCCAAGCTGCTGCGGTGAGAGAAGTCTGCGGAGGGGTGGGGGATCCTCTCTCCCCACTGCAGCCCGGGGCAGCCTGCACCCCCATCCCTGGCCCCACCCCTGAGCCCACATCCCCAGCCCCACCCCAGAGCCCACATCCCCTGCACCCCAACCCTCTACCCCAGCCCTGAGCCCCCTCCCACACCCTGAACCCCTCATCCCTAGCCCCACCCCAGAGTCTGCATTCCCAGCCAGAGCCCTCAACCCTCTACACCTCAACCCTCTGCCCCTGCTTGAGCTCCCGCTACACTCCAAACCCCTCAGCCCCCCCCCACCACATGAATTTTGTTATGTGCACCGATATGAAGGTGATGTGTCACACATCACCTCCATATTGGTGCACATAAAATTCATTCCGCACATGGACATAAAAAATTAGAGCGAACACTGACCCATCTCCTTTGTACCTTAACTACTAGGTGTGTGCACAGGAATTTAAATTTGACCGCTTTTGGAGGGATACGTTAAAGACACATAAATGAAATGTTCACGACGCCTCCCCACCCCGATTTCTCGGGATGCGTCTGTCAGGGATGCCCAGCAGCGAGGAGACAGCGGCTCCCTTGGGCAGCAGCACCCCCTGTGTCCCTGCAGTCGGGGGGGGGGAGGGGAGGGGGGAAAGCAGCAGGGTGGCTGGCTGCTGCCTAAGCTCTTTGTCCCCGGCTCCTTACAGCTGCTGCTTCTCCTTCCCTGCTGCTGGAGTGCCAGAGTTTCTGTCTCCTTTGCAGACCCCGCCCCAAGGTGAGTCAAGGGGTGAAGGCAGAGGCAACCCGTTGGACTCCAGCAACAGGGAAGAAGCAGCAGCTGGCTGAAGCTATGGGGTGGAGGGAGAAACTCAGGCAACAGCCAGATGCCCTGCTGCTTCCTCCCTCCTCGGGCTGTGGGGAGATAGATTTTTTGGGAGATGCCCCTGCTTGCCCGCCCTTGTGCACACCCTTGTTAACTACAAAATTGTCCTATTGATGTCAGGGGAGCA
This sequence comes from Eretmochelys imbricata, assembly GCF_965152235.1. Taxonomy (NCBI): domain Eukaryota; kingdom Metazoa; phylum Chordata; order Testudines; family Cheloniidae; genus Eretmochelys; species Eretmochelys imbricata. The sequence goes on from NC_135581.1 coordinate 61,245,220, forward strand.
CTCAGAGAGCAAAGTCGAATTCATCATTGGTAGTAAAGGTGGCAGAATAGGGATATTCTTTTTGAAGTTTAACAGCCAAATTTTTCTAGTCATTGTCCAAGTAGGAGGTGCAGAGCACACCACTCAAGGTGGAACATCTGGGGGAGTATGCCACATTGACACACGTTCCTTCCTTGATTTCCACAGTCCACATGGGGGCACACAAAGCTGTGTTATCCAGTAAGCTTGCTTCCCACATGCTGTGCCTCATGCAGAACTATGGCAGACAGTAGACACGAGGTCCCTGGTGTAGTCATTGCCAAACCTGGACAGTTAGCAAGCAGGGAGGGAGGTATTTAAATCCAACCAGATAACTCTTTTAATGGCTTTTATTTAAAAATCATGAAACAGCACAGACATCAGTAGTTTGAGACTCTTATTTTTATGCAAACAAACAGGCCATTATACTTTGGGGCTGATCTTCCTTATAGTGTTCCTTTCACCACTACTCTTATCAGGTGACTATAGTGATGGGCAGCCCTATAAAAGCCTAGAGACAGTGTGATATTTGATAGGGCACTGCATGAACTTAAATGAGTGGGTATCTTCCATCTCATACTGTTCATTTTTTACTTGGTTATTCATGTGTAACTTACCATTCAGTATTGCAAAGTAGACATCCAGTAAAATCTCATGTCGAGTTGGTGTTTTTGTGCCACAGATTTCACTTCCATTTTTTATGACTTCAGAATGTAGTATCCACCATGCACCCGAACCTTCCTACAAAGGATATACTGAACTTTACCTTGTTAGGATTTATGTTAACCACCATTATCGTTCTGCTACAGAGGACCTATTCAAAGCCCGCTGAAATCAACAGGAGCCTTTCCATTGACTTCAATAGGCTTTGGATCTGACAGCTGGCAATTAATATTTTTGGCCTGATTCTTCAAACTTTTACTCATGTAAATTATCCTTATGTGGACTATTCACATGAGCAAGTATTTGCAGGATTAGGCTTTCTGTTTGATTATACATCAGTTCAAGGGTAGGTGAAAGAAACATGAGCATTGAAAGTTACAGCTCTCATTCTGAAGGCCCCAGCATAAGCACTACTGACAATTTCCCCTGTCTACGCCAAGCAGCAAGTATGTTCTAGAAAGCTGAAGTGATTAATGTACAGTAAATATAATAGGAACCTATCCCCTCCCAGTCCTCCAAAAATAAAAAGCAAGCTGCTTATGCAGCCGCTGTTCTTTAGAATTTACACAGCCTTCGCTGGTAATACCATGCAGAGGCTACTTCTGCTTCAGAGAGGACACTGAGCCCTGGTAGTAGCAGCTGAATGTCAATTTAGATAATATATGGTGTGGTAGAATCAGCTTCTACAGCACTCTTATGTAGCCTGCCATGGGATCACTCATTCCCACCTCAGTTTCCCTCCAGGTCCTCAGTCTTCCTTGGTTTGGTATGAGACCCTGGTCAGTTCTAGTTCCAAGAGAGCATCATATAGTCTAGTCCTTAGCTAGCTATAGCCCTTTTACACAGGGTCTGTCTTCTCAAGTTAATATGCATCAGTATTCCCTGTATCTCAGCATCCACTGTCAGGGTCTTGATATCAAAATCAAAGAATAGTCCCAAAGGAAACATAAAAAAGCATCTTCCCTCATGGGCTACCCTTCCACCCCACTTTCTCATCTAGTGCTCACCCTCGGGACTGACTTTGTCCTTGGAAAGCTATCATCTACCCAAACTTCTGACCCTCTAGGCCTCCTCCCTGGAGTCCTTTGTTCACTCTGGTTCTCCACAGAATGGACTCTTATTCCCCTCTTCTACCAGCCCATTTGCCTGGGGGGTTGGCTTTCTCCAGGGTCTGCCACCAGATCCTCCTCCTCTCCTGCCACTTTCTCCCTTCAGGATCAGTCTTAAAAGAGCATCGCTCTTGTAGATCTTCTCCCTAACTGACCACAGCCTTTTATGGAAATCATCTGACTCCATCCCAGGTAGGGCTGATAATTGGACCAAGCCATCTGATCCCCAGCACATCAGGATCAGTTGTGGGAGTAGCTGTCCACCACAGGCAAAGTTGAACCTGGCTCTCCTTAAAGGGCCAGCCCGTGACACATGGACACTTAAGACCTACTTCCTCTGCCCTACAAAGAAATGGTGACTGGGGAGAAGGGGAGGAACAGAAGCAGCCAATGCAGGGACTGCTACACCATGGGGAGAAGAAATAAAATGAGGCCCAGCTGGGGCCAGCCCACCTCCCAGCACACTTCTGGACCCAGAACTGTGCAGGGGAGACCACAAACTCTGGGGTCCTGAAGACCCAGGTGGTGCCTTGCCTCCCCACACCACGTGGCCAGGGGGGAAACTGCAGAGGATTCAGTCACAGCCTCAAGCCAGTAGGAACAGAAGCCACCAAAGCAGGGACCTTTTTCTCCTCTGGACATTCCAGTCAAAACTGAAGAAAGTTCTGACTTTCTCTGCCCTGTGCTGATTTGTTTGTTCCAACCCTCCCTCTCTGATGTGTCGCTTCACTCCACATATACCTCTCTTCTCCCCTCCCCTAACCGCCTCACCCTGCTTCCCTTCCCAGTTAGCAGATCCCACCTAACTAACCCCTCCCCCACAAAAAATATCATGGGACTAACATAATGTTTGTTGTCATATAGTTTGCTGGGCTGGAGTCTCATACCCCTCCCCTAACCCTGCATCTTTCTTGTCTATTTAGATTGTAAGCTCTTCAGGGCAGGGACTGTCTGCTACTCCCTATATGTACGGTGCCTAGCACGTTCTAGGTTATCCCTACCATAACTAACAAACAAATAAAAATTAACAACAACAGCTGCCTTTCTATTGCAGTTCCCAATCACCATTCCTTGAGAAGAGGGAGAGAAGGTACAAGGGTTGGGACATAAATTGCTGTTGATATTTTTTAAAGTGTCCGTGGAGCGGGTTTGGACCCAACCTCTATACTGTTGGGGCAGCAGAGAGTGTTTCTGTAGCTCCCATGGGTTGTGCAGAGCAAGACAGATTGTGCAGCATTTGACATAGGCGCCTTCCCTTCCCGCTCCCACCCCCAGGCAGTTCCACAATGCTCTGCCGTGCAGCTTCAGGATTCCTAGCCTCTCCAGCAGTATGACCTGCTTCCTGAATAAGCTGGCCTGTTGGGAAGCCAGACTGCTTGACTTGTCTCTTTCTTGATGCCACCCACAGCTTATTCCACAGCACTCTGCCATGCAGCTTCAGAGTTCCTATTCTCTGCAGTAGTCTGAACTGCTTTCTGAGTAAGACAACCCACCATGAACCCAGCCCACTCAGCTCCAAGGTCCTACATAAGTATGTACCCAGCACAACTGTTCTTGAGTGGAGCCCATCTCCTCAGTCTTCCCCTTTCCGTCCCTCCCCCAAAATCTCTTCTCTATTCCGTCCTTCCTCCTATAACTTTTCCTCCATTTTCACTCCTTTCCCAATGTCAGGAGATAGGTAGAAATACTAAAGAGAAGGAGCAGTTAACACATCCTCCTGGCCATGGCTTTAAGCAGTTTTTCCCTTTCCTTTTTATAAACCTAAGTCTAGGCACAATTAACCACAGATACCACAGCTATGGTCTGGCTTAAGGATTGGCTGTAATAGCAGCCATTGCAGCAGAGTTGATAAATGCACTCAGAGAAGGCATGCTGCACAGATCCATAATCATTTTGGATCTAGTTTTTGGAAAGGCCCTCATAAATCAAGAAATCCCTCTTAGCTGTGGGCCTCACAGGATGCAAGTTTCTGCTCTATGAGACGGCCCTTAGTTTTAAGAGGGCCCTCTCTAAGGCCTCTTCTGACCATGCTGCCAGCTGGTTTATCACGTATTTTTAACAGCAATTAAAAATGGAACAAAATAACATTTTTCACCTACCTTTAATCCAGAGATCATAACACTCTTGATTATTAAAGACTTGCAATTCCCCTGAGAGGTAGGTAGCTTGCATTGTGCCCATTTTATAGGTGTGTGAAGTGACTTGCCTAAGGTCACAGTGAATTAGTGGAAGAGCCAGGCTGAGAATCCTGCCTCCAAGTCTCCCTGCTCTAATCACATAAACCACACTGCCTCTGCATTTCTCATAATTAGTGAACACAGGTGAATTTTAACCCACTGACTGAATTACACCTGATTCAGTACTTGAAACGCTTCTGCAGAGAATAACAGCTTATGCATATCAACTATTACTTTGAGAGTTGCATATGCACTGTGCCTCAGTTTTATGGCCTGAAGCAACTGAGATGTCACTTATGATTAATCATAAGTGTAATTACAGTAGGTGAGAGACTGAAAATAAGTTTTTAATCAGATTGTACACAAAACATTTTTGCACAGCAAGTCAACTTACATCTGTTGCATATTCCACAGTTGTTAGGGGAATCCATAAAGTACCTAAAAGTTTGTCCCATATCAAGCCTTTCTTCCACAGCTCCACCATGAAGCCCTTTTCAACATCACTGATTTCACTGCAAATAAACAAAACAAACAAACAAACAAACCAACCAGATACTGTGATTTGGGACAGCAAACCTGAAAATCTGAAAATGCAATCTTAATGATAGTTTTACTACTACTCCACTAGAATACTCTGAACCACTGCTTTCTAACCACACAATTATCATCATTAATATACAATAGAACCTTACTTTTACAAACACCAATCTTACAAATGACCTGTTATATGAATGCTTCCTCCTGACCAAAATAAAATAAAATCACAAACAAAAGCAATGTCAGTAAAGAGCAAGTCGACATCGCTTCACATTCTGATAACTTCAATTAGAAATTGTTTCGCAGCGCTTCGAACGGAAAGAAAAAAACAGTGCAGTATACCATACTGCAACCTATGCCCCGGATCTACTGTACTTCTGAAATGTTCAGTTTTGTGAACTTTTTGATTTTATTAACAATCTCCAATTAGATAATAAAATATGGGTTCTACTGTGAAATATGAAGTAACTGGCATGGTTATGAACATAAACCTCCAAGATCCAAGTCAATAATACACTTGAGTACTAACTTTCAGGATCTTGACTGATTTCACAGCTCCATACTTTGTGTATCAGAAAGTCTGTCAGGAGTGGGGCAGCAGACTGGTACCAGCAGCCAATATTCCTGCTTCGCTGGAAGACCCAGAGCCATCTGACATAGCCCAGAAAAAAAGGTAGGTGTAAGCAGAAGATGCACTGATTCAGACCAGTGTTGCTGCTCTGACCTTCCAATGGATTTTGAAGCTGCTCTCCTCAGGAAGAATCCCAGGACCAGTGTGCTAGAGTGAATCACACACCCAACCTCTAGCGCAGCTGCTCACATGGGTACAGGACTTACCCTGTGTATCCAGCCCTTAGTTAGTTAGTTGGCTGTCCAAACAGTAGTTAAAATATATTTTAATAATCTAAGGAAATACCTGCTCAATGACACCCTTGTACAGTAACCTAATTCTAAGCCTCCTCACAACCCATATTCTAGTTATTTACTATTTTTAAATATTGGTAGGTAACAGCACTGTAGTGCTTCACAAAAAACTAACTCTTCAACTTGATAGCATCCCTGAGACATAGCTAGAGAAACAGATTGAAAGGGCCAAGCTCTCACCCAAGTTGAAAGAGCTATTTGTAAACAAATCTGTGATTAGAAACTAACAGTTCCTAGGTTACCGAGGAGTGAATCTGAAAACATTACCCTTTAGTTATAAGAGGCGTCTGGTTAGAGCCAAATTGTCCCATTATCGTTGGGGTGAGGAGGATGATCATTTAGGTTAGCCCCATCTGTGACTTTTTGGGGGGTACTTGACAAGACATTGGCAACAGTTTCCTTACTACAGGACCATACATACATGAATAATTAATCAGTCCAGGTATTTAGTAATCACAAAACACAAAGATAAAAAATAAATAAAAAACTTTCTGAAATGCAGAAGTGATCATGGCAGAGATTTTGCATGGCTGCTGGTAAAACTACACCTGCATCATGGTGTCAGAAAGTGATCTGGCCTTTAAGGATTATAGCCTTAGTCCCACCTGTGCTCAGATATTTGACTCCCAGGACATGGGTTTGAGGCCAGGACTAAGAACTGCCATACTTGGTCGACCAAAGGTCCATCTAGCCTATTGTGATGCATAACTAGAAAATAAAATAAATAAATAACCCTCAAAAGACATGCAGGGAGATAATGTTTGTGTTTTTGTATATTTACATATGTAAGAGTAGGGTCAACGGTGTAATCAACAGTCCCAGTCCATGCTATATTCTGATATCATTTAAATGAATTGTAAACACGGGATATCTTAGAGACTAACCAATTTATTTGAGCATGAGCTTTCGTGAGCTACAGCTCACTTCATCAGATGCATACCGTGGAAACTGCAGCAGACTTTATATATACACAGAGAATATGAAACAATACCTCCTCCCACCCCACTGTCCTGCTGGTAAGTGGGGTGGGAGGAGGTATTGTTTCATATTCTCTGTGTATATATAAAGTCTGCTGCAGTTTCCACGGTATGCATCTGATGAAGTGAGCTGTAGCTCACGAAAGCTCATGCTCAAATAAATTGGTTAGTCTCTAAGGTGCCACAAGGACTCCTTTTCTTTTTGCGAATACAGACTAACACGGCTGTTACTCTGAAACGGGATATCTTGGTATTCATCTCTCTTTGAAATGTAGTGTGAACTGTGGAGGAACAAGCAAATGGCCTTATGTTAATTTGATAACTAAGTACCGGTGATGGACCTCCTTCAAAGTCATCCTAATTACCTTTTGTTCCCTGAGGAACTCCCACCTGTCAAAAAGACATGAAATAGTATAAAAGACCTTTGCGTCCTGATTCTGTCATCTCAGATTTGCTTCATCTTCATTAGGGGAAGTTTGAGTCATAAGACTGAGATCCCAGTTATGCTGGTACAGCCTGAATATGCTATTTGGACATTGGACTATAAACTATGAATTACTTCTGAAATAACTCTTTGCAACTACAAAGCTCACCATCTCTGCTATGAATCTGCAATTCAATGAATTGAACTCATGTCTGTATGTACATTGATCTTTTAACCATACTCTCTCTCTTTTGTTTTTTAATAAATTTTAGTTTTGTTAATGAGCATTGGCTGTAGCGTGTATTTGGGTAAGATCTGAAACATTCATTAACCTGGGAGGTAATGCGTCCGATCCTTTGGGATTGGTAGAACCTTTTCTTTTATATGATGAAATAAGATTTACAGAAATTCTTATCATATTTGACATGGGTACCTGGATGGAGGCCTGAGGCTAGATAACTTTAAGGGAACTGTGTTGTTTGGACTTCTGAGTGCCCAGTAAGGTAATAAAGAAGCTGTTTTATGCTGGCTTGGTAAATCTAAGTACAGTATTGGAATATCCACCAGCTTTTTTGGGTTCGGCTGCCCCATTCTTTGCAGTTCACTCTAACTGAGTGACCACAGCTGGCTCCCACTAGGACCCCGGTCACACCTAGTATCCGGTCTTCCGACAGTGGCCAATGCCAGGTGCCCCAGAGGGAATGAACAGAACAGGTAATCATCAAGTGATCAATCCCTTGTTGCCCTTTCTCATCTTCTGTCAAAAAGAAGCTAAAGACACCATCCTGGCTAATAGGCATTGATGGACCTATCTTCCATGAACTTATCTAGTTCTTTTTTAACCCTGTTAGCATCTTGGTCTTCACAACATCCTCTGGCAAGCAGTTCCACAGGTTGACTGTGTGTTGTGTGAAAAAAATACTTCCTTTTGTTTGTTTTAAACCTGCTGCCTATTAATTTCATTTAATAACCCCTAATTCTCGTGTTATGAGACGATAACCTGGGGGTCACCTGCTTCCTGGATGAAAGGCAAACACACAGTAACAATTTAGATCAGATGAAAGGACTGGCTGGCGTTACCTGCAGCGAAGGGCAGATTTAAGAAGGAAAAGGCTCGAGGAGACACCAGAACCCCAGTTTGGAAAAGAAATGTTGAGTCCACCAAGTGGTGAAGAAACTGTAGAGTTGTGGAAAGACTTGTTTTGACTTACGCTAGCATTTGAACTGTAATTTTTTTTTTTTAAGTACATCAGCCCCCACCATCCAAAAAGGGTATTATGACTTACAAGCATCTGGGTGTTTGAGAACCCCAAGAGGGGAAAGTGAGGCAGTGTCAGAGGCTGATGCTAAATGGGTGATAACACTGTAATGGCAAGCACTCACCCCTGGAGCACCCTTGGGTGGCCCAGTGTGAACCCATAGTTGTGTCATTGCCTCAGTTTCACCTTATGTGCTATCAGTAAGTTCAGTGAGGCTCTTATATAGTGACTAGTGCCCCTTCAGAGATCTAGTTTATTAATAAAAGGCTGAACGCAGTATACAGAGAAGCCTTCACTCCAGCATTGTAGTAGAGGGGTGTTTCTTAGTTAGCCTGCCCCCCCACATAACTCCCTCCTTCTTCTCACTCCAGGCTCTTCACTAGTAAGGCCCTCTCAACCCAGAACCCTTTTCTGGGGTTAGGCCTCCTACCATCACCTGGGGAAGGGTTCTTTCTCTGGACCAGCACATAGTTCCCCAATTACCTGAACACTTTGCTTCTGTCTGATAAGATCCTTTTGCTAGGACCAGGCCTTCCTAGGGCTTTGCCACTCTTAGAACCAGATATCTTCCATAACATCTTTCCTTAGTCCCCTGTTCTGGTAAGCTTTCTAACCAGCTTCCCCCAAAAGTCCCTCTCCTCAGGACCTACCTCTGTGTGTTGTAGCTTCCTGACTAAGGAGCCCTCATAACCTTTTATTAAGTCCAGGTGTGTCTTTACTAGTTAACTGCCACTCAGTCACCTAGGTCATTAACTACTCACAGGTGTGACAGGCTCTCCTAAGGAGAATCCAGGTAGGCTGGGTGCTTTACACCCTCAGGGGCCACCTATTCTGTGACACACCAACTCTGTTTTTTTAGCAGGGGAGGGCTAAGCACCAATACCAACTCCAGAAATTAAAAGATAATGACTCAGACTGCAAAACCCAGAAGATCTTTTTAAAGACTAGACATGGTTTTAGTCTCTCTTTTGATGTTTAAACTTCTCCCTCCCCCACCCAAATCATGTTTGGCAGTTATGGCCCAATATCCATGAAATCATGAGAGTTTCCAACGCCAGCTTGGGTGATTACCCCCATTCTATCAGGCTGCAGAGAGCAGCATCTGTAGATGATTAACATGGGTATTGGGGAATGCTGCCCCTTTTCCTCTCAGACACCTGGGAGTAAGGGGGACCAGCCCCAGTATATACTGACCCTCTCACTTGCTTTCACTGAATAAAGTAAAAGCTAGGATAGGTTTTCTAAACTGTCATACCTGGCTAGAGGTGATAGACTGTTGTAGCAGAAGCAATGGAAGGATTCCCCTTGACTTCAATGGGCTTTGGATTAGCCCCCCCCCTTTTTTTTCTACCTGTGGATTGTATGTGTATTTTATTATTTGTTATTTTAAAGACAGAAATGTTTGTACCAAATCTTTATCATTCACTTCTGCCTTGGGAATTCATAACTACATTTAGGTATGGTTTGTCTCTTATACAAAATCAATACAATAAAGTCCCAGACAGAAATAAAAGTTATTTCATGATGGCACATCTTGCCATCTTGTATATTTAGACCACAAACAGCTACGAACTATTTCCTTAAGTGTTAGTAATAACAAACAATGTAACTATGCTGCTGGTATGAGTGATGATACTTTTATTCCTAATGTTTATCTGACACATTAAATCAAACAGGAATAAATCCTGAGAATAAACAATAAATTATTTCAGTTAATCACAGTGAAATCCTGTGAATTCACATTTACCTGTAAAAAGGAAAAACTACTGAAGCAACAAAGGGTGGTTCCCCTGATTTGTGTATTAAATATGAACAAAATATAACTGATGCATGCTGCATTGCACAAGCAGTTTACATACTGTATGCATTTGGGTTGCCTGGGGAGTCATGGCCTGATTTTTTGCTGCCTTGTCACTAACACCTGTCCAAAATGGATGTGAAATATTTCTGTTCCGATTCTCACATTACACAGGTGCGAAGAGCTACCCCATGGCAAAATCCTGCCTTTCAATTTCCTCAGTGCTATGATGATATTAATGTTACATTGGAAATCAAAAGGCAGAGCCATATGCTGAAGGCTTAAACTGCTGTGTACATTAAAAGAAGCAAACTTGTTGACTCCTTGGGATACATCTGAAGAGAAAGAGCTCTTAAAGAAATGGACTTGAACATGACTCTGTATAAATGTATTTGTAAATGTCTATTTATAGGGCATTTTAAAAGGCTACTCCCTTGTATGCTTCAGTGAGCAGCAGATGGAGCCACAGCAGGCTCAGAAGAGATTTTCTCTAACTTTTAGGTAATGAGCTTTAATTATCACAGGGCAAACAGTTTATTTTCTTTGCTGCTAGAAAGGTGGTTTTGTATCCTTCTGTCAGATTTAAACTGCAACCTAAATAACACATTTCCTTATGCCTAGCGCAATTTTCCAGAGATGCTTCCTACTAAATGGTTAATTTACCACTGCAATTGTAATTTCTTTGCCATGTGACAAAGACACAATGTGACTGAAAGCAAAACGTTTTTACTGCAGAGAACACAAATTCACTAAGAACGGTTTCAGAGTAGCAGCCGTGTTAGTCTGTATCCGCAAAAAGAAAAGGAGTACTTGTGGCACCTTAGACACTAACAAATTTATTTGAGCATAAGCTTTCATGAGCTACAGCTCACTGCATCCGATGAAGTGAGCTGTAGCTCACGAAAGCTTATGCTCAAATAAATTTGTTAGTTTCGAAGGTGCCACAAGTACCCCTTTTCTTTTCACTACGAACTGAATTTTCAACAACTGTTATAGGAAAGTTAGAAGACTCGGGTCATAAACAACAGCTCTCCTCCTGTATAAATATCAGAGAGACATATTTTTTAAGATAGCTTCTGCATTAAGGGTAATGGAGAGGGGCCAATGCTGAAATTCTTCCTCATACACAAAAAGAAAAGGAGTACTTGTGGCACCTTAGAGACTAACCAATTTATTTGAGCATAAGCTTTCGTGAGCTACAGCTCACTTCATCGGATGCATACTGTGGAAAAGTATGTAAAAAAGCTGTAGCTCACGAAAGCTTATACTCAAATAAATTGGTTAGTCTCTAAGGTGCCACAAGTACTCCTTTTCTTTTTGCGAATACAGACTAACACGGCTGTTACTCTGATTCCTCATACACAATACCTACTTTCTCATGCAAAAAGGCATAGTACACTGGTAGTACTAGTAGTAATAGTAAAACTAGTATGTCTAGATTAGTAAATATCATAAAAATCTTCTAACACAGTATTATATACCAAGGAAAGTACTGCACCAAGACATGACAACTTTACTACAATTTGCAGACAGAAAGCCTGATCCTGGTTTACAGTAAGACAACTCTAGCAGTACAAAGGAGACTTAAAGAGGGTGGAAATGTACCTTGCACACATTTAAAGACCCTTTTTCACTGGCAGAGTGGTGAAAACTGGACTTGGTATGAATGAGAATCAGGCCCAGAAACTTTAAGATTCTTAAACTGAAACAATGATCTTAGACTATTGTTATTATTTTAAAAACAAGTCAAATGTGTGAAATCCTGAAAATGCTAAATTACATTAAAAGTTCAAAGATGAAAAGGTTTTGGGAAGGGGGAGGAGCTGAAGGGAGTATATGATGATGGGATCATGGGGTTTATTTCTTGGAGACTTAGCAGGAAAAGACAGAAAGGAGATAAACTAGCAGAGCTGGCTGGAAAATGATTGGGGCGGTGGTTTCCACTGAGAATATCAACTTTTTGTCAAAAAACTGAGAATCTGAAGACTTTTTTTTTCTTTTGGTAACTGAATCCAAAACATTTTGGCCAAAAACCAAAAGAAATTTTGGTTAAAACCAAAAATATTTTTGGTTTTTAGATTTTTAAAAAAAATCTATCATTTTGGAAGAAAGCAAATACTTTTACCAAAAATTTCTTTGCGTCAATTTTCTATCTGAAAAATTAACACTGAAAATTTTCCACTAATCCTAGTTGCTAGGAGTAAAACTGATATTGCTCTGATGAGAGGAGAAGGCAGCAAGATGTGATAGTAGATATGAGAATATGACCGGATGTCAACAGAAGCAAGGATGCAGAGGAAAAAGTGGAGATGGGGAACATAAGGGAGTTACGCGCCCAAACCACACAGGAATTCAGTGGGAGCCAGATATCTAACTTCCTTAGGCTCCTTTGAAAATCCCAGTTGAGAACAGATCTGTAAAATTAGCTGAGGTGAGGCAGAATATGTGCCTGTGCCCATCTAGCTGTGGGGAGCCAATAAAGCTCTTGAATAAAACAGGAGTGATGAGATGGTGGGGTGGAAAGAGAAAAAGGTGGCTCAAGCAAGGGAGATGGCAGTGGGCAGGAATTGGAGAGAGACATAAGGAACAATATACTGGGTCTAATAGGTCAGCAATTAAAAGAATCTCAATGATCAGTTAAAATAATATGTTGGGCATATCTAACTGGCAAGCAGGGGGATGGAATGGAAAATAAAAAATTGTGTCTACTTGAATCCTGTCTACCATCTTAGAGCTCCCTATTCACTGGGGCTAAAATAAGCTTAATGAAACTGGATCACAAAGGCTTCTTCTCCCCTTGATCTGCATTCTGGCAGAACAGCTCAGACCACTTACTTTGCCTGGATCCTGAGGCCAGGGGCTAGCCCATGTTCTCCCTGAGCTAGATTTCCCCTTCCCTGGAGCTGCTGGCTGTGTTTGGTCATAGAGTTCATTATCAATTTTCAGTTGTATCAACATAGCCATGACACAATGCAAACTAATTGACAAGAAATCTCTGTTACTTACAACATAAAGTCTTGTTCCCAGCAAGGTTCGCTTCCTTTTCTGTTTATTGTGGTGCTTTTTAGATTTTGGATTTTTAAAACAACATAGGTATTAAATGTATCTGAAACAGAAACAACAAACAAATTAACTACCTTTCATTATTTTGTGCTAGGAGCTGGGGGCATTGACTTAGGCTTGTGGAGTTCACACTATGGGGCTAAGAATAGCAGTGTAGCCTTTCCATCTTGGCTGGAGCCTGGGCTCTGAGACCCACCCCCCTCACCGGGTTTCAGAGCCAAGGCACCAGCCTAAGTGCAAACATCTATGCTGCTATGTTTAGCTCTGTAGTGAGGGTCCCCAAGACCGAGTCAGTTGATCAAAGCTCTGAGACTCACAGCCACAGTTTTTGTTTGTTTTTTTACAGTGTAAACATACCCTTAAACTCCCAGTACCTTGGAGTTAACTCTAACTACGATACAACCCACACAGAGATGCCTCTCAGTTCTGTGGCTTAGCTATGAAACCCCCATTAATTCTGAATATGGCTCTCTGTGTAGCAAAATAAGTTAAAACAAAACATTCCTAAAGCAGCTAGAGGTATGAATTGTGTCTGGTGTCCACTGTATAAAATGTGAATAAGTTGTTTTTCTAGCAGGAGCATATTCGATAGGAAGTAGTTAGTTCTCTAATAGTTAGGTGTGGACAAAAGTGGTGCATTATTTACAGAAAGAGACACCTTCCTTGTTTAGGTGGCAGTAGTTACAAAACATCATGAGAAAAGCCCAGCTCCTCAAAGGTATTTAGGTGCCTAGCTCCCATTGAAATCAATGGGTAAATAAGTTGTACATGCATTTTTGTAAGTCCAAAAATGGAGGCCATGTCTGAAAACCTGCCCCACATTATGCATATTAGAGTAAATGTAACATCAAGATATTTCCAAATCACGTTGAGTTACATTATATGACTGTCTACATTGCAATGAACGGAATGAAATCACAGAAGTACAAAAATAGGCACCAATGTAAATCTAAATGTGGTAGCAAAGTTGTCCCTTCCAATAAATAGTAAGATGCTTATGGCTCAGTCCTCAGTTGCATCACAGCAGAATTTGATGCTGCTGTTGTGAGGGGATGCAAAGGTGGCTGTAAACCATCTTTCAACGTCCTCGATCTTGGGGCGGGATAAAGATCAAACTGGTCTCTGGCACAAAGTAGAGCAGCCAATTCCTGGTTTGGTTCAGTACCATCACTAACTTCTACAGCCTTCATTTAAAGATCTGCATTTAATTAACCTGCATTGTTAAAGTTTTCAGAGAGGTTGATAACCATAACAGCTAGCGCATGATAATATTTCATTAAGGCACACTGGCATTTTAAACCAGTGTGGATTTGTGAGGTGGAGTCCAAAATGCAGGCTACAGGCTACTCTGTGATGCCACTTGACCAATAGGCCAGGTCTGTCAAAAGGGGAGCTCTTATGGGACAACAAATTAATTGGAACAAATTAGTGTGAGTAAACTAAGTCATCATTCACCAAGTCATCTATTTATTTTCTTTGTCAATGTACCAAGCGTCTCAAATATCATGTCATTGCTCTCAGACTGAACAAACTATTAACAAAGTCAATATAGGTTTAGAAATCTGTTTGTGGATTAAAAGCTTTCAATATATGATTCATTTATTATGCAGGGTAACTCTCTGAATACGCCAAATAACCTGACAGAGAATGAAAATTGCAAATTTTCTGTATCTTTGCTGCATGTCATCTTTATTTTATGTTTTGATTTTTTTGTAGTTTTTGGGCTTGTGCATCAGACTGTATGAGCATTGGGAAGGGATCCACATCAATCATAAATTAGTTGCCTAATTCTAGTGATTTTGAACACCACCATCAAAAATCTAATCTTCTATCTTCAAAAACAAATATCAAAAACATAAATACCCTTCATCCGATATTAAAGCTAACATCTTTTCAAATATTCAGTGCAATTTGAAAATGCAGCCAGAATGGATGAGAAACTGAGCAATTAGACAGGCAGATTAACCTTTAAAAACATGTATTTAAGAATCTCTATTCAATCCACCTTTAACTCCAAGCTTTCATCCACGTTTGACAGATTCACTTCCCTCTCACACTGAAGTCTCTCTCACCAATATTCAAACTTGGCTCACATTTCTGTTGCTTCCCCAGCACCTTTTCCCACATAGCTGAGTACCTCTGAAGAAAATCTTGACTTGCTGAACTATCATTTTTTCTTCTCTTACTACAGCTCTGTTATCTACCATGTTCAAGCAGCTGCTTCTCCTTGATTGACTCCTATGCTTAAGACCTCAGTGTCTCTTCTCTGCATTTGAATGTCCCCACAGTGCTTCTCCCCCATCTCTCTCTCCCTCCCTGAAATCTCACCAGCTACTTTTGGAAAAGAGAGAGAAGGTGAGTGAGGTAATATCTTTTATTGGACCAACTTAAGAAAACTTAAGAAAAAGAGACATTTGTAATACATCCTTCACCACATGCCTCCGTGCACACACAGAGACATACACAAAACCCTTAAATTATAACAATGCAGATTCTGAGCCACATTCACTGATAAACCCTGGTGGTGAAAAGCAGCTGTAAATTCTAGTTAACTAGCTACTTGAAGATTGGAATCTTTCGTAGCCCAAATCTGCCATAGCACTTTCTATGTCACTTCCCTTTCTGTCCAATTCAGGGTCCACAGTTGGGGGAAATGGAGCACTATTGGGTCATCCCTTTGCCTAGCTCATCCCTGACTATTGTAATGGCCCAGTGGAGCTATGGCCAGCCAACACAAGACAGAATAGCCTTACAGCTGTTCTACCTCACATGAAGAAGAGGACTGGCAGGAGTGGAACAGTGGGAACATACGGGTGGCTTAAGACCACCTCTACCTCCCACATATAGGCACCTCTTCTGCAGTTCCTCAAGAATGGGAACTCTGGCCCTTTATCTCTGAATATATCTTTCAGTCTGCATCACAGTTAGCTTTGATAATAGCTAGTGCTAAATAACATTCAAAGGTCAATTTAAATGTTTTATTTAATTTATCAAGCAGTGCTATAAATGTAAGCATCTATTGTAAATTAGAGCACAGATGAAACATAACATTTGCTGGATCTTGTGCAATCATTTTATGTGACAATATTATGCATAATGACAGAGAAAAGAAATGTCACCATGTTCTACACTTCACAAATGCAGATGTAACTAATAATGACTGTGCTTCTCAATGAGTTAAATGAGAATTATATTCTGAGACAGTGGCTTAAATGTGGTAGTTCAAATGACCTCAACATTCACCTCTCTTTAATCCAAGTAATCTAAAACAATCTGCACGGGTTACCACAGGGCAGCATTAGTCAGTCAGCCATATTTTAGTACACACCCCACCCCCCCTGCTTTCCTGCTGGTAATAGCTCACTTTAAGTGATCACTCTCATTACAGTGTGTATGGTAGTGCCCATTGGTTCATGTTCTCTATGTATATAAATCTCCCCACTGTATTTTCCGCCGAATGCATCCGATGAAGTGAGCTGTAGCTCACGAAAGCTTATGCTCAGATAAATTTGTTAGTCTCTAAGGTGCCACAAGTACTCCTTTTCTTATTGTTTCCTAACAATGTCCTGGAGTGCCCCAAGTTAAAGGTAATGTATTATTTTATTTTATTGTTATGCCAAATCTTGAAGTCCTTACTCAGGTTTTAATCTGCATTTGTCTACACAGATCACTGAAATGTTTGTGTCTGCCTGAGTCTGGTCTTGCCTCTCTAGCCATTGTCCAGCCCTTGACCCTAGAGGCTGACTGAAAACAATCCCAGGCATCCAGATTTTGCTCAAGGTCATGGGTTAGTGCTCCCATCTGAACCAGCCAGCTACAGATCTATGGGGCTTCTGCTCCCATCCATACTTCTCTATTGTCCTCAATGGGCACATTCAGGCACAGTCCCTGCCCACCTTTGGTGAAGCTGCAAACTCTGCACCACCAATATCTCCCGCTTCCCCCATCACAATGGTTTCACTTGTCTCAGGACCTTCTGTCTGCTTTTTTCCCATGCAAATGTACACTTCAAGCATTAGTATGGTAGAAAATAACATTAGTAAATGTTATGTCACATTATGGACCTTAATCTTGTTTGGAAAGTGCTGTGATTCATTTATCTCCTTGTAAATAGTAGAAAAATTTGCATAGCAAACTTGCATGTCCTTATTTCTTTTGCCCTGGATAGATTGAGGACCTACCGCTATTTCTAGCTTAAACAGATTTACTTTAGCACAATGCATATTTGCTCTTAAAAGAAAAAAAAAAGGTGTTTGTCTAAATTTAGAGTATGGGAAGGCAAACTTACCAGCAGCGCCATTCAACCGTCCTTTTTTCACTATTAAAAATAAAAAGAGAAATACATGTAACTATATTAATTCCTATAATACTTTTAGAAGATTCTTAGCTGCAAATATTCTTTTAAAAACTAAGAAATTTCAGTCTTTTAAAAAATTATTCATCATTTAAAGATACAAATGAGGTCTATATCAAAGTCGTATCTGTATTAATATATCATAATATAAGACAAAATTACATAATCAGAGCAATCTTATATTACAATATTGTCCACATTTTTGTCAAGAGGATAAGATCTCTAAATATCTTGAGGAAAGAGAAAAAAATTGTCTTAAGTAAATACCTGGTATATAAATACAATATAACAAGCATTGATTTAATGACATAATAAACCATACTAAACAACTGACTTTAGTAATAATTTATTTCAAACACCACTGGCCTTTGAAAGATCCATGCACCTTACTGGCTCCGGAGTTAAAATTTTAACTGGAAGTTATGAAATGCCATGTTAGGTTTTCCATAGCAGCATAAAGATTATACTGTCTTGCTTCTTTTCCAATTACCATTTATGATAACTACTGTAAGTTGGGGGAACTCAGCAGAGCAGCGTGGTGGTGAGCTCTCATTGGCATACCAACAATGATACTGGCTGAGATTAACTGAAGGCCATTGGAGGGTGCAAATACAAGGGTGAATTCCCACCCCCAAATAGGATGGTTGCATACAATCCTATGGAGTTAAGAATCAGCATTTGGGCCACTAAGATTTTATAAAAATGCTGCTGTGCTTCCTTTTAGAATAAGTTAGGTATTTTAATAAGGTGTCATTTACTGCATGGTATTTTTAGAAACAACTCATATGTGGCAAAGCCACACTGCTGTGAAATTAATAAAACTCCAAGGATTTATTTCTCATTACAGCTAAAAATAGGCACCATTTCAACAAGAATAGCTTGTGTCATGAACAGAAGCCAAAATTACTTGGCTACCGCTATATGTGTCACATTTATTGTTCATAAACATGATATATGGGTCTGAGCTGGAGTCAAGCCAGGATCCAGGGTTCAAGCCCTATTACTTTGCAATGTAGATGTAGCCCCACTTGGACTCTTCCTCTGGGAATATGCCAATAGTATCCCATAATCCTACAGGCTGACTTTCTTAGTCATCTGGATAGTCAAGTTTTCCCACGCTGTACCATGAACAAAGGGCTAAAGCAGTAACATTTTGGGAGGGCATTAGGAAATCTTGGATATGGGTGGTTGGACTTAAGCCTGCATAAAGCAGTATAGACACTGGAGCCCCAGGTTGGTACCCAGTGTTCAACAATTCTTAGCCTGAGGGTACAAACACATGTAGACACTCAAGCCCTAGATTAACAGGCCAGGGTTCTACTAACCCTGGGCTTACATTGCAGTGTAGACATACCCAAAGTGAAACTTACCCAAGGCTACACAGACTTTGGGGTGTAGCATAGAATTGAACCTAGGTATCTCAAGTCCCAGGATAGCGTCCTAACTATTAGACTATCTTTCTGATGAATGCAATGGGACTTATTCATCACTCCAAGGGAAGGTACCGCCAGCATCACTGGCCATGTTCCTACCAGGTTGAGTTCTGATTTTGTCAAAACCAAGAGAGAGATCAGATTTTAGTAGCCTATAAACTGAGGCAGTGGCTGTAAGGACCACCCTCCTTACTGGCCACACCATTCCAAAACCACTCTCTCTTACTACAGGAAACTTTCAACCAGGTTCTGTTCTGAAAAGCTACTGTGTAAAGACAGAATTGTAGTATTCTATGCTGATTCTCTCCCAATTATTTCTAGGTCAAGTGTGCTTGGTTTACAAGTAAAAAGATGAGGGGTGGGGATTGTCTGGCTGCCACCTGCACATACTTGATAATTCTGTTGATGATGCACAAAGATAAATAGCATCTATCTCATTCAGTTCCTAGCTCTGATGACTTAGCAGTGGTATTAGGAGCAAAAACAGGACACCCATATTTCTGTCAATGAAGTAAGCAGGTGTGATAGAAGCCCATAGGGACCTGTGGAGAATAAAGTGTATGTTTACATGTTAAAGGGCACATAGTCTGGAAAGAGTTAAGATTTTTTCCAGGATTCTCTTCCCCACCCATCAGTTAATTGCATTGGCAAGATGCCATGTTTGTAATATGCATAAGGAAACATAAGACTGTTCCTAAGTCTCTGGATCAATATTCAGTTTTTGTGAGGAGGTGGAATTAAAAATGAGTATGGTCTGGAAACAGAGACAGAAGGTGAAGTTCCTCTGAAGTTTGAGTGCAGACTGAAGGGAGACAAATGCCATGAAACTTGAATGACTCTGTGTCAGAAAGGATGAGAAGCTGAAACAAGAGCTGTAAGATTCCATTAGCATTTAATGCTTCCTGTCTCTGCAGTTGAAAAAGAAGACTGTATTCAGAGACAGGCAAATTCTCCTCCCTCAGAGTCCCACCACAAGAAGAAACATTACTATGGTCAGGGAACGAAGAAGAGTAAGGTGGAAAAAACCAGCATATTCTACATGTCATATTGTGGCTGAAACCCTGGGCCTTAGAAGGTCAACCGTACTGGCTCACTATGGTCTATACTGTGCCTGGGGCAGAATGCACAAGGAACTTTTCCTCTCAACTGTGCTATCCTCCCCATATGCAATCCTGCGCTCTGGGGAGTCCAGGGAGTTCTGTCTGAGTGGAGAAAGAGGAAGGTGGTGGCTTTATTCCACCTTTGCCCCAGCCACCAGAGCTGGCTGCTGTGAAGAAGAGAGCATGCAGCACCACCAGAAGGTGCTCTGCATACTCACCTTATGATCTGAGAAACTCCAGGGGGATTTCTGAGGTACAGGCCTCCCCTATCTTCACCTGGGGCAGCATGACTCCACGCATCTACAATACTGGGCTAGGTCTACACAATACGGCCCCATGAATAAAGAGTTTGTACACAATCTAAATAAACCTCATATGAGACTCAGCATCCTATAAAGACCATTACAAGTCCTCACTTATAACTGTAGGTGGGGATCACTAACACTAAACAATGTCTAGGAGGAAGTAAATATACTAGGCAGACCCTGTGAAGCCTCATACAAGCACTGCTGGTATCAGACGGCTGACACTTTGAAGATTCCCAGCCTACTTGTGACAGGCTCCACAGAAGAGAACAAGCCAATCCAAGACAACCTGGGCATAATTAACTGCCTAAATAGCTGGAAGGCAGTTAATTCAGTAAGGGGTACCTGGGCCTAATAAGAGGCTTAGGAGAGCTTAGTTGAACAAAGGTCCTGAGTAGAAAGGAAGCTCCAGAGGAAGGGAGCTTGAATGAGGCAATAGCTTTTCCAGGTAGGGAAGTCTAGGAGAGACTGAACAAGCAAGAGAAAGACTACAAAGCTTTCCAGGCAGGGAGGCCTGGGAGAGACCCGAGGAAATGGGGGAAGGACTGGAGAGCTCTACAGACAGCTGAGAAAACTGAGGCCTTCTACTAGTAACTTCTTCTGCAGTAAACTAGAGACTTTTGGTTTAGAACTTTTAATTTTTATCCTGACTCTGAGGTAAGAGCCTTTTAACCCCTTGTACACGTGCTCCTTTCAGAAGGCTTTATTAAAGGGAGATACTCTGCTAGAAAGCAGAGCATTTGGCTTCTCCTTGATCAGGGTGTTTGAGTGACCTCATTGTTACCTCCTTCAGGATGGGAAATTGAGATGGGACACAGCAGAGCCACACTCACCTCTTAGGGACTGCTTGGAAGGTGACAGTAACCCTTCTACAGCTTGTGGCCACCAGACTCTTCTTGCTGTGTTGCACAATCCTGTCTAATATTCAATGTATATTAATACCTATGCTCTATAAACATCGCCATAGTAATTGTGTAAGCGACCACTTCAACTATTTAGCAGATGGACATAATGTGGAGTGAGGCCAGAGAACTAGTGAGTATGGTGTGACATCCATCAACTGGGCTCTGAGTCCAGTGTGTATCTCAAGAACATCTATGGAGAATAATCACTCAAAAAGCTCACAGGATTTGCATAATCTAAATTAGCTCCCATTGCCATCTAAAGATGTGGGCTGTACATAGGCATGTATATGTCGGTGGGGAAAGATGTTATCTAGCCTTTACCAACTAGAAAGCAAACATATTATGGTCTGACTTGTAATAGATCTGCTTTCTTGTCACTTCCATTGATCAAGAAAGCCCCAGGACTACCAGCAGCGCTGCTCATTTTGAAGTCACACTTGTTAAAATCCAACCATGTCATCATTTCAAAGTCAAATATGTCCTTTAAAGTTTAGTAAAAATTGGATTTTAAAAACAGGAAGAGAGTTCTAAACTTTTCCCACCAATCCAATCTACGAAGAGACAGATTTAATGGGCACAAAACAGCTGCTACTACCACCATGTAAAAGTAAAACTTGTGCTATACATGCATTAGTACATAGCCATATATTTCACTATTGAATCTGACACTGCAGTAGGTAATTGTCAATAAATAAGAATAAAATATCAGGACTTTCTGCTGAAGACCCCTCTCCTACCACCCTAATCTCTACATTTCCCCACATCTCTTCTCTTTCTCCTTCTCTTCCATCCTTCTTTCCCTGCAGCCCCAAAACCATCTCCCAAATTGGACTACACTGGCAATACAGCTCTGTTCAACAACCCCATCACTTCTCAAACTCAGTGGAAACTTTTACTCTCAGGCCTCAGGAGGAGATGCTATCAAACTGTCTCAATGTGAGCCACAGACATATCCTGGAGCTGAGCCCAATCAAAGCAGCTGTTGAACCAGCCTGCAAATGCTTAAAAACTTTGTAGAATTTACAGATGCTTGGAGTCTGTCTCATGGGGAAGCTATGCAACAAATATTCCTATTCTCGTTAATAAGTAGTGCACATCTACGCTTCACAGAGATGTACTTAGCAAGTGCCTACAAAAAGCTTCTTACTCTGATGAATGATCTGGTTATTAAACACTTACCTTTTACACAGAGAAGTTCCATTCAAGCAGAAGATTATTTTAAAGAATAACTAAGAAAAAATCAAATCCCTATTACAACAGGATGAGGTTTATTCCTGCTTTGATGATCACTGTTACAGAGAGAGGGAGGATGGAGAGAAAGTGTGTGTGTTGGAGTGTTTCCTTCTTCCCTCAGCCTCCTCTCATGTTTCACTGGACCAAAGCCAGCCATTTGACCAATGGGTTTAAAGGCCAATCCCAAATCCTTCCTCTCTGTATATACAGTATAGGAGATGGGAATGGAGTAGAGAGAGATTACAGCCGTTTCTTCACCCTCCCTGCTTCATTTGTTTATACAGCTGCCTTTAGCCTAAAGGCAGTTCTGGGTGTCATCTTTGCCAGAAATAATACAAATGCAGTGTGAGATGAGATAACACGTATTAGTTCAGTTACTTTGCAGAATATTTAAACTTTGATTTTAACAAGTAAAAAGCATTTGAAGTTGGGATGGTTAAGACAGTTAATATAATCTAGATAGATCTTCACATAGAAAACCCTAGTTTTGCTACAGTCTATGCCATGCTAAATCAGGCTGCTGGGCTTGTTTTTCTAGAGTACAGTGCAAAGGAATGCCTGTGCAATCACATGGAAAAACAAAGTGAGTTTAGTGGTCTTCTCAAAATCCATTGTCTCCCTTTGCTATTCTAAAAGGATATAGCATATTAGTTTATAAAAAATATAATAGTATTCCAGGATGAGGGTTTAAAACTTTATAAAAACATGATTGTAAACTGTAGTGGTTTTTCCCATTCTTGTAGCACACTGTTATTTTTAGTTTTAATCAGGGGAGATTGACTCTTGCAGGTTTCATTCCATAGATATGTCACATTTTTTCTTCTGTATTTTTCATAATCCATGTATCCTATTCAATGATATTCAAATCACAATTTCATGGAGATCTCTGGTCCTACTCCAGAATCTTGTACGTCCTTGATTTTTTGTTTTTGTTATTTTTTCCCCTCACCAGGTAAGTCTTTATTCCTTAAGTTGTTTTTGGATCACACTGTCATACAGTATGATGAAGCTATAGCGAATACACTCTCCTGGTGGTATTGTTTGTGCTGGATCAATATCTGTTGGTATTTTTCACTTGTGAATTTTATTTTGAACACATTTTTCACAGCAGCCTAGATTATTCCGGGCCAGATTCTTATCTGGCATAGCTTCTCTGAAATCAGTGGAGCTATGTTGATTTACATCAGTTGAGAAGCAGGCCCTTAACTTGAACATGTGTCAAAGAATGTATCCATTGCATGATGTGTAATAGAGCTGTGCAACTAAATTAATCAAACTGTAGTGAAATTTGAAACAAAAAGTTATTTCAAACTGAAAAATCGAAACACAAAACCTTTCAATTGTTTGGAATTTGTTTTGATTTTGGTTTTTCCCCCCTGACCAAAACAATTTGGCAAATTTTAATGTGAATTTGCCTAAATGTTTTGGTCAACCCAAATCTACATTTCTCCCACTCTGAAAATGGGTCCCATGCTAGAATACCTTGTATACCAGCCACTGCTTCAGACCCTGTGCACGGTCTGCTTGTGTCTGCCTGTTCCCCACAAACAGTTCCTGACAACTGCCTGTCCTCTGGACAGAGAGACTTTTAATTGCTTAGGGTCCTTTTGATCCATGTTGTTCCCAGCCTTGGCAAAACAGTTGTATAAATTAGCTGTTAAGGAATCAGATTCTTCACAACTTATAGCTTAGGTATTGTCTCTTAACTTTCTGACTTGTTTACTAGGGAGTGTTTTATCTGGAGCCATTGTCTACCCGTTTTTCCAAAAGCCCTGCTATTAACTAAACCAACATGTGTATACAGTAAACATTCCAATAACCAGGTCACATACAGTATTCCTAAATTATTAGATATCAGCTTCATGTCCACCACAGGACACACTATGCTAGCTGTGGTACAAACACATAAAAATATATTTGAAACCACAGTTCCTTAGCAATTCTGAAAAATCAGAAAATTGAAAAAGGCACTCTCTGAGCTTGATTACCAACATGGCAGTAATACAATGTAGTTGTATCCTAGGATACTTACATGAAAAAGGCTACAAAATGATGATATATTGCACTGTAGAATCTGTCATAGAACCTGCTTCATGTTCTATTGACACTCTGCTATATCTTTCATTTTTTTGCCACACAGTCAATACACAATACATATGTCTGCTTCTGCAAAAGTCCAAAACTTTTTTTACTCTCACACAATATTTTTAAAGAAGAGCTCCGTCATGGAAACTGTTTGCCTTTTAAACTTTCGGACAATGACTTTATATAAGTGATTAATCAGGAAAAAACACAAAGAACCATTATAAACCAGACACCAGTTCCAGTTAGGAAGTGAACTTTTGCTGGATAATGTATAAGGGAAAAAACCCCTCTTCTTCCTTAAATACAATTACTTGCATATTTAGGTTGACAGAGCTACAGCAGCCCTGCAATCCCTTTACTTCACTCTGAGGCTATAAATTACTATTGTAGCTGTATGCAGTGTAGTTGTAGCTGTTCTTTGAGTAATAAGGTTGGGAGGTAATAACTTTTATGGGACCAACTTCTGTTTGTGAGAGAGAAGCTTTCCACACAAAGCTCTTCTTCAGGTCTGGGAAAGGTACTCCAAGCATCACAGCTAAATGCAAGGTGTAACACATGGTTTAGTATAATTAGCACATATTCTGAGGGATCATTCAAGGTAGCTGCTCCTTTGGGCCTAGGGAAAAGACATGATTGCTGTTGGGAGTGAGCTGTGTGGAGGATTTGGGAATGGAGGCAAGAGGTTGCTGCATGGATGAGGACAAGGTGGCTGTGTATAAATCAGTCAGGAGAGCCAATATAGAGCAGATGAGAAAGAAGGGAATAAGGGGTGATTTGGGCGTATGGGACATAATCTGATAGAACTCATATTTTTCCTATGTGGGCCGAAGAACACTCACAACATGAGTTTGAAGACAAGGGACCAGATCATCGATCAGAAAGGATAACTACTCAGCATGTTCTCACTCTGCTAGAGGAAGGGGAATTATTTGAATTGCATTTCTACCCAAAACACAGGGGGAACTGTCTTTTTTTTTTTTTTTTTTTTTAAATAACTCCTCTAAGGTACCACAATACAAGGCAGTGTCTAGAACCAATTATATTTCTACATATGCGGATCTACTCCAGTACCTGACACTGCTTGAAGGCCAGCTTACCAAAAACTTGTGTTCAAATATTTATTGTAAATGGGCCAGATCCTCAGCTGCTCCTTTCACCTCAGTAGAGTTACACTGATTTACGGCAGCTGAGGAGCTGTTCCATAAGCCAATTTACATAGTATATACATTGAAAATTGCATTCCTCACCAGTGCAACAACATGACTGACTGTGAATTCATCAACAAAGTAGTTGCAGTCTGATGATCTATTTGGCTTTAAAGCCATGTATTGTTCTTAGCAGGAAGCATTTCTTTTACAGGATACTGGTAATAAGAAAAGTATGCACATTAAAACACTTGAATACATGTTTTGAATATAACTTAGTGTGGTGTACAAAGAAGCAAAGTGCATTTGAATACTGGTCACAAAAATGTGGAATTTAACCTCTCAACTCTCAAAAGGAAATGAAGATACAGTACAGTTGCTGATGACTTGAAGGCTTCAAAGTTATAGTGAACAGAATGTGAAGAAATTTCTCTCTTGAAAAAAAATTGGTAGCAGCATTCAAATTAAAAACAGAGTGCAGGTGTTGGGGAAAAATTCATTGCTTCCTCTACTTTTCTATCTCTGCATATTAATAAAATATCATTTCTAGCAATTACTTTTTTCCATAACTCCTAATGATTAATTTCTCATGAGCAAATTTGTCTTTGGAAACCCCATATTCAATCTTTACTTTTTAATGTAGCTTCCACTACCATAATATATAAAAAATACTCAGTTCCAAACAAAATAAAGAGTTACATGGACATAACAAGCCAACACAAGCAATACAATATAATCAAATTTTGGTCCTACCAAATTTGACCAGCATCTCTTAAATAACAGATAGTTCAGTATGCAAGTGGCCTCCCAACACACATAAAATACACAAGTTTTGGTTTTTAGCCCTGCTCCTGCTGTGCAGCAAAGATTAGGCTTTGTGCAGTAGAGAGTTCTTCATTCATTTTGCGGCTGTTTTAGCTTGACTCAGGCTTCACGCTGCAAACTTTAAAGATAACCAGCAGTATCAGAATGAATAAATAATAATTAATTAATAAAACTTTTAGCAAAAGCTAATGAGAAGGAAGTAAACCCAGCAAAATGAGCAAAGTCAGCATTGTCAGCTAGCCCATCACCATCTCCTGGAAATATGGATTCTCCATCTCCCAGATGTATACTATAATTTTCAGGAGCCTCTACAAGTGATAAAAGATGGAAATAATGAACTCAGTAACAAAATGTGCTATCAGGAGATACATCTTCAAAGCGACAGGACATACAGAAAATCAATCAGCTGATTTCTAACCCTCAGAAACTGGTGAGCAATTTTGCAGAGAAGAACTACTAATTAGATCAGCTCAGTCTTTGCCTCCAAAATATAGGTACAACTTTGTCAATTATCCAGAGCCAATGTGTCCTGGGTTCCATTCGCTCATTTTTACCAGGCTGGGGAGGGTCCCTTTTCAACCAGGTGTTCCCATTGAAAACCAGACACCTGACAACCCTTTGGTGAAAACAAACACAAAAGTCATTTAGCGCTTCTTCCATTTCCATATTCTCTGTTATTTTCCCTTCCCATTAGGTAATGAGCCTACCCTGTCCTTGGTCTCCTCATGCTTCTAATGTATTTGTAGAATGTTTTCTTTTTAACCTTTATGTCTCTAGCTAATTTAATCTAATTTTGTGCTCTGGCCTTTCTAATTTTGTCCCTACATACTTGTGTTATTTGTTTATATTCATACTTTGTAATTTGACCTAGTTTCCACTTTTTGTAGGACTCTTTTTTGAGTTTCAGATCATTGAAGATCTCCTGGTTAAGCCAGGGTGGTCTGCTGCCATACTTCCTATCTTTCCTATGCAGTGGGATAGTTTGCTTTTGTGCCCTTAATAATGACTCTGAAAAATTGCCAGCTCTCTGGAACTGTTTTCTCCCTTAGACTTGCTTCCCATGGGATCTTACCTACCAACTCCCTGCCTTCTTAAAATCCATTATCTTTATTGTACTGTTGCACCTCCAACCATTCCTTAGAATCATGAACTGTATCATTTCATGACCACTTTCCCCCAAGCTGCTTTCCACTTTCAAAATCTCAACCAGTTCCTCACTATTTGTCAGAATCAAATCTGGAACAGCTTCTCCCCTGGTGGCTTTCTCCATCTTCTGAAATAAAAAATTGTCTCAAGTACATTCTAAGAACTTGTTGGATAATCTTACTTTTTACACTATTTATAGGGAAATGCTATTCTAGTTATATGTAACATGAATTGATTGCTCTACAGTATCTTGAGTTACTACATTTTAAAAGTAGCTCCTAAGTAAGCTTTCTAGAAATAATTCAGATAGTTGGATCTAAACCCTCTCTGTTTGAATTTTCATCCCTGCAACAAATGCTGATTTATGATTGTCTGTGTATTTTTCATACCTTATGTAACAGGTTGGCTTGCCCTGGGGCTGAAGAGCCTGCCACTAAGCCAGCCCTGATTACAAGGTGAGCCCCACCTGATGGGAATTAGATTTTCAACTATAAAAGGCAGCAGAAAGCTACAGAAAGGTGTGGTGGAGAAAAATAGTTGGGACTGCCAGAGGCAGGAGACCTAGCAGCAAGCTAGGGAAGCCTAGGAACAGAAGACTGTATGGAACTGATGAAAAACTGTGTGTTGGTTTTGGGAGTTTTGAGTTCTGCCTTTGGCACGCTCTGTCGCTACCTAGTAATAGTGAATTAAAGGGCTTTGGGCTGAGAAGATGACTCAAAATTGAGTGAGTTCTCAAAGGGGTGCTGGGGAAGGGGCACTAGTAATTAGTCACAACGTTACAGCTTAGTAGGTTTAATAAAGCATGATTCTCCCTATATAGGTTCTAAAACTAAAATACATACGTGTCTCTGTATATGTACTGTGTGGTGACTAATAGGGAGGATAACATCTAATTAGAGATAATACTCTGATGACACTGTGGAAGTGATTCAGAGCTGTTATCTCCTGAGCTCCACGTCACAGATTATGTCTACATTTATGGTGGCATGTAGCGTATGGATGCTGCTTGCCCCTCTAGTATGGGTATACATAGCAGTGTAGAGGGTGAGGCAGTGTTAGGTGAGTAGAGTACCAACACTCCAGAACCTCAGACATACAGATAAATGTATCTCTCTTCTTGATTGCTTGTATTTTCCATTTAGTGACACCTAGTGGCTAGAAGCTGTTCAGCGCTGGAGAAGAACAATGAATTTATGTATGTACCCGCCATGGCTCTTTGTGCTCAACCAGTGCCTACTGCATCTACACTGCTATTTTTAGCACCATAATGTCTCCCTGCTGCCAGAGCCTTTACCCTCAGAAGGGAAAAGCTACAGTAGCAGGGAAAGCTCTGGTGGGAGGAGGCAGTGGGGAAAAAAGCTATGGCAGCTCCCTGCTTCCTTTCCCCCTGCCAGAGTTTCACTGCTATGTGTAGCTATGCACTGCATTGTGGACACACAGCCTGCTTTTCACTGCTGCACGTAGTTAAATGTATCCTACATGCTACTGACCCTGTAGACTTGGCCTCAAGAGGCACATCCAGAAAAGCAGGGGCCTGTGCACTCACTGAATTCTGGGCCTAAGTTCCCTTTGTCTAAGGCTACTTTAAGTTACAGCTGAATTGAATGATTGACTATGCCAACCCAAAATAACCAGAGCAAAGTGCTCTCCAACCATGCCCCCTCCTATCCCAGCACAACCACATACCAAGGGCTGTAGAAGAGGTCAGAGAGTGGTGGACAGCTGGTGCAGCAGCCTGTGGGAGAGGCTGCCCTAGACAAGGTGGATTTCCTGGTGTTCATTCACTCAGGGTCATTGACTCTAATCAAAGCATAGAGCCAAAGACCAGGATTGTGTACCTCACTCTGCAACAGATTTCATAAGTGAACGTGGGCATATCCTTCCCACTCCTGTCCATTATTTCCCCCTTTCATAAAATGGAGGGTTTTTTAATGTTTACTTGCCTGATGAAGGTGTTGTGGGACATTCAGATCTGTACAGCGCTTTGAGATTTTCAGACAGAATATGCTATAGAAAAACAAAGTATTATTATTACTGCCTTAAATATACAGAAACCAAAAGTGTATGAATTTGTACTGTATAACACAATATAGCCATGCATTATTCCACCTATATAGATATGCATCGTTGTAGCCGTGTTGGTCCCAGGATATTAGAGAGATAAGGTGAGTGAGGTAATATGTACGCTTAAATGGATAGGCAGAGAGTAACAGGTCTCAGTAAGGTTCTCGCATTTGGGTGCTGTGCTGGCCTAACTTTGACCCTTGTCTCATAGCTGACATGGCAGCTACTTCAGCCACTGCATCCTGGTGCTGGAATACCAGCAAAGCTTCCACCATGAGGAGGTACCTCTGACCTGGATTATGCTGACATTAGCAAATCAAATTTCCTAGATTCAGGATAAACCAGAAGAAAATATACTGTCAACTGTGCAGAGAGAGGTAAATATCTGAAAGAAATTAAATGCATTTAGTTTTGAGGATTTTTAAAAAAAAATTTCTTATTTAAAACAGCACATGATTTTTATGTTCTGGTGCTGAGTTGTTTTGTTTTTTTGTTGATAGCTTTACTCCATTTGTTATATAGAAGTGGTATTCATTCATTTATTTGTATTTAATTTTATAATGAATTGAAGAGATGGATATTAAGCTTTATTCTCCATTATTTTTGGTAAGATTGTCAGGCTTGAAAGTTTGGAGATATTTTCAAGAGAAACTTTGGTCAGTTCGGGCAAATCGATTGGGTAAAGCATGCAGATCTACTCCCTAGGAAGTATTTTTGAAGGTGTAACATCTCTGTTGCTTTTACTCAGACATACAAATAAACTTATCCGTCTTCTTGATTGCTTGTATTTTCCATTTAGTGACACCTAGTGGCTAGAAACTGTTCAGTGATGGAGAAGAATGCTAGGAGAAGAGCGCTAGTGAACTTCAAATGTTTATAGACCTTCTTTAATTTTATATTCCATAATATAGTAGTTATGTTGCACTTTACAAAAAAAAATGGACACGATTTTAACAGCATAAGTCATCTGCACGCTCACTGACAAATATAATGTTGCCCCAATATTTCTTACAATTTAAAATTTTCAAACTGTATATCATACTGCCTAACTTCTTAAAATTACTTAACTTACTAAGAAATGCAACATGCACTAAAATCATGTAGCTTCTATATTCTCCCCATGCTAACGCTCCATCTTGTTACAACAGGCAATCGTTCTTTAAAAAACATCCAGTCAGATTGTAGGGCTGATGACATGAGGCATGATAACCTTATACCAGTGTTCCCCATATGTGAGCCAGACATGTCAAATCCTTATAAATGAGAAGTTGCAAGTCTTCCTATAAGTGCATGTGGTATTTTATCCTTGAAAAGGACTGAGCCTTACTTTCATGAGAGCTAGCATAAGTGATACTCAAGACCAGTGATGAAGACAGGCTGAATTTTTTAGAGGATTGTGGGGGAAAGAGGCAAAGGGAAAGGATTTATAACAAACTGTAGCCTTATTTGGGGTCTGATTTTGAAACTGTAATTCACTCTGAGTGGTATTTACTTGTGCAAATAGTCCTATAGTCTTCAGTGGAATTATTGACATGAGTGAAAAATACTCATGAGATAAATACATGTTAACGATGAAAGACTGGGGTGAAATCCTGGCCCCATTCAAGTTGATGGGAGTTTGGCCATTAATTTCAGTGGGACCAGGATTTCACCCCTGGACAGAAAGCATCCCTCAGTTAGTGAATTCTGCAAGCGGTAGCATGTATGTCAGATAGTTGAAGGCCTGGTTACACCTCTACCAGCAGACCAAATTCCCTTGGGGTTATGCAGCCTAGGCAGATATAATACTGGTAGCCATTGTCCCTCCCTAATACTTTCTTCTGCCCTGCTCCTGTGGAGAATGAGGGATTGGGAGAAAGAAGCTACTTACTCCCTCTTCTCCCATTAGCAGAACAGGACGGATTTTGGTTTCTGAGATAATGGCAGCTAAAATAGCTTTTTGATATCAACTTAGCTAATAATAGATAACGATTTTTAGCCAAATTCAGTGCTTCAAAAAGAGTCCTGAAGATCTTAACATTTCTCATATATTAAACAGTACTTTAAACAAAGGTATTGGAAGTAGAATCTCAAATATTCATTTGTATTATGCTCTTCTTCAGTGGTTCTCAAACTTTTTTACTGGTGACCCCTTTCACATAGCAAGCCTTTGAGTGCGACCCCCTCCCCTTATAAATTAAAACACTTTTTAAAATATATTTAACACTATAAATGCTGGAGGCAAAGCAGGGTTGGGGTGGAGGTTGACAGCTCACGGCCCTCCCCCCCCCCCGTAATAACCTCACAAACCCTTGAGAGGTCCCGATCCCCAGTTTGAGAACCCCTGCTCTTCTTGGTCCCCATGTGTAGTTCCACTTCTGCCAACAGGAGTTGGCTGCAGGGTTCAATGACATGGTGGACAAGACAAATTCACACACTAAATGGAATGATCATGTAATGTCCAGAATAAATGATATATTTACGGGCATTATAGGAAAACACTTAGCAGGGTTACAGCATCCATATAATGGACTAAGTGGACTCATATTGCCCAATAAGCAAATTAGAACTATTTGTGTTCTTGTCCTCTTGGCCAGAAGTATCTTTTCTTAAAGGTGGGAGGTAAGGGTGGAGGAGAGAATTGGGATAATTGAGGTTTACCTACATTCTTATTTTGGGCCTAGTTCTGCCACTTTTGTTCACATGGAGCAGTCACTGAAATCAGTAGCATCGCTGTAAGCAATCCATTCAGAAAGTCAAACTCAGGAGTGATGGTTGCATGCATAAGGATACTCCCCAAAACCATGGGAAATAGCATCCACTTGAGATTTATATGTAGGACAAGATACAAAGGCCAGGATAACCAGTTTGAAACATGGCATAGGTGAAATGAATGTTCTGGAAAGGAACTTGTATTGAGTCTCACATATCTGTTGGACTACTTGTGCAGTAAGATATTCCATATGAGTAAGGCAGCAGAATCTGTCCCTAATAAAAAACAATACAGTGTAAACTGACTATCCAAATCCCAGGCTATACAAAACATGTTTGTTTCCCAAATCATTAAAAATAGTTACACCTGTGTAGGATCGACAACTGAAACTTATATACAGAATTTTCATGGAAACCAAAATTTGTCATGATGTTTGTGACGGGTTACCCCCCCATTCCAGGGTGCCACCTGATGTACTGGAGTCCTGCTGAGTCTGCCTATTCCACCAGCCTGGGCTCCCTCACCTTGTCCTATTGGGCCAGGCCCTCAAGCCTCCTCTAGCACACACACATACAGGTAGGGCAACACCCAGCTAAGAAAAGACAAAGACACTGAGATCAGACTTAGCTCGGGGATTGCCCAGTACTCAAGCGTACACCCCCTCTGGAGTGTAAACCTAAAATTGTATTGTCTTGTGTGGCACATAAATCTATACAGGGTAAATTCATGAAATCCGCCCCCTTCCTCAATGTGGAAGAAGTTATGCACAGCTTTTTGCCCCCTCTCCCCCACCCCCAGTTATGAATTACACAAACAGGTTTTAGAACAAACAAAAAAACAAGTTATTAACTACAAAAGGTAGATTTTAAGTGGTTATAAGGGATAGCAAACAGATTAAAACAGATTACTGAGCAAATAAAACAAACATGCAAGCTAGTCTTAATACACTAAAGAAATTGGCTAAAAGTAGTAATTTCTTAACCTAAATGTTGTTTTAGGCAAGTTGCAGAATTTCTTGAGGACAAACTGCCCTTGCTAGCAGCTTAAAATTCCAAGTATATCCTTCACGGGCCAGAAACCATTCCTAGCCTGGGTTCAGTACCCTTCCCCTTTGTCTTTGTTTCTGGCACTTTACAGCGCTGCAACTTTCTCGCCCAAGGGTGTGAAAAAACACCCACCTGAGTGCAGCAAGTTTCAGCGCTGTAAAGTGCCAATGTAGATAGTGCACCAGCGCAGGGAGCCATGCTCACAGCGCTGGTAGCTATGCCCCTCAGGGAGGTAGTTTTTTTACAGTGCTCTGCTGTGACTACACAAGCTAGGTTAAAGTGCTGCCAGTGTAGACTAGCCCTTAGATGTTTCCAGCAGTCATCCTGGTGGGGATTCAGTGAAGAGAGAACCAAGATTAACTCACTTTCCAGCCTTAAATAGGATTTGCATAGGGCAGGAATCCTTTGTTTCCCAGTTTGACCTCCCCCACCCCCCCGCCTTAGTGGAAAAACACTAGAAGTCCAAGATGGTATCCAGTACCAGATGACATGATCACATGACCCTGCAGTGTCAAAACAGCATCCCAGGAAAATTCTCAGGAAGGAGGGAGTTTAGCATCCTCAAAGTCCTATCGTTCTCCCTAATGGCCTAACCAGGCTGATTACATTCTGTCTGGTGGGCATTCCAAAGGTCCAAACACAGTTGTAATTGTTACATAGTTCATAGTCCTAACTGTAGATACAAAAATGATACATGCATTCAAATAGGATAATCATATTCAATAAATCATAACCTTTCCAATGATATCTCACATGACCCACCTTGCCTAAAATATACCTTAGTTATGCCATATTCATATTATAATATTTCTATGAAGAATATGGGATGTAACGTCACAATGTTATTGATTATAAAAATCCTGCTATCTATACTCAAAGCATTTGGCCGATTGGAGGTCACCTATATTAAGAAGAAATGAAATGAAAAGAAAAAGGAAGAGAGAAACAGGGAAGATAAAGAGAGGAAAAATAGGAATGAGAAGTGAAAGCCAAGAATGGAGTGGAGATGTTGTAGCAATTAATTTAGCAGTAGGCTCTGGAATCAGACTATGTTGGTCATTTTCACACAACTCCCCCTATTTCAAGGATAATAAACTTAAGGAATAAGTTATCTTGCCAGATGAAGTGAGTAAGAAACTGCCAGATTTCAACAAACAACTTATTTCACCAAGATTTCACCTGATTTCTAGAGACACCTATTTCAAGAAACACTAGACCTCAAGGGATTTCTAAGCACATGGCTTCATTTATGAACATCACAATGTCTGGAGAAGAAATAGGGGGAAATATGATTTGGGTAAACATTAAAAAGAACCAGACTTATTTATTCTGGCTGGCTTTATTCTGTGCTCACTCTGAATTTGCCCTCTTTCAGTCTTTCCCTAGGCCTTGAATACATTGGTGTCCCAAATGATTTCCAATACCCCCAGGCTAAGGCCCATGTTCTGCAATCATTACTCATGCTGAATGAGTATTATTATCTAGTATTATATCTGCCTAGACTGTGTAACCCCAAGGGAGTTTGGTCTGCTGGTAGAGGTGTAGCTAGGCCTTCAGCTATCTGACATATGTGCCACCCCTTTTGGAATTTACTACCTGAGAGATGCTTTCTGTTCCAGGGGTGAAATCCAGGCCCCACTGACATTAATGGCCAAACTCCCATCAACTTGAATGGGGCCAGGATTTCATCCCA
Organism: Eretmochelys imbricata; assembly: GCF_965152235.1. Classification (NCBI taxonomy): domain Eukaryota; kingdom Metazoa; phylum Chordata; order Testudines; family Cheloniidae; genus Eretmochelys; species Eretmochelys imbricata. Next base: position 61,280,195 of record NC_135581.1, read on the forward strand.
GTCTCTCATCATTAACAGGTGTTTGCTATCTCTCCATTCTCACTGCAAGCATGAATCCATCAATGAAAGGCAAGATTACATGCAACAAGGAAGTGATAAAGGTGGAAATAGAATCCAGATTACCTGATTTCCATCTAATGACCTATTTACTAGATCACACTGACCTAGTTGGTATACCTGAAATGGCATCTCCAGTCCTTTAACTTCACAAAACATTGCATGTCCTCACTTCCAAAACGTCTGTGAGATTCCCTGCAGCAGTGGGGCAACTGCAGGTGCTTGAGATTTTGTTATTTTGTTCAGTTATTCTGATTTAGAGGGGTGTGTCTGGTACTTTGCAAAAGGTGGGGGATCTTTGGTTTTGACTTTAGGTTTCAGGAAGAGACAAAGTTAGGCATCTGGATAAAAGAAGCTCTGTGGAATTTAGACTGGTTCTAAGCTACTGAGAAGTCAAGCCCATCAATCTGTAGAGTCAGAGAAAAATATAAAAGAGTAAGATAATCTCTGTGTGCCTCTTGGAACTTTTCAGAGACTGAACTGGAGGATTTTCCCAAAGTCACCCAAAGAGCCATTACCAGGAGTTGAGAGTAAGAAAAGCAAAGGATATTACTATCAACATATGAAATTTGCTTTGTCCTAATGGCATTTTTATCATTCTTAATTAATATTATTTAGCTCCTGACAGCAAAATACTTAGTTGAAAACCTTCAACCGTACATAGCTGGAACAAATTTCATATAAGATACAAACATTAAGTGGGCAGTATATCATGCTACATTAGCATCATAGAATCAAAGTACTAAGTATAGCCAGTAAATCCACATTATTTATCTGGATGATAATGTATATTCACACAATATTAAATAAACCATGTAAGTAACATTACAGCTATGTCACAAACTGACAAAAACAAGATCATTCAAACTTAAGAATGACAGTGTGTAATTAATTCACCGATCCTGTTTTCCTAAGTGCAGCTGTACGAAATCAGTGTTCATTACCACAATCTGTGCCTACCACAATATCCTACAAAAACAAGATGGTTAATGACTGAAGGAGGCCTAGATGAGCTCTGGATTCAAACTGTGGACAACTAGTGTCTGAAGAGCTGTATATACGATTATATTTTGAATTAGTAACCTACTACAAACTGCTTTGTGTCACTATATGCAATTACCAAATTAGGACTGATTTGACAAAGTTGGCCATCTCTAATTTTCACTTCTGAGACATCTTACTGAAATGTACCCTACTCACAATAGGATCAACATTTCATTTGTGGGGGCCAAAAAAACCAAAGGCTTCTGCCTGACTGAAAATATGCTCTTAAAAGCTAAGCTATTTTGAATTATAAACAAAATAAATACATACATATATACATACAAAGGAGTCTGAAACAACTGATTTCTAATATTTTTAAAAATGGTTTTCTTCTGTTTTTCATTCCCCTTCTCCACTAAAATTTAGATTTTTTTAAAATCAAAATTTCATTGCAATTTCAAAATGGGAAAATGACATGAAAACTTCATTGAGTTTTTTTCTGCTGCCTAAGCATTTTTAAATTCTAAATTTCATCAATTTTTTACCCAGCTCTACTCATTTCCGGATCTATGCATTCTTGATGTAAGGCTACAGCCAGAGAAAATGACTTCTCTAAAAAGAAAGTATGTCCCTGGGGCTGAAATCTTATTTAGCCAGATTTAACTGCAAAGTGAACTGTTAGGGCAAGTTAAGAATGCTTTAAAAAAGGGTGTGGAGTATTACCATGGACAAAATCAGGTCTAAATATAATTCAGGTATAACTAACAGCTTCCATACTTTAGCTGAGCTAAACAAATAGTTAATAGGATTTAACTAGATTCTTTATTCAGCTAAACTCACAAAAATGCAACAATTAAAGCCATCTTATTCCCTTCAACCATTTTCCTGTTGCTCCCTCTAGTGTCTTCCAGTATGTACTGTATTTACTTCTCATGAATCTTTACAATTAGAGTAGATACAGTAACATCATTATTGTATTTGTTGTTATTCTGGAATTACTCTATGTGCTTGGACTCAGAGGCTATTGTGTTATTATCCTCTCCAAAAATCATGATAGCTTGCAACTAGTAAATCCATTAGAAGAAAGGGAGGAAAAGCAATGGGATTCTGTATTAGTAGGCATTTTCTTCCTTTAATTCCAGAATGCAATGAGAAAAAAAGATATTTTTCATCCATGTATCCTACCCCAATTTGTGAAATTGCATTCATTCTCATAAAAGCAGTGATTTAATCAACAGCATCCTTAAATATTCAGAAGTGTATCCAATGGTGTATATACCTGTAGTTTATCTTTGCAAAACAATAGCTTTATTGACATGAAATGTGACATATTTCTTCAATATTTCATCACATTAGACATATAATAAATCCTCAGTCCTTGACAACTCTGCCCTGATGTAATCTACACTAATGCTGTTTTGTTACAGTTTGCTGACATCTGTCAACAACATTGTTAACCACTAATTGCTGTTCTTCATCCTGAGAACATGTCCTGATTGCTAATGGAAGCCAGACAAATATTTTACTCTACTAAAGAGTTGCTTTGTCTCCTGCCTATTTTGGTGAAGGGGGACTCCCTAACTTAAAGGGAAGATAGCATAGGAAATGAATTAACTGATTACAATAATGATGCTGAATATGATGGGAACACAGTATAGGAGCTGAAATGTAGGTTCAATTAAGTCAGTTGAGAGATGTCTTTCAATTGACTTCTGCGGGCTTTGGGTCAGGTCCATAATGCTTTCCACTTACATAGAACCTTTAATCTGAAGATCTTGAAATATTTTTCAAAGCTATGTATTATTAACCCCAGTTTATAAATAACTAAATTTAGCTAAAGAGAGATTAGGAGCCTAAATTTCTTTGTGAATCTAGCTCCTAACTGCTTCCTCAAGCCCCTTAATCCAATATTTAGGCTCCAATATCTACAGCTGACCTGGGTTAGGTGCTTAACTCAAGGAGAGGGCTCACGTGGAGGGAGGTGCCTATGGCCCAGATCCTTCGGCATTAGGGCCCAGATCCCCAAAGTTATTTAGATTTCCAACTTGACCTGAGCAAAGGTGTCTATGTTCCTTTGAGGATCAGGGCCCTAATGCATCTCATTTTTGGCTGGTGCAGGTGGTCACCTGCTAACAAGGGTGCCGGAATAGGAGGAGTCGGGGGCTATGGGCCCCATCACTTTTTACCAGCCATAAAGGTGAGTGATGGGTGGAGAGGAGTGGGGAAGAGGCGGGATGGGAGTGGGATCTTGGGGAAAGAGGCAGGGCAGAGACTTGCAGGGAAGGGAAAGCGCAGGGGCTCAAGGAGAAGGGGCAGTGCGAGAATGGGGCCTCGGAGGGAATGGAGGTGGGAGGGTTGGGGCTCGGGGGGGAAAAGGGGTTTTGTGGGGCAGGGCTATGATTTGGGTGCCTGTGACCCCCCCTCCCCACTTTTAGGGTGCTTTTGCCACTCCTGGCTGTTCACCTTGCTCGCTTCTGAGAATCCCTATCTAGGTACGTAACTCTCCCTATGCATTGTATGGGGAGCCTGGACAACTAAGTCAAAATTGGGAACTCCCGCAGGGCACCTAGTTTGCAACACTCGCAGTTGCAATGCCTAAGGGCTTGTCTACACTGGCACTTTACAGCGCTGAAACTTTCTCACTCTGGGGTGTGGGAAAAACACCCCCAGCGCTGCAAGTTTCAGCGCTGTAAAGTGCTAATATAGACAGTGCATTAGCTCTGGTAGCTACGCCCCTCGTGGAAGTGGGTTTTTTATAGTGCTGGGAGAGTTTTATGTTAAAGCGCTGCCGTGGCAGCATCGCCAGTGAAGATGTGCCCTAAGTCCCCTTTGTGAATCTAGCCCCAAATGTCTTGCACATGATCATTGTTATTGTGGTGCCAACTGGCAAAAAGCTCACTGTTCTTTACAAGCAATTCCTGTCTCAGACCTAACAAAGTCACTACACCTAATATACCACTTTCATGGTACTTATCCATAAAGGGTAGCATGTGAGGTCTCTACTGAAAGCTTGCAACCTATTGATACTCATAACCATTGAGAGATATGTGTATGGGTAATAGTTAAGGAATAATGTAACTATATTTAAAATTATGGTCTCGTGGTCTTGAAGTGAAAGTCACATATCTGAGGGCACGTCTACACTGGCCAAGTTACAGCGCCAGCAGTTACAGTGCTGCTCAGAGGGCGCCGAAGGAAAATCACTGTTGTGTGTTCACACGTTGTCTTTCATCAGAGGAGAGAGTCAAATGAAAAAATTCATCAGCAGGGAGGGGCATGGGGGAATGGAACGTCTCAAGAGGAGGAGGGGGTCCCGGGATAGCTACAGATTTGTGTATATCCAGGGATCACACCGACCTTCTCCTTTGGAGTATGTTGCGGAGGGTGCTGTACTTCAGCAGGGCCAAACTGCAGATGGATGGTTGTTGAGTGCAGTGGGTATTGGGAGTCCACACTGCTGGACTGTGAGGAGGGAGGAGCAGAATGCTGCAGATAGAGAGTGGAGCCAGTTGGTTGATAAGAGTGTGTCGGCGATGTGTGAGGGGAAGAGGGCGCATGGGAAAGAGTTTTGTGACAGCAGCTGCAGGGAAGGGTGGGCATGGAGCTGCTCGGTTTGAAGAGCTAGTACCACCTGGAGCATGTCAGCTTGGCGCTCCATAACTGTTAAGAGCCGCTCCGTGGCTTCTTTCTGGTGTGCCGCATTCTCCTTTCAGTTCCTCTTCTTGCTGTCCCACCACTCCTTCAATTCCTTTTTCTCAGTGTGGAGAGGGATAGCTCAGTGGTTTGAGCATTGGCCTGCTAAACCCAGGGTTGTGAATTCCATCCTTGAGGGGACCATTTAGGATCTGGGGCAAAAATAAGGGACGGTACTTAGTCCTACTGTGAAGGCAGTGGACTGGACTTGATGACCTTTCAAGGTCCCTTCCAACTCTATGAGATAGGTATATCTCCATATTAAGCAGTAAAGTGCATCATAAAGTTCTTCTTGGATACTTTCTAATGCTTTGCAACCGTTCTGCCGCCTATAAAGAGGGAGGCTGTGCTCCCAAGGTCATCTCTGTGAAGTTTAATGCAACATTTTACAGAAGCAGTATTGTTTGCAACACAGACAACACTGTTTCAGTGCTTTAAAACACAGCCAGTACTCACACACCTGTCACTAACTGGCTGACCCCAGGCAAGCACACATAAGCCACAAGACCACAAAAATGGTGAGTAGCCACAGGGGCAGGGTAAATCACTGTTCCTGGACACTGCTGTACACTAGGCGTGTGGCTCTTGGGCACTTGGGGAGAGCCAGCATTGTAGGGGGGCCCTGATCATCATTCCTGTCCCCAAACTTTCCACAGAAGGTGATCATTATGGAAGATATCTCACTGCTGAGGGTGAGCAGGGAATCGAGAGGAGGGGCTTCTCCAAGCCTGCGGCTTCCACCCTGGCCCCTATGTGGCTAGCCTGTGTGCAGCTATGGTCCCCGGCCCCGACAGCACAGTGAAGTGAGGGAGCGTATCAACAGCCTGTTCCGCTGCTCAAACTAGGCATGAGGTGGGAGACAAGCCTGCTTTCTGCAACCCTCTTGCCCCCAACAACTCACTTCAGCAATTCCCCAAATCAGATCCACTTACCCGGAGCCTCCTATCCTGTTTGCGCTGCACCCCAAGATCCGACTGGCTAGGCTCCTCCGGGGTAGAAAAGAGCTCCTGACTGCATGCATCTCTGGCCTCCGAGTCATCCTCTGCCTCTGATTCCCCCTCCTCCTCTTCATTCAAAATTGCCTCCTCCTGGCTCGGTCTGCTCTCAACTGGCAACAAAGCCAACCAAGTATCCACAGGGGACTTTGCAGTGGAGGTGGGGTCACCACTGAATATTGTGTCCAGCTCTTTGTAAAACTGGCAGCTCGTGGGCGCAGCACCGGAGCCGCGGTTTGCCTCCCGCGCCTTGTGGTAGGCATTCTGCAGCTCCTTCACTTTGACCCTGCACTGCAATGTGTCCCGGTGATGGCCCTTTTCTATCATGCATCTAGAAATCTGTCCATAGGTATCATAATTCCGACGGCTGGAGCACAGCTGTGACTGCACCGCCTCCTCTCCCCAAGTGCCGATGAGGTCCAGCAGCTTGGCATTGCTTCCAGCGGGGGATCGCCTGGTGCATGGAGCAGGCATGGCCACTTGGAAAGATGCGCTGAGACCACTGCACGCATCACTGCGCAAACAGGAAGGGGACTTTCAAATTTGCAATGGAATGTACGGGGTGGGGCTGACGGTTGGTCACCTGAGGGCAGGGCAGTAGAGTTCAAACCGATGGCCAGAGAGGTGAGAACAGGCATTGTGGGACACCTCCCGGAGGCCAGTTGCAGCGCTGTAATCACCACGGTGTCTATACTGGCACCGCAGTGCTGTAGCCATGGTGCAGAAAGCTCTACGCCTCTCATCGAGATAGTCTTTTTAGAGCGCTGCATCTGTGCAGTTTCTGCTAACTAAAGTGGCTTGGCAGTGTGTACATCTTGGGAGTAACAGTGCTCAAAGCTGCTTTACTACGCACAGACTTACCAGTGTAGACGGGGGCCTTAGTGAAGGCCCATTCAGGCAGGAGGGAATTTCACCCCTCCATGGCTAGCTGATTATGTAATGTATTGCTCAATTGTCTATCCTTGCACCAACCCAGAAAAGTAAATTGAAAACCATCAAAGACAAACTATAAACATCAAAACTACTTGGAAGTGAAAAGGAATGAAAGGACATTGAGGGGAGTGCCCTATCTGTGAATAACAAAAGACTGAGTCAATGGAGAAAGACACTCTGAATCCCTTCACTTTAGGAAGTACCTTGATGAGTGGGGTTGGTTCATGAAAGACATGGTCCTAGCTCCTTGGGGCTAACATGTCCTGCAAAAACTGAACTTTGGGCTGAGAATCTCTATTTTATTAGCTAGGAAAGGTAACTATTAATAAGTGTAGGCCGTACTTCACTATTTATTATTTTGTTTTACATGTAACCATTTGTTTCTATCACTCATACTTGTTTTTATCTGAATCTCTACTCTTTCTTAAATTTTCCTTTTGTTTTGCTATAATTGAACTCAAGTGCTGTAGGTAATACAGGAGCAATGGTCTAAGGTAAAACTGTCAAACTGGGGTACATTTTCCTTTGGGAATACAGGATCTGGGAATTCTGTGGGTGTCCGGTGATCAGGGGCTGGATACCACATGGGGAGACTATGAAGGGACTTGGGGGCTGGGGTGCATCTATTGTCAACATGCTAGGTAAAAGCAAGACTGGTATAGACCAGAGGAGAGTGCTTGAGTGGCTGACAGGCTGTTTGTGTTAGGGAGCCAACACCCAGCTAACATCGGCAAGACTCCCTTGGGCTGGAGGCAGGTGGCAACAAGGTGACTCTCAGCCCTGGGTGCTCTGAGAGATGTCACAGTCAAAGTAAATCAATGATAGAGCTGGAATTAGAATATAGGCCTCCTTATTCCCAGTTGTATATATTAAACTACATAACAATGGACAATACATTATGAAAAAATGCACAAAAAATACCACTAGCAGTTGAGGTCATGACTGTACCCCCTCACAGAGAAAAGGCCCCTATGTCCCATCCCACCCACAGCACCCCAGCCTGCCCAATGCACATCCACTTTCGCTGTATTATCCTTGGACTTGTGGAGTGCCCTTGCAGGACATGATCAGCCTTACTTACGATTGTGTTCTCTGTGCATTTTTCCCAGTATCACTAGCTGGTGTAATATGTGATACTTTCACTTACAATCTAATTCATTTCAGCTCTGATTCGACAAAAAAATTATATTCAAGCATATTCTGTATACATCACAAATTCTGCATAAACAGTATTTGTACATGACATATTTTTAGTGGTTCTAAGATACAACCTACTTGCTTGAATCTCCTCTCTTAGTCTGTATTTACCCAATCAGTCTGATCTATCTTTATGAAAAGTACATAGACTACTGTTGACAACCAGAGCTACTCAAACAGGAAAAAGAAATACAACAATAAAAATAAACTCTTTATAAGCTTGTGTGTCCCTTGCCAGATTCACCCAGACAATAACATTTTTGTTTGTATACATACTTGTGTGGGTATAGTAAAATATTTAATTTGGAACATAATTAGTGAAGGTCATAAGGATTCCTAAGACTGTTCCTAAACTCAGAAGACTAGATCCTCAGTTCGACCTAATTACTCTTTGCACCACTTCGGTGGTGCAAATGGAATTGGCAGCTGCTTTCTCGCAGTAGCTGTAGATTCTCTTTGTAGAGAATAGTGGGCTGCAGCAAGGCTGGTGGAAAAGAGGGTTGGCAGGAAGGGGCATTTAAGAGCAAAACGGGAAAGGCCAAAGCACGATGCACTTTGGTGACCCTGGCCAGCAGAGAAGCCCTTTGAGAAGTATTATGCAAAAATGAATGGACCCATTATGTGGCCAACTCTCATAGCTTTAACATAAGTCTCATGACATTTGGTGTTTTTCTTAAAACTCTAGACTAGTCCTGTGAATATACCAGAATCTCAACTTTCATTTTGAAAAAAGGTAAGTTTTTAGCCCAAAGGCTGTGGACATGAGCTTGCAAATGTGAACCCTAAAGGTGTGAAAGCCAGAAAAAGAAGTAAAAAGGAACTATAATGTATTATTTTTAAAATCTCATGACTTTTAAGCCAATTTCATGATTTTTAAATGCTTGGATCTGGTAAAATGGCACTTCTTATTGAACTCAGTGGAAAGAGTGTCATTTACTTCAATGGGGGTTGGGTCAGGCTTTACATGAGCACTTATGACATAAAGAAGTTGCAGCAATTTAACTTAACCATTTAGTTGAATTGGCACAATCTGTGGTATGGCCACCCTTACATTGGATGAAATCTGACCTCTAACAGTTTGGGGTAAGCTTAACAGATGCAAGCCAGATTTAAATGTATGTAAAAGTGTCCACACACAGAGTTCCACCAGGTTAGCTAAATTGTTGCAACATCATACTTTTAGTTAAACTGGTGCAACTTTGTGTGTTGACCCATCTGCATTGAACAACTATTGTATAAACACTATTTTAATCACTTAGAAATTTTAGCTCAACAACAGTTATTTGGCATTACTACAGGAAGGATGAAAATGAAAACTTCAGAATGGGACAATAATAGGTATTGGAGGTTTTGTTTTTGCCTAGGATCTATACTAAAAAAAATCCATTGATCATATTATACTATCATGTTGCATATTATATTAAAACTTCCAAAAATATACTATTGTTCCTCATCAATATATTTAAATAGAATGCCTTGTTACATTTACAAACTGTATAGCACAAGAACATTTTATTTTAATATCAATCTTTTAGTATAAAGGAAATTGGAAATAGTGAATATATATTTTGTGGGACAGATAAAGTTTCTACTGGATATTAGGTTACAGTATTAATATGAATAGTAGTTACTTTTATGAAATGACTAGTTTTCCCGAGATAAGAAAATATGGTGCTGAAAGACAAAATAGAGACTACAGAGTTTTTGACCCTCTCAGTGAGATCCAATTAAGTTCTGAGCAGTGACCTTCTCTTTGTGTCATATTGTGTTAAAATGTATGTGACAGCTCTTCTTTTGGAAACTTCCATCTATCGATGATTAAGGTGAGGCTGTCAAACTCATTTATTTGGGATTACAGGAGGAATTCACAAGAAGTTCCCAAAAGCAAAAGTTACATTGGGTTTAACCATTATGTTACATGGCCTCATACAGTTGTTTCACTTTCACAATAAGTGTCTATTATTTATAAAACGTATAGTTGAAGTTTCTGTTAGCACCAACTTCAAATTACTACAGTGTTTACCTTTTCTGAGAGAGAGAATTCTATCATTTTTTAAATAAGTTGACTTCGATTATCTCATTTTGCTTTCAGTGTGGATACTACCAAAATCCAAATAAGTATATTTGACCTTGATAGCCTGTGCAGAAAAAGCTATATCTCAATGTTAGTTTTCACCTAAAATATTATATTATAGGCTTGTTCACTGGCACAGCTATAATCAAGTATCTGTCATCATTTCCATTAAACTTATATTTTATGGGGTTTATAACATGCACACATAAGATCTCTCTGAAACTGAAACTTGGCATAAAAGATCTTATCTCTGAAGTGAAAGAGGTTTTGCTTTATTACAATTTAAAATAACCCTGTTGAGAGATTTTAAATAACAGAACTGCAAAAACAAAAATTAAATGTAGATAGAAAGAAATGTATATTTCAAAGTTTCAGATGCATTATGGATTTCATTTCATTACATTAAATAATTCACCTCCAAAATATACATTATCTGAGACTATATAATTACATCTGTTCCATTCAGACTATGATTACATTCCATTCAAATTCAATTCAGTGTAAATTTGGAGTAACCACAATAACTTTACAGCCAAACAATAAAATCATAATGTGTAATGTGATGGCATCCCATCAGAATGGAATGAGATATCAACCCCAAATGATATTTCAGAACCCTTTTTTGTCTTTGTAACCTAGCTTGCTCTCTAACGTCATTGAAACCTAGAACTCTGCCAGGAAATTCAGGATGGTTTGTAAATAAAAGCCAAATATTTTTTCAAAACTACCTCTTTTATATATATATATTATAATGCATTATTTGGTTAGTAGTATTCAACCAACTCTCAGATAAATATTTGTAGGTCCAGAGTTTCAGAATTTACTACCTATACTGAACCTGCAAATGAGCATTTGTGCAGTCAAAATGAGTTTATGTGCACACTGTCCAAGTTCCATATTGGTCCGTTCTGAAATTTAGGCCCATAATGTACATCCCCAACTGATTAGTCACAGGGTGTTCTCACACTATGACAATTCATATGAGGGAAATCTGATGGGAGGAAGATGCACACTGGTTATTAGAACAGGTGATAGTGAATCAGGACTTGGTTTCTATTCCCATGCTCTGCCTTTGCTGTATGATCCTGGGCTATCCACCTAAGCCAAAAGTTTTGAATGCTGAGTGCCTCAGTTAAACACCTAAATCCATATTTAAGCAATCAAATATGCAGCTTGATTTTCAAAGGTGTTGAAATTCTACAGCCCCCACTGATTTCAAAGGGTGTCCGACACCTACACCTGTGAAAATCAAGCTACATTATTTAGGAGCTGAAGTTTAGGGCGCGTCTTCACTAGCAACGTTAAAGCGCTGCCGCGGCATCTTGAAGGTGGCTGTGCTGATGCACTATCTGCACCGGCACTTTACAGCTCAGAAACTTGCATTGCTCCGGGGTGCGTTTTTTCATACCCCGGAGTGAGAAAGTTGCAGCGCTGTAAAGTGCCAGTGTAGACAAGCCCTAAGACATCCATGTTTGGAAACGTTGGCCTTAACTTCTCTGCACCTAAGCCTGCCCATTGGGAAAAGTGCTAATTCTATGCTGCAGAACTTTACATTCACTTACACAAGCCTCACTCCAGCTGCCCAAAGGTGGGTGAGGTAAAAATTTTTATTGGACTAACTTCTGTTGGTGAGAAAGACAAGCTTTGGAGGTTCTACAGAGCTCTTCTTCGCATCTGGGGGAGGGGGGTACTCTGAGCCTCACAGATAAATACAAAGTGGAACAGACTGTTTAGCACACGTAGTTAGCACACTTTCCAAGGGACCATTCAATGAATTGGCCCATTAGCACCTCTGCAGTCCTAGAACAAAAAGATTATTGTAATAAGCCATAAATCCAGTGTCTCTGTTCAGTCCATGATTTTTAGTGTCTAGCAAAGTTATAAATTTAAGCTCCCAGGCTCGTCTTTTGAAAGTGTTGTACAGGTTTCCTTTGAGGAGAAAGACCAATAGGTCAGACAGTGATGGCCGTATGGCTTATTACAATGCTCTGTAACCCACTGACCCCCTGTCAAGGCGGATTCCCCACTCTGGCACTTCGAGTGCAGAAGGATTCTAAAAATTAATACTGGCCACTCCTGGCTTGTATTAAACTCCCAAGGTTGCAGCTTTTCTGACTTGTGTGGTAGTAGCATCTACCCATCCAAAGTGCAAAAACCCCTTTGAGAACCCAGGAAAGTGCACTTGGGAATTCCTTCCTGTGGGGTACCCTCAAGCACTTTCATCCCCCCCCACCCCACTCCCCACCCCCAGGGAAGAGATGAGAAAGAAAACAAAGGAAATCAGCTGTTGCTACCAGCTGATTAAACAACATGTGTACAAATCTCTTAGGACACAAATTCAATCCTGTTCCTAAAAAAGGTAAATTTTATTAAAAACAAAAAGAAAGAAAATACATCTGGAAACTTAGGCTATTGCTAGATTTAAAAAAAAAAAATACAAAAATTAAGAATCAAGAATAGCTTTCTTGAGTAAAGGTTACAAGCCAGAGTAAAGGTTACAAGCACAACAAAAGCACCTGAGGTTAGCACAGAGGAATCCACAAGCCATAAAGAAATAAGAGATAAACCTAAACACGTCTTCCTAGACACTTTCTGAGCTACTTACATATCTGGGGTTTCAAATGAGTAGCTTCTACGTATGATCTGATGATTTTTCATACCTGGCCCCTCTTACAGCATAGCTGCTCTGTCCCTTCTCTCTGGGAGAACAACACAGACAGACAAAGGAGAAATTTTTTCCCAATTTTAAAAAGTTATAAAAAAATTTTAAAAAGTTTCCCATTGGCTCTTTTGGTCAGGTGTCCACTCCCTTCCTTTTACCTATTGACTTTTTAACCCTTTACAGGTAAAGCAAGTAGACACCTACTAAGAGAAAAGGAGTACTTGTGGCACCTTAGAGACTAACCAATTTATTTGAGCATAAGCTGCTTATGCTCAAATAAATCGGTTAGTCTCTAAGGTGCCACAAGTAGTTCCTTTCTTTTTGCGAATACAGACTAACACGGCTGTTACTCTGAAACCTACTAAGAGGAATTTTATAGCGAACTGGCTGGCTGGATGTCTATAAAAGGGAGCTACCTTCCCCCCACCCCCCATTTATCACACCCTCTTTTTGTCCAACAACTGCAGAGGTGTTAGTGGGCCACTCAACCTTGAATGGTCCGTAAGGGCTTCTCTACACTGGCGTTTTACAGCGCTGCAACTTTCTTGCTCAGTGGTGTGGAAAAACACCCCCCCCCCCCCCCCGAGTGCAGCAAGTTTCAGTGCTGTAAAGCACCTGTGTAGGCAGTGCACCAGCGCTGGGAGCCGTGCCCCTGGTGGAGGTGCCTTTTTTCGAGCACTGAGAGAGCTCTCTCCCAGTGCTGCCCCGCAACCACACAAGGCATGTTAAATCGCTGCCAGGGTAGACTAGCCCTTAGACTGTGTGCTAACTGGTTATGCTAAACTCTGTTCCAACTCCCAGTTAGCTGTGGCACTGGGAGTACCTTCCCGGGACCTGAAGAGCTCTGTGGCTGTGAAAGCTTGTCTCTCTCACCAACCAAAGTTACCTCAGGGCTTGTCTACACTGGCACTTTACAGTGCTGCAACTTTCTCGCTCAGGGGTGTGAAACCCTCCCTCCCCCCATCACAGCAAGTTTCAACTATTCCCCTGGTGGCGGTGGGTTTTTTTTATAGCGCTGGGAGAGCTCTTCTCTCCAGGCCTGCACCCTGGCCACACAAGCCACCTTAAAGTGCTGCTGGTGAAGACGAGCCCATTGCTAACACGATTGTCCTGGAGTCTCCAGGAATTAAAGGTTAATATTCAATTAAATGTTCTGTCAGGGGATGAAACCTCCAGGAATAAGTCCAACCAGAATTGGCAACACTACCCACCTTGTCTCTCCAATATCCTGGGACCGACAGGGCTACCCCTACACCGCATACAAGGCCCCATTACCATGTGAGAAACAGGCCGGATTGTCGACATGTCTCTTGCAGAAGCTGCAGCCAGGGGGGCAGTGTGACTGGGAGAGGCGGGAAGCCCTCACCTGGCAGGCCTGCCCTGGGTACACCCCGCTGGCTGCCCGCCCTGCCGCGGGGAGCCCGCTCTCCGCTCCTGCGGCGCGGTGTGTGTGGGAGGGGGCCCGACTGCATCACCCAGTGCAGCCCCGTTCCCCACTTTGCCCCAGTCTCCTGCCGGGGCGGGTTTCCTGCCCAAGTCCCGGGCCTTGCCTGGGCTCGGCCTCTCCCGCCGGTCGGGAGCAGGGACGGCGAGTTCCTGCCGCACTGGGGCCACCTCTAGCGCAGGAGGCCGGCGGCGGCCGGTCCGCAGCCAAGGCGGGGTCAGGCCAGGGTGCAGGCGCTCCAGAGCCGGCATCAAACCTGGCGGCGCTTTCTTCTTCCGCACCCCGTCCCCTCCTCCCGCGGCCTGTGCCCGGGGAGCCGCCGCAGGTAAGGCTCGCTCTGCCCCTGCGCTGCCCCTCAGCATCCGAGCTGGGAGCCGCTCCGCTTGCGCGCGTTGTCCCCTCCGGGGACAGGCAACCCCCCACCCCCTCCAGTGAGGTTCCCCCTCTCCTACGTTGTCAAGCCCCTTTGGGGCCCCGTTAGCTTCTGCCTCCACCAGCACGAGCCTGCATCGCTCGTGGGCCGGGGCGCTCTGGGGCATGGGGGGCTCAGTGTCCTGCCAGCCCTGCACACTGTGCCAGACCGACAGGGGTAGAGATTGGGGGGTTAGTGGTGTGGATTATTTGTGGCTGTGGGATATTTAAGGCCAGAAGGGGCCATCACGACCATCGTCTGACTAAAGTTCGTTGTTTGTTTTAGTCACTTTCTGTGACGCTCAGAACTTGTAAGGCATCTTGTAAGCAAATCTGTGACTATTTTATAGGGGGTTGCATAGTTCTCAATGGGAGAACATTTTACTGAGGCTGGAAGTGCTTTGGTCAGGGGCTGTCTTTTTAATGTATTTATACAGCGCCTAGATCCCCAACTGGGTCCTCTACGCAGTTAGACACTAATAATGAGAATAATAATAACTACTAAATATCTCATTATTAGGGGGATATCACAGACTTTTGCTTCCCAAAGCATTGTGGTGAGGATAGGAAAGCAGCCTGAGTTTCTGGTAGGTAGATTTTTTGTGCTATTATTTTGTTTGTTTGGTAGGATTTTTTCACCTATGTGTGGATAAGAAGAGCATTGCTCTTGATATCTCTGATCATTATGGTTTGCAGCATGATTTTAAATCTTTTAATCTGCTATATAAATCAGATTTTCTAAAGTGCAGATCTTGATTGCATTACTCACTTTTTTTACTCAGTCCTTACTTGAGCAAAACCTTATGGCAGTCAGTGGGAGTTTTGTCTAAGTAAAGACAGTAAAAACTGAGTAAGGACCTCAGGATTTGGACCCATGTGAATGTAAGGTAAATACCATCATTTATATCATTTTGTAATATTCAGATTGGGTGCCTGAAGTTAGACATCTAGATTGGGATTCTCAAAGCAACGTAGGGGATTTAGATTCATATCTGCCATTAATTTTAGTGGAGGATAGGTGTCTAAATCCACTAGACTCCTTTGAAAAACCTCTTCTCCAATCCAAATGGGGGCTTTTATGTTTAGGTAAATGAACTTTGTGCACGCAGGTTTGAAACTATTGTACAGTACAACTATTTTATTATTTTTCCTATTGTAGTCCTATGCTATTCAATTTGAAATAGCTGATTGTTGATTCCCATTTCCCTTTAAACTGGTCTGGTTCTGTGTTGCTTTTATTGAGAGTTTGTTCTATGAGATTTACTCTGATCAGCGTGAACTCTTGTGGTGTTATTGCATTGATTCATCATTGCTGTCAGGATACTTTTTTAACCAGTGTTAGTGATAGCAACAGAGCATTTATAACCATTTTGTCAAGTTTTGACATGTCAGTATGCCAAAGATGTGATATTTAGGAACTTTAATAGCACAGATATTCATTGTAGTGTATTACTTCTGTGCGACAAGTTTGCTAGTTAATATGACCATATTTGGAGTGGTGGGTGAGATTCTGTGGCCTGCGCTGTGCAGGAGGTCAGACTAGATTATCATAATGGTTCCTTCTGACCTAAATATCTAAAACATCTATGAATATTCAATTACACTAGTAGGCCTTTCTAGTGAAGTTTTTTTCCCCTTAAGACAACACCTTCGCTATAAGCAGGTGCTCACTGTAACCAGTAGCACAATCTGCACATTCAATGCATTGAATCAATTTTGAACTTTCTTTCTACTTCACTCTAAACAGAGTTTCTTTGTATCTGAGCTGCTTATAAGCAGGTTCCAAAGTATGTGTAATAACTCACTAGGAAATGTTTACACTAAACAGTAGTATGCCATATAACAAAGAACAGTGCAGGGAAGTCATCTATTTAATATTGGAGAAGATACACAAAGATGGATGAATAGCAAAGTGAAAATATAAGGGGAATTTTGGGGTTGCAAAGCTTCAGTAAGATACAGTTAATTACGTTACTAAGTTGAGGTGATTATACCACTAATTAGAAGCCATAGAATAGGTATGGAAAATGCTTTTTTGTTTCCTTTCTGTAACTGATTCCAATTTTGTTTGTTGTTTCAACATTACTGGGTACTGTGTAGCAGAACCCAAAACATCACCTATTTGATCAGCAGGTTTTTATGCTAAATGAGTTCAAGGTCACCTAAGGGAGACAAACTCTGACTACCTTAAAACATAGTTGGCTGTGCACTGCTTGTCAATTTGTTCATGAGACTTCATGGAGTTTTTTTTTCTCAGATTCTCCACTTCTTCTTGACTTCTAGTTGGATTCTAAGACTTTTTCTTTTCACTTTAAAACAACTTAATTGCAGACATGTTTTGCAGGTTAATGCATTTTAGAATCCCAGGATTCCTCATAAAAATGAAATTCTACCAAAGTTAACATAAATTAAACATGACTCTGCTTCAGTCCATGGGCTGACATGGCTTGGGTAATAACACTAATACTTAGCACTTCAATAGTCTTTGTCTTTCCACAGCACTTTACAAACAGTGGTCCTGATCCTGCAGTCATCTCCATATTGGCAGACCCTTTTGTCCATGCATAGTCCCACTGAAGTCAATGGGGCTTTGCATGGGTGCAAGGGTCTGCCCACACAACAGATATAATAAGCAGCAGCTTCAGTGGAGCTGCCTGTCTGCAGACTCAGCAGACAGCACTGTTAACTTTCTGAATGTTAACTGTTCCTAATGTAATCTTTACAATGGGTATAAAATTAGTATGAAATCGTGATACACTTGTAGTCAATGTGAGTGGGCCTTCTTAAAGAATAAAAGTTTTCATTCTGCAGGAGGAGGGATAGCTCAATGGTTTGAGCATTGGCCTGCTTAAAACAGGGGTTGTGAGTTCAATCCTTGAGGGGGCCATTTAGGGATTTGGGGCAAAAATTGGGTATTGGTCCTGCTTTGAGCAAGGGGTTGGACTAGATGACCTCCCGAGGTCCCTTCCAATCCTGATATTCTGTGAAGTGATGGGCCTGGCTCATCAGAGAAGATTTCCTATTGACACTGTTGAATGAATTTTGCAAAGCCTGATTAAGGTTTTTCAGCAAGCTGTTTCAGCACATAAATAACTTGTATGGAATCCCATACAAGAAAGCTTCCATGACACTACTCATTTAAGAATTACCAACAGTTGATACCCTTGTGAAAACTTACACTACTTTACTACAAAAGGATATTTCATTTTCTGTAGCTAAATCATGCTGTTGCTGTAGATGTTAAAAAGCATTCAAATGCAACAATGATGGAGATAGTAAATGACTGGATAGAAAATAATTTATGTTTGTGGTTCCATAACCACATAAATAATTTATTTCTTATTCAAATAACTTTACAAAGTTAAATACAGAATCCCTGAGAACTCTCATTAAAATCAGCAAGAGTCTCTTTTATTAGCTTACAAAAATATGTTTGATGGCTATGTAAATGTTTAGCTAAGAGGATAACAATTTCTGTGAAGCCTTCATTGTCTGGGGATGAGGTGGTCAGAATTTATACTGTGTCTCACACACACTGTAATTTTGCATTTTCTTTTTTTCAGTAAGTTTAAAATGATATAATTTATAAAATAACATGACCACCTCAAGGAGGTGAAGATTATTCTACTGTACACTGTGGTAGTGTGTTAAGTACATGTTCTGAGTAGCTGCTGTTTTCACTGCCCCATTTTCCAATTTAGGTGCAACATAAACTATTTTAATTAATATTGTGTCACCAAAAGGGTTTGAAATGGCCAATTGAATTCTACCAAGATAGAGTCTTTTGATGAAAACATATCTTTATTGATTGTAGAAGAAGAAAATCATTCTTAAAATGAAATCCACAGAAAAATCATATCCCTCAGAGAAAATTTCTGAGTGGCAGGCTGAGATTAACATTATAAAATTGAATTTGTGCTGCAAACCTTTGATGTAATCAGCAGCTGGGAGATGGTGTTGCCCTTGCTGTGCTCCTTCTGATTGTGGTGAATTACTGTGTGGAATGAAATAAGTGTTTCTTGTGTCATTCGTTCAAGAAATACAAACAAGGTATTACTAGGTGGTTCTTGCTAGTTAAAATGGGTTGTATTGATTCCGGGTCCCAGTCTCTTGCTCCTTTGGACTGCAGAGGCAGTACATTCATATCCCAGGGGAGAGCTGTAAGTCACTCTCAGCAGTGACTCCTCTGGCCGATTAAGGAGTAGCATTGACAGATCCCAAGAGGAGTCCCATTAAGTTTTAAGATGGAAGTACAGTGGCGGCCTGAAGGAGGAATATGAAGGGAGGAGGCCTTTTGAAGCAGAACTGAATAATATATGTGAGATCCTTAAGGTCCTGGCAGGAATATAGAGGACCATTAGGAGTGAGGATGTGGGGTCGATATGTTCAGAGTTGGAATAATTAACCCAACACACTTTCCCCGATGACTAGAGTTTACTAAACAAGGAAAGCATACTTATGCCTCCATACGCCCTTAGGCTACGTCCCCTCAATTTAAAGAAACCATTCATTTGTGCACTCTCCACTGTGTACTGTATTTAATAACATAGGACTGGAAGAGACCGCTTGGGTCATTAAGTCCAGGCCCCTACTAATGCAGACAAACCTCTCATATAATTCCATTCATGAACTTATCAAACTCCATTACAAAACTAGCTAGGCTGTTTGCCCCAACTACTTCTATAGGGAGGCTGTTACGGAACCTCCCTCCTCTGATGGTTAGAAATTTTCTAGTTTTTAACCCAAATTAATTCATGTCCAGTTTATACCCATTTGTTTTTGTACCAGCATTGTCCTCTAGTTTAAATAGCTCTTCTCCTTCCCAGGTGTCTTCCAGTCCTTATATATGTATAGAGAGCAATTATATTCCCTCTCAGCCTATTCTAGTCTCCTCTCGTAAGATAGGATCTCCGTTCCCTTGATCATCCTGCTAGCCCTTCTTTGTACCAGGTCTAATTTGAATTCATCTTTCTTGAACATGAGTAACTAGAATTGTAAACAGTATTCCATGAGGATTTTAATCAGCATCTCATACACTGGCATTAATAGTTCCCTATCTTTACTGGAAATGCATCACCAGATATATCTAAGGATCACATTTGCCTTTTTTCATGATCACATAACATCGATGGCTGAGAGTCATCCTGTGATTGCCTAAAACGCTCTCGTCTTGCTCCTCTGTTTTTCTGACAGATGCATCCCTAGCTTAAATGTTTACAGTATTACAAACATTGCCCATATTTGGCAATATATTGTCAATCAACTTCCTATTTAATAACTTTAAAAATATAATTTAATACATCTCTTGCTTTTGTTATAATTTTTGTCCTTTTCTGTCTTTAAACAACATTTTTTCTTTATTATCATGGTTCTCTTTTCCTATTTTTGACATGTCCTCTTGTCCTTCTCTTGCTCACCCCTTTATTTCTTTCTCTTTTTCAACATTGTGTTTCCTACCTCCTCCCCTATAACTTCTGTATCTCTGTTGTATTTCCACTTCTCCATCAAATAACTCTCAATACCATATTTCTTTTTTTCTAATTTATCCCCTCCATTGCTCCCACCTGCATACAGGTCCATGCACCCACCCACTCCCCAAGCAGTAGCAGAGTGCAGTTAACCTATGCTTCTAAGTTTCATGACTACAAACACGGTTCGGAATGACAACTGAGATGAACAGCAAAGTTATTAGCAGCCACAGCAGCAGAATTGGAGCTATGTGTCTGGAGACTTAGAAAGACAGCACTATATTCTACAACTGGTTTACATTTGGCAAGTTATGTAATGGTCAAGGCAAGATTTTTTTTAATGCCTCTCGCAGAGAATTTCTTACTTGCTGCACACAGCGAATGAATGGAATTTTAAAGCTCTGATAAATAAAGCAAATCACTTAGTCTCTCTGTGCCACAGTTCCCCTTCTGTAATATGGTGATGATATTCCTTCCCTATCTCACTGGGTGTGGAGGAGAGGATTTTGAAGTGGTCCGATACTTTGGCAGGTGGGGCCATATAAATAGATAAGATAGATTGATGGGGATCCACGGATGGGGTCTAAAGGGAGCAGAGCAGTGCCAAGAATCTGTCCCATATAGTTTGTCCTGCTACAGTGAAGTTTTCTGTAACAGATAGAATTGTAATAATGCAGAACAAACTAAAAGACTAAAATGATTATATTATATTCTTTGAAAATTCTGTTAATTACTACCAACACTTATTTCCTTAAGGATGATGTGTGTTACGGTTACAATGTGTAAGGAGCTTGTGAGAGTTGTGTGAGTATTTCACACTGGGACTGTAGGCTGCAGGTCAAAATATACCTTTATTGAAAGTAACTAATTTTATTTATTAAAGATAAACAAAATTGTTGACAGGACCATTAATTTTTTTAACATAAGCAGTAAAACAGAGGTGTCAGGAAAAAAAAGCCAAGGAACAGAACAGAAACATGGAAATAAAATAGGTTCTTGGTTACAGCAGCCTTACAAAACTGTCATGAAAATTTTCCAGCCTGTGCCTTAAAATTTACTACCTTACATTTTACCATGATGAGGCAGCTCATGGAAAAAAACTAATGATATTTTACTCACCTATCAAAAATATATTAGTCTCGCTGGGTAAGTAGAATTTTGCAAGCCTGAGAGGAAGCACACATGCTGTTGTTTTTAATCAGTTCAACCCACTTATCCCATCTTTCCTCAAATAGTTCGATTGTTGACCTAATAAAAGCAGTATGTCTTTCACATCTTAATTCTTTTATTGTTGTTGACCACACGTCTGTAGTATGCATTTGTTTTTGCACCTGTGGTAATGAAATGTATTTGCTGGCTGCAATTAATTAGTTTCTGAAAGCTGTGGCATTTATTAATATGAATTTCTTTCTTAACATATTTTAACAACAGATAAAGTACATGTGTAATCCAAGAATATGAAGTTCTAGCAAAGATACAATAATTAGAAACGTAAACCCGCAAAGATTTTTTTCTGGTAGGTGGTAGATTCACTGTACTACCTGCAGAGTTCTCTTTGAAGTTTTTTATACGCTATATAAATTCTACTTGAGGAACTTTTAGTCACATGTTGAATGATGGCCTGTAACGTCTGGAATGAGGCATCTGTCAGAATCAATTTTTCATTGCACCAACTTGTTGAGGCAGCAACTCCTGGAGAGGGAGATTCATCATTCAGAGGACGATACATATGAGAAACGGTGTGCTCTGACGTCTATGTTCACAATTAGGGGGATCATTTATTCTTTATCAATAAATGATATACTGCTCTTTGAAGGATTCCAATAGGAAACTCAATACAAAAGTTAACTGGGGGGAGTTGTTATTGACTTCAACAGGGTGTAAGCTTAGTTTTTACATTTCATATCTCTCTGCATGTTTTTAGGTTTTCTACTTAGCATCTGAGCATCTCATGGACACTAATAAATTTATCCTCAGACTGCTTCTTTGAGCCAGGGGAGTGTTGTTATTCTAATTTTAGAAATGGAAAACTGAAGCACAGAGACGTGTGACTTGCCCAGCAAGTCTGTTGTTGACAAACGCTTTCCTTAGGGCAGGGACCAAAGGGGTAGGGGAAGAGGTAGGCTATAGTTGGCTTACCTTACGGATCTTGGGGTTCTACAGAGAAAGCAAGCTCCAGTCCCATGTGGGAACTACCTCTACATGGTGTGACTCAGCCCTCTCCTCTCTGCTCAGTGTTGAGACTTCCTGGTCATTCCCACATCTTTTTTGCTGGTATTCCCCGTCCATAAAGAAAAATCAATCAGGAGATGGAGTCATGAATTTATTTCTATTTGACATCCGTACCAGGACAGCGTGACCCACCTGCTCTCTGGTTCCTCAAAGCCCCTACCCTAGCTTCCAGTGGTCTTGCTCTGCCTGCATAAGGGGAGCCTTCGGTTTTTAATTACAGTTTAGATTCTGTGCAAATGATCCAGAATTGCAAAAATAAAATTGCTGAAATCCTCTAAATTATATGATCTGTACTTTACTCATGACACAGTTTTTCCAGGTTAATAATGTTCTGTGTTGCACTTCTGTAGAACACACTGTTGCTAAGGCCTCCCTAGAACCAGCAAAGGAGGCAAGACATGGTCACTAGGCAAGCCAGAGGAGGGGAAGCTTTGGCTTGTAGCTTGGTGTAAGATGGTGAGATAGCCATTTGAGAGGAGACTTCTGGGCAGCGTAATCATGATGGTCCATTGGGAGGACAAAGGAAGGAGTTTATTAGGCTTTGGACAGGGAACAGGATGGGGGAGGGAAATAGTTCTCCTCAGGGAATGACAGGAGTCAGTTTTTTTTCTTGACACCCATAGACTTCTCATCAAGAGAGCTTTAGAGAGTTAAGATTCTTATCTTTGAGAATTATATAATGACATCTAATTCTCAGGTAGTCTGTTCCTATGCTTGGGGCAGGAGTGTAAAGGTGTCTGTAAGTCACCTTTGCATCTGGAAGCTTGTGTAGGAGGTCAGACTAGGTGATCATGATGGTCCTTTCTGACCTTAAAGTCTATGAGTCTGGTCCTGGCCTAGGAGGTAACATTTGTCAGCCATCCCATAAGGCTCATTTCAGAATTTCCAGGCTCTTTCAAATACTTGCTGGCCTCAGGGCTACTCTGACATACACTCTCCTTCTCATTGATCCCAGTGAGGCCTAGGAGAAACTGAATAGCTTAAATGCAGTGGGCTCTGGCCTGCTTCCCTACATACCTTCACCTGTTCCTGCCGTCTGCCTTAGTTCTGGAAGACAGATTGGTGCATAGCCCCTTTGCTATCTCTGCACCAGCTGAGGAGGCTCCATGTTCCAGCAATATTCTTAGAGGGCCATTTCCATACCCAGTAAGTCCTCTTCTGCTGCAAGAGTGGCAGAAAAGGGCCCTAATATAACTAAGAATCAGGCCCAAATGTCTTGATTGATAGAAAACGTGTATAGCCTTTTAATCATAGTTTCTATATTTTTAATTGGTTGTTAACTGCATTTGCTAACATGGTGTTGGTACATGAGTATTTTGAATTTCTTCACTGAATATCTGAACTTCAGGGTTTTGCCAGTGCATTGTTGCAATATTAAGGTATACATTACAGTTCCTACCTCTCACTTCCCCAAACAACTAACATTTTTTTTTCTGATTCTTTCTTTATACATTTTTGGTCAAAGTTTAATATATTTATTATGGATCCAAGCTGAGTCACTTCCTAGCATTGAAAGAAGCTTGACTGAGAGTCGGGTTATGGGTTAATACCAAGAATCAGACATGCTTGAGTGGACAGAGCTGGTGGAATTTAACGCATGCTGCTGATAAGCTACATGTAGCCCAGATATGCCTCTGGCGGTATTTGACTTTGTGGAAACAGATTATACCTTTTAAAAGGTATACTCTGATAAAAATCTGTTGATAAAATATAAGAAATTTTGCTTTAGGTGCATCCTCATAACAAAATAACTTTGATAAAGCCAAATGCTGTCAGACAAAGTGTATATGTGTACACAGTATTTCTAAAAAACTCTCACATCAACACATTCTAACAGGATAACTGTTATGCAAAATGGAATGTCTTCTTTAGCTGTGTGTTTTGTGAATCAGATCTGAAAAAGACATTCGACCAGCAGAGGAAAAATAACAACTAAAGAATATTACATTAATTCTGTGCCTTCTATGGATCTTTTATACTTAGAGAGGCTACAGTACAAAAAGACAAGTACAAAATATTTTCATAAAATTTCAAATTTAACCTACTCTCCTTTCTAATTGTAATATTTTGTCTTCTGCAATAGTTTGGTAATAGACAGTGGATGGTTCTTCATCCATAGCAGCCTGTCCACAACAAAAAAAATGTATAAATAAATCTGTTTTCTACCAGACTTTTCTAGAGTCTTGTTACAATTTTAGCTGGGTTTTGACACTCTTTTGTTATTCTTGACTTGTATAGTATCAAATATCCTGGTAAAAATACTGGTTCTGATTTTCCACTTCCTTGTGCCAGTATAATCTTTTATAACTGTGCAAAGTGAGTGCAAACTACTGTAAAACGTCATCAGAAGGAAGCACAGCACAAAGTGTTAAATACATCCCACTGAATTTAGATAGTAGGGACACTCTTAAATCCTCAGATCCAAAATTTGACCTATTCTAAAATTGTTAAATTAGTAGCTCCCATTTTTATAGGACCTACAGAAACACTGAACTCCTCCTGCTTGCTTTGCTGTTAAAAGAATATTCCTAGTTAAGCTGATATGATGTTTACTTTGTAGAAGAAATGAAAGAAAAAGTAAAACTTTAGTGATTGCTAAGTGGATAAGCACAAAATGGATAGGAAAAATATTTTATATAAGTTCACAGAGAATTAAAAATAAAGTTTTAGAAGTCAAATTCTAAAACTGTAGTTTACAGTGTCCTTTTAAGGTTCTGGCACGAGCAACCAAATAATGATAGGTAGATAATCAACTTTATGTTAAAACGTGTGTATGTGTTCCTGTGCAAAAAACCTTACATTTGAAGGTGCAAAATCCAGCACTCAAACACCTCTCTGTTCCCCCTTTCAACAATCATTTCACATGATATGACCAGGAGAAGACATACTTGTTGGGCACATGATTTACTACCTAGAAGAATCCTAACAATGGGAAATATTTGAAGATCCATGTTTTTTAGACAAGTTAGGCAATGTAGCAAACCATATTCAGATCTCTGTCTTATTTATTTTGAAGACAAAGGGAGTTTTGCAGTTGACATTAATGGGAGCACTCCAGACTTCAATTAGTTTTCAGAGCATAGTAACCTGAACAGCAAAAAGTATGTGAAAAAGTCATTACGTGAATATGAGATAGCCGTTGTTCCTCAAGATTTTTGACCCATGGAAGCTACACAAGAAAAGAATTAGGCCAGCAAGTTGAGCCAGCACGAGGCAAAAAAACCAAATCCAAACAAAGGGAGTTAAAGTACAGTTTTGGAACTCAAACTCTCCCCATATAGAAAATCTCAGAGAGTGGTTATGGGGAAAGCTGCTTGGACAACCATGACTTGAGTAGTTTTTTTGTTTTTGGAAATGTCATCATATTAATCTAAATTAAATTAATCGTATTCGTTGCAGTGGTCTTAAACCATATTGTTCCCAAAATATTCTTAATCTGTTATAACTAGGTGGCAATAATGAGAAAGTAGTATTGTAATAGCAACAGCAACCAATCATTGTTCAGTTACCTGACTCTCAAAATCTCAGTTTATGCTCCTTGAACAGTAACATGTGATCACCCCTTTGAAATGTTTGGGATTATATTTTTCATATTTTGTGTTACTTGGAACTATTTTACCCTCTTTTTATTTTCAGGTTTTGTTCACTATGAAGACCTCAGTGCCAGCTGTGGCACTGTGGGGGAAAAAAGCACCCTCTCACAGCATCACTGCCATAATGATTACAGGTGACCAGAAGACTGTTGTTACAGGAAGTCAAGAGGGGCAAATATGTCTTTGGAATCTCTCATCAGAATTAAAGGTTTGTGACCACTGTGGCGTTGTCTGTCAAATAACCTGTTGGAGTTTCACCTTTTTATTATTAATAGACTATATGTAACTCAGTTGCGATTAATGTAAAAGATAATGTGTGTGGGTCTTTTTGTTGGAGAAAAGGAATTAACCAACATAATAAATGTGAAAATAAAATGTAAATCTCACAGGAGCAGCCAGTTCTTTGCAGGCCTCTTTGAGTGTTCCATGGACAATTAGTGAGCCATGGACCACAGTTTGAGATCCAGTGCAGCAGATGATGGCAGTTAGTAAATCTGTATAATTATGATGGGTCCTGTCCTGGAGAGTTCTTCTTTAAAATCAGTGGCAAAGTGTGGTTCTCTAGTTCCAGAGAAGATACCATTATAGAAATGTGGTTGATAGGAATAAAAGAATTAAGAGAAATGGAAAGACTTACATTCTGTGAATGAACAAATGAACTGTTTGAGGAAAGATGAAGTGTAAAACACCGAGTGAGATGAAGTGTAAAACACATCAGTGATGTAATTTTGTAGCAAAAATATGTATTTACTGTAACCCATCATTCATATGGCTTTGATTCTGCTGTGTTCTCAAGCATGCTCTTGCTTCTTCTTCATTTGGGCTCAAGCATGCCATTTACAAACAGACGCAGGTTGGGGTGTTGCGAAGTTGCACCTTGCCGGTGAGAGTTGAGGCAGATTTCCTCCCACAGCTTGCAGGTGTACCGAGGAGCATGCCTTTTTCAAACGAGTTAATTAGCATCTTAACAGGCTTTTCAATAATATTAGGCTAACATGGCTTCAGACCATGTTTGCTGGCATCTTAATGGGGCTTTCCAATTAAGTTAAGTTAACTTAATTGAAAAATATACTCTTTTTTTTTTTGCCCATCAAAATATAGGTCCTTTGGATTTAGTGAAGCCTATTGCTTAAGTGCTTTGCTGGATCAGATCCTTAGTGCACTCAGCCACTTCTGCTATCCCGTGTGTACTGGGTGGCAGGGCTGGGGCTGTCCTGTTTTGATTCTTTTGGAGCATCTTGCACACCAGAAGCCACTCAAAATGGGCAGTCTTTATACCACAGTGATCACAGGGACTACAGTTGTACCTTGCTGTGTGCAGGGGTGCAAAAGGCAAGTGCTGCTTACACACTTCTCTGCTTGTGCATCCTTGGAGCTGCTGGGCAAAATCTGGCCTTATGTAGGAATACAATGTGTACTGTTTACCAGTCAGTAATAAAATTAATAATGAAGGTGTTTCTTAACTTTGGATTACTTGATGATTTATACAGAAAAGTACTGTTTTAGTTAAGTGAAATAACTGCATTGCTCTCCTAGATTTCATCTAAAGAAATTCTCTTTGGTCATACTGCTTCAGTAACATGCTTGGCGAAAGCAAGAGACTTTGAGAAACAACCATATGTGGTTAGTGCTACTGAAAATGGGTAGGTAACTGAGTTTTCAATTACTTTTTGAATCTTAAACCATCTGGCAAGGCTTAAGAACAAATTTTGCATTTGGCAGCAGACTTTCAATCCATTTTCCCCATGACATGGGAAGGTGCAGTGGTCACTTAGTACAGTATAGAATAACTTTATGATTCCTCTTCTAAGAGGGTCTCTGCTTCTGCCATGCTGAACTATCAGCTGGCCCACACACAACATGGAGATGGGGAGCCCATCTCTTGGAATGCAGAGAGGTCTGGCAGGTCCAGAGAATCCATGTGTTTCCAGGAGCCCATTCCCAAGAGAATGAGTAATCAGGGGCCCTATGCCTACCAGGAACACAGAGCTGTGGGAGGGCATTGGCAGGACCAGAAAACTCTTTAGCATCATGAATACTGACTCTCAAGGGAATGAGGCTATGAGAGAGGTTGATGTACCCAGGCCCTGTAACAGGGTTGGCTATCTCTCAAGCATGGCTCTGCAGCACCCCGCTGTGATGGGTTCCCCAGGGTGCAGCCTGGGCTGTCTCTCAAAATGCCTTGTTAGTGACCAGCAGCAAGCCCCTCCAGGTGCTGTGATCACTCAGCACAACAGCATGTGGAGCCCCACACACCCAGCTACGTTGCATGAATGCTCCCAGAGCCACTCATGAATCATACAGGGAAAGGCACCAGCCAAATCCCCCCAACTCCCAGCACTGTGCCTCAGGAATATACAGTCTTGCACTGCTCAAGACTAGCAATGCAGTTCACCACTTCATCAATGGAAAGTGGCCATACACCAGCCTTTGCAAAACCTGAGCAGATTTACCACATATTTCAGGCAAACTCTCTGGTAAAGATAAACAGTAAAACAAACGTATTGACTAAAAAGATAGATATTTAAGTGATATTAAGTAATAGGTAAAAAGTCAGAGTTAGTTACCAAAAGAAAATATAAGCACACAGTTTAAACTCTCAAACCTATTAGACTGGGCAACATCTAGATTAAGCAGTTTTTCTTATTCCACTGGATATTGCAGTTCATAGTACACAGACTTCACCCTTCAAATCTGGGCCAGTCCCCAGTTGAAGTCTTCAGAGTGTCCTTCTTGCTTGCAACGTAGGTACGTGAAGGAGAAAGGCCCAGCATGGGGCCACTGTGTCTGTTTTATACCTTCAGTCCTATGTGCTTGGGGAGCACAAGTCCAGGCATGTCTGGGGGCATTGCTGAGTTTCCAGGCAAGGTTGAGCAATTCCCCTGGTGTGGCCTCATGTAGATGAGTTATTGAATTGTAGCTCCTTTGCTGGATGATACCGTGCCTGGGTGTTGGTTACTTTCCTTGCTGTTGCCTCTGGGGAGCTAAGATCTGAATGATTCCGCAACTACAGCATGTTTTAGTGACAAACATACAACACAATTCTCATAACTTTATATGCACTAAAGATATACATATTTAGATAGAACAGTGGGTTTCAGCAGTTCATAACCTCTCCCCTGATGCCTCACATGGAATGCTTTATATGTACATGAGGAATATGAGGGTTACAGGACTCTTCCCCCAAGGTATAGAATGTCACAACTGCCTCCATTTCCCTTCTCTCACAGGGCTCATCAATAACTCACCCTCACAGTTCAACAGTAATTTAAACATTCCCCTTCTGAGGTATAAGTCCTCACTAAATAAAGGACCCTCCAAGTCCCAACTGCAGATCAGTGTTTCTCTCCTGTTGAGTCAGAAGTCCCTAGTCCTCCATCCTGAAGTTGGGTTCAGGTCCTTTACTTCTTGCAGGAGTCAGTCTTGCTCCTTGCAGCTGCTTCCTCAAGCCAGCTACAGGTTTCTGTCCTGCCGAATCCTCCTACCTAGAGTGTTCTCAGCTCGCATACAAGCTCCCTTAGTAGCTACTCCAGGAGTTCATCCCTTCCTCTCTCATAAACCAAGGTCTGGCCTGAGTTAATCCCATGACTTCATTATCTCATTCATTATTACCCACCTGGGGAGGGGAGCTGATCTGGGCACAGGTGGGCTGAGGTCCCATTTCCTCTTAAAGGGGCCAGCCACCTTGTAACACCACTCTATGCACCACAAGGTTCCTTCCCCACTCTGAACTCTAGGGTATAGATGTGGGGACCTGCATGAAAGACCACCTAAGCTTATTCTTACCAAGGTACAAACTTTGCCTTGTCCTTGAACAGTATGCTGCCTCCACCAAGCGTTTTAAATAAAGAACGGGGAAAGAGACCACTTGGAGATGTCTTCCCCCAAAATATCCACCCCAAGTCCTACACTCCCTTTCCTGGGGAAGGCTTGATGATAATATCGTCACCAATTGGTACAGGTGAACACAGACCCAAACCCTTGGATCTTAAGAACAATGAAAAATCAATCAGATTCTTAAAAGAAGAATTTTATTTAAAGAAAAGGTAAAAGAATCACCTCTGTAAAATCAGGATGGTAAGTACTTTACGGGGTAATCGGCTTCAAAACATAGAGAATCCCTCTAGGCAAAACCTTAAGTTACAAAAAGACACAAAAACAGGAATACACATTCCCTCCAGCACGTCTTATTTTACAAGCCATTAAACAAAAGAACATCTAACACATTCTAGCAAGATTACTTACTAACTTTACAGGAGTTGGACAGCTTGCATTCCTGATCTGTTCCCAGCAAAAGCATGGCACAGACAGCCCAAACACTTTGTTCCCCCCATGAACTCCAGATCTGAAAGAATCTTGTCCCCTCATTGGCCATTTTGGGTCAGGTGCCAGCTAGCTCCTTAACCCTTAGCTTCTTACCTTAGCTTCTTAACCCTTAACCCTTCTTACTTTAGCTTCTTAACCCTTTACAGGTGAAAGGATTTTGCCTCTGGCAAGGAGGGATTTTATAGCGCTGTATATAGAAAGGTGGTTACCCTTTCCTTTATATTTATGGCACCCCTACTCTCCCAAAGTTGATCCTGCCCATTGTACTGAAAGTGAGGCTAACTTTCATCTTAATTCTGAACTTCCATTTTTCTGGCCCTAATCTATACAGTTTTAAGTGGGAAAAGTATTCTGTTGCTTAAATACTATATATGTGTAAAAATTAACTTAGAAAAAGACTAAAAGCTTTCTCATATGTATATGTTATTTGGAGAAACAATGAAAGATCACTACTGGATGGATTGTATTGTGTATCTGGGATACATATAGATAAGGACAAATGGTCTTCAGAACCCTTTAAATGTTCACTCGACAAAACTACTGGCAACTTCTTTGGTGCACCATATAAGAGCAAGACATTCACCAGTGAGCTCTGGAAGGTTGCAATATGAAGCTGGGATGATTACAAATAGGATGCCTCGTCTTCAGCAGAGGCAAGCTTTGTCAGACTGTGTACTCTGGACTGTGGATCAGTCCTTTTACTACTTTCAGATTTCTGTCTTCTTGGATTGTGGTTGAGAACATTGCATGGAGAAAGATCAAGTTTCCCTCTAATTCAATTTAAAAATGTCAGGGTCTTTCCTCTTTTCTGTCGCTGACATTCCTTAGAAAAATTCATAATGGGAAATTCTTAGTGTCCTTTTTTGTGTGGAAATGTTGAATTTATTCCGTTAAGATTTATATTTCCACCTGCATGTATCCACTGATGTGAACAGTATTGGTCAGAGAAAAAAGGCATCATGATACAATATTTATAACGTTTTATTCTCCACCTAGTCGTATGAAGAAAACAAACTCTTATTGTTTCAAAGCAACATGCAGAAAATATGGAAATGTGAGTGAAATTCTGCTCTCAGTTACATTACTGTAGATATCCAATGCTGAAGTCAGTAGAGTTACCCCTCATTTACCCCAGAGTAAATAAGAGAAGAATTTGGCCACCAGCCAATGATTATTAGAAAGCATTCTGTTTAGCTAACTTCCTGGAACATAGCACATGCAGATTTTATTTACAGTGTACACAGTAGTAAATAAACATGAAAATCATTTTGGATTAGCCAATTACATGAAATTAACAGTGTCAGTTGAAGTTTAAATCTCTAAATTGTTTTTCTGATATATTAATAAAGAGATTTTACTTTTCCAGTGTGAACCTAATATATTCTCTTCCAGACAACACTGTGAAACAATTATTTTCTGAATAGCATAACATGTTTGGTTAAATTGCTGAAAGAATAATGGTTACCATTTATTTAACTCAGTCTGTAGATTTTTTTTTTCTTAACATGTATGCCCAGATTCCCAAAGATATAGAAGCATCTAACTTCCATTCAAATCAATGGAAGTTAAGAGCCTAAATACCTTTGTGGAACTGGCCCATAGCTGCCAAGTTCTGACAACTTGACACACCTCATAAGAACAGGAGTACTTGTGGCACCTTAGAGACTAACAAATTTATTTGAGCATAAGCTGTTGTGGGCAACAGCCCACTTCATCAGATGCATGTAGTGGAAAATACAGTAGGAAGATTTTATATACACAGAGAACGTGAAACAATGGGTGTTACCTTGCACACTATAACGAGAGTGATCACTTAATGTGAGCTATTACCAGCAGGAGAGGAAAAATTGGCGATGGTCACATAAACACTACCCTATACCGGAAACCTACTGACCGCTATACCTACCTGCATGCCTCCAGCTTTCACCCTGACCACACCACATGATCCATTGTCTACAGCCAAGCTCTACGATACAACCGCATTTGCTCCAACCCCTCAGACAGAGACAAACACCTACAAGATCTCTATCAAGCATTCTTACAACTACGATAGCCACCTGCTGAAGTGAAGAAACAGATTGACAGAGCCAGAAGAGTACCCAGAAGTCAACTACTACAGGTCAGGCCCAACAAAGAAAGTAACAGAACGCCACTAGCCGTCACCTGCAGCCCCCAACTAAAACCTCTCCAGCACATCATCAAGGATCTACAACCTATCCTGAAGGATGACCCATCTTGGGGGACAGGCTGGTCCTTGCTTACAGACAGCCCCTCAGTCTGAAGGAAATACTCACCAGCAACCACACACCACACAACAAAACTACTAACCCAGGAACCTATCCTTGCAACAAAGCCTGTTGCCAACTGTGTCCACATATCTATTCAGGGGACACCATCATAGGGCCTAAACACATCAGCCACACTATCAGAGGCTCGTTCACCTGCACATCTACCAATGTGATATATGCCATCATGTGCCAGCAGTGCCCCTCTGCCGTGTACATTGGTCAAACTGGACAGTCTCTACGTAAAAGAATAAATGGACACAAATCAGATGTCAAGAATTATAACATTCAAAAACCAGTTGGAAAACACTTCAATCTCTCTGGTCACTCGATTACAGACCTAAAAGTGGCAATTCTTCAACAAGAACCTTCAAAAACAGACTCCAACAAGAGACTGCTGAATTGGAATTAATTTGCAAACTGGACAGCATTAACTTAGGCTTGAATAAAGACTGGGAGTGGATGTGTCATTACACAAAATAAAACTATTTCCCCATGTTTATTTCCCCCCCACTACTGTTCCTCAGACGTTCTTGTCAACTGCTGGAAATGGCCCACCTTGATTATCACTACAAAAGGTCCCGTCCCCGCCCCGCTCTCCTGCTGGTAATAGCTCACCTTAAGTAATCACTCTTGTTATAGTGTGCATGGTAACACCCATTGTTTCATGTTCTCTGTGTATATAAAATCGTCCTACTGTATTTTCCACTGCATGCATCCAATGAAGTGAGCTGTAGCCCACGAAAGCTTATGCTCAAATAAATTTGTTAGTCTCTAAGGTGCCACAAGTACTCCTGTTCTTTTTGCGGATACAGACTAACACGGCTGCTACTCTGATACCTCATAAGGGTTTCACTTGCCAGGTAAACTTGATTGTACAACTACTAGACATTAGTTCCAAAGCATGTTGAATATGGTTTAAGTAAAGTACATTGGCTAACATACAAAAATATTTGAAAGGTTGTTGTCAAAATATTAACCTTTGATTTTTATTACTGAATAGGTAATAGATATATGAAATGCTGTATTGTATAGATGAAATAGCCTTAGAAACAGCCTCATGGTGGCACTGTTTATTCTTAACAGAAAATGATAGCTTATCTCAAGAACTAAAGTCGGGTGCTGTAGAAGATGCATTATTCTTTTCAAAATGTGTAGTTTAAGTTCAGTGAAATGAATCATTTTCAGCAGGATGTAGTTCCAGCGAATGATAGTTATGGTGACACATTGATGAGCCATAATGGCAGTATACCTACAATTTGTTGTAGGCCAGACCTAGCCTTAAAGTAGGGTTTGCTGCAAGGCAGCAGGGTGTAATTACCAAAACAAAAAGAAACAGTTACAGTATGTCATCCCTTGCTAATGACCACAACATTTTCTTACCCAGTAATCTGTAACAAAAAGCCACAAAAGTGCAGCACTAAAGAAAAACTTGGTGGCACAAAATTATTCCAGCCAATTGAGTGGAAATGACAGAGAGTAATATGAAGTTATCTTTGGCAGGGAGATGTGTGTTTGGAATGTCACTACTGGACAGTGCATTGACAGTGCAAACCTTCCTTATAGGCATACAGCAATCTGTGTAAGTATAGCAACTTTTCATTGAATATTTCAGTGCTTTACAATGTGAGTTGCACATTATTCATTATTCTTATTTTATTTATTACATCTCTGATTTTGGGGAAATATGTTTTAAAATTGTTTATGAATGTAACATACTTCATAAGGAAGAAAGCATAGAGAGCAAAAATCTTGCTGCCGTGTATGTAGCATTTTACCATTTATTATTTATTCCTGTTTCATTTTCCATCTGGGAAATGAACTAAAAAAATTTCCGCTTTGTATTTCACCTCTATTTCTCAGACAAATAGAAGCATTTCTTTTTCAGCCACTAATGTTTCTAGAAAGTAATATCCATATATTTATTGATTGTGACATTTGAGCTTCAGGTATTGATGCACAGTAAGGCCATTTCTTGTGGTTTTTGTTTTGGCCTTCATGAGGGCAACATGGAAAATGTTAGTTTAAGGTCGTCTGTCTTGAAAATGGGTAAATGCAAATCTATAGCCAAACATTTTGTAAGACAGTTTGCTAGTGATCTTACTTTTAAACTTAGATAGATTAGTTGGAGGGTTTTGATTGCCTAGCTGCTAACCTCCAGGAAAATACTTGGTTCTCTTTCCAAAAATGCACTTTCTTTCATGACAGAGCTCAGTGGTAGTAACCTTATTTTTAGATGTCAAATTGCTTTAAATCTTTCTTCAGTCAATTCCCTTTCAAGTCTCTGCTTTGAAGTATATCCAGGTACTTGCTAAGTACGTAGATGCTAGAGAGCGAGGGGTATGTGAAATATGTATGTGTATGATTTAGGAGTGGCTCTGATTCAGAGAGCTGCTGGTTTATTTCTGGATGTGTTCATGAAAGAATTGCTGAGGGCCCCTAAGTTAATTAAAATGCTCTTTTTCTTGAGTGTGGAAGTCTAGGTTGCAAGTGTTGAAAGTCTGAGAACTTTTTAGAGCTTTCATGAGACTCCCAAGCTACTGGAAAATTTAAATATTTCAAAGCTTGTAGAGGTAATACTGTTTCCATGCAACTTTTTTGGTTTGCCTGGTTGACTGAAGCATAAATATTAATGTTAGTTTTTAAATGACCTTGTTTCTTCAACTTGTCAATTAACAATTAAATGTACTTTTATAGTTTTATCAACAGACTTGGGGCCTGTATGCCATATTGTAATGAAAATCACTCCTCAACAATTCATATTACCATACATATACAACAGCAATAATGTTGTAACAGTGGGTTCAATATGTTCTGCTGCGGGGTGTGGCTCAATTAGAGGTAAAGAGGTAAGGAGCTAGAGAACTACTAAAAAGAGGTAGAGATGTGGGCTAGCATGTTGGTTTAGTACCAGTCCATTGTGCTGTTATAGGAGATCAAAGGTACAGTCCTTATACCTTGCTCTCAATGCCAGGTAGCTTGGGAGGGCAGGAGAAACAACGTACTCCTCTCCAGGAAAGACTAGCACCCCTCACTAGGAGGTATGTGGAGACATTGAAAAGATGATAAAAGGAGAAAATGGGTATCTGAGAGGAAAATTGGGGGTGGAGGGGAAGGAGGTAGGACAGGAATCATCATTCTTAAAAGAACAGCCTTCAAAAGTGAGTACTACCTTGTATTACTGCTCCAGAAGTACTGATTGCTGGTAGTATTTGTGAGAGCATTACTACCTACATGAGGTTACTCTGAGATGGGTGCCGACATACACAGATTTTGATGGTATCAGCACATGAAAAATGTTGCTTGATTGCCAATTAACATTTCACAAATCTAGTTTTGTAGGTTCCTTCTGTACTCATGTATGCCTCAGCAGAAAATGGCAGATGTCAGGACACTGCAAAGTGAACATTTTGCCATTTTACATGAAACTTGAACACAAGGAGCAACAGGCCTTTTAATCATTTGTGGTTAAGTAAATGTGAGATCTTCTCTTCCTACAGGACTGACTGTCCAAATCTGCCAGTTAAAAGCTGCTTTTTTAAAGAACAGCAGTAGCTACAAATGGTTGAAAGCATTGTTGCTGTGTTTCTATGGAGCCAAAGTAACATTTACTGTTATGATAACATTTCCAGATATGCATTCTTTGTGCTGTGTAGTTTTGTATATCTTTTTCCATTTTGTTATTTATGTAACTCTTTATAATTTTCAGATATTATTTAGTTAACTGTAACAAAATGGAGTAAGTTTCCAAAACTGAAAGTATATAGAGCTAAGCAACAATGAATAAAAAAGTATAATTCAGCAGTATATTTTCATGCTAGTACATGATCACTCAATTTATTTTGACAACTTTATTTATTTAGAGTCCATTTGAAGCAGCAGTCCCAGGCCCTAGGCATTTTTACAACATTTACACATAGAATTACAAATAAAAATCACACACAATCCAACTGTGCATGCATACCATAATAATACTTGCCCAAAATAACACCCACATTAGCTACTTCGCATCCACCACCCAATAGCCAACCCCACCCTCAGACACTTAAAAAAACAAAAATGTGCTGAATACTAACAAATTTGGCCTCCTTTTAAACAAGTGAATTCCATAGTTGAGAATCCCTCCTGGAAAATAACCTACCATCAGGCCTCTTCTTTTTCATACTGGTGGGTTTTAGGTTAGAGCACCATCAGAATGGCAGCAGTGTCTTGTGGATGGGGAGAGATGAGGTCTCTCAGATGAACAAATCCAAAACCCACTTAGGGTTTTATAGGGTAAAACTAACCCCTTTAACTCCACCAGGAATTTAATAGCTAATATAGATTATAGAGCTCTGGTGTGATGTGATGTGATGTCTGCATGAGGCCTCCTCAATAAGCATTCATTTGCATTAATTTCATCTTACCATCATACATTTCAGAATGTTAGTGTCATGAGATGAAGCAGGGAGCTTCTTTTTCTGGTTGTTCAGAGTTATATACAGGTATTAATTGGCTCACCAGTATGATTCTGATGCAGTTTAAAAATAAGTTTTAATGTGTTTAAAATACTGTTTTTGTTAATTAACATTTAAAAAAATGATGTGTATGAAAGCCAGAAATAATATGCAAGAGAACTTTGTGTAGCTCTCTCTGTTAACCTTTTCTTGCTTAATTCCATTTGGACAGTATTACCATTGCTCCTTCCGAATGACAGGAGATGGCTGGCTTCTGTGTTGTGGACAATATCAAGATGTCGTCATTATTGATGCTAAGACTTTGGCAGTTCTTCACACTTTAATATCTTTTCAGTCTTCTGACTGGATCAGTTGCATGTGCATTGTTCACTCCACAAGGATTCAAGGTACATATAGTAGTGACATGCAGAAATTAGTATGTAAGATGGCCAGTCATGTCTTGAAATTAGTATGTAAGATGGCCAGTCATGAGCAGCAAATGCCTAAAGATTCTTTCTATGCCATATTTTAATTATAGTTAGTTAAATATATTATGTTTCACAAATGCGTTCAGGATGTAAAATACTTCAGTATCGAAACTTCAAGATACATTTAAATTTTAATGTCAATCAGACTTAAATTACTGTATTTTGCTTCTTAAGCAGAAACCTGAGAGCTGGAAAGTAGTATTTTCTTACACTTTTTGCTTATAATTAGCTCAATTAAAAGGCTACCTGTGAAAATGATTATATGTGTGCAGGGCCTGATTTTCAAAAGTGTTTATGTGCAGTTGCATTAACAAAGTGCTTGTGCAATTATTCACCTATTTTGCTCACACAGTTACCTTGATGAAATATCCTATTTGCACATGAGATTGATAGTTAAGCGCATGGTTGAGCATTTCTGTATACAAGGACCCCGTTTCCCTGAACAATACAGTGGCTTCACATACAAATTAGACATTCTGTTTTGTGTGTACAGTCTGGAGCATCAGATCCAAAAGGCTAAAGTTGGTATTTTCAAAACAGAGCTCCACAGTGTGCAGTAAGATAGCATTGGTGGTACTTGTGTTCTCATTCGGCTCAAGTCACAGTGACTTGAATTTAGTTTCATATTGAACAGCTTTGTATTTCCTTTTTATAGAAGATTCACTAGTAGCAGTATCTGTAACTGGAGATCTTAAAGTATGGGATCTATCCTCATCAGTGACCAGTATACAGGTCAGTTTGCATGAAACGGTAAGTCTTAACTTAAAACAGGAATGTAACATAGAGAACATGGAAGTATTGTCAGGATACAAAAACACGGAATCTGAACATACTGTCTTGTGAATGTGTATTAAACAGAGTTAGTTATTTTTGCAAGCATGTTTGTTGAAAAAGCTAAGGCTCTTACTAAGCCCTATCTCTTCATTCTCAATATAATTCCTAGAATCCATCCTTCCTATCTCCACTAAACATGAGTCCATGTCTTTGTACATCTCTTGCCTTGACTCCTGCATCATCTTCTGGCTTTCCTACATCTTGCCTGTTATTCTTCCACACTGATGCTAAGATCATAATCCTTTCTTGTCACTCCCTCCTCTAAACCCCTTTTTCCCCTCCTTCCACATTATGTTCAAAGCTCTGCATAATTCTACCTGTATGCTCTCTTAGTCCTTCTTTCTGTCTCCTATATACTATTTTTGTTTCCTTCTCCCACTGTCTACTTTTCATATTCTTTCATGTTATCCTCTTCATTTGGAACAGCCTTTCACCCACTCTGTGTCAAGTGTCCCCTCTCTCCTCAAGTCTACTTATTGTGTACAGTTTATGAATATTAATATTCTTACCAAAGCTGCCCTGACACCTGTTTGTGCTGGAACTGGAGTCCTAGCTTTTCTTTTGTCCCACTTAATCTGAAAGTACTTTAGGCCAAGGACTTTGATGGTTTGGGCCAAATTAATCCATGGTGTAACCCCACTGACATCAATAGCATTAAAATGTGGATGAATTCAACTTCTTGCTTTTTGTAAGCACACAGGAACATAGAAATGGCCAGACTGGAGCAGACATAAGCCCATCTAGTCTAGTACGGTGGTCAGAAACAGATGCTTCAGAGGAAAATGTCAGAACCCTGCAGTAGACAGATGTGGCCCCCATACTGGTTCAAATCTTGGTCCCTAATAGATAGGGATTGACTTAAATCCTGAAGCATGAGGTTTAATATCCCTTCCAAAATTTTTGTTGCTGTTTATTATAGCTCTGAATATTCTTGATATCCGTGTCCAGTTCCTTTTAGAATCTTGCTAAATTCTTGCCCCAACAACTTCCTGTGGCAATGAGATTCACAACACTTATATTGTTTATATAAAAAAAATTAGTACGATTACTAAGAGAGGACTCAAATTTGTATAATCCTTTTCTTAAAATAGGAAGGTTGCCTTTTTAGCCACACTAGCAACCTTTTCAGCACTTCCTTTCTCCAGAGTACTCTTAGCTATATTGGTACCTTAATGTAGGAGCACCTCATGGGAGATGCATATTAATTGACAGGATCAGAACCTTAAAGAGATGCTGTCAGGTTTGATGTCACTTCTAAAAACTTGTTCATTGTTATAAAAAGTCTGTGATTAACATTTCCGTTCAGTGTATCAGTCCTAGATAACTAGTGCTACTGCAGCCTTGAAATTGTTGCTGTTAAAGCTGAGTGACTGTGCAGCCACCAGTCACAAACAGAACACGAGCATATGTGGGTATTATGCTGACCCTTTACTTTTCTGCCCTTTGAGATGGGAGGGGTTCAGAGTTAGTGAGAATACAACTCCTTCAAATACCTAGAGAGCACAATTCTCATCAATTGTAATTCCCTCCTGGAGCTACAAGGGTGAGCAAGAGGATGCCATGACATTCCTGCCTGTGATAGTGGCTGTTTTGCTTTTAACCTAACAGCTGAGATTGTCTGACCACTGTAGACCTTCTTGCGGAGGACTGATGATGGGAGGGGGATTGTTTCAAGGCAGAAAATGTCAGTTTTTTGTGATGTGATCAATAATTAATAAAAAATAATTCCAACAGAACTATTTTGGGCCTGTCAGCCTCGATAGTGAGCCTTTGATATTCACCTCGAAAAGGGCAAAAAGTAGGATTTTTTTCTTTTGCAAGCCATTCATGCATTGAAAACCAAAAGGTTAGGAATATAGTGACCCCTAAAAGTGGTGGGAAAGTATTAATTTAAGTCAAGATCATTTACCGAGCATACAACCAGGTGCTGGTACTATTGTTTGCTATGCTGTAGGAAAAGAATCCCCTGTTGGCCATTGTGCATCTGAAACTGCAAGTGTATAGACTGCTATGGCTTTGTTGGCTTTACATTGAGCAATGACTAGTGCATCCTCATAGTGGCAGATCTATCAATGCTGCCTATGCTCTTCCCCACAGAATGCCCATCATCTCTACGGGGGCCATGAATCCCCCTCCCCCCCCAACACACTGTTTAATGAAAAGTTACAGTTTACATTGCATTTTGAAAGTCTGTATTTACAAAATGTTTTTAATAGCTGGTTTCTTTCCTGAAATTCATAGCCTGAAGATCCAGAATATCTTGTTTGTCTAATACTACTACTTTTCTTTCTAATATCTAGGAGAGGCAAAGTGTGTATGAACAAGAATCCAAGTCTCTGGACTGTACAAACTGCCAAGCAATAAGATTTTGCACATACACAGAAAGACTCCTCTTAGTCGTGCTTGCAAACTGTTGGAAGGTACAGCATTACACATAGTACTTAATGCTTCCTATATAACATCGTTAGGAATTCAGTAGAATTTTGGAAAAGTGAACATGATTGATTTTATATGTAAGTAGTTGTTTTTCTCCTTCAATCAAATGAAACAGTGCTCACTAGCTATTTGGGGTATCAGAGGAAACTGCTTGCTCCATTTCTTCACCAGTTATCTTAATTGCATAGCTGAGATGATAAAGGCCTGGATTTTTAAAAGGTATTTAATGCTATGCTCTGCTCTGTATTGCAGTGTCCAAGTCTCATTTTCAAAGGTGACTTATGTTCCTAAGTCCCACTGAAAGACAGTAAGCAGACCATACCACATGCTGCCCCCCGTCCACCCCATTACTTTCTCCTGCAATTGCAGGAGAGGAGGCCCTGTGGAATAGCAGCCTATGTGTTTTCAGAGGAGCTGGGAGTGGGATAGCCGTCTTTTGCTATGCACTCCTGGAAAGGTGTGGGTTTGCGTGCTTTGTTTTTGGTGGTGAAATTAATCTGTGGTGAAGAACAAATGTGTGTCCCAGATGACAGAACTGTGGGTGGATCTAACAGTGTTGGGTTAAAGAAGCTAAACATATAGTGTGATCATGCCAGGAGAACTGTCAATATTTTAAATAATATTAACAGAGGAATGTAAAAGTTCTCCCAAGAGGAAATTTGAAGGTCTTGAAATTTGAAGGCTATATTCACTCCTGAACTCAATGTAGTTATACAGAGGATGAATTTTGTAACTACAAACAAAGCAAATCCCCTGCCTCCTCCCAACCCCCTGATTGTAACTCTACCTTTAAGCCTTTAATGTTGTTTTAATTTTAATTGGCAGTTTTTTCTTCCTAGAATCATGTGGCCTGATTCTGATCTGACTGTGTTTTAACAAAAGTGTAACCCCATTGAATTTAATAGGGTAGTCTGAATGTACACCATAAAAACAGTCTCATAAATACTTTACTCTCTGAATCTTTGCTCAAAGCCAGTGTTTGTATTAAAATGAAATCGTCAACAGGAAACACATTATAGCATTCATTTATGTTTATCTATCATTTTTCTGTCTTTAGGTCTATGATTATTGTGATTTTTCCTTGCTGTGCACTGAATTCAACAAAAGTGGTCAGTGCTTTGCTGGTGGTGAAGTGCTAGCTGCTCAGAGACTCATCATCTGGATGGAAGATGGTCACAGTTACATCTACCAGCTGCTGAACAGGTGGGCTCAGATTGAAAATGAACACAAAAAGTTCAGGTACAAGATGAACTTTTGGGAGGTTTATTATGGAAAATCCCCGCATGTCGCAAATGATGAAACACCAGAACAAAAACACTTTGGCACAAGAAGATTTACCCTGAGTTTGACAGCCCTCAGTCTTTGTTTGACACAGCAGGGGATACAGGAATAAGATTAGCCATGTAGAAATTGGGCAGCTGGTGCTGTGGTTTCAAAAAGAAATCACTTGTAATTACTTACCCAACAACTTTAGCTGAACTTGAGAATCTTGGACACAAATTCTGCTTTTAAAAAGACGAATTTCTAAATCATTTGATTTTCTTTTTAATTATGCAGTGGACATTCTAAAAGCATATATCCTGCTGATGGAAAAGTGCTCAAAGAAACTGTTTATCCTCATTTACTCTGCTCCACTTATGTGAAAGAAAATAAGGTAACATGAAAATGTTGTACAGTGAGCTTCAAAAGTTGCTTCATATTTTGCTTGTAATGACCAGACAGACTCTCAGCAAACTGGACATTTAAGGCATTGAGTCAAACTTGGTTTAGTTATATTGATATAATAAATAAGGCTTATTCCTTGATTCTGATTCTGACTTTCAAATATGGTGAATTTATGATATACTTTGTATTT
Source organism: Eretmochelys imbricata (assembly GCF_965152235.1). Lineage (NCBI taxonomy): Eukaryota > Metazoa > Chordata > Testudines > Cheloniidae > Eretmochelys > Eretmochelys imbricata. The sequence continues at coordinate 61,322,598 of NC_135581.1, forward strand.
TATAAAAGGCTCTTTTTTGGGATTTTTTTGTTAATATACAAAATTTGTATTACAGTTTAAAAGGCAAGCTAGAATATTTAGAATTCCTTGAACCGACGGGGCTCAATCCTGCAAAAAGTTACTTGTGTGAATACTCCTACTGAAGTCAATGGGACTACACATGCATAACTGTTTGGACCCAAGGACTCTCTTAGTTCATTACAAAATGCATTCACCACAAACTGTTTGTAATCAGGTGTTTGAACACATTACATTATACTGAGATTCCTATCCTGATCCTGCAAAGACCTGTGCATGTGACCTTTTTTCCAGTGTGAGCAGACTTTACTGGCAGTACGCAGTGTGTAAAGTTAAGCACATGTGTAAGTCTTTGTAGGATTGGCACCTAAGGCCTAAGAAGCTGTTCCTAAAGTTTAGGGAAGGCTGTACAGGGGAAATTGAAGAATCAGATGGATTAAGAGTCCTTATACTTCCAGTTGTAAATGTGTGCCTAGGTGTGCCCGTTGCAAGTTTACTAGTTACTAGCTTGACAACGGGTGACTCAGATGAACTCCGCTATTGGAAAGAATACATCTGAATGGTTGCTTTCCTCTCTGTGTGACTAGAGAGATAATGGCTGGTTGAATTAACAGAAATTAAGCGATTGAAAGATACAAATAAAGGATCAGTTACTACAGTGCCCACTCTGGCAAAAACAAAAACCCGATTGATTTTAACAGGGATTTTGTCTGAGTAAGAACAGCAACCCTTGGACCAAGGCTAAGATTTAGTACTTATGGAATTTTACTTATTTATAATTTGGCTATCAAAAAGTATGTGGGACCTGTTCCCGTTGAAGTCAGTTTTGGTTTTTTGATGTTGACTTAAGTGGACCAGGATCAGGCCCTTAAACCATTTTTCAGGATTGTGAGAGAAAGGCATATTTTTATTTGTACCCCACCAAAAGCACTATTAAATACATGGGCTTGTGTGAGATTTTTAATAGTCCCTCCTTTTTGTTGCTGGGTTAAGGATTTTAGATACCACTTTTGCTGCATAGTTTTCCTAAACCTGACAGATTTAATTTTTATGTGAAGGGCAATAGCCATTAGTTTATTTTTCCCCTCAAACACTTGTGATATAAAATCAGATAGGATAATTGTTGAAGGATGTCAAAAAGTCAAAAACCATCAAGGAAGAGAAGTAGCCAAAAGATATGGCTTAGTAATAATTGGGTCACTGTGATGGCAGAGCAGCTTATGGATAATTTTTTCCAACAAATGAAAGCATTATTTTTGTTTAAGTATCCACAATCTACCCATTTTCTGTTCTTATTCTTTGATGTTTGGCTTCGTCCTGTCTAATTAACTCCAGGCCTGGTGTATGGGTTGTGGCAAGAGCATGGGTAGAACAGTGCTGCACTCTGGCAGTACCTGGGTTCCTAGTGGCCTTTAAGAGGGCCATACCAGCCAGTGCAACTTAGAGCAGCCCCGGCTTTAGAGTAGCCCCTGGCTGAGGAAAGTTCAGCCACAGCTGAGAATTCAGCCCTTTATTTCTACAGATATATTTCCAGATATTATAGTTTTATTTTGCAATTAGGGACTGTATCGTCTTAATCCGTTTTTTCATACGGAAAAGTTGACTAGTTGCTATTATTTTTGTTCCAGAGTTTTCCTTTTGTTATGGGCTTTATGAATGAAAGAAAGGAACCTTTCTATAAGATTCTTTTTTCTGGAGAAGCATCTGGAAGAATCACCTTGTGGCATATTCCTGATGTCCCAGTGTCGACGCTTGATGGTTCTCCAAAAGGTTAGGCAATTTTATATATTTTGTGCAATTTTTAATTACATTGTTTCTACTTCAGTTCTCATGAAAAGTCACCCGGGCAAGTGGAGCTTCTGTAGTCATTCAGGTTAGAATTCATCTCTGATCTGTAAAACCAACACAAGGCTCTCCACACCAATCAAGCCATGCATAGGTCTGGAGGGGAGAAACATAGGTACAGTCCTTGAACAGATTGTCCACCCTGGCCAAAATGCCATGGAAAGGACTTTCACGCGGGGCCTACATAGGCCAGTGCATGGAGGTTGTCCCACTGAGGGATCATGTGATCCAACTGGTGTGGAAAAACTGCAATTACTATTCCAAACCACAGGATGACAGACAGGCCCTTTGGGAGGAGGTGGTCACAGAGGCAAGTGTGCTTTTTATTTATTTTAATTTTTTTACAATCAGTCACTTCTCTGACTTGTTCTCAATTTTTGAATCCCTGGAAATTTCATGTGAATTATTCTTGACTATTCCTTTTTGCTAGAGATCCCAATAGCAGAAACTTGGACTCTGCAGGATGATTTTGACAAACATTGTGCTATGTCGGAAGGCATTATTGATCATCTTTGTGCATCTAAAGATGGGACCGAAAGTGCAGCAGTCACTTCATCCGTATATGTGCCCAACCTTGATAAGCTGGTGTATGGGTGTGAAGATGGGAAAATTTTCATAACACTTGCTTTGCATGCTGCCAAAGCAAGAATTTTAGAAGACATTTCTTTGCTGAAACGTAAGTTTTTAATGCAATTCTACTTAATCTAATTTTCAATCAATCATCTTTTCATATTCCCCTAAATAAAAAAGGATGCAGGAAGTAAGGACATGAGGGCTAAGTTTTGTCCTTCGTTACACAAGTCCTGTTCCTGGTGGTGTTGCTGAGAGCAGCAGCCTTGAAACTGAGGGCAGAATTGAGCCCTTTCCTTTTTATTCAAGATGTTTCTCTTGTGAAACAAATATATGTTTATACTGCTCTCTCAACATATTCATGGATATGTTGCCATGAATTATTTGTTTAGTATTGTACAGTGTATATGTTTGCACTGTTTCATTATACAGGTGAAGAAATTGCCACCGTAAGTCAAATATAAATATGGGTCATGTTACCCTGTATTTAAATTATTTACATATTCCAAATCCACGTAACTGATTTTAATTCTCAGAAGTGCAAGATCTGGTTGACTAGCTTCTTCTGAATGGTATTTTATATCCACGCTTGTTTTGGTATGAATTGTCATTTTAAGCCTAATTAAAAATAATACTAGATTATAACACATTTTTTTAATACTGAATTTCAGAGCATAGATAAAAGAATCTTTATTTCAATCTTGAAATAATTTAAATGTTTCCTCTGCTCCAGTTTCAGAAGGTGTTTAAAACTTGGTGTGTGTTTTGGTTTAGTTTGATATTTTCTTTTTCTTTTTAATACAGTAAGGTCACTTTTTAATTCTGAGGCCCGTATGTTGATGCACCTTAGGTTCTTTCCGGGCACATTTTTCCATTAAAGAAGTGGAAGCCTTATTGTGCAAATACTTACAATTGAGCATGGATTTGTTACTGTGATGAATTTTCTTATCAGGCCTGATTCCCCTCTCATTTACAGCAGTATAATCAAGGGAGATACACCAGAATAAAGCCAGTGTAAATGAATCTCCCTTGATTATACTACTGTAAATGAGAGGAGAATCAGGCCTGACAAGAAAATAGGACCAATAGGACTACTTGGAATCATGAACACTGTGTCTAGTCATGAGCATTTTCAGAGTCTGGTCCTAAGTTTTGTTTGTATTTTAAAATGTGTGGAGACTTTTTGTAGTCTTTATTTAATCCTGCTTACTGAGAGTTTTACCCAAGTAAGATTGAGGACCCCACACTCCCCTCCACTTGAGCAGTTGAAAGGCCCTAAGCCCTGGGGTGAAGATCAGGGAATGCCAAGGGGAAAATGGTAGAGTATGTTCCCCCACCAGCACTGAACCACTTTTCTCCCCTCTGCAACCCTGCATTGGAGCCCAGCTCTGCACAGCCAATGCTCTGTTCATATACAGAAGAGCTGGCTGTGATGTATTGCAAAAAACAGATGGTATGTTTACACTGCAATGTAAGCCCAGCGTTTGAACTCAAGTTCAAGCCTAATCGCTCTTCTGTCTGCACACAAATTGTGCTAACCCAGGACTCAGAGCCAGGGTTCCAGAACCCCACAGGGGTGGAGGGTCCAAGCCCCAGTCTAGCTGGGAGCCATGTTTAAAGCCCTATTGCTTTGCAGTGTAGATGGAGCCCCACTGGACTCATGCTCTGGGATTCTGCCAAAAGTACCCCACGATTCCTCTGAACACTCAAGTTTGGTGGACGGTCAAGTTTTCCCACACTGCACCATGAACAAAGGACTAGAGCGGCCACATTATGCGAGGAAGTCTGGAATATAGCTGGTTGGACTCAGGCCTGCAAATGCAGTGTGGATGCTGGTGCCCCAGGTTGGGATACAAGGTTCAACAATTTCTAACCTGGGGTTACAAATGAATGTAGATGCTTAAACCCTAGGTTAACAAACCCAGGGTCTGCTAACTTAAGTTCTTCTAACCCTAGGGTGACATTGCATTGCAGACATATCCAGAGTCTTTCTGTAGTTGAGGGAGGTGCAGAAGGTTTCAGATCCAGTTGGTTCCCTCCTGCAGATCCGGGGCTGTGTTCCTTTTGGTCATTTCTCAAGTCCCCTCTGACTCCCCTCCCCAAAAGGAAAAATATAACAGAGTGGCAGCAGCTCAGGAGCTGTGGATCTGTGTGCCTTTTGTGGCACAGAAAAAATAATTTGATCTTGAGTAAGGGCTATATTGGCCTAAAACTGTTACTCATTTAGGAGTGAGCTCTTGAATAGAGGTGGTGCTAGCCCAATGGTGGTCCGAAGCAGGAATATTTTTGACCCCCTCTCGCCTACAACACATATTAAAAAAGCATATAGGGGGCTCCCTTGAGCTGCTTGGAGTGCTAAGCAATTGCTTACTCTGTTTATGCCTAGCGCTGACTCTGCTCTTGAATACATTGCATCGTACAGATTTCCTGTCTGCAAGCACATATATAGTAAAAATCTGAAAGCTTTTATTTATTTATTTATTTATTTGTAAAGGGCAGAAATCATTTGTCTAACATTTTTGTCTTACAGATACTTTGCCTTCCAAAGTTCTTAAGGGCCACCGCAGAAGTGTTACTTGTTTACTTTATCCACACAGTGAATCAGTCAGGTTTGATCCAAGCTGGCTGGTGTCAGGTGGCCAGGATTCTTGTGTGATCTGGTGGGATATATTTAAGGAGGAAGTTTTGCATCAATTCACTCTGCAAGCTGGTCCAGTAATGAACCTGTTGTTATCACCAGAGAACTACAGAGTAAGTAAAGACAGAGTAAATGATGGTTTTTTTAGAGGGTGGGGCGAAGTAACAATTTATTCATAATGATATAGTAATACTTTTATTTTATTTGTAACTTAATTCCCAGTTACTAACTACTTTATGTTTTGTGTGACGTTGGTTTCCTGTTTTGGGGTCTGATTTGCCACTGTTACATCAGTGCAGTTCCCATTAAGTCATCAACCTGGTGAACTGGAGTGTAGAATCAAGACTTTCCTTTCTGAATGTGGCATTTTTAGAGAGAACTAATTCTGAATAAATGTAGTTGCCAGCGGGCACATAGATCATGATTCTCTTCTCGCTTATATATGCTGGTGTAAATCTGAAGTGGCTTCCGCTGAAGTCAATAGTTACGCTGGTGTAAAAACTGTGTGAGAGGAGAATCAGGCCAATAACACTTAGTTATGTATAAATGTGTGGTGTTTGGTTATTTTGATACCTAGCAAATTTCTATTGGTGTTGTTCTCATATCTAACTAGATGCTTTAGAAACAGTCTTTTACTTCAGAATGAATGATCAGCGCTAGTAATATTTAATTTCTAATATTCTTGTGCATCTTTGAAATGTACAGGGTTCACTACAGCAAACACTTACTTACATGAGAAGCCCCTGAAGTCCATGGAGCAAGGATTTTAGCCCTTAAAGGTCAAATAAACCTTAGTTCAAAAGGCCTGCGCAATAACATGTTTACCAAGCAAGGTCCATTTATGGTGCATCTACACTCCAGCTGGAGGTGTAATTTCCAGCTTGGGTAGACATATACGCGCTAGCTTTGTTCGAGCTAGCTAATTAAAAACAACAGTGTAGACATGATAGACTAGGTGGTGGTTCAGATAGGTGGTGGTTTAGGCTTGCCGCAGGAGTAAATACTAGGATATTGGGCAGAAATTACATGTACACAGAGTTTTAAGGCTTAACTGGTTCACAGGGCCTTGTGCTGGCCCTCTGCACCGCTAGGTGAAAATCACCCCTGTGGCAAAAGGTGGTAACATGATCTCTTAAGCCCTGTTTTCAGGGGCTGTGTTGGATTTACGTGGCACCTAGGCATTTTTCTGGTCCTTTGCACAGGGGTGAATTTTACCCTAGAGTGAATTCCACCCTGTGTCAGTAAGGATTACTTGTGGAAATAAAGCTTTTATAGGAACAGATCCACACAGTGCAAAATGCAATTATAACACACCCAGTTTTTGCACTGGCGATATTTTGCCTTTCGCCTTTGTGTCTTAAGAACTGACACACAATTTTATGTCAGGTGAATAGAGAATAGAAGTAATTTTTATTTCCAGGGAAAACCTCTATTATTAAGTATATTTGATTATATAGTTGCTCCTTTAATAGCCCACCTGTTGATGTATGTGATTTTTTTTAGGATTCAATTCACATGAATTGGATTGTACCTTTCCTTTGGAGATCAGATTTATAGTTAATCTGTTCAAACAATTTTGGGGATGCAAGCTGAAATGTAACACTAGTTTCTAAATGAATATATTTTGTGGCAGGGACTGTTTTTTGTTTTGTTTAATAATAATTCAATTTTTTTGTTTTGTTTTGTTTTCTGTGTTTGTACAGTGCCTAGCACAATGGGCTCCCAGTCCAGGACTGGAGCTCATAGGTGCTACCACAATAAAAATAATTCAATTTTTATTATTATTTTTATTGATATGTTTTTGCAGCTAAACGGGCACAGGATTGTGTGCTGTATATGCAGTGATCATTCAGTAGCACTTCTACACCTTCAGGAGAGAGTATGTCTCTTACATGCCAGGAAGCATTTGTTTCCTGTGAAGATGATAAAATGGCACCTTGCTGAAAATCTGCTAATTGTTGGATGCGAAGATGATTCAGTTTATGTTTGGGAAATTGAAACAGGTAATGTGTTTTTTCTTGTTCAGCCCTCGCTAATTAGTTTTGTTTTAATCTATGATGTTTGGTACCCAGATCTGTAGTGAGGCCCTGCAAAGATAGTAACAGATTACCTTTATTAACTAGAAACTTCAAATTTTGTATTATAAATGAGCAAGAATTAAAGGCTTCATGTGATACAGAGTATGTCAATAATAAAATACAAGTGCTTGAGTCAGATCCTGACAAGCAGATGATTAGCTGATATTGCAGTACAGAGAAGTGAGCCGGATATTTCTGGAAGCTATAAATAAAAACATAAGTTATCTACTTTAATTATTAACAAGAGAGAAATTTACTGTCCTACCGATCTCAAATTATGTCATTACATTTTGCCTTCTTCAGCATACTCACAATCTTAGCAACCTTTTGAGTTAATTGATGATCAGTAATAATGGAAGATAATTAATTGCAACTCTCACAACTGTGTAGTTGGGAAAACTAACACTGAGTATTTCAGCTTAAATTGTGAATTCACAGGTGATTTTAGTAGAGTTACTGCTGATTAATAAGGATGGTAAATGTACTTATTTGAACGTTGAGACTTACAATTATTAGAAGCTTTAATGTTATTGAAAATTGCAATACAATGTTTATCTCTGCAAGTGAGAACACCTCTTGTGAAAAAAGAGAACATAATGAGTTTAGAAGACGTGATATACAGAATATTAATACTAGAGGAAAATATAATGTTACAAAATTCACTATACAAAACTCAATTCACAACATTTATAAAGATATTTTGCTCTACAAACTAATATAACTAAGTCAATGGCTATCCTGAAAAAGTACCTATTTTAGACAAAGTTCCCTGTTTAAATGTGAAAAATACTAATATTCAATGAAGTACTTGGCAAAAAGCAGACTGCATAAATTATATACTACATGGATTTTAGTAAGCTATTTAATACAGTTGAGTAATGAGGATAGGAACTGCCAAGACATATGGTACTTATTTTTCCTCTGATATACTGAATCTTAAAAAAAAAAAAAAAAAAAAAAAGTTGGCTTAAGTTAAAATGAAGTTATTAGCATTTAAAATCTGTTGAAAACCATCATTTTTTCCAAAACTGGTATGATTTTTTCAAGTATGGAAGACATATTGTGCAAAAATATTTTTTCTAGGTTTTAAAATTCTTCCAAATAACACCTTTTTGTTCAAAAGAAACAGAAAAGATGTTGTTCTTGAGGTGGAGAGCCACAGTGAGCTCAGGAGACTGTTCATGTTCATGTTTAAGAATGACAAAATAAAGTAGACTTTCTAGATGTTCACTGTAATTCTCTTTCAATCACAGCTACAATACTTTTTAGAATGAGTTTTACAAGGGATTATTTTATATCATGTGTTAATCACTTTGGATATTAAAAATTAAACAACTGAGATGTTCTTAAAAACTGTTACTATGCATTCACAATATTTATTTTTCATACACATTTTTAGTATGTATTTGTTGCTATGGATCCATAATATGCAATCTGTGCTGTTGTTAATAAGTATTTGCAGGATACTCTGCAATAGCTTCTCAGGAGCTCTTATAGCATATAAATGAACATGAATTAGGGCTAAAGCTCACAACTCAGCTAAAACTGAAAGGGACTATTGACATGCTATTGGATTCTAAGGAAATTCAGACCCTATAGCATATCCATGAAATACTTAAAAATACTTTAAAACTGGAAATTAAACTAGAAGAACTATTTTAAGAGTGTAATTTAAACTCATACAAGGAAGAAAAGTCAGATTTGAAAGCACTAACACTACCCATTATACCTGTATGAAAGAGACCACAAAGCATTGGTTATTCATTCCATAGCAAGGGCTAAATTTTGTTAGAACTTATACTCGATGAAAATGAAGTGACTGCAGAAGGTATGTCAGAGCAGAACTCTGTTCTGCAATACCCAGTCACAAGAAGGTGGTACAAGGGGAAGGTTTTTAAATGTAACATTTTTAGTGCTTTATTTTGGATATCTATGAACAAAGATAATATGTTGGTGAAAACTGTGAAGCTTTAATTTATTATTGTTACATCCCACATTTAATGAAATTTGGTGCAAGAAGTTAGTTCCCAAATTTATGAAGTTACATGACTTTTGCAGCCTTCAGTAATGTTCTTGCTTTTTTACTTATCATTTAAACTTAAGTAGAAATCGTGCTGATGGATCATAGGTGTTTCAAATTTTATGGGTCAAATTAATTAGATAGTGAGTAATTCACTTTGTCATTTAAGAAATGAGACTCTGAGCTCTCTGTTGCAAGCACTCTGTGTGCGTAGCTCCTATTGAAGCTAATGGCCACTCCATGCCCCCCGCATGAAATATATTCCAGTGGAGAGGACTACCACGTAAGACTTATTTGCACAACGTAAGACTTATTTTGAGGGCTAACATGGGACTTAAACAGTGTATAGGCCTTCTATACAAAAAGAAGCGTTTCACCTCCATGGCGTTTGCAGGATAAGGACCCAAGTGAATGTCAGTCATTTCTGTCCTAGGTTATGGAAATTAAGTAGTATGGACCAGATCATACTCAGTTGCTGTGTGTGGATGGGGACACAAAAGAGGGCCCTCTCCTGTTTGTAGCCCTGTGCAGCAGCCAGACATAAACGCAAGTCCCTGCACTCCTGATCCAGGAACGGTTCCCTCTTACCCACCACATAGGACTCAAACCCTAGATGGAGTGAAGAAGATTGGAGAGGAGGCAGAGACTGGTACTGAATAGGCCAGGGACACCAGTGGGAATAGGCTGTATCATACTAAAGGATGGTGACTTCTGAGCATCCTGGTGTGCAAAGCAGTGTTACAGTACTACAGAGACCCTCTAAAAAGTCAGAACGTAATTTTGCCTTTCTTTCCTGGTACCTAAAGGAGATGTTGCCTATTTCACAATTAAATAGAAGGTACCATGATGCAATGGCCCACAAATATTATGGATTCATAAAGGGGGCAAGAGGCAGGATTTTTAAACCATAGACTATTTTAAATCACTGTTTTATATATTTTGTTGCTAGCGTCAAGAAGCAGGGTCTACTACTAAACCTGTGAGGAGTAGCTAGAAGTTAGCAAGGCAGTCATTATTTGTCATACTGATGGGTAGCTCTGAGTTTTTTCTGATTCATTTTGTGTCTGTAATTGAAATAGTACCTAGGATACCTAGGGAACTCCTCCTAAGATATACTGTAGTTGGTTAATATAAATTATATCTGTACAACAGTAGAGCATGGGAGGTTATGGCACTGATCCTTGAAATTGGTCTGACCTAGATCGAGAACTATGTAGATATGTCAGTGCCAGTCAGGAAGACAGAGGCATTGTCTAGGTCTTCATAGACCTATGTGAAAAGATGAATACAGCATCATCAGACAGAAATAAAGATTTGTCTATGGAAACAATGCAGACTTTAACTATGGGCTGCAAGTAATATATTTGTTGATTAGGTGAGCATAGTGAAACATATATTACCTATGGTCTAGGTGTGGCCTATATCACCCCATTGATTTAAGTGGGAGTTCTGCTTCACTGGCCAGAAGATGATTCTGTGTTTGAAAGAAGCTGTAGATTATTTGATGGGGACAGTTAATAATCATTGTTATTCTTTTGGCTGTTCAGTCAATTACGTGACTAATTTTTTCCTCTTAGGTTAAGTGAAATCCATGCTAGGAATCTAGTTTTATGTCAAACTTGTATATTACCATTTGCAGTAAAACAAAACAAAACTGTTATGTTATTTTTATATTAGAATTAATTAGTAACTGGGAAAGTTGCCAACCTGTAGCAATTCCAGGATGTGAACCAAGGAAATTCCAAGGGGTACTTGATGCAATTTTGTTGGTATAAATGTAGAGTAATTTGTTTTTCTTTCATGGAGACACTCTGAATTCACACCACTTCAGACAAGATTAGAACATGGCCCTCTGGGTCAGATTCTCCTCAGTTACATCAGTTCAACTCCAAACACAGGAAAATAATTGAGAGGAGACTTTGGCCCGCTATTTGTACATGGAAGCTTTCATTGTGCATGACTGTGGCTCCCCCAGCATTTTCCAGGACATCAGATGTGCTATCAGGCTCTTTTGAAAAACAAGCTGAAGTGTCGTCGTCCCCCCAGTTTTCAGATTCTTTTGGGAGGCTGTCCATAAATTACCTAATAAATTAGGGGCTGGGCAGGTCCATAATTTTGCATGTTTGTTTCAGTGTCTATGAGGGGTCTTGAAAATCACCAAAAAACGTGTTACATAATTTATGGATAGCCTTTTGTTAGCCTTTTATTAATGGATGTTCATGGGTTTAAAATGTACATCACAATTAAATATCTTCAATTCAATCATTTTTAAGGCTCAGTCTGATGAATTAAATATTTCTGCTTGAGCTAGTGTGCTAAAGGTAATAGTGTGGCTGCCTCTGCCGGGGCAGCAGCTTGGGCTAGTCACACAAATACAGCTCCATACAAGGTCCTAATTATGCCCTTGATCCGCTGCCCATGCTGCTGCAGTCATGTTGCTGTTTTTTAGGCGCTAGCTCTGAGCAGACCTAGTGCACATATGTCTAACCAAGCTGGGAATTGCACCTCCTAGCTGCTGTGTAGACATATCCTGAGGCGGAAAAAAATACGTATTTTATTTATATATACATAGATTTCCCCCCTTGGCCTATATTTGGCCCTACAGGTGACCAAATATAGACACAGCTATTGCTGCAGCTCTTCTATGTTGGAGTATAAGATTCTTTTGTTAATAAATTAAAAACTGTATTAGTGTCCACCAGAGGTAGTATCTTGAACTGTGATGGGCAACCTTTATAAAACCTAGATAGGAAGACACAAAGGGACAAATCCTTAACTAGTGTAAATTGGTGTAGCTCCATGAAAGTCAATGGAGTTATGCCCATTTGCACTAGCCTAGGATTTAACCCAAAGGATCTTCTTTGTTGCAAACTCAGTGGGTCAAATTCATCCCTTGTTTTAACTCCACTGAGGTCATTAAGAAAAGGAGTACTTGTGGCACCTTAGAGAATAACCAATTTATTTGAGCATGAGCTTTCGTGAGCTACAGCTCACTTCATCGGATGCATACCGTGGAAACTGCAGCAGACTTTATATATACACAGAGAATATGAAACAATACCTCCTCCCACCCCACTGTCCTGCTGGTAATAGCTTATCTAAAGTGATCATCAGGTTAGGCCATTTGATCACTTTAGATAAGCTATTACCAGCAGGACAGTGGGGTGGGAGGAGGTATTATTTCATATTCTCTGTGTATATATAAAGTCTGCTGCAGTTTCCACGGTATGCATCCGATGAAGTGAGCTGTAGCTCACGAAAGCTCATGCTCAAATAAATTGGTTAGTCTCTAAGGTGCCACAAGTACTCCTTTTCTTTTTGCGAATACAGACTAACACGGCTGTTACTCTGAAAACTGAGGTCATTAGTGACTCATTTTTGCCATTATTTCTCCCTCCCCCCCCCCCCTTTTACAAGGTGAACTTGCATGTGTAACACCCTTCAACTGCAGCATGTCTGATAATCAACAGTCTGTCCCTTCTGCTTATGTGTTTTGGGATAGTGCTGTTCTTTTGACTGTAAAAAGCAATGCATAGCATTAGAGAAATACTGGATAGTTGGTGGAAGGAAGGGCAAAGTTAAAAGAAGTATCTCATTTCTCAGCTACAGAAATGGCAGTGGAATCCTTAATTCTTGATCTTAGCAGATGATGGTTCTTCAAATTGCTTACCTGCATTGGTTGTAATTTCTCTTGTTAAACCTTGAGTTCTTTTTACTTTCAGCAGCTCTGAAGGACACATTCCCCTTTATTTCATTTGGAAATATCTGTCATTTCTCTCTCTCTGTCTGAGATGGACTCATTCATCCATTTCTGCCACTTAATTCATTCTATCAAAGTACTTCTTAGTTTTATACAAAATGGTGCTGCAGATACTTAGTGTACAGTGTTGCTGGCTGATCACTTTCACTCATCATGGCAGCAGAGAGCTTCTGATTTTGCTCCAAGTTATCAAGGAAGAAGCAGCATAATGTATACCTTCATGTCACTGCTTCCTCCTGATAACATGGAGGGAAAGCAAGCTATGCATGTAGAGGTCAAAAGTGGCTGGTATGAGTTGGTGAGAGAGAGAAAGTGGCATCATCCTTTGTGTCCCGTCCAGCCCCACCACCATTGATCCTGCAGTAGCTTTCTGTTAGTTTCTGTCTCCATAATTTTGGGAGAGCATGTCATGGGCCAGGAGGTGCAGGAGTGGGAAGATATATGCTAGGATTTTCCATGGCAAATGCATACCTTAATTATACACACAGAATTATAAAACTGAGCTACAAGATGAATATCCAGCTTTGGGGCTTATCCCAGCATTCAGATAGCTTCACTAGCATCCCTATGCAGTTATATCACTTGCAGCCTCTCTTTACTATGTGCCAGGGGCTGTTTTTATAAGGTATGTGGGGATGTACCCCTGCTGCCTCTATCAGTATTTGAGTATTTTTGAATACTGGTGGTTAGTACAATCAGTAGCTCTACAAGTCACTGAACAGTAAATGACTTTTCTGCTTTATGAACAAAAAACTATCTTTTTATAAAAGTTACATGTAGGAAATGACACTGTTCACATGTGCACCCTGAAGAAACCCACACAAAATAATATGGAAGCCATACATTATAATCTTTGACGTGTATAGTTAAGGTCAACGCTGGTAATGTTTCATATTTTAATCAAATTTGTAATAAATGTTTGTTATTTTTATTTTTCCAAGACACCAAATGTTGCATAGGTCTGTTAAATTGATAAGATACTTTTTCAAAATGCATAATTCCAGAACTGGTTCTGTGTACTTGAATTGTTTTGTGTAATCCAGTCCCAGCTTTCTTTTATTGTGGATCTTAAAGATTCAAAAAGTACATTGGGATAGTCATTACAATGGCATATACAAGGTATTTTCCAAACCTCTATGTGCCCTAAGACAAATATGAAAATCAATAACAAATTTCATTCTAATTGTAAAAAATAAATATTTTCTGCACTTAAAATCTACTTTAACAAGAAAATTGGTTCAGATATCTATATTGCTTTTATTGTTTCCCGAGCAGTTGGTATCTTTCTGGGGGACTATGAAATGAGGTAAATATCAACATGATAAGAACTACAGTAATAAAAGCAATTTACATTTTTTTCCTGTGGAGACCATTCTTTTCTATGTCAGTTAGTTAATACTCAGTGATGTCTAGGACCCATCTGAGTCCATTAAGGGTACATCTACACTGCAATTAAAAACTTGCAGCTGGCTTCCACCCCTCAGAACTCTACAATGCAATTAAACAGCCCCGCAGCCCAAGCTCTGCAAGCCTCAGTCAGCTGGCATGGGCCAGCTAGGGTTTTTAATTGCAACGTACACATACCCTTAAAGAACATGTGTTTATGATGAACTTCTGGCTGTCAGAGGAATTTTTTTTTCCAACCTATGTTAAGGGGAAGAGTTTACTTTTCAGGTAGTACTGGATTTGTTAATAACAGTAGGAGCATTAAGAAAGTAATTGAATTATCCAGGCTTTTGGGAAGAAGAAACTTGAACACTTTAGCTTATAATTTATATCTTATATAACTTGTTCAAAATATTTAGATAGATTAATTTATCCAAGTATCATTACTTTTTAAAACAAGATATAGATTTTCCACATTAGATTACCTGTCTGTTTAGGAATTATAGAAATCATAGGGATCCTGTTGCATAATCTGTGGATCAGTGGACAACATTCTTGATTTCACACTGTTTCCACAAAATATGCACTGTTAGAAAAGATTTGTTCATAATATGAAAGATAGTTCACATGCAATATTTTAATATGCATTGATATCAAGTGAAATATTTGTTAGCTTTATGAATTGATTTTCTTTCTTTGATTCATTTGTTTGTGGTTCCTTATCTTTGATTGATGTGTTAGTATTCTGTACTTTTAATTACATATAGAGTAATTTAAGGAATTAAAAAAAATCAGTCACTAATAAAGGAAATAATTGTATTATTTGCACACAACATTGAACAGTTAAGGGAAAAACCCAGAAAAGTACATAAAGCAAAGTACAGGAAAATGTAAATAGATAATTTCACAGAAAAATAAAATTGTTAAAGGAACAGAAAGGTTGCAAACTCAAGAACTCAAAGTGAGGCGATGCCATCCTTAAGGCTGCCTGTCCAACCTTAATTCATCCCCCTCTGCATATGCATAATGTTAGGTTTTAATTGTATGATAATACACTACTATTTTCACAGGACCACTGCCTTATTCAGTGATTTGAAAGTGTTTTTAAATTCACCAATGGTATTTGAGTCAGCTCTCAGAGACTCTCCTTGCAACCCCAACTGCTATATTCCATGCCGATTTTTGAACTGACAGAGCCACCACGTGCTTGTATAATGCTGACAGATTCCAGTCGTTTTCAGACAGGATCAAACCTGGGACCTCGGGAGCTTAGTGCATGAGCCTCTACTACATGAGCTAAAAACCAACTGGCTGTTAGCTAAGGCTGTAGAGAAAACTCATTAATCTTGCTCTCTCTCTGTAAGTGATCTCATTGCCACTAGATGGGACAGAACACCACACCCAGGAGGTGTGTGGGTTACACTTGCTTTAAAATGATCCTCCTTTTTTGTCTGGATACATTTCTCGGAGTAATTTTGTCTTTTCTGTAACCATCACACTGCTTATAGGAGTGCCTTTTGATCTCTCTTGTGAGAACCACAGATGCATTGCCTCATCAAAATCAGCAGCAGCAGCTTTATGTACAATACACCTACTTTTTACTGCTCTGCTGTCTTTGGCTTCTTTTGCAAATTGCTCTATTTTTTCCTAAGGGGGACTTATTGGTTGATTTCCTGATACCATATTCTACTACTATGTTGCTGAAGCTAACATCATTGTCGAGTTTTTTTTAATATTTCTAGCATTGTGTCAATTGAAAGTGTGACACATTTGTGCCCTTGCTTGCCATTTTGCTTAGTCATACAGTTTTGTTGCTGTTGTTGTTTTTTGTCTCTGCTGCTGTCTGATTATATTCTTCTGGTTCCGAATGAGGTGTGCAGTTGACTAGTCAGTTTGTAACTCTGGTGTTCGTATCTCTAAGGTTCTACTGTACTTAGCATTATATGGCACTTTATATCTTCTAAGCACAGCACCGAGTGACTTCAGTTGCAGCTGTGAAAAGGCCCTGGGGCTCAAGTTGGGCACTCATAAAATGAAAAAACTCAATTAGTGGTTCTGTGTGAAAAGCTGGGTTTAAGTGAAGAGCCTGGCATCACGTAGGAACTTTGTGCCAGAGGCAGGGATAGCATCCAGTTTGCCACAATAGCATTCAAGTGCCTTAACCATGAGACCATCCTTTCTTCTCTTGAAGTCCCCTGCCTCATTAACTATACACCTTGGAACTTCTGCAACACATGAGGGAGGCAGACTAAAGCTTCCTTCAGTAAACAACCCTGGTTCATCTCCAGAATGCTGTTCTATGGAAAAAAACAATGTGTGTTCATGTAATTAAAGTATGTATCATAATGCATATGCCCAAGAGGTCTGAATTAAGATAGTACAACAAACCTTAATTCTGGCATTCCTAAGTTCTGAATACTCGACTTTGCAACCTTAGCATTCTGTCAACATAGTTTTTGGTGTATAATTTTATAATTATACACCAAAAATTGTAATATATTTTTTATTTTTATTTTAATTTTAAAAATAAACTGAACCCCCCCCCCAGAAATTCCATCATGTAGAATCAAACCTACCTCTACAGGTGTCATAATCAGAAATGGAATATTTATATAAATGGCACAGATCTCTGTGACTTGCGCTAACAGAGTGACTGATAGAAACAGTATATTGTTATCTTCTATTTAGACCAGCCACTGAAGGAGAATGAGACACAGAGATTGCCAGTGGGTTTCACAAATATTGCTGACAATAGAGGAATGTTGAAACTCAGGAATTGTGGGGTCAATTATTCATAGAATCCTAGAATATCAGGGTTGGAAGGGACCTCAGGAGGTCATCTAGTCCAAACCCCTGCTCAAAGCAGGACCAATCCCCAACTAAATTATCCCAGCTATGGCTTTGTCAAGCCTGACCTTAAAAACCTCTAAGGAAGGAGATTCCACCACATCCCTAGGTAACCCATTCCAGTGCTTCACCACGCTCCTAGTGAAAAAGTTTTTCCTAAAATCCAACCTAAGCCACGCCCACTGCAACTTGAGACCATTACTTCTTGTTCTGTCATCTGCTACCACTGAGAACAGTCTAGATCCATCCTCTTTGGAACCCCCTTTCAGGTAGTTGAAAGCAGCTATCACATCCCCCCTCATTCTTCTCTTCTGCAGACTAAATAATCCCAGTCCCCTCAGCCTCTCCTTATAAATCATGTGCTCCAGCCTCCTAATAATTTTTGTTGCCCGCCAAGTTGCTCCAAGTTCAAGTTGCTGCTCCAGAGCCTGGAGACACTAGAGCTTCTCAATAGAACAGTTGTACAATTTTTTTTAACATGGGCAAAACCATGTCTTTTTCCCTAATGTGACCCATTTTT
This sequence comes from Eretmochelys imbricata, assembly GCF_965152235.1. NCBI lineage: Eukaryota > Metazoa > Chordata > Testudines > Cheloniidae > Eretmochelys > Eretmochelys imbricata. The sequence goes on from NC_135581.1 coordinate 61,340,280, forward strand.
GCAGAGTTTCTAAGAATAGTCAGCCCAAGGTAGACATCTGGCATGGAAAATTTCAGCCCGAGGGTTAAAATTTGGCAAAGTTGTAAAAGCAACCGCAAACAGGTTCTTTTTGTTTGTGGTTTTTATTTTTTTAAGAGACAAATTGGGCAGGTGCCACTAAAGTACAGGTGCCACTATCAGCTCCGCTTATAATAAAATATATTTTTGTAATCATAACAAAATATAAAGCATGTTATTATGTAAGAACCAAAAAAAGGATGCTGTGAAATGTAGAAATATTTTCTGCAAATGTTAGTGCTACCTTTGAAAATATATACTGTAATGTAAAAGCTTTTCTATTTCACAAATATCCTAGTGCTAGCTTAGTTAAAACTTTTTATCATATTGGCAGGCAAACGGTTGGAACATTTTCAAACACTGTATTCAAGATTTTTTTTTCAGGCAGTTATGTGTGAGAAACCATGTGTACCAGAAGGGGGTGTGGTTGCAGATGGTGGATATGTGTGTGTGCTTGGAGCTGGGGAATCTTCTCGTTTGTCCTCCCATTTTAAACTTATCCTAACCAACGCTTGAAGCAATAAACTGATATTAAGCTGCACTTTGCTATAAAAGTTTGTATTTTGTTCCTGACAAATATTCTCTGTATATTTTGACAGTACAGCATAGGGCACAATTTGTATAATCAAAAGAGTGGGAATCGGGGTGCAGGCCATTAGTGGAACAAGAAATGTCCTTTTCTGGATCTTGTTTACTTGTTAGAAATGTGTTTTATGACACAATTTAGTTCACTATAAGGGAGAAGAAATGCTTTTCCAAAATATTTGTATGTCACCTCTGGTGAGGATGAATTAGTGCTGTGCAGAGAGGGAATTACCTCCTTCAATGGCATCATCCCAAACTTCCCTTCCGCCGGAAGGAAGAGTCCCTGCCTGCACATCACCAATATCTTTTTCAGGGGAAAAATGCAGTTTCTCCACTGATGGCAAATTCCTGAGCTGCTCTAGTTTCTGTTTATCATTTGCAATGTCATGGAGTAGAAGTCCTTATAATACAGCTTTAGTGCTGAGGCTATACCTTATCCCAACCCGAACACAAGTGTGGCAGACACTGGGCATTCAGTGCAGCAGGTGGCAGACCACAAGAACAACTTTTATGATCATGCAGAGATTAGAGGCCCTTAATAGTGCTCAGTTCTTCATAGCCCCAAGGAAACGTCTGATTGTGGCATTTTGGTTTGAGGCTAAATCCTAACAGTCACAGGCCTCCGGGGTCCCAGTCTGTCTAGAATCTGTTATTTACATTGTTTAATGAGGTGTTTGCATTGGACAGTTTTGCTCTCAAGTAACTGGTGTGGGGATACCTGAGCTTGAATAATAGGAAATATAATTTTTTACCAATATACGGATTCTTTTCTCCAGAAGAAAAATCAAAATGTTTTGTTTCGGGTTAACCCAAATTAAACATTTTGGTTTGTTGAAACGTATCAAAATGTTTCAGTGTGGGAATGCAGAAACATTTTGTTCAGAAATGACAAAACGAAACAGTTCAACATTTCCAAATTGAAATTGTTTGTAACTCATCATTTTGTGAATTTTTTTCATTTTTGACTTTCTATCGCAGTTCAGTATGAAAATGCATTTTGCCATACTGGAATTTCCTGTGGGATGGGAATTTCAACCAGATGTAAAAGAAACTATGTAAGAACCTCAAAATAACTGGGGGGTGAGTGGGGGATAGAATATAATCAACAAAATGTGGCCCTCTAGCCCACTCGTTAGTATATGGCTGACTCCAGTGAGGGTGAAAAAACTCAGCTGTCAGACCAGTTTGCAGTGTGGGGAAAATTCCTGTGGTGTTGGCTGTAGTCCTGAGTATGCCATCAAGCACAGTTGAAATGGCAACCTCATTCTATCCAGGGTCTCAAATATAGTTGTTCTATCACAAAACCCAACACCATTGGTGGGGGGGTGTGAGTATATAGGAGGATCTTTGCTCCAAGAAGTGTAAATGCACTCCCGGCCGCTGGTGGCACCATATCTCCTCTGAAAGGGGTGTGGCATGGGCCAATTACAAATCCATCAGTCCATCTCCAGGCAACTCAGCAGATAGGAAGAAGGACTGACTTTTGCCTGATGCTTCCTCCCATGGTTGACCAAATTACACTCCCATTGCCTTATTCAGTGCCCAGTGAAGTGAATGGAAGGACTGCTGTTCATTTCAGTGGGTATTGGATTAGGAATTTTCCCAGTTGTTTATGATTTTGAGACAAGTAACAGGAAGAGATAAATGAAATAAACTAGTGATTTAAAATGTAGGTACATCATTCATATGCACTGAGTTGAAGCCGATTCTTTAGCAAAGTATCTGGAAGTGAGTGGAATACATTTCAGGAAAACTTGAAAGTGAAATTATTTCTTTTTAATCCAGTAGTCACTTCTTTATAGCAGTCTTCAAAAATATTTTCTCAAAAATAATAGTATCGTTAACCTGACCAATCCTCTGACTAATAAAAATGGTGATGATGTAGCTTTTCATAAAGCAATCCCCATTTAACTAGATTGACAATCTATCTAGATTTAGAGAGAAGTTAGCAATTAAAACCCTTATAAAACCAAGTTTAAGATCTCTTCCAGTGCCCATGAGGAAATAATTTGGGAGATATTAATGAAAGTCTCAGCAGTATATCAAGGTAAACCCACCTATTAATTGACTATATTTCTATGCCTAGGTAATTGTCAAATGCAATTATAATTCCATCACTGTGACCCTTTTGTCCTTGCAAATTTTAGTAATTTACAGTCTCCCTCGGTCTCTCTCTCTCTCTCTCTCTTTTTTTTTTTTCATTTTCCCTCTCTCCCCCTCTCTGTCTCTCTCTTTCTGTTTCTCTTCAGGTCATCGGTCAGAATTAGATTTGAGTGGGTGAGTATGGCCTAGCTGATAAATCCTGCAGTTGCTTTTTAAATGCTGGGGGCTATGGTGTAGCTAGGGTCAAGGTCATAGTGGTCACTGCCTTTTTTTAAATGCATTCTGTATAGCCTAAAGGTCTGGGCTGCTACAAAGCTCAGTTGTGAGTTGCTTAATGTATCTGGTAGCTTTTTAATGGAATATATATATATATATATATATATATATATATATATATATATATATAAAAATTACATGTTCTTTTTTCTAGCTACTTTACATGCTGCAATAAAACACATTTGGAAGCAAAATATCTATTCATAGTTCATATAGTTTGTATAAAGTTCATTTAAAATACTTTTTCTAGTTAACTAAGTTTGATACCTCTAGGGTCCCATGCCCCTGGTCAGAAATCCAAGTCAATTTATATATTTGCTGGAGTAAGATGCAGTAACTGTGAAATGGTTTTGTTAGGAAGGGGCACCAGGTCGATCTCTATGCAGTTCATGTGAACAAGGCAATGAACTTCATCTGTAACTGATGATAAATGATAAATCTTCAAAAGTGCCAAGTGGCCAAGTTCCATGATAGATGTTACTTGATTGAAATGGGTATCCAGTTGTTTTAGTGAACTCTGATTACAGATTTTTGGATAATAAACAAAGATCTAAATTTGTTATAAAGTAACTCTTTAGTGTTATGTTTTGTCTTAGAGAAGAATATATTAATAGCTTTGGTCATGTAACGTTTTCAAATAGACGCTAGTATTTTCAAATAAAATGAGATATGGCAAATACTGATCTTTTTTCTAAACCACTCTCTAGTTTGTGTAAAATTTCTCCACCTCTTTAATTTTAGTTCAGCTATCCCCAGGATTCAAAATTTAAGAAGTCAGAGTCCCTCTCACACACTCACTGCCCTCTTCCTCCAATCATCTCATTTGAGGATCATAGAAACAATGTAATATTAGTAACTACATTATGTGTATAACCTATTGAAAGATTTATTTTAATGTTAAAGATGAAGTTTTCATTCAAATGATCTCCATAAATGCCCCCAACAAAATTTGCGTAAGAATCTGCTGGCCCACACAAAAAGACAAGACACGCTTTATTTTCATCCATATCGCCTATGAATTTTAACATCAGAATTCAAAACTATGATATTTCTACATCATATCACATGGAACTTTATCATCTATTGTAGCATACCAAATAAGTAATTAACAGCTGATAAACCTATGGCTCAAATACTGTTAAGTGTCCTGTTGCATCACTAGGAGGAGTTAATTGAGGGCTGAAAGGCTTACATCTCCCCTGAAGGGAGTTTTTCATATTTGAAAAAGGCTCTAGTGATTTAGCCGTTCTGTTCTTCAAGGGTAGTGGTTTGACCTTCAACATTAATAGTCAGGTCAGAAACCATGTGGGGTGAGGTCTTGATTTTTGTCATGCTTGGTTGGTAAGAGTGTGTGTTTTAAGAGCTGTGCTTCTTTGTAGAGAAGGAAAAACCTGCAGGGAGGTAGTTAGCACAGTTTTGCATTATTGAACCAATACAAGATAACTTCTTGGGCCCAGAGCACTAGAGTTCTGGGAAGACGCAATGCAACATTAAACAATTTCATTTTTTCTGCTATAGATAGTCATTCTTTAAGAAAGCAGTTTAGCAGAAAGTCAAACTGTTGTAGAGGTGAAATACAACACAAAAGATAAAGTGCAGGAAGAAGATGGAAAGTTAACGACTTAATGCAGTTCCTCTGCATATTTTATACTATGCTTGAATCCATTTCAAAAAGAGAAAACTGACTAGTATATGTTAAAAAACAAACAACCTATTAGCATATGTTGAAAATATGAGCAACTCAAAATAGCTCATAAATGTGAATATACAGTACCTGATTCTTTGTGGAATCACATAAGTTCTGACAGCCATTTTGTTAAAATTTGCCATTCTTTTGCAGTTTTCATGATATACCATGTTTTTTGCTTGCAAACCTGAATTCAGTCCCTAGCTTGCAGTAGATAATTTAAATGGTTATCTGGCTGTGTAAATTTGATTGTGACATAGTTCAATAAGTATTTAGTGATATAGAGTAGTAAAAGCTACTGGAGCTTTGACAAATTCCTGAGTGTCAGAAAAAAAAGGCAGTGTCATCTTCTGTCCAAGCCAAGGAAGTTGTGGTCTCCAGGAAGACCTATTCTCTGCATTCTCCAGCCCCCAGACACCCAGCTCCCAATGGGATCCAAACCCCAAATAAATCCGTTTTACTCTATATAAAGCTTATACAGGGTAAACTCATGAATTGTCCACCCTCTATAACATTGATAGAGAGAGATGCACAGCTGTTTGCTCCCCAAGGTATTAATCACTTACTTTGGGTTTACTAATAAACAAAAGTGATTTTATTAAGTATAAAAAGTAGGATTTAAATTATTTTAAGTAATAACAGACAGAACAAAGTAAGTTACCAAGCAAAGTAAAACAAAACACAAGTCTAAGCCTAATACGTTAAGAAACCGAATACAGGAAAATTTCACCCTCAGAGATGTTCCAATAAGCTTCTTTCACAAACTAGACTCCTTCCTTGTCTGGGCCCAATCCTTTCCCCTGGTACAGTTCTTGTTAGTTCCAGCTCAGGTGGTAACTAATGGTTTTCTCATAACTGCAGCTCCCTTTGTTCTGTTCCACCCCCTTTTATAGCTTTGGCAGAAGGTGGGAACCTTTTGTCTCTCCGGGTCTCCAAACCTCCTTCTAAATGGAAAAGCACCAGGTATAAGATGGATTCCAGTACCAGGTGACGTGGTCACATGTCCTGTAAGACCTCATTACCCACTGGCTGGCACACAGGTATACAGGAAGGCTTACAAGTAAACAGAGCCTTTTACCACCACTTGTCTTAGTTAATGGGAGCAATCAAGATTCCAAGCCACCATTAATGGCCCACACTTTGCATAGTTACAATAGGACTTGAGAGTAATACTTCATATTTCTAGCTTCAGCTACAAGATAGGATGAACACATAGTAGATTATAAGCTTTGTAATGATACCTTACAAGAGACCTTTTGCATAAAGCATATTCCAGTTACATCATATTCACACTTATAAACATATTTCCATAAAACATATGGAGTGCAACATCACAACTATATTCATTCTACATACATATCCCTCTACTCCATACACACTCGTGCGCACACACACATCCCATCATGCTCAAGGGCAATTCAGCTGTCACATCCCCCAGGCCAGCCCCCAGGCAACAAGAGGGAAAGGACATATGACCATAGGCTCTAGCTTTCATAGGTAGAACCCAGGAGAAGGATGAGTTTTCCCAGCATTAAGTGGAAGCCTCACTTTCCTGCCTGTTAGCTCTTATATCTATCTCTCCTTTCTCTGGGCAAAAAACTCCCAGTGTCCCAATTCTTCAAGTAATTGGCTCCCACATGGGCCCTTCAAGTTTCCCACAACACCCTTGGTTCTCTCTCAATAAGTGATAAGCTGCTACCCCTGTTTCCTCCTATGGAGTTTTTTCTCCTCCCACCCCATCTTCAGGTACAGGGATGCAGCCTCCACTCAACCAGCACAGCCTAGCTCTACTTCTGGACCTGCTGGCCCAGGGGAAACTTCACCCCAGTGAGAAGTGTTTTACCATGATCAAGGTCTTTCCATGGGGGTGAAACAATTCCTGGGCAGTCTGCCTGTGGGTCCAGAGCTGGGCTGTTCTGGGTAGGGGGAGGCTGAAGGCAGTAGGATAGGTCATTTCTGGTGCCCCCTTCTGAAGACTCCTGTGATAAGTGGGGAGCTGAGTCCTGGGGTAAGGTGTGGGATGGGGGATGAGGGAGGCAGCAGCACATTGTGGGGTGGAGCTGGAGGAGGAAACGGAAGGCACCTCTAGGGGAGATAGAAGTAGGAGCAATGGATTGAGGGGCAAGGGCAAACAGGTGGGCAAGAGCAGCACATGAGGCTTACAGGGGGGAAGTTCATTCCAGAGGAGCTGATTTCAATGGGAAATAGGTATCCAACCTGCGAATGTGCTTTTGTAAATTCCACTTGGCATCTGTCTGCATCTTTGGGCATCTAAATCCCTTTGTAAATTTTACCCTTAATGTGACACACTCTGGGCCTCAGTTCCCCATTTGTAAAATGGGGCGATGTGGATATATTAATTGTTATAATGCCTTGGAGTCCCAGTCATGGACCAAGATCCCATTGTGCTAGGTGCAGAACAAACACAGAACAAAAGGCAGGTCCTGCCCCAAAGAGCTTGTAATCTAAGTACAAGACAAAATTTAACCAATGGAGGCAGACTGACTGATGGGGGAATACCAGGCAACAATCAGACAAATATTGGTCAGCATGGTAGACCCTGGTCTCCCTGCACCAGAGGCCTAAGGGTTGTCCACTTTTTTGTTGGCTTTATGGCAGAGGAGAGTTTTAAGGAGAAATTTGACAGAGGATAATGAGTGAGTCTGTGGATGTTTACAGGGAGCTCCTCCCAAGTGTGATGAGCAACATGGGAGAAAGTGTGAAGGTGATTGTTTTGAAAATGTAACAAGTGGGCGATGGAGGCTGGCCTTCTGGCCTGGTTGGAGGCAGGAGGCAGCCTTTCGATACTGAGTAAGAGAGAATTCCCTACGTCTCAGGGTGTTGTGAAGATGAATGCATTAATGTTTGAGAAGTGCTCGGACTCTACAGTGATGGGACCCATGTGAGCACATAATTGAACAGACAGCTTAGCTTGAGGTGTTCATACATAGCCTGATCATTGGGCTGTTCTTATCCTGGATCTTGGGAACGTTGCCATCCTTGCTGTGCTAGATAACCAGTACCCGTGATGGACTCTGGCTTTGGCAGCTTGTGGGAAGGGACTTAACTACTTACTTTTGAAAATAAATTATTGCGCCTGAGACTGATCTGTATTGGTAGTAACCCCAATGAAATCAATGGAGTCATACTGAGAGGAGAGCAGAATCAGGCCTTTGACTTCCCGTTGCCTGGAATTTAAAGAAAGGCTCCATTGGCCAATCTAAGACATGGAGAAGATATTATATTTGATGAAAGGGGAGGGTGGGTTTTCAAAGAAATAAAATTTCAGACAAAATGAGTTTAGTTTTTTTAAAAACACCTTATGAGATCCCTCAATCCCTGTCCAATATTTTTTTTACCAGCTGTTACTGGTAGGATGTCTGTGTTACATACTTTTATTTGGTAGCAGTGAAAGAGAAAATTTGTGTTGGATAACTGCAGGCTACAAAAAATTCAGACCCAGAAACAAAAACCATTTCACATCAAATGGTTAGTACTTTTAAAATACCTTATGTCCTTCATCTCTGACATTTATTGGAAACTTGCAATTTCTATCAGTATTTCTTGTGATTTCTGCTTAGATGGGAAATACGTGGCATATACAAGAACCTTAGTTTAAACTACTTACGTAAATACTATACAATATAATTTGCATTTAGAACAAGTCAATTTTTATCCAAGATCAGTTTAAACATATACTTAGTACAGCTCACAAAAAAAGTACAATCATAGAAATATAACAAGCCTCTTTAGGTCATGAATACTCATGTTATTTTTTGTTTATTTGTGAGGTTTTAAAATTTATTTTGCATACGAAAGCTGGTTGAATTATGTGTTGCAAATAATGAGCCAAATTTACAGATTCACAGCGCCTGCATTACGCTGCTCTGGCAATGCAAAGCAGCAGTAAATCAGGCTTACTTGTCCCAATATGCCAGGTCTATGATGCTTTAATGACAAAGGAGTAGCACAATGCAGCCAGACAATGAATCTGAATATTTGGTGCCAATACCGCCATTTTTTCTGTGTGTGCAAATAGTTCACAATTTGATCAATGTCCAATTACTTTTGCATGCCTGGACTCATGGTCTGAGTATCACGTGTATGGCTATAAAGGGGATTTTTAGTCCTCTAGGTGTGTAATTAAAGTCGAAGTCCAGCCCTTTTAGATAGTTGAGGCATTTTGGGGGGTTTTTTTGGACCTAACTTAAAAATATATTAAAAGCCAAATATCACTTACCTAGCACATGTGAGCCATCTAATTGATCTGAAATCAGTAGAGGCATATGTGTGAATAAGGTTACCAATATCAATACCATTAGTGGTCCAAGATACCATGCAAAGCTTTTATTCTCTTGTATCATCTCTGCTTCCTGACAATGTTCCATCTATTTGTATAATCTAGGCAATTATCAATTGGAAGAATAAAATGGGAAAGGAGGTAATAGTAAATTAAGTGGTCACCTTTAAGAAATAATCATTTATAGGTGCCACACAGTGGTATCTGAGATGACTGCAGGTTTTCCTTAAGCTTAAAGAAGAAAATACCGATGGTAACTGTGGTTAGAGCAGGAAAATGTTGAGTTTTAATGGTTAATACTCTAGCCAGAAGGGATTGTGGGTAGAAATAAAGTGAGAATAAAGAGGAAAATGGAAAATAAGATTAAGGAAAAACACAAGAAAGAAAAGGCAAGAGAAGAGACAAAGAATATGTATCATCTGGGGAAACAGAATTCTTGTCAATCTCTGCTTCCAGATATAACAATCCAGGCACTGAGCCAGATTCCCTTGAGCCATGCAGATAGTAATATTAAAGCCAAATCTCTGGATCCAAACTGTCATAATCCTGACTATAACATCACTTTTTCAACTAGTAATGTTTATGAATTAAAAAGTCGAATATAGAGAAAAGATGTTACTTGGGAATCTGGAAGAAGAGAAAAGTTTATAGATTCCTCTTGTTGTTTGTAACCTAGAACACTAGAGGACAGCACTAAAATATGCCATAAGTGTTTATTATTGATTACAAGGTTCATAATAAATATAGTAAATACAGGTTTTGTTGTTAAAGAATAACACATGACACATTGATCTCACTGTGTAAAGTGAAAGGTAGAATGAAATGTTTTGAACACAGTAAGGCAAATAATATTTTTCTCTCCAGTTTTATACAGTGCATGCTTTGAAAAGGCCTTCAGAATGCTTTCATACATCGTACAATACATAATAAGTTCCATACATTCTGTGTCTGACAAAGTTGCAGCAAAGATTTTTGAGAATAAATTTATATCTCGTTAAATTAGGGCAAAATAAAAGTTAGTGTATTCTATTAATAACTAATGTGATTGCTGAAAATCTGCTGTAATTTTTATCTAAAATAACACTGCATTTTTAAAAACTTCACAAGCTCTTCTATTCTGTTTCCTAGGGACTCTAGAACGACATGAAACAGATGAAATGGCAAAAGCAATTCTTACTTCCTGTGAAGATTCAGAGTATTTAGTGACTGATTCTATACTTCCAGTCTCTCAAGATACACAAAAGCATAAAAATGCAGGATACAAATCCTCCAGCACTTACAAACGTGGCACAGTGTCCCACAATCTTACCCACACAGAAAAATCTTCAGCTAAGGTAAGAGTGAATGAGTAGAATATTAGTTGGTAGAAACTGATAGTGGTCCAAATGACTGCACCATCTCTCTCTGTGGGAAAGAACCCAAGAAGGGACCAGGAAACTCAAGATTTGTTGTGAAGTTTCCTTCATATTTTAATAGTGAAGGGTATGGGGGGAGGAGGTGGTGGCATTAGCCCCAACTCACAGAACAGAGAGGGGTGAAACCCACTTTCACCCATGGGGAAAACCCACAGAGGGCAAGGGCACTTGCACAGAGGCCCAGTGCCTCCACACTACTTTCCCTTTCACATCATGATAGGATGACTCTCACTATAGTTCTGCTCCCATACATTCCTATTGTCACTTGTTCCAGAACACCCCTTCTCAGGTGTTTCAGGAAGTTGAACAGAGATTTTATGCATATCTTTTTCCAGTACAATCTGCCCATCACAATGAATGTGTATTCACTGCATTCTTCACATATAGTATCCTAAATACAAGGCCTCTGTGTGTGGTGTGTGTTCATGGTCATGACTTTTTTAAAAAAAATAATGGACTTTGAGAATTCCATTCTTGACAGTAGAACAGAGCAGGTCATAACTGCTACTCCTCACCAATGAATGTAGACCGAAAATGTGTTCCTCAATAGTGGGCAGGAAGAGGAACACACAATATATGGAAAATAGACAGCCAAATGGTCTCCGTACTTCTGCTGAACTTCCTGTCTTTATGACTTCCAGTGCCTGGAAACCTTTTGTCCATAACTGGGAAGTTCTGTCTGAAAAAGGACAGCAGAATCAGGGCCTATCTCATTAATTTTTTGGACTTTTTATTTAATATACTTATACATTTAAATGTACAGTTCAGTTTAGACTGGTGCCTGGCAAACTCATTGTATTTATCTTTGACCTTTGACTGACCTCAGTCTGATGTCTAAAGTTCCTTTTGGTGCCATTTGCTGAAAAGTCTTATTAGAGCATAATCCTGCTGAGCATCTTGCAGGGCAGATGGTGCACTAGTAGGCTATTGACACAGAATCTGATTCTCACTATTGTATTATCAGAAAGAATGGCTTTTTCCTACATTATTTTTAGAATAAATAAAACAGAAACAAGTAGTATTAGGAGTTAACCGTGAAGCTTGATTTTTTTTTCTAATGCATTTTAACTTAGTAAATTTAACTGAGTGGTCAGAAGAAAAATTACTGTCCCTTGAATAAAAAACCGTGATTTTGAGCTGATTATGAAATGGGTATCTTAACTAGCACATTGTGGCTGATTGCAATCTATGATCATTTGATAGCTTTATTATTCAGAGCTGGTGGAGATGAAATAGTACAGTAGTTCTATAAACATGTTTCTTAAGCAATCACTTATCAGTTCTGTAGTGTCCCATTTTTTCACAGTTTATTTTTGATGGTCAGCAATAAATTGCATTTCTGTTGTCCACTTGTAAATCTATTATTGAAAAGGAAATTATTGATGGTTTCTCCAAATCTGCCAAAAAAGCTTGATTTGTATTGTTTGTTCCTGATGTGTATTAAATGTAGATATCGTGGCTTGCATTTTTCCTCTGAGATTCACAAATGGAAGGGACTCCCCACCCATGAAAACCCCTCACACAACAAACTTGTCTTGTCACTTCTGCAGCACTTCCACCCTTCCTCCAGACAGCACAGAGGATGGTCTGCATATATGGTTTGGGAAGTGCTGGAGACTGCCTAGGGCTGGGTATGGGGTGGGTACACTAGAGGGCAGACATGACTAAGGAGATCCCCTGGCAATGCAACTCCAGAAAACCACTGAGAGCCACAGGGGGCCAGAGAGGGTACAGAACCTCTTATTGCTGACCCTCATGGGGAAAGAAATTCAACAGATTTGGGGCAGGGCCAATGTCTTTTTCTGTGTTGGGGATGGGGTGATGCAGCGGATCTCCATGAGGACGCAGCAGAATGTTTCCTCGCAGAGAGCCTCCTCTTTTGGGTTATACTTTGGGAGATGATGATCTGGCCCCCTATCTTTAAAATAATTAATTACTTGTTATAAAATATCCCTGTAATGGTATTTTTTTTAAATGTAGGAGTCTTTAATTCTTCATAGTGTTCACACTTGTCACATCAATTCATAACAATGTTTTAAAATAATCTTAGATTGCAGTCTACAAATAAACGTTACGGGTGAAATCCTGATCCCATTGAAATCAGTGGGAGTTTTGACATTGACTTCAGTGGAGCAAGGACTTATCCCCACATTTCTGTCAGATTAACATGAAAACCGCAGAACACGAATATCTGAATGGCAAATGTGATCTTTAACAGGTCTGGGTCTTAAATTGCCTGTTTGACAAACTATTCTTGAGAGATCTACTGGCAATGCCAAGTTTTTAATAATACGCCAGTTTTTACCAACAAATAGTGAATAGGACATATTCTGTTTTCACCTTTTCCTAAAATATATTTAATTATCAGTATTACAGTTTACATTTTGCCTCCATCTTTTAGCATAAAAATGTGTGAGATAGGCTCCAATTCAAAAGATGGGTACGAAGAATCGTGAAAACTGGAAAAGCAGGAGTCCAATCCTGTTTGCCTTATTCTTGCAAGTTAGTCCCAGTTTCACACAATGAGACTATTCACATGAGCAAGGCAAGCAGGATTTGGCCCTGGTTTTGTGTTTTAAAGTTGATAGTATATTCTATTAGTAATACTATATGATAAAAAATGTCTGCAAGTTAATGAATGCACATTTACCCCATGCTCGGAAGAAAGGAAAAAACTCCTCATATCACAATGCGACTTCAAAGGCTTTCTTGTATCAAAACATTTGTCATCATGTAAATCACAGATACAAAAGAAGAATACTTTGATTTCATGGTGCTTTGGCCATTTTAATTCTTTTATTGTACTGCACGTGCCAGTGCGAGTACCAATAACAGAAGGGTGTGACCAATGCAGTTAACACAAAATCCATATTAATGTTGTCAAATACCCTTGATGTATTTAAACAGATTTTAATTATTTTCAACGTCAAAAGGCCTGAAATATATAGCTGAATAGTTCTTCAAAGAAAGCTTTAGTTAATGTGTGAATGTAAAACCTCTAATAAAAATGAAACTTTTATATTGGCCTTAGTCATTGACATAGGGTATTCATCAAGTCAGCAATTTGTGTGGCAAAGTGCCATTTGAATAGTGTATTGTTAGAATACTTATGGTCCACTTGACAAGAGCTCTTGCTGTAAATAGTGCAATTTGACTCCAGCTGTTAAAGAGTGGCTTTGACAGCAGCCAAATAGAATGGAGATGCTTTACTGCACCGCAGAAAAATCAATATTGGGCTCTTGTTCATAGTAACCTGCTTTTTTCTTTTCTGCAGATTTATACAAGACTATCTAGAGTTTATAGGTGGAAGTTTAAATATTATTTTAAAAGTGGCTTTGTTTTAGTTTCAGATTAAAACTGGCAATAAAAGATACAAGTGTAGAGTTTTAGTATACAACACGGTAGTGTTTCTAACACTGGTACATATTTAATCACTATTATAACTCCATATTATTTGGTCTCTCCTTCTCATATAAATGGATATTAGGGTGTAGATGCATAAGTTACTTAACTATTCTTTTGATAAAATGATCCTTCATTTCTACTTATATTTTGCCATCTACTACCCCCAGGATTCTTCTTGTCAATTCTCTTTTCGTACCTTTTAACATCGATTTCTTTGTCGTGGTGCCCATGGCAACACCACAGATGTTGACAATATGTAGTGCCATTGCAGATTTTCCGAAAGCAGACTCTTGCTGGTGCTGAACAGTTTTCTAGCAGTATTCAGTGACACAAGGTTGCTATGATACCTGGCTGGTAGCAATAGGTATTGAATCTCTAGTCTTAATTACAGTAGACTCTCCACACAAGACCTCTTCATTTATTGTGTTTTTGAACTTTCGTTATGCTTTTAAATCAGAGTTATTATTTAAAATGTGCAACTGTGTGAAAAGCTTGAAAAAATTAATAATGCTTCATATGGTCATGTAAATATTTCATTGTTTCACAAGAAACGTGATGTTCCTAAGAAACGTTCTCTTGGTGTTTCAGGAACCGTTACTGTTAGAACCTCAACTGCAGTTTAATTAATGTGATAATGCAACTGTCTTGACAATTTACTGGTCTTTTCACTTATTTAAGAAGCTATGACTAGAATGTCTCATAGACAAACATAATGAGGAAGACGAGTTAGCGTTGAAAAGTTTGAAAAATAAACCAAATTAATCCTTGGTGTAATTGTAGTAATTGGTTCATTGAGTTACACCAGGAATGAACTGACCCATTTTAGGTAATTTAAGATTAACTTGTGCATTTTTATGGATATAATAGTGACACCAAGATGCAGAGAGAAATGCACGCACACACACATATATATACATTTTGAACATGTTTAGTGCTTTATATGTTTCACTGAACAAAGATTTCTGAAAAAATGTTGATCTTCCATTGCTGACAAGGCATGCAACACTGAATAAGCTTTACAAAGAGTCCAGTGAAAATATCTAAATATCCTTTACAAACATAATTTTACTTCGTGACCATTAGATTTTATTGTGGATCTATACTATTATTGTAATAATCACAAGTAGAGGTGTTAAGTAACAACCATTGTACCTTTTAGGAAAGAAGCCTTTAGATGCTATAAATTGCCATAATGAATATTGTTTGTTCCTGAGGAGACTTTTCATTAATACATTTCTGTATTAATTTGTGTATGCTACCTTAAATATCTACAACACTACAGTTTATGTTCCTAGATAGAAATCTCCTGCAATGGAGTGGTATTTTCACTAGGGGAGCCAGAGTTTGCTTTTCTTATATTTGTGCAAAATTAAAAAGGGACAGATATTCCACAGACTATAGAATTAGTGTGTAATCATAGCAACAAAATTGTTATCACCTGCAGTTGCTTTTATTGTGACCACACTTATACTGTGACTGCACACACAAAACCAGTTCAGAATATAGAAGAATATTAGATAATTATTTGTTACAATACCTAAACATTCTAATAACATTCTGTGATAACATTCTGAACTGGTAGCTAGAAATAACATTGTTAGTTAAAGGTTACTGATGAGCACCAGTTAAACTTACTATTTTTCATTAGGATAGTAAACACCAAGGTACATTTCGAATAGCAAGAAACAGGAATGGCAAGAAAAAACATGTTGAGCTAGCTGGAAGCTCCTGTTGTTTAATTTCTACCTCTTATGTTTGGAGAATGGCAGTGTGATGGGGTGTACCTGATCTTTGCGGCTCCCCACAGAAGGCCTTGCAGTACTACTACACCAGGGGTGGGCAAACTTTTTGGCCTGAGGGCCACATCGGGGAATAGAAATTGTATGGCGGGCCATGAATGCTCACAAAATTGGGATTGGGGTGAAGGAGGGGGTGAGGGCTCTGATTGGGGGTGCGGGCTCTCGGGTGGGGATGAGGATCAGGAGTTTGGGGTGTAGGAGGGTGGTCTGGGCTGGGACGGAGGGGTTTGGAGGGGGATCAGGGCTGGGGCAGGGGTGCAGGAAGGAGTTCAGGTTCCGGCTGGGGGTGTGGGCTCCAGGATGGGGCTGGGAATGAGAGGTTTGGGGTGCGGGAGGGTGCTCCATGCTGGGATTGAGGGGTTTGGAGAGCGGGAGCCTCAGGGGTGCAGGCTCCGAGAGGCACTTACCTCAAGCAGTTCCTGGAAGCAGTGGCATGTCCCTTCTCTGGCTCCTAGCCTTGGAGCGGCCCGTGACCCTCAGAGTGGGGCCATGCCACGGCTTCTGGGAGCTGCGTGGTGCGGCCCCCCAACCCTGCACCCTGGCTGGAGCACTGGAGCAGGGCAGAGCCGTGTGGTCTGGCCCCCAATCTGGCGCCCCAGCGGGAGCTCGCAGGCCGGCTTAAAACAGCTTGCGGACTGTAGTTTTCCCACCCTTGTACTACACACTGTCCCAGGAAGAGGCAGTGTAGGAGGAAGGGAACAGTGAAGGTGGGTTCTCCAGGCCTACCTAGAGAGGCTTCACTGGAGCATGTAAATTGTGACTCACAGAGACCTGCTCCTCCAAGTATTAATACAGTGTAAATGACAACAGTAAAAACAAGGCACTGGAGAATAAGACCCTAGATATTTACTCAGCCTATTGAGAGACCATTTATGTATTTCTGCAATATTTCTCTTCGATATTATATTGAAGAGTTATTTAAAAGACAGATGTTCCGTGTGCTTTTTCTCATGCGGGCATCTAACTTGATTCTGGTTTGAAGCATTAAGAATGTTGTGGTGGAACTTTTTTTTTTTTTTTAATTTCATGGAAATAATTCGGATGTTGTTGATAGGCCCTGTGGAATATTTTAGACCAGAAGATAGTACTCCTGCGTGCAATCAGCTGTATTTTTCCATTGTGTGTGCTGTGTGGGAACACTCTTTATGGCAAATCTTTCAATTACCAACTTGACCTGTCTGCAGGTTTTGTTAGAAACAACAGCTATCAATATCCTTTTCTTTGTTATGAGCCTTGTATCTTGATTGTCAGAGAATGGAGTGGTGTTCTTTGATTGACAGAGGTGGATGAACTCTTCGGATTATATTCCACCTTCTTGATGGTTGACAAAAACGAAAGCCTTAATAACTTTGGGCTCCTGGCCCTTTAAATACTTTCCCTGGTTCATGTTCAGTTAGCTTAGGAAAAACATATGCATGCATTTAGATGTTTAAGAAATTCTTGAGCCCCATTGCTCCTTGTATCTATTCAAAACAAAATAATTTTGGCCTTAGCGGCAGTAAGCGAGCCATATATATGAAATTAAGTATTGCCTTGAGGATCTTGCAGGATGTTTTCTCCTGAAATTCCACCCCAGAACCCGGGTTTGGAAAGGCTCCTTACATTGTACACTTACACCTCCTATTATAAGCAAACGCTAGTCACTTGCTATCAGGTGCGTGCTGTGATCTACTTAACTAAACTCTCACCGTGTCTGAAAAGAAAAATAGTGCTAAACAGGTTTATATGTCCAAATTAGTGTGCTTGTGCACTAAAATGTGACAGAGCATTGTGGGGTCCCATATTCTTTGTGTCTCAATGATTTCCATATCCGATTTGTTCAAATTGAAAATAAATAGATGCCTCTTCTAACTACTGGCACTGCAAACTTACCCTGGGCTTTGATAGTCTGACCTGGTTCTTTCCCAGAGGTTTTGTGGGATAAATTAAACCTTCAGATACCTCTATGCAGCCCCATTGTGTTCACATTATGCCCTCATTGACATCTTTGCAACTCCGTTAGTCATCAGTGGAATTACAGAGGTGTCAGTGAGGGCATAATATGAAGATGTTGGAGTTGCACAGATGTAGCTGTCTACCTAGTTAGTAACTCTTTAGGGTAAAGTCACATTTTCAGGATCTGATCCTGTAGTCCTTATTTATGCAAAATTTCCATTGTCTCAGTGGAAATTATATTCACAGGACTGGGTCCTTAAAATCTCCAATTGACTATGTGAAATATGTACTTGGAGCACCCAAGACATCATGTGTTATCCTATTGGAGCCCAGGAGTCAGCCATATCGAGTTGACTCACGCAATTTCAGTTCCTGTGAATCCTTTTCTAAGCACTATACACTGTTCCAGTACCGTCAGCCTTCTTCTAAACCCACCTTGGCAGCATCTCCAGTAGTTCAATATTATTCTCCTAAATATCTTAATCATAAACTGACCAGTCTCCTATTACATCCATATCAAACGAATAGTGTTGTGGTTCACCAAATTTTTTCCTCTTTAGTAGGTCACTTTAGCAGTAGGTTTGTCCAATTGATCCATCAAGGCACACAGGAGACATTCAATCTCATTCCTGCCATACCTACCTAAGTGATGTGTAAAGTGTTTGTTTGAAAAGCCAGCTAGTATTTAATTTGACTGTCACCCACCTCTGGGCCCTGTACAGAATCTGTAGAAATATATTCTAATTGAAGCATTGACCTCAGTAGTGAAGGTAGGTTGCCATACTGAGAGACATAAATAGCATATTAAATATTAAGCACATTAAATTAAATATCAGCCAATACATTTTCAATCCCAACATATGATTGAAAACATCCCAAACGCTTTCATACTTTCTAGTCATGTGAGGTCCAAAGCTTTGCAGTGATAGGGAAGCCAGTGTCCTATTTCCAAATAAATGGACCCTCAGTCTATCTGGGTACAACTCTAAACTGTGGCACAGTCTCCTCCAAGTAAAAGTTTCTTTGTTCTCTCGGTCAAGGGGACTCTGTCCCCAGTTATCAGGAGATAAGCTTGATCAGTTTGTCTGAATAAGACAGAAGCTGTTGTCTATTTTCATGTGTATATATATTTCTTCTTGATACACCATGGAGAAAGGAAAATTCAACCCTGTTCCATGCTGATGAAACACGAGAACATTTATGTTTAAAAGTCTGAAGGGCGATGGATACACTAATTTGTTACTAATTTTCCATTTGGAAGTGATCAAAAATTATGACCATGAAAGCCATATGGAATAATAATGGACCTTAACAATATTTTGATTGCTGGAAATTGCTTCCCCTTTACCACGAACACCCCTTATCACTAGCTGTGGCCCAGTTCTCTAGCAAAACTCAGTGGGGCTCTGACTTCACCCCAGAACATTGTGATCCTAGCCTAGTACACCCTCAGTGCTCCATCAAAAGCCATGGATGTAAAATGCAGAAGTGAGTCTCAGTTATTCTAAAACGTATGCCAGGGGCTGGAAGAGAGCAGCTAGCAAAACCAAGAAAAACACCCCCCACCCACGTACTTGAAAGTGTGGTGTAACTAAATATGCCAACTTCTTCTGTATCATACACCTGCTCCTTGGTAACAAAGTTACATCAAAGTAGACATTCTCTTATCAACGTGTAATTTTACCAGCTAATATATCAACAATGAATTTGGCCTTCATTCTCCATAGGGAGAGAGTGTCTGTAGCAGTGGGAGCTGTGGGTGATGACACACTTACTGGTTAGTACTAGTGGATAAGCTGGAATTTCCCAGTTTTCTTGGGCATGACCCCAAGTTGGGAGAAGCACAAATTTGACTTGGGTCAAAGGGGGCATTTCCCCATGCTGGTCTACTTCTGTCTGCAAATCAGTTATGTTTTAAAATATTGTTTTTTATTAAATTTCATACCAGTTCAGTGCTTCCAGTGTACTAAAATATATGAAGAACTTCAGAAGTCAAGTATAACATAAAGGTATATGATTACAAAATCTCATCATCCAGTGAAGATTTATGCACCTGCTCAATTTTACATACTCTGTCCCATTAACATCAGTTGGACTATTGTGTAAAGTTAAGCAGCTGTATAAGTCATTGCAGGATTGGGGCCTACATAGTAGGTTTCACCTGCAACCAAGATATCTCAGAACATCATACACTAGAATAGAAAAGGAAAAAATTGCAGAATCCAGTTAACTTTATATATTTATTTACTTAATGCTCAATGCTTAGGACTAATATTAAAACATAAGTGTCAGTCCTGCAAGCATTTAAGCAGGTGTTTAATTTTCTTTTTGGGAGTAACCCCATTGGTCATAATAGGGCAAATCCCATGAGTAGAGTTATGCAAGTGTGTAAGTGCTTGCAGGATCAAGACCATATTTAGCTACCTATGCACTGAGAAGCCAATGCTATCAAACAAATTACAATACACATA
The DNA here is from genome assembly GCF_965152235.1 of Eretmochelys imbricata. Classification (NCBI taxonomy): domain Eukaryota; kingdom Metazoa; phylum Chordata; order Testudines; family Cheloniidae; genus Eretmochelys; species Eretmochelys imbricata. The sequence continues at coordinate 61,360,313 of NC_135581.1, forward strand.
GCTTGTGGCTTAAGAGCATTCAGTCCCTTAGGAGATATATTTTCAAAAGCAGGTGTGAGCACAGTGGCATTCAATGTTTGTACAAATCTGATATAACATATTTCACAGGTTATGTTAATTTACATCATAATGTTGTCAGTGAAAGCCATACTAAAATTGCAAGGTGATTGGTAATCACAAGGAAATGTGTTTCTAATCTGTGAATAAGTTCAGTAAGCTTCATTTAAAAATGTAATGTTTTCCTTCTCTGTGGTTGTGGTACTGTGGCTTTTATGCTAAATATGGGAAAGTACCACATTTAATATAGATAGCTGGGGCAGTGAATGTTCGAATTTTTTATAGTACCCACTGTGCAAAAGAAAATAATTCCTATTATTTTTGAGTTTGCAGAAACAGTACTAGACTGAAACAAGAAAATATAACAACTTGTTTTAATTAAAATGTGTTAGGGTTACTCTTCATGCTGTATATTTTAATGTAAGTAGTTGTAACGAGTGAGGTCCTCCACTATTGTTAATTGTTATTGTTACATATTGATGGGGAGGTAAATGTAAGAGGGCATAAAATGTGCTTTCTGTTAATATGTGCTGGGCTTCTCAAAAACCGTTATAGTCTGTAGCCATCGTGGGATTGTTTTACCAGGCTAAGTCCTCAAAGAGCAGTGATAAGAACATGGGGCTCCCTCTTTTCCTCCATGAGTGGGTTGTAGGTATTAGTTTGAAGCTATGCTGGTGAATATCAGTGTGCATGCATTCTGCTGGGTCTGATAAAGGAAGCTCCTTAAGTGTGTCATAAGTTTACTTCTCTGCTGTATGTATGTATAGGACTTTTTTGGTTTTTAGCTCATATGAGCATCACATCCCTTCTCCTCTGCCGCCCTTTTGTGAGCAAAGTAAGACTCTTAACTGTGTTTGTGCAGAATCCCTTTCCTTTTAGGGAAAATAATGTTTTATAAAATAAGTTTGTGTCAAATCAGACTGCTTTTAAAGACAGTCGCTGAGTTGGCATTAAAGAACTAGACTAGATTACTTAGGATTGTGTCCAATAGAGCACAGCTACAGCCTTCTGCACTGCATAAGCAATGAAAGGCTGCAGTGGCTCACTCAACAAGTTGACCTGTCCATGGAAGGGAGCTAACCTGCTGTAGAAGCAAGCTTGAAAAAAAACAACCAAACCCTACAACTTCATAGTAGGCGGTTGTGAAGCTTTGTGTGGGGATGAGAGACCATGTACATTAAAACAAATGTAATTCATTTTAGTTCAGTTTTTTTAAATATATCCAGTGCTCTGGATGCTTGTGTACTTATAAAAACACAACCTTTCTCTATAGCCTGAACCATTGATATTTTTATCTCAACTACTACAGTTAAATAGTTTCTTCACATAGTTGTTTCAGTTCATCCACATTATGACTTATATCTAGTTAATATATACTCAGTACATATACTGTAAAATAGTAGTATGCTAGAATATTAGAACATTTGTAATTATAAAGGTTCATCCATATTGTTCAGTATATCATTTTAAATATTGCTTTACAGTATAGCTATAATGTGAAAGTATTTTGAGACTATTACATTACATGATGCTAAACCTGATCATATTCATTGCTCTATGTTTCTGAATTTTTATTAAAAATAGTATGAAAAAATAATATGCAAAATTCAACTAAGTATTTAGGGGAACTCCACTGATGTGGTTTAGCTCAAAACATAAAATTCATTAATCCTATATTCAGAGGGTAAGACATTATTATACTCTTTTGTAATTCTTATCTATGATTTAATATAAAAAATAAAAGGGGGATAACTAATGTTGAAACGGCATTTATTCCTAAATTTCTGAAGCATTTCCCAGGGAATTTGACATGTGATTGTCATTAAAGTTAATATGGCTAAACCCTGGTGCAGTGCTTGCAGGTCTTACTGCCTTTCATGAAATTATAAAATCACAGAAATATAAAATGAAGATTAAAGCTGTTCCTAATCACTCTTGTTGTGCCTGACTGTTGTAGAATGTTCCTGCCTTAAATGGCCTGTTGGACCATATACTATGATCTGCCATACCTACTCTGAGTGCTGAGGTGTAAGCCTGGAGTCGCATCCTTTCCTTGCTTTTTATTTAAACAACTGAATCGTACCTTGTGAAATTCTGAAGTCACTTTGCAATAAGTAGCCATGTAAATTATATAAAGCTTTTTGTTACATGCATAAAATTGCACCAAAATAATACAATTTACCCACAGACAAAAGAGAGGCGTTACATTTATTGGATAGGTACGGGGGGTGCACTTTGAAGTAAGAGATTTTCATGGAGCTCGCTGACAATATTTTATGCTCATAAACCAGTTTGAAGCCTGAAACACAATTTCATTTATCTTTATATTCTAAGCTTTATAGAGTCTGGGAAGTATCCATCTGTTCAGCTGAGATTGCTGCAAATAGTGAGTGGTCAGAGAGACTTAGCTGAGAAAGGTCAAAGGAGCCTCTTGACCCTGTGGTACTTGCCAAAGCAATTGGAGCATGGGGACTGATATACAGTTAGATACAGCTTGCTAAAACGGTCTCCACTTTAATTGGTAATGATAGCAGGAATACACAGTAAAGTCATTGCTGAAAGAAAACAAAAAGTATCCAACATAGTAATTTATTACCAGTCACTGGGTTTCACGCACTAGGTTGTTTTACCCCTGCAGTGGTCAGAGAAAGCAAAAAGGTACTCTAACACTTAACTGAAAATGGATGCCCTGCTGCTACCAAAGATGCATGGTGGTCAAATGATTGCCTGTGCTATTAGCTTGGTAATGTTTTCTCTATTGTAAACTCAGCTCCCCATGTTCTTCTTGTGCATCAGCTGCAGATTGAAGGCTTTCTCGTTTGTCTTCTATTTGTGCTGCCAATCATCAAGCTGCTGTCCACCAGGCGCATTTGAAGGAGGCAATTTTTTTCACTATCGACAACCATCTACAGCAACCCAGGGCTCAGAGGATTTAGAAATGAATGGCCAATGCTTTAATTTACACTATGCCAGCCATTTCGTGCATTGTTTGTATATTTGGTCAGATAATTCCATGGGAGAAGCACATATTTCATATTTTGCAAAATAATTTGTGTAAGATGTAGCATCTTTAATCACGACACAAAATACAGGATTGCACATGTTCTCTTTCTGTAATATTAATTTTTGTTATAAATGCTGAAACTGCAAGTGCTAAATAAGCAAAGCCCTTTGTATAGTTTTTCCATGTATTCAATCAATATAAAATCTGTTTTAAAAAATAGGTATTGCTTCCTGCCAGAGAGCACAAAGCATCATGGAGAAATAGAAATGATCTCTCTTTGGAACTATAATTTCATACTGAAAGCAGTTGGATACTATAGCATTCAGTAGATAGGCTTCAATTGCAGCCACCATCCCAGTCCCAGCAATGGGAAGAAGCAAGAGGGAGGCTAGAAGTAAATGACACTTTTTTTGTGCAGTCACACCTGACATTGTGCAGTGTTTTATTTTTACAAGCTTACAACTGGGCAGGACTTGGTTTTTCAGAGGTGATGAATGCTCTGAACTTTCACAGACTGCAGTGAATGGCAGGATCTGGCCCTATGTAATTCCTAGAACCTCAGTAAGTGTTGGCTTACAGATTTCCCCCATCCCCTACATTTCTGGTAACTGAGGTTCTTCAGTTTTTAGCTGAAAAATAAAATCTTGTCTTTATTGTAAATGGTATTGATTACCACAGAAATACTGAACAGTGAGTGAATGGTTTCAGAGTAGCAGCCGTGTTAGTCTGTATCCGCAAAAAGAAAAGGAGTACTTGTGGCACCTTAGAGACTAACAGATTTATTTGAGCGTAAGCTTTCGTGAGCTACGCATCCGATGAAGTGAGCTGTAGCTCATGAAAGCTTATGCTCAAATAAATTTGTTAGTCTCTAAGGTGCCACAAGTACTCCTTTTCTTTTTGAACAATGAATGATTCACAGAAATACTGAACAGTGAATGATTCAGACATAAATGCTTTTTAAAATTCGTGTCATCTTTGTGATACAACTGAAAGTCAAATTACAGAGCTGACATGACAGATGACAAAAGCAAATGTTTATTAATCAGATGGAAATATGTATAATGATCTTGAATTTTAAAAAGGGCTTGTGAGAGACTACTGTGGTATTTCAGAAATGATCACTTAGAGAAGGTGTGGTTGAAGATACACTATAAGATAGAGATTTTGAAATCTGTATTAGCTAGAGGTATTGTTTAATAATACTTGGGTAAAATGCAGCATAAATATATTATGTATATTTTAGTTATATAGTCAATCTGCCTTCAGTCAACATATGTATAAAAAGACATGTTAGGTTCAGGATGTTTAACTCGTAGTTGATAAATTTAATAGATCTTTCTATTCAGCCCATCAGTTTAATAACACACTAATTATCATTTTGGTTATGTTGTAAACACAAAAGTATTTCCCTGTTGAGTAAAGTACTTTAGCATGCACTTAACTTTAAGCACATGCTTAAATGTTTTGCTTAATTGGGGCCTCCATTTGTTAGGATTATATCTAAGTGGTATCTTAATGGTACTCAAATTACAAATGAAAAACTGTAAAGATATAAAAAAATAGAAACACTCAAAAGACAGAAGGCTTTATAAAAACACTCCACCATGAAAGAACCCATCTATATGTCATTACTGCAAAGATTTTCATATTCCCCTTGGATGCACGGTACCTGGTCCTTCGAGGTGCTGATCTTCCTCAACTCTGACTGATTTAACTCATCCATTCACAGAATTGGGCCGTACATCTGTTTTGTAATAGAGATTTAATGCAATTCTGCACTTGACACTTACCAAAATTGTGTCTCACATATTTCCTTCAGCTTTTTTCCTTCTGAAGAATTTGAGGGGTTTGATTCTTCTTTCACTTAAACCAGTTATACACCATTGGCCAAATTTTGCTCTTCCATCAGAGTAAATTCAGAAAGTAAATTCAGAAGAACTCAATTGACATTAATGGACCATAGACTTATACTTGCATAATTTATGGAGAAATTTGGTTCATTGGCTTCAGGTGAGTTCAGGATTTACACTGGTGACAGGAGAATCAGGCCCAAGTCGCTGACAACTTTGAGGCCACCTTCTTCATTGCCTTGTACTTCGTGTAGTCATTCATATATCTGCACAGTAAGTGCACAATAGATATAAAAGCCTGAAACCCTGTGAGTGGAGCATTCACATTTGATACTTTTGCACTCACTTTGCACAGGTATAAATAACTACAAAAGTTTCAAGGCTGTGAAGAATCAAGCCCTTTACTTACAGGCTTATAGGGGAGGTGATCCATTGGTATATTTTGGATCAGGTTTGCTTGCAAATCCATCATGTGATTCTACCACTTTACTTCCCTTATGTAAAGTGAATGTCAAGGCATTTCTTGTCAAATACCTTTTTCAGCACTAAACTCACAACAGAATGTATCTACTAAAGCTAAAGAAAGTCCATGCATGGAGAAGATGGGTGTGTGAGGAGTTGAAACAATAAGGGAATCTCTATGAGCTAATGGAAGTGTATATTTTAAGTGGACCACAGTTCCTAGAATAAGTAGACTCCCAGTGGAAAAGATTCTTGACTAGAAGGTAGATAGGTAAAATAGCATTTGAATTGTTCTTTCCATGAATTTTTTATGTGGTGTGTCTGTCTTAAACCAGTTATAGTTAATAGCATATATTGATGTCACTAGGGGCCAGGAGGGAGGAAAAATTCTCCCCTTTGTGCCAAGGCTGTGTACTCAGGCTTTGTGCAGGGAGGAGGGAAGGAGGTCAGAAACTACCCCCGGGCTGTAGAGCAACAACGGACAATGTGTCCATATCTCTTGCATCCCACCTCCTATGAACAGAAGGATCTGCATAGTTTGAATACACTGGACTCTACTTTGTCCTGACCCAAACATCCTCTGGTGGCAAACCGTGAGTTTTGCTACGGAATAATCTGCATCATTCATGGTATTCGCTCCCTATTTCATGGGCTTCCTGAATTCTACTATCTCTGTATTCAGTGTACCAGTGGCAGATTAGTTGTGTGTAGGATCCTCCACTCCCACAGAATAAAAGTCAGATCTTCCCCATAATGCTGCTAATACAAATACAGCAACATGGATTCTCAGATATGTTTACACTTCGAATTAAGATTATCCAAAATGCACAGGTGTAGAACACGTGGCTGTGGAAAGTCTACTGGAAGATGGTAGCTCTACAAAGGGTCTGCAGTCTCCCCATGACATTGTAACTCCTGCAATTTGTGAAGAGGATGATGATAGTTAGCAGGGTGAGCGTGGGTGGGCACCAGCCATTGCGAATTTAGCTCACCATAGTTTATTGAGTTTCACATATCACTTTTGCTTATTTTTTAGGAAGGGTTAGACAAATGGATATGGACATTAGTGGACAACCCACAAACGTAAAGACCAAGAAAAGGTTATAAATATTTATTAGTTACTTTAAAAAAAGGAAGAAGGAAAAACAAACTCTAAGAGAACATTGCTGTCTTTTCAAATCCGACAAACATTATTCTGGAAATTCAGTTATTATGCAGATTTTGTAAGTTCCACATCAGGACTGTGTGGCGATGGGTCCTTTGTATATTTATTAATTTCATTTAATTCTGACTATTTAGTTATTACAGCAATTCACTCTTTAAGGGTGAGCACTGTTCAGTCATGAGAGAAACACTAATAGTTTTTCCTGAGGAAAATTTTGTAATCTTATCTCAGTTTATGCCTTGAAAGAAAGTTACCTACCTTCTCAGTATCTGGAGACTGGTGATGATAATACTTACCCATCATTATAAAGCTTTGAGTTTCACATAGAATGTAGGGTTTCTGTATGCATAATTACAGAAAATGTAAAACATAAACTGAGAGATAAGCCTAAGTATACAATACTTCATTTATAACTGTAGGAGTTTGTCCAGAAAAAGATAAGCCCCCCAAAAAGACAAATCCTGTTACTGCTAAATTTTAGACAGTATATTTAACTCTTAAAATAATGGTTTAAATTCTCAGAAAATTCATTCCATACTCAAAAAGAAAAAAGAAAAGGAGTACTTGTGGCACCTTAGAGACTAACCAATTTTTTTGAGCATAAGCTTTCGTGAGCTACAGCTCACTTCATCGGGTGCAGCATCTGATGAAGTGAGCTGTAGCTCATGAAAGCTTATGCTCACATAAATTGGTTAGTCTCTAAGGTGCCACAAGTACTCCTTTTCTTTTTTCTTTTTGCGAATACAGACTAACACGGCTGTTACTCTGATTCCATGCTCAGAGTGTGTACTATAATTTTGGGGAAGATATGTCACATTTTTATGCATAGCAAAGACATTGAATTTTAAGTGAAAAGTTCAACTCAACCTTAACTATGGAGCTGCAACTGGGGCCTCTGTTACATGTTTGAAATTGCATTAATTGAAAAAAGTAGTTATAAGAGGAATATATAATTCTGCTAAACATTTTTTATTTTATTTTAAATGTGCTATACTCATCCTTATAAGGACATTTTAAACACTTATTCATTATTTTTTGTTTTTGGACTAGCCAATATGTAAATTGCAGTAGTGTTCTATTGTGCTGCTGGCTTCTTTTCAAAACAGTACATCAATGCTCCAAACAAAATAAAGAGGTACTCTGCTGCTTTTGAGTTTTTAACAAATGCAAGTGGTGTTCAGAATGGTAATAATAAAATTCTACTTTTAATCTTTAAGGTGCAATTATGGAAGCCAACTCAATTTCATCTATGTAAAATCATTGTGAAGAGAGTGAAATCTTAAGTGTTTTGTCTACACCTGGTAACTTCACCATGGCACCTTTGTAAAGCATGTGAGATAAAATTCTAACTGTATATTTAGCAAAGCTGCTCAAATTCTTAATCATAAAAACAGTTGTCAGATTTTGTTAGTTTGCTGAATGTACATGAACTGAGAATTCATTTGCTTTCACAAAAATATTCTCAAACTTTATACATTGCAGGTAGGTCTGAAAAAAGTGAAAAAAGTCTGAAAAAATTCAAAAATGTTAGCAGTTTTGTTTGTCAGTTCCTGTTACTCGTCTTTAAGGGATGAAAATCTTAAAAACAGGAGGTGGGTTTCAAGAAGCCACTGAATATTTAACTCTGGGGTTTGTGGGAAGAATGTGATGCAGTTTGCTGTCCGAACACTGTATGTTGCTTATGGTTTGTTTTGTTTCATCTCTACTTCTTCCATCTTCTTTCTGATCAGCTGTTAAACTCACAAAGAGAATTCCAAGATGGTCATGCAAACATTTCTACCACAAATATACATTTCTACAAAGTTTTTTCTTTGCTTTTCCGTGGATACTTGTGCAAGTGAATTCTGTATGCATGAATATTTATGAAAAATGAGGCTGCAAGTGCAGTCTAAGGCAGTGGTTCTCAACCAGTGGTATATGTACCTCTGGGGGTACTCAGAAGTCCTCCAGGGGGTACATCAACTCATCTAGATATTTGCCTAGTTTACAGCAGGCTACATAAAAAGTCCTAGGGAAGTAAGTACAAACTAAAATTTCATACAGACAATGACTTGTGTATACTGCTCTATATACCATACACTGAAATATAAGTACAATATTTATACTCTGATTTATTTATTTTATGGTAGAATATGGTAAAAATGAGAAAGTAAGCAATTTTACAGTAATAATGTGCTGTGACGCTTTTGTATCTTTATGTCTAATTTTTGTAAGCAAGTCGTTTTTAAATGAGGTGAAATGCAAGGGTGTGCATTGGGGGTATGCAGGACAAATCAGACTCTTGCAAGGGGTACAGTAGTCTGCAGAGATTGAGAGCCACTGGTCTAAGGGAACTTTGATCAACATTAGTATGAAAATTATTGAAAAAGAATGTGTGATGTTTGTGCATCTCTCATGTTAGTGAGCTACATAATTCTGGCCATGAGTAAAATTTCAGATCTTATTACATGTGAATTGTTCTTCTAATGTGGCAATATTTTCATTGTGTAACTTATGGACTTGCTCCAACTTCCATTAACTTTAATGAGCTCAGCATCAGATCCACTAAATAACAGTCATGGGTAGATACTGTTTTCACTCAGCTTCAGAAGTTACTACCTATTATGGATGAAGATGCATATATATGTATAACAATATGTATATGTGAATTTATGTACTATATCAACAAAATCCTTCTAAATTACTGCTAAAGAAAATATATTTTAAAATGTCAAGGAATAAAGCATCCTGTATGTTTTACATTATTAAAGATTATTTAGAATTATAGTTAAACTGTCCATCTCTGGATCAGCCATCAGACGACCACTGCAAAGCAAATATCTTCTCAACTTCTTCATTCTGCTCAAGAATATAACCATAACCTGACTGGCATGGGGTGTTAAGGACACAACACTAACTAAATCTGGCCCCTTACTTACTTATTACAAACTTCATTATCTCTTGGACTATCATCCTTGTTATCATCATTCAATGACCTTGTGTGAGACTTGTTGCTGTTCCTGACCCACAAAGTGAGGTAGTCATCACCTTGTGTTTACAACTCAAGTGCATCCGTAGCTTCGAGCTATTGTGGTCAGTTCAGATTCACAGACCTGGGCAGCCACAAAATGGGCAGGGATCAGCTTCTGAAAATTTGGGTAGAGCTATTGGAAAGCCAAAAAATAAATTACCGTAAACCTATGAAGAGGAATTTAGAAAGGAAATTTGATTGACTATGAACAGCCATATATTCTGAATGGATAATGTAGAATTTGTCTTATTTTAAGTTTTATCTTTAAGACGACAAAAATGGGTCCTTGTTTGCTTAGCTAGATAATAAGTCAATAGGATATTGGTAGGAGGAAAAATCTTTCACAAAGAGTTCAGCCAATCCATCACATATGTAACACAATTTGAGAGTGCCAAGGGGTGCTGCTTACATTTTAAAATAATTGTAGTGAATTAAAAAATAAAAGAATTACTAAACTGTACTCTGTAGTGCTGAGTGCCAAATATGTGTATGATGCTGAATAAACCTTAGATATGGTCATTTAATTTACAGTTCCACTGAGAAGTAAGCCTTCATATTATATCATAAAATTAGTTCATTTTGGCTTATTTCTACAGCACAACTTTGCAAGTGGTTGAGAGTGAGAAGCGGTGAATGACTCTGTATTTGAATAGACCCAGTACTATCCAACTGAACAGTTTGGACTGAAATGCTCAATCGACAATAATTGAGATTGATTTAACATGAGCAGAGCAAAAATGAGAGAAAATGTAATATTATTATTATTGACACCTATTCATTGTAGGGAAGCACAGAAAATGTGATCACGATGCCTTAGTTTCCTGATCTGTAATACGTACCTCCATTATGCAATGTTGTAGGACTTTTATGTAATGTTTGTAAAGTGTTTTCAGAACCTTAGAAAGAAGGGTCTGTAGAATGTAAGTTGTTAACCTCTCTTTCAATATCCTTCACCAGTTGTTTTTCCCACTTCTTGAGTGTATGTTTAGTTTTATGGCCCGCTTTCCATTCTCTGTTATCTTCTTTTTATCTGCAGTAGTTGGTCCATATTTTCTAAATGGTATCTTATGTCTAAAGGCTTATATGTCCATCTCCTTTCAGTGGAATGAAATGCTTGTGGCAGAAAGCTAAGATAACTTGGTAGACATTATTCGGCTCAATGTCAATAAAGTTTCACATTACCAGTAAGCATTTCTTCTGACTTTATACACAGTGGCATCACAGAATGCAATGGCAGATTGACATTGTCAGAGTATTTTCTTTTGTTTGTTTGGTCACTGAGCAGTAGGAAAAGGGGTATTGAGCACCAAGTAACTATCCAAAAGGTACTAAAAATGTATAGTGTAGAGGAACAAGGAATGATGTCTTAGGTCAGGCCTACACTACCGCTTATGTCAATATAACTTAGGTTGCTCGGGGGAGTGAAAAAGCCACCCCACACCCTCGAGTGATGCAAGTTACAGCGACCTAAGTGCTGTCCGCACTTGCGCTATGTTGGCAGGAGATGCTCTCCTGCCAACATTGCTTCTGCCTCTCACGGAGGGGGAGAAATTATGTCAACGGGAGAGCTCTCTCCCATCAGCATAGAGCATGTTTACCAGATGTGCTACAGTAGTACAGCTGCATAAGTGCAGCTGTGCTGGTGTAGTGCTTTTAGTGTAGACTAGCCCCTAATAATTATCTCTCGGTGCCAATACAGGGACATGACTCCCACTGTTTTAGTCACATGGGTTCTTGCCATGCTTTAGGGGACACCACAATTAACAAAAAGCAAAATAATCACAATTATTTACTATTTTATTATTAAAGAAAGGAAAAGAGAAAAAATGAAACAAAACAGAAACAAGCAGTTAGTGGTTACGACAGTTACAATCTCTTCTGTATTTCTGTCTGTGGAGAACTTTCAAGAGAGACTAAGAGTAAATGTGTTCTGATTGGGCACTTCTCTAGGTCAAATAAGACCTAAGTATATTATTCCACAAATCAGTGGAGGGCTTGTGTACACAATACAACAATGCACGGGGGAGGGGGACAAAGGAATTTCAGTTAAGGTTGGGGAATCCTGTTTGTTTTCTCAAGGATAACCTAAACACTTTATTAATGGGCAAAGGGGAGTGATCTTAACTAAGTCCTGTGAAATCAAAGAAAGTTTTGTTTGTTTTTGTTTTGTTTTTTAAACTCAGTTACCTAAATAATTCAAGGAGCAGTTTTGAGAGAGACAAATTAATGAATGTTAAATTCAAATTAAATCCCACCGTTCTTCTCTACTTAACAATGTCATCTTTCAAGAATAGACATGGTCTAAACAATCTGATGTTTTAACAGGAGAAGTTGTAAGAACCTTATATTACAATAGCATTTCAATATCCCATTAAAATTATTCCAGGAGCAATTTAAGTCTAATCTCTTAGTACATTAGTAGAATTTGCAAACTCCATCTCACCAATGATGCTGAAGTCTTGGTGATGTCATGTCATAGAAGCAGTGCTGGGCCGGAAGACAGTTTCTTCTTGATGCTATGTTGTGGCTTCTTTTTGCTTGGCTATCTTGTTGCTGCTGTTCACGTGCTGAGTGTGTGAGAGCGAAAGAGGATAAAAGCGCATGAGGGTTTAGGAGGATAAGAGGACAAAAGTTCAGAGGAACTTATACTCTTTAACTTAACTCTTTCCATCATCTCCCTGAAGGTGTTTACGTACCTTTTTAAGGGGCTCGGCTGGATTCAAATGTCAGCTACTGTCACCTTTCATTAGCTCAGCACCTGCCTGGGATGGGCTTGACAGCATATTCCGATCATAAATATGCAGTTTGCTAATGCGTATGCAGCATGATTGAAAATGTTCAATTTTATCGTTATATTGCTTTTATCTTTGAGGCAGGATACTCTCTCAAAACATTTTTAAAGTAAGAGTTTAAACACACTTTTAATCAGCTCATTTTCTGAGACATCCCTTTAGTTTCATACAGGTTTAATAGAAGTTGAAATTTTGTTTCAAATGAGACCAAAACTCCAAACACTTCTATATAAAAGCCTTTCAGCTCTTAATATTTTTTTCTCCAACATAAATGATTCTTTAAATGTAAATGGTCATCAAAGAAGGCATTGTTTTATCTTAATCTCTGAAGAGGCTCTTTTCTTCTTCAGTTTGGTAAGGAGTTGCTTAAGCATTGCCAGATAACTAATTCCCCAATTAATTTCTATATTCAAATGGCTTCTTATATTAATAGCCAGTTAGAGTATATTATTTGTACATAAAATGACTTACTATTCATATAATAGTGGTATCAGGGAATTATAATATAAAGGCATTCATTTAGAGTCAAAATATTTGTAAATATATATCTCAGAAGAAGGACAACAAAGGTTTTTCACCTTTAATTGGAAACATGAGTTACAAGTAACTATCTTTTGTAAAACATTTAAATGTCAAAGTTTTAAGAATGAAGCCTTTTGAGTATTTATAAAAGAAATCAGTTTCAATAAGGATCTTTCTAGAATTCTTTGTCTGGGTTTCAAACAAAGGCTTTTCTCTTTGCAAAAGGGAGGGGTAAACAGTCCCACTTGCTCATGTAATAGTTCTGATAACACATCCTAAGCATCACTCTTCTTTGGACTATCCTGAATAAAGAATATCGTCACAATCTTTCACATAATCAGGTCTCTTTCTAAAACATAATATCCTATGAAGTTTGTTTCAAGAGATAAAGATCATGTCTATGCCAAACTGATGTCTTGTACAAAGGGAAGGAATCCTGTTCTTTGTTGAGTGTTTGTTTGTCTTTTGGTTCCTAGATTTATAATCTACCACTTGTAGTACATTTACAACTTTCCACTAAAGACTTCTATCATATTCTATACAAAGCAAAAATCATTATAACTAATGTATACAAATTTCAAAACATAGTATAAGAGAAAATAATACAGAATGTTAAAGCAAAATAGAAGCTACAAAACTGCATCCTAGAAGCTGTGTAAACACTTGGAGGTCTCATGGTGGTGCCTGTCACTGGTTGACAGAAAATGGAGAATTAGCTTGAACATTTCCTATACGAGCAACACAGAACATACAAATGTGAGCTGTCATATTCTCCAAGCACCATGTATGTGAAAATTCATTAAAGTCATGGGCAAATTTTAATAGCCTGAAATGATAAGAATTATAATAATAGTTAATAACCACTTTTGCATCATTATTTAGACTTGTCCTTTTCATGATATGTTGACAGATTTTGATGGTATAAAAAACACCATCCACCTTGCAGAGAAGCAGAAAAAAATGGGGTGCATAAGCCTCTTTACTGCCGAAAGAAGCTCCCTCTCCCTCAAGCCCGCAGAAATCCCTCCATAACAGTTTTGTGCAGCTGACGCTCTGCAGGTATGGAGGGATTATGCTGAAGAAGGGGCAGCAGGACCCACCTTTTGTGGCAGCCTCCTCTTCTAAAACCACAGATTTTTCTGATCAGAAATCTTGCATGTCAGATTATGCTGTTTGTAGCTACAGTATCTCAGGCAACATGCTGCGTGAGCTACATTTAAAGAGTCACAGGACTGGTACAACAGGGGGCATAAACACAGCATCGCTCCTGAGGAATTCATACTGCCAGGAAAGTGGGGGTAGAAGGAAATATGTAAGGATTTTGACTTAGGCAGATGTCCCCAGATCCACAAGGTGGAGGCTGGAATTCCTGATGGACCCTTAGGATCTGTCCATCATTAGGATCACCGTCCCATCTGTGTGCGCCCTACCATAGTTTACCTTTACTGTGGTTCTTAGTCAATATGTACGTGTCCTCTCACTCTAGTGACCATACCCTACATTTCTTGGCTAATATCAGCAAAGTCCACAAACTCTTCTGCCTGGAGACTGACTTATGTATCAAGTTGATATCCTAAAACTGAAAATTTTTCCAGGTACTTTTTTGTCATGACTCAGTCCCTTGCTCTCCTATTTATATCCTCATCTAATCTATTCTTTTTGTGCACCGAGAGCCAACTTCTTCCCTCAGATGCATGCCCTGAATTCTGAGGACAGAATTCTTTCCCCTGGGAGTTGTGTGGGTAAATTCTTCTGTGATTCCACAACGAGGCAATTAATCTTGGACATTTTAAATCCCTTCTCTGAATTTCCTAGAGTTTCATGTCTTTCTTTCAGATTGTAAGCTGTTTGGGACAGGACTGTCTTCTTTTCTTAGTCAGCTAGAGGTTGACTGAATGGCAATGGGTTCTAGTAAAAAAGGTTAAACACTTGATCTCAGTGAATTGCATGCAATGAATCTTGTAAAGAGTGAAGCGGTGGAAATAAAAATAGTTAGAGAAAAGATGGTTTGGAGCAATATTTTCATAAATTTTTCAGCTGACATAGTACTGTGGTTCAGCATGCAAGGTTACTTCTGTCACACTTTTTAATGGGTCAGCTGAAAGTTATAAGTAATTATAGCTGATCCCAAATCTGCAGTTCTGTCAGTTTTTTAAAAGAAGACTTACAATTTTTGTTGGCTATTCATTAACAGTAATTGTGGGTAGGAGATAGTTGTGCTGGGATAATAATATCACATTAATAATATCACAATAAGTGGAGCTAAAATGATGGTGTGTAGAACTCACCTTGAATACAATTTAAATTAGATGAAAAAGCCTGGATAGCAAGGGCCACATCAGAGAGAGTGAATCTCGATATTCTCACTAGGCTCAGATGAACAAAAGTGTTCTGGGCTATAGCTGCTACCCTGATCATCCATGAAGAGCCCAAGATCTTCAAATGTCATGTTGCACTGCCTCAGATAGAGGTTCCAGTTATCCATCTTCCCGTCTCTTCTATCTTTCCCTCCATACACAAACCTTGTCTCCATCTTACCTGGAATGAGTTGCAGACAGCTAGGCCCCTTCCAAACTTTGCACTTTCGGGACAATTTTTCCACTGTATCAACTGGCTTATAACTGATAGAAATATAGAGCTGGGGCTCCTCAGCACATTGAATACATCGCAGCCCATGTCCTCTAAAGATCCTTTCTAGTAACCTCAGATACACATTGGACGGGAGGGTGATGAATGAGACAGGGGTCCTTTTGGGGGGGGGGAAATAGTATATGGTTATGTAATTAAAGACTGTATCCTAGTGCATTCATGCATGATGTGGGAAGGGGTGGCGGGGAACTGTTGTTGTCCACTTGATTTTGCAACCTTAATGTTCTTTTAACATAGGTTAGGGTTTGGGGGCGGGGTTTTAATGGAATTTCATACATGTTTCTTTTTTAAAAAAGCACATTGAAAAAACAGAATTTCTATTACATGGACCTCCACGTGAGTCATCAGCAAGGTTGACCTATAGACAAACCACACAGACCTCTGCCACCTACTACTCCTACCACGTTTCAGAGTAACAGCCGTGTTAGTCTGTATTCGCAAAAAGAAAAGGAGTACTTGTGGCACCTTAGAGACTAACCAATTTATTTGAGCATAAGCTTTCGTGAGCTACACGAAAGCTTATGCTCAAATAAATTGGTTAGTCTCTAAGGTGCCACAAGTACTCCTTTTCTTTTTACTTCTACCAGTTATCCTATTATCTTCTCATCATCATAGTTTGTCATTCCAAAACCGCAGCCAGACCAGGTGTTGTCACTTATTTCAAATAGTTATCTGGAGATATAGGATGTTGACAGGGAAAACGGCATCAGACAGTGTGGAAGTGTTTGCCCTGACACTCCACTTTCAAAGGTCATTCCTCAGCTTCTACGTGGTCATATTGTTACCAGTCTTTCCATCCCAGCTCGATTTAGAGTACATCATTGTTTTTGTTCATAGTCTGTGCCGGGGGAGTTTTCAGAAGGAACCAGGTTCTCCAAGATCATTTGCATTTCTCACCATTTTGTTACGCATTAGCCTTCTGTGGTGGTATTTTGGGGTAAAGGATTTCCAGACGCAAAACTCTTTCTGGACTTCCACCTCTTGGGTGGTGGAATGTGTCCATGAACTGGTTGTCTTGGAGCATGCATGTGTTTTTGTTTCTCCTTTTTCACTGAAGGCGGTATGCACAATTGCTCTGTGGGAATAGCACATAGGAGCTATGTGTGGGGATGGAGTATGTTCAGTGTAGATGGTCATCAAGGAATAATGCTGCCGGCCTCTAATAGTATATCTGAAATCATGATTGTGTCATGTGATGCAGTGATAGCAGTAATCTTTCCTGAAGACCTACAAGGCTTTATTTGTAAACAGGTATTAAAACAGTACAACAGTCACCCAGTGCTGGACAGGCCAGCTACTATTGCAACACCCCCAAAACAAGCACCAGAAGCAAAAAAAAAAAAAAAAAAGTGATGGAAACCATGTAAACCCAACTGTGCCACTGCATGCTTCTGGGCCCCATGTTCTCTTTTCCCTTCTTTCCCTGTTTTCCGCTCACTTGGTGCTGGGGATGGGGGAAGTGGAAGTATCCACAGGAGAGATGTTGAAGAAGGAAGGCTTCATGGTATTTAGTTGCTCTGCCCAGCTGCTCAAGAGACCTGAATGCACGGGCCGCCCAGACATGGAGTTGTCCAAGCTACCGCATGCCTGAGGGTACTTTGCAGGGGCATCAGGCTGTGGTGTGGGGGATGGCATCAGGAGATGGTGCTTTTGCAGCCATGATGGACATGAGTTGCCAAAACAGTTCTCTCTGTTGAGCTCTGTCCTCCACCCTTAGCCCCGTTTCTGTTCCAGGAACTGCTGTTAAAACCCTGTACTTCATCTGGGTGACAAGCCTCACCCTTTCCTCCTGCCTGTCAGCATACCATTGCTCCTGTTTTTCGCCCCTCTGCTTCTGGTATAGGACCTGCTGGTCAGCCCTCTCAAGAACACTGACCATAACTTCATCACGAAAATGCTTCTTTTTGCAACGGTCTGTGAAACTACATTGGGCCAGGGATCAAGTTTCTGATGAAGAGCAGGCAGTAGAGGTTGAGGGACCAGAAACAGGATCAGAAACAGAGGGTTATTGTCAAACGTAGTTCAACAGAGGAGCACTGAATATTTACACTTCTAAAAAAACAACATATATTTGAAGGGAATGCTTCAGTCCACATACTTTCTCTGGACACAGTTCTAGAAGTTCAGGGACAATTGTAAGGTTAAAATTACAACCTTTTTTTCTTCCTTATGCCAGTTAGTTAGGAATTTTTTATAGGTAGGGGTGAGTGTGGAAAGTGCCCTTGCTGCAAAAGGCTTTTTCTGTCATTTTGCATTTTGGAGGACACAGCTGTTCTTGTGGTGCCCTATCGGTAAAGGGAAATATTATTCCAAGCTGCTGGTGGGAATCCTGCGGTGTGTGCAGCAGCAGTACATCTGGTGACAGAACAGCACATCTGTTAGTGGAGTGGGCTTGTCTTCTATAGAGGGAGCCTGGAAAATATGCCCTTCCCAGCAGTGTGACTAATTATCTTGAGTTCCTGCAGCAGGAAAAGTTTGCAGCTATCAGCAACCAGGACTGGGTCAGAATCCATGAGGGAATTAAGAAGAAGCTGTGTTAGTTCACACAGGGCTTCCCCATTATTGCTGCACACGAACATGCAGAACTCTTCCTCTTTCCTCCTCTCTGGCACAGGGAAGGGTAGGGGGCAGGAGGATGCCGAGGCTTTGTGATACAATTTACCATTATGGACACACGTTGGTAGCCAGGGCTTATCATAACTTTTGTATTGTTTCTTAGAGCAGAAATTCCTCCCATTACTGTAATAATAAACTGTATTGGAATCATAAACTGACCAGGCTCTGGGACGGCTTCTGTCTCCGTTGGGCTTGCTGCAAGTTCAGAGGCAGGCTGTTCTGCCAGGGGTGGAACAAACAGCTCTTCCGAGTAGAGACCTAAAATTTGCTATTGATCCTGATTGATCCTGGGGCTGGCTACATGAATGAAGTCACTTCATGCACCTCACTTGGAACCTGCTTCTGGTTCCCATCAGTTCCCACAGTGGCTTCAGCAGCTAGTAGGGCACCATCCTGACTGACCAGGTCGTCAGAAAGCACAGTTGGCTCTGTGCTGGGCACAGTGCCCAGGACCTGGTCAAACTCATAAAATGGGCATGTCATTGGCAAGTTGTCTGGGGTGCTAGTTCTTGTCCCTGGCCTTCCGGTACTCACTCTTCAGCCTCTTAATATACTCCCTGCGCTTATCGCCTGTCTGGAAAATCTGCAAAGCTGCCAGCTCTCTGGTAGTATGAGTGGTCATTTTTAGCTCTCATATTTAGCTCATTCATATTTTTAGTTCTCTGGTGGTATGCATGGTCATTCCTGGTGCTTTTTGCTGAAGTCGACAGTTTTACTGGCCTTGCACCAGAGATTCACCAAAATTTGGCTGGGCTCCCATGACCATGAAGTAGCATGCTTTGCAAAAGGCTTGCTCTGTTTGGTCTCCATTGCAAATCCAGGAGGCTCTCTGATGCTGGGCTTTTAGCTTGGTGATCAGAAGAGAATGGATTAACACTGACTTGAGCTGGTGCCTTATGCCAAGGGTGTGAGTGTGGCTTCTGTTTTCAGTAGAGTCTATTGGAGATTGTTGGGATAGAGAGGACTAAGGAAATTGCCCCATAGAATTGTGGAATACTTCTGGCAGCCTCCCAGTATGACTCAAGCGGGGCTGCATCTACTCTGCAAAGCAATAGGGCTTGGAACCTGGGTCCCAGCTTGACTCATGCTCAGACCCTGCAGCGCTGTAGGGTCTTGGGACCCTGTGTCCAAGCTCTGGGTTAGGCTTGAGCCCAAGCTTAAGCCCACGCTTACTTCACAATGTAGACATACCCTCACAAACCTGTACTGAGATGTGTGTCATGATATTTTCATAGGCTTATAACTTGTCCAGATTTGACTGGATTTTTACATGGATGGCAAAACACACATCCCTGACAAATTTTTAGTCCCTGCTCCAAAGCCGGGAGGTGCTAGAGCTTCTCAGTGAAAATCATTGTAAGACTTTTTCTGCATGGGAAAAAATGTACTTTCCCCTAAGTGTGTTCTTGGAAGCAGCTGAAATGTTTTTGTTGAAATGTTCCAAAAAAATTCAGCCTGAGGCAGCAGAGAAAATTTCAGACCAAATGGTAAAAGTTTGGTAGAGTTATAACCAAGTGAATACAGGATCTTATATGGAAAGGGTTAGGCACCCTTAAATATAGCCGTCACTAACAACATTGCCTGTAATTGTCTATGGTTCCTAGTCCTCTTTCCCTTGCTTCTCTCTACTTACCTGTCTCGTAAGTTACTCAGAGCAGGCATTTATTTTTGTGCTTACCATTTGGAAAGTGCCTAGTACATAGTCATGCTGCTGTGAATACATAATTAATAAGTGTAGTTTAGTTGAAATCAGTGGAGTTAAACAAGGAATGAATCTGGCCTATTCCATATGCAACTCTAAGCTTAGAACTAGGTAAAGTTTTATGTAACTGTGGATTTGATTTTGACATTTAATACATAACTTTTTTATTTCAGCAAACTGGTACCAGCCATGTCCAACGGCCTTTTACTATCTTGCCAGTAAAGACAAAATGGAACAACATAAGCTTTCATGTTCTCTTATTTGATCTGGAAAAACTTGTAGAACTTTTACTGTCATCTCAACTCAGTGGACTGAAATCATCAAATTCATTCCACAGTTATGACATTTTAAAAAGAGCCAAAAGCACAGCAGAGAAAAGGACACTAATGTTGAAAAGAAATAAAACTGCTGGCTCTCTCTTCCCAATGGATGGGCAAGTAAAAAATGCTTGTGAAAAAAAGGTCCATAGGGATAATAATGCAGCGAGGTCTTTGGAAGAAATTGGTGGCATCAAAAGACATAAAAAAATGAAGAGTTCAAAAAAGATTAGACTGCAGCCATCAGGAAAAATCGATGCTAACGTCACCACAGACACAGTTAAACTGCTTTTGTCATGTCTCTTACCATGGGGTGTGGATAAAGAATTAGACAATCACTGTGTTAGATATTTAGATCTCTTCAGACTTCAGTGTCCAGTTTCTTTTGGACTAGTATCAAATGGAAATCACATATCACTAATGCTGCCAGGATGGAATTGTAATCACTGTGGTGTGGTGGAAGAACATACGCCAATTAACTTGTTTTCCAGAAAAGTGCTAGATTTGTCAGACAAGTACATCACTGCAGGCCAAGGACAAATTGGAAAGAAATATGGACTAGACCATAATGCTGATGGCATACAAGGATCACAAATTGTATTCTACTTATTGAGCAGAATATCTTTAGTCAACAGGATAGTTACTTTGCCTTTGGAATTCACCAACACAATTGACAGGTAAGAACTTTTTCTTATCAGTTATTTTCCTTAATAAAGGGAAAGCTATGGGAAAAAAAATCCAGGCTTTTGTATTCTTAAATGTAGACAGTTATATAATGGAGCTCACAACAAACTTGGTCAGGCTTATTTCCATGGACATTCTTTGAAGTAGGGAGAGATTTTTGGAGGAACGAGGTGTTCTCTCAGAATATGAGAGGAGTAAGTATTATCTTTCTGTTTAACAGAAGAGCAACCAGAGGCACAGAGATTTTGTCAAGGTC
The DNA here is from genome assembly GCF_965152235.1 of Eretmochelys imbricata. Classification (NCBI taxonomy): domain Eukaryota; kingdom Metazoa; phylum Chordata; order Testudines; family Cheloniidae; genus Eretmochelys; species Eretmochelys imbricata. The sequence continues at coordinate 61,381,399 of NC_135581.1, forward strand.
TGAATCAGAGTTGGGAATACAACTAGGATCACCAAGCTCCAATTCCCATGCCTTTACCTCAAGATCAATCTTTCTCCCCCAGTACTCAAAGTGAAACTACTGGGTCCCTTCAAAATAAAAGCACAGCCACATTTTAGGGGAGACTTCTTTGCTGTTCTAACTTCCATTCCCAATAGCTGTCATGACTCCTTCAAGGCAGTGGCTCCATGGCCAAAGCAAATTAAACATCAGAAACAGTCTTGCTTAGTTCCCCTACCTAATACAAAGAGACAAAACCCAATAGTTAAAGTAGCTGCTGGGAGCTGATGCTGAATGCATCACCTGCCCCTATGTTTTGAGAACCTGTCCCAAATTCCATTTACATTACTCAAAACAAATTTACTTAGCTCAATCCTTTTTCAGCATCAAAGGAAAAATAACATGTTCAACATTCTTTGACCAAGCCAAGTGGAGCACACTAATCAGGCAATAGATATCGTCCATAGACTGTCGTTATTCAGCAAACCTAGACCAGTCTCAGTTGAGTACTTTAGAGTGACTCCACTGTTTCTGATGCCATGTGATTTTCCATTAATTTAGATGGAATAAATGGGTATAAAGAGTCAAAGGTATTAGCATGACCCAGTCACTGTACAACATTAGACAATGTTACCAGGGTTCAGGATTTGGGGTACAGTGACTTCGGTTTGCGTAGTTCCATTGCAAACACACAAGAAATGCATGCCACAAATTGGAAATTTGTTGGTTAGAATACAAGAGAAAAGGAGGTAAAGCAAATTATAAGATACTTTTAAGTTTAAATTGAATGTTCATATTTAAAAAACATAACCAAAGCCTATCAAAGTCTCTCTTAAAAGAGAGGAGATCAGTTAGTCTCTTATTTCGTTGGGCGGGAAGGAAAAGTTCAGTTGTATTGCTCAGGGCTGAGATGTGAAGGATGGTCACTTTTCCTGCTTTTGACATGGACAGACAGGATAAGTGGCAGGCTAGCAAAGGTGGGGAAAATATGGCTTTTTGTTGATTTTCTTAGGATTCCAGGCAGCAGGTCAGTCATGCCCAGAGAGCTTACAAACAAAATATAAGACAAGAAGAAACAAATGATTATGGATCTGGGAGAGTACAAGGATGCAGTGAGACAATATTGGTCAGCATGAGAGGCTGTGGTCTCAGTATCTTACTGACGTAAGCATTGTGAAGTTTTTTATAGGCATTCCTATATAGGAGAGTTTTAATTAGGATAGAGGTTGCTCAAGGGCATATGCAGAACCAGTGTATTTCCTGGCTGCTTTGGCCATACTATAGCCAGCCCTGCCCATTTTTCAGGCTGCACTCCTACTCCTTGCCTCTCAGACACAGCAAATTTCAGAATCTAGTTTTATAGCCTCTCTGCGAAGTGCAATATGTTGTCTACTTTCTCATGCTCTACCCTGCATATCTCACCAGAAATCCTAATCAGCTCACAACAGTGTGACTGCAAAAACTTTTGCATTTTTGCCAACAGTTAGTTGATCCCATAAGATCTGAATTATTTCGAGCCTTTCCCTCTTATGATCTGATGACATCTTAATAAGATTCCCCTCATTTCCACCATCTCTGTGTCCTAGTATAGTTTGAAACTGAATTTTGCCCCCACATTGAACTCCAGGAACTGTTTCCAGTCACAATGTCAGCCCCACCACCTATTTTTTTTTCCTGAATAAGCAAAGATATGAGCAGAGCAGGTTATGTAAACGATTTTGTATTGCTTCCCTGCATCAGTAAAACTATGAGTAATGCCCTGTCACAGTCAAGAACCATTATATTCACATAGAATCAAAATTGTGGAGAGTGGAACTATTAGACAAGGTTACTGAGACAAAAGCGTTGAGGTCCTTTAAACCAGCAATTAGCTGTCATTGTGAGAGGAATGGAATACAGCCATAGGAATTAGCTCCAGTTTTCTTTAGATTTTTGTATTTTTAAAAGAAGTGCTACCAAAACTCCAAGTCAAGCAAGGAAACAAAGGACACAGTACTCCCTCACCATGACAGTGTTTTCTTTCTGTATGAGTAATAGTAAAGGCTTTTCAATAATATTTTCTATCTGAAATATTTTTTTATAATTTAAGAACAGCAATTTAAAGGGTCAGTCTGCCCAGGCCTTATGAAATGTAACCATTATCACAGCAATGCAAGGCTGGAATAAAGATGTGACTCATTAATTCATGGTTTAAATGAATGGGTGCAATGGGGCCAGCTTTCAGCTGGAGTAACTTGACATAGTTCTATTGATTTCAATGAAGTTACACTGATTGACATTTCAATGAAGTTACACTGATTTACAATAGCTTGGCCCAATTTTTATTAACTTATTTATTAACTAGTAATACAAAAACAAAATCATGTCCGTCTCTCTGCCCAGCAGTCAACCGTTTCATAGGAACTTATGAAGACCCTTGTTTCCTTCGCTCTCTGAAAATATGTCCAGAGTCAAATGGGATTCAGGTTATGCCTCAGAACTTTCGGACTTAGTCTTCACCAGGTCCATTCTTGCAAAGACTAGGGCTGTGACAATGGGATGTAATAATCTGTGCTCAACATCCCTTTTCCCACCCATCCTCACTCACTGCCAGTTTTGTGCTCAGAGTTAGGATAAGCTCTGGCCACAATAAGGATAATGAGCCATTCAGTAATGGACTCTTGCCCAATTAAAAGTTGCAGTGAAACTATACAAGTGCACCTGGCCCAATCGGTCTAATTTAAATCACAAGCACATACTTACCTTGAAAAGTAGCATGGTTGGCCCAGCTGAGCCTACCAAATGCTCATTGGAAAAATAAATAAAAATTCAATTCCAATTTGCCATGCCACTGAAAGAACCCATCAGTAAGGCAGGGAAAAAGAAGGCTGGAGGTACAGATGGTTTGTCTCACACGACCCACTGGAGGAAAGATGGGAAAGGATCCAGTGCTGAGCCAGAGGGATTCAAACTCAACAACATCAAGGTGGAAAAAAGCCTACCAACAACTGCCACCCTGAGCAGGGTTTGGGTGGAAGCCCAATTTATTTCCATGGTGCTCTGCCAGTGCTGTTAAAGCAAGGGTAGATTACTTAGATTGTAAACTCTTTGGGGAAGAGACTGTCTTTTATTCTGAGTTTGAACTGCACATAACACGATTGAGCTCTGGTCCATCGCTGGGGCTTCTAAGAACTACTGCAGCACAAATTAAAAATAATAATATGAATGGTTTGTAGAACATGAAGTCATCCTGATTTTCTTCCAATGTATTTATTATTTGTAAGTTTCCACCTAATGGTTTGGATCAATATTTTTCAAGCTATAGTTTGTTTATGAACAGTTAACTACTTACTGTTCTGTTATTTGTGTTATCTAGTTGGTCACCTAAGTCGCACAGTATCTCTTTTTCTCTTCTTCGATGGCTGAAACTTTTTGAACCTGAGACTAATGAACAATGAACAACATGCTTCTGGTGCAGAATTTCAGACCAGTAGTTATCTGTACTAAAATTAATGACGTTGTTGGGATTCACAAACATTTTCACAGAAGTCTGCTGTCCAAAAACAGTAACAAATTACAAATCACATGAGCCAAGAAATCATCATGAACTGAGCTGAGTGCTTTAATTCATGGAAATATTTATGAATCTGTTTTTGTTTTGTTTTGTTTTTTTGCTATTTGATCAGCTTTCTAACACTGGAACTTACAGTAAAAATATCTCTGATTATAAAATGGGAAAGAACAATTGGGATATGGTTGCTTGGTAAAGATATTAGCCATGTTACTATTATAATAAACCTTTTGCATTACTCTGCTTCTTATCAATATGCTCATGAAAGAGCAGGACAAACTAGAAGGTAAACGATCTTCAAAGATTTTTTTCTCTTTCTGCCTTTTCAAATTTGTATCTATATTAATCCCTTAAAGATACTACTATCAAGTACAGGAGGCTTCTAGAATTGTTCAGTATTTTTAGGCCTCCTTTAATTTTATGATTTACTGCTAGTTGAAACGAATGGGAAAAACAATAAAGGAAGTACTTTTTTTAATATGTGCAATTAAAATATATTTTGTACAATATAATAAAAGTTAGCTCTAAAATTCAAATTGCCTATTGCACTAACACTTTTACTCAGTACTAAAAGTAAAGATGTACAAATAATTCATGAAAGAGATCCTGAATACAGAATTTTCATTGTATTTTGTTTGTGTAATGATATAAGAAAGTTCTTCATAGTAAGTTCTGTGGCCCAGATGCTGAAGTAATTACACATTGACTTCAGTAGGAATATAGCATGAGTAGGGACTGCAGAATTTGATCCTGTATTAACGTCACAGTGTATTCACCATTGTTTTAAAACGTGTATGCTTAGGGAGTGTTCTCACCTGAATAGTTACATATCTTAGGAACTGATGAAAGTTCTTCTGTCATTGAAAATCTTCTTTTAATTCCATCTGCACATGGACAATGTTGAAGTTATTGAGAGTTGCTAGGGCTTATCACCTTTCGGGATTTGTTTGTATATGTGTGCTTAGGTGTGTGTGTGTGTTTTAAATAGCAGGTAAAGGGCCAAAATGTACAAACACTACTGGGCATTGGACTGTTCCCAAAAGTAAGTGCCTTTCATGGTTGTGGCAAGGTCGGTTCCTATATTAAAAGTAATAAGAATAATAATTAATAATGCAGTGGCTGTTATAAGTGTATAGACTTGAATATGTGCTAATGGAACATTTTGTCAAAGTTTTTGTAAGTATTATGTAGTGATTTAATGTTTGTTTGATTTTTAGTCCACAGAAATTAGAATCTGTACGTAACAAGGGGAGAAGTTCAGAAACATTCAGCCCTTCATTTTCCATTTTTTATGGAGAGTTACCAAACTGTAAGTATAGAAGGATGCAGTAATGCTAACACATATACAGTATTTTTGTTTTTATTTGTTTTTTGTGTTACGTTAGACACAATGCGTTATATAAGTATAAACACTGAAATCCTTTTATATTAATACAATTTTTTTATTGCCCTTTACATCCATTGGAGTTTAAATTGGCTTTTTAAATTCTTCAAATACAGTAGTTAGACGAGTTTAAGCTTGAAGTGCTCTGTTCTTTTCTTATGTGATGATCACAAAAGCATGTAGACAACATGTTGACTATAAAGTGGAATCAAGAATACATTTTGTGTGACAAGAAAATATCCAATTGCATTTCCTAAGGCATTTTCTAGCCATGTGAAAAACAAGAGCGAATGTAATGAAACAAACACTGACTTTTTTCCCATCCAATTCTATCTCCCTCAGCAACATCACACACACACTCAACAAAATACCTCAACCTTCAAGCAAACTGTTGCCTTTTTAATACTGCAGTCATCTTGCTGTTTGGATAATGTCCTTAGACTTTTGGTTTAGGGCAGAATAAAATAATCTTGGCACTTTAACATCTCTTAGGCAATAGTTTACCAATCTTTCCCTGAAAACCAGTCAATATTTGTTTGTTTTTACAACATGCAACCAACCAACCAATTTTCTAGAACAACATTAGGTAGCATATGGATGACTTATTTGTCTGCCTGTTTTACCAAACAAACATAATGTGGTTCTAATACATAGTAAATCCTATGTAACTTTATAACACAAATTCATTAAGGCCAAATCCTGACCCTTTTCTATGTGAAAGTCAGGTATACATGCAAATGAGCTCCTAAACCTCTGTGCACAACCAGTCTTCTATAGATCCTTCCTTCTCTGTTTTCTGCTCAGGAATTATGGAGTTTATTTTACCTTTGAGACTTCAGTACCCCATGCAGGCATGCCTGGAAGGGGAAAGAGAAGGGACAGGAAGTGACTGGGAAATATAGGGTAACATGATGGAGGACTTAGGGATTTTTGCCTTGGGGTCGGAACCAGATTGCCCTGGGCTCTTCAGTCTGATGAGCCCTTCTCTCTGGATAACACATCTGTTCTGGATGTGCAAACTAGAACCACTAGATCTGAGCAGTAGAGACCTCACAGTCTTTCCAAGAGTGAGTACCGGCTCCACTTCCTGTGACATCAAGGAGACATTGCCTCCCTTCAGAATCCCAGGGCCTGATTCTTCTGTACCTTGTACACTGATTTATAGCTGTACAAAGTGGATGGGTGAATCCAATCAAATCAGAATGGTACCATTTTACTCTCTCTTTGCACTAACTGGGGCCAACCCACAAGTCTGGTGTTTTGGCACAAGACAAGAGTGAAGGACAAAGTTGGATATACACTTCCTTTAGCCCTTTTTCCATCTAGGGACTACCCCCTGCTATAGAGTGGGGCTGAAAAGGGATCTGTTCTGCCCCTGTAGAAAGTTAGTGCAGGTACAGGGCAGTTGTCACATGTGCCTGTTGGTAACTACCCCAAAGGGTCTTTACACCAAATAGGGATAGCTGGAATGTAGCCGTACTCTGGCCACAGTTCATTCCCCACACCTGGGGTTTTGTAGAGCCAGCTATACCAGCTCTTCACCAGCAAGGATTTTCCCACAGTGTGGGAATCCTGAGCTGATTCAGCAGGCTCAGATTAGAGAAGTAAATTATCATTTGAACCTTGTTTTAAATAATTAGTTACTATTTAAAGATATGGTAGATTGGGTTGGGGCAGCGCAAAAGAGAAAATGTTACTTGTCACTATGTCATCTTGGTCTTATATCTGTATAAATAGGGCCAAATCTTTAGTCCTTATTCAAATAAAGCCCTCACTTGAGTGAATGGAAGCTTTGCCTGAACAAGGACAGAGTGTGAACTGATTAAGGACTTCAGGACTTGGCCCATGTGAAACTGTAAATGTTATCATTATTTTTCTATTACTTGTTTTCCCTGAAATTACAACTTCTTTGTATTAACTCCCCAACTGTGTCAAGTGAAGTTTGCAGGAATTTCCTTCCTCTATTATAATTTTAACATTCCCTTAAACTACCTCATGACGCCAGTCAGCAGCTATAGCCAAAATTAACCTACAGTAGAGCTTTGATGATCAATGTAACAAAGTTAGCAAAATGATAGAAAAAGACAAGGAAAAGATCAAAAAGAAAATTCACCTGACCAGCACTACATGAAAAAACATTGAAAACTCAATTTAAAAATGGAAAAGAACAGTTTTACTGTGATATTCTCATTTTTGCTTCTCTCTCATTTTTGGCATTTTTAATATTCTCTGCATTTGACATTGTTTGTGTCAAATCAGTTAATAAAAATATAACCTCTTGTGCCATTTCTTTCATGCTGTAAAACTGCATTGCATGGTCTTTCTTTTCTTTCTTTCCCTATACATATATGGATGGATGGCTGTGTAAGTACTGTACAATTGCTTTTGTCAGTCTCTGTCTTTTATATATTATAAAAGGACTTACACAGTACAAGTGCAATTGTACTTACACAGCCATCAACTGAAAGGCACAGTGAACCAAATCAGATTGTGCTAATTCACACCACAAATTTTGCAGTCTTCTCCACAAAACATCTGCATAATTCTGTAAACCCCACAAACTGCACTGCAGCAATCCAACCTTTTTTAAATGTGGATGATAATGTATTGTTTTATCAGGATACTTTAGGTCTCTGATAATATTTTAATACTACCATATACAATTCAGGGCTGTAATCAGAGCATTTACTGAGCATTAATATTCAGGGATTGTCATGTTACTTTAAAGGCTGATGCAACCCACTTACTCTAAACAACATATTTATTTAGCAGCAAAGCTTATTAGCCAAATATTGGGATAAGCAGCTGATGAATGGCATTGGCTGTTACATTTCAAATGAGGAAGAACTGGATTAAACAAGAAAGTCCTACCAGTTCATGACCATGCATTTGCTCTGAAAATCATCTGAGAAGTCAGATGCACAATTTAGACCAGTCTGAGATTATCTGTGTAGCACATACCTTACAAAGGATGGATGGGTTTAACCCTAAGAGGTGAATTATTATTCTTTTATACTTATATTGTTCTTGAATATTTCAGCACTGTAAGGAGCAAATTTAGTAAAATATGAATATCCATACGTCTCCTCCACCTTTGCTGAAATCTTTATCCATAACTTTATCCATACCTTTAGCCTTGATTAATGCAATACCCCCTCTTCCCTTCCCTCCCCTGCTATGTGTTGCCACCTGCCTTTTCTCATGTGGAAAGAAACATTACCATAACCTCCAGCAAACTCATTTCAGCAGCCACTTTAAAATAGCTCCCTTTCTCCATAGTAGAGCCTGCCAGCTGGAATGGCCTTATTGTTGTGTCTCTCCTCCGCATGGACTCATCATCTAATTTAAAATATAATCAGAAAATATTTCTATTCTCCTTTGCATATTTTATTTTAACTTTATTTGTATTAATTTTTAGACTTATTATACACTAAGCACTTGTCTACATGTTTCTAGGTCAAACATTAAAACTGGTTTCCATAAAATGCAATACCCATGATTAGAATACATCAGTAATTCGCCTCGGCTGCTACTAGAGGTCAGACAATCTGACATCAGCTTGAGTATAGGAGAAAACTGGCCTTTTAGTTTCTATAGCAGTATTACATCTTCAATTATACCAAAGAAGACAATGTGATAGAAGCATAACATGTATTTATGGAAAGAAAATCCCACCTTTGAACCATAGCATGATTTTGAAACTTTTTCTGTAACAACACTGAACATCATAGTCAGCTTGTAACAATATTGAGCCAGATCCTCAACTAGTGTAAATTGTCTTAGCTCCAATTAAAGTCAATGGAATGATGCCAGTTTGCATCTGTTGAGGATCTGGCCCATTTTCCCGATTAAATAAACTGTTGCTTTATATTTCATATATGTTTAGCACGTGAGTGATATGAGTGCAGAAATTCCAAAAATATCGCAATAATTAGGCCACCCCACTTTGTAAGTATACTCCGTTGCGGACCCTTTCGTCACAGCTTTCATTGCATTAAATGAAATTCACTGCATGCAGGAGGCTGGAGCCTCTCCATAGTTAAAAGTTCAAGCTTGCTTTTATATTGTAAGCCTGCTTTTCCTTCATCTTAAAATACTCAAAGAAAATTTCCACTTCACTTACTAAATATCTGTGATAGCTGTAGCCATGGGTGAGTTGTTTGCTGGAATTTGAGTTCAGTGTAACAAGCTTCTTTTTGAAATATGAGACTTTATTAAAAATAGTGAAGCATATTTGAATATTCTCCTAAAGCTTTTTTTTGCCTTGTCTTAGCTTAAGCATGACTTACCCTAGAAACATCAGGAGAGACTTATTTGAACGATCTTGGTGAAAGCTAGTGCACAGTATCAGTTCTGAAATGGGGAAAGACTTATTTGGGAACTGGCAAACTGACTCAAAAAGAATAAAATGTTTGCACAAACCTCTGCAAAAAGAAGCCACCAAGTTTCACTGAGCTCTAATAGACACCATGAACTAACCCTTTATAAATAAAATTTACCCATTAGATTTAGGGTTAGGGGACATATATAAATAACTCTAATGTAATTATATATAGTACATGATATAAATATCTTACATTGATATGTCTGTGGATAAAATGAAAACAAAGTATGACAAATGATTCTGTTTCAGATATGTAGCTGAACATTACAAAATTTAAAAATGTATACTGCAAGACCAGTTGAAATTTCATGTGTGTTATTTATGTGTATTTTATTGTGAGCTCATAAAGAATATTTTGTATATTTTCAGATAAAAGTGGATTCCATTTCCTTGATCCTGGGAATGTTTCACTGGTGAAACTCATTTCATGTTGGAGAGACCAATCTGTAAAGGTAGGAAATAGTGCACACTGACTGTAATAATGTCATTTTAAAGTGATGTTCACTACTATTTAGTGTAAATGTTGATATCATGATGTAATATGATAAATGTAGACTTTGGGGAAATTATCACATACATTTTGCCATTTAGATGTCCTGTGGAGAAAGAATTTTCATGTTAAACTACAGTGTATATTTATTATGAAATTATTTTGTTTTTTAGTGTATGTGGTTGGAGATGGCAAAGTAGACATTATAGTGCCTAATCTAGGTGATATTGAGTAACAGGAATCATTTTCAAATGCACAGCACTTGTATGTCTGATCTGGTGAATGTTGCTCATTTGACAAAAAAAGTTGTCAAATATATAGTACATGATATAGAAGTTGCCAATAATCTTTACGTTCTAAGTTATCTTAAAAAAAAAAAAGAAGCTGTTTTATGTTCCTAGGGAAGCTCAATTTCGTATGTGCTGTAGAAGAAGTGGGTATGGCCTTCTTAAAAGAATGTGTGGTCAGGGCTCCATACCTTACTCAGTATGATCCCCTCCAAGAGCAGGCCCAAAAAGTGAGCAAGTTCCAGCTTCTCAAGGCAATTTAACTTGCACCTTTGCCTGTGCTGATCTTGGTACAGGCGGTTTAATGCTCTATGGGGGACTCTAGGTAGCTGTGGGATGTCCTGGTGATTACTGTAGCATAAGACTCATTTGTCATGTCCGTCAGAGGATAGGTGGCCCCTCTGAAGAGGTCAAGGGCTCAGCCTACCTCTGGCAGGCTTCACAAGGGGAAATGAGGCAACTCAGGAAGGGATCACCTGGGACTAATTAACTGAGTAGCTGGGAGGCAGATAGTTAGACAGGGAAGAACTTGGGCATAACCATAGAATCATAGAATATCAGGGTTGGAAGGGACCTCAGTAGGTCATCTACTCCAACCCCCTGCTCAAAGCAGGACCAATCCCCAACTAAATCATCCCAGCCAGGGCTTTGTCAAGCCTGACCTTAAAAACTTCTAAGGAAGGAGATTCCACCACCTCCCTCGGTAACGCATTTCAGTGCTTCACCGCCCTCCTAGTGAAAAAGTTTTTCCTAATATCCAACCTAAACCTCCCCCACTGCAACTTGAGACCATTACTTCTTGTTCTGTCATCTGCTACCCCTGAGAACAGTCTAGATCCATCCTCTTTGGAACTCCCTTTCAGGTAGTTGAAAGCAGCTATCAAATCCCCCCTCATTCTTCTCTTCCGCAGACTAAACAATCCCAGTTCCCTCAGCCTCTCCTCATAAGTCATGTGTTCCAGTCCCCTAATAATTTTTGTTGCCCTCCGCTGGATGTTTTCCAATTTTTCCACATCCTTCTTGTAGTGTGGGGCCCAAAACTGGACACAATACTCCAGATGAGGCCTCACCAATGTCGAATAGAGGGGAACGATCACATCCCTCGATCTGCTGGCAATGCCCCTACTTATACATCCCAAAATGCCATTGGCCTTCTTGGCAACAAGGGCACACTGTTGACTCATATCCAGCTTCTCGTCCACTGTAACCCCTAGGTCCTTTTCTGCAGAACTGCTGCCTCGCCATTTGGTCCCTAGTCTGTAGCGGTGCATGGGATTCTTCCGTCCGAAGTGCAGGACTCTGCACTTGTCCTTGTTGAACCTCATCAGATTTCTTTTGGCCCTATCCTCTAATTTGTCTAGGGCCCTCTGTATCCTATCCCTACCCTCCAGCGTATCTACCTCTCCTCCCAGTTTAGTGTCATCTGCAAACTTCCTGAGGGTGCAATCCACACCATCCTCCAGATCATTTATGAAGATATTGAACAAAACCGGCCCGATGACCGACCCTTGGGGCACTCCACTTGATACCGGCTGCCAACTAGACATTCAGCCATTGATCACTACCCATTGAGCCTGACAATCTAGCCAACTTTCTATCCACTTTATAGTCCATTCATCCAGCCCATACTTCTTTAACTTGCTGGCAAGAATACTGTGGGAGATCGTGTCAAAAGCTTTGCTAAAGTCAAGGAACAATAATAAAAGGAACCTACTCCCAGTGGCTAGAGAACAGAGGTTCCTGTGAAGAGGAACTGTCCCTAGAATGTAGAAAGAGGAAGTTCCTAAAGGGAGGTCTTCTCGGGGGGGGACCTGGTAAGAGGCTCACCAGGGAAGGAAACCAAAGTATAATACTCCTAGGTGGCAGAGACTCCAAAGTGGAGGATCTATGAATGCCAAGCCTCAGTGAAGCCTGGTCCCTATGGAAGGAGTTCACCAGGTAGTAACAGAAGCTCAGATCAGGGGAATTATATGCTTTTCCAAGGAAGGGTTGTTGTGGTTTGATCTCTGTAGGGACCTTAATCCAAGAGGAGAGACCCTTCCTCAGCTGAAGACAAGAGGCCCTGGCTCCAGAAGATGGTCCCAGGCAAAGAGGGCCTCTTTGGTAAGGGGCCTGGACATAAGTGGGGTTCATGGACTAAAGTTAACTCAGCCCCTTCCTCTCCAGCTAGAGATGCTGGGGTGGCAGCCTAGTTGTACAACATTCCACCTTTGGATTAAATAAACTGGACCCCTGAGGTGCACCATAGAAAGTACATTTGGAAAGTTTGCTGATGATGCCAAGCTGGGAGGGGTTGCAAGCCCTTTGGAGGACAGGATTAGAATTCAAAATGATCTTGACAAACTGGAGAAATGTTCTGAATTAAATAGGATGAAATTCAATGAGGACAAATGCAAAGCACTACACTTAGGAAGGAATAGTCAATTGCATAAATAAAAAATGGGAAATGACTGCATGGGAAGGAGTACTGCAGAAAAGAGCCTGGGGGTTATAGTGAATCACAAACTAAATATGAATCAACAATGGAATATTGTTGCAAAAAGTCAAACATCATTCCGGGATGTAATAGAGGAGTGTTGTAAGCAAGACACGAGAAGTAATTCTTCTCCTCTACTCAGCACTAGTAAGGCCTCAGCGGAAGTATTGTGTCAAGTTCTGGGTACCACACTTTGGGAAAGATGTGAAAAAATTGTCAAAAGTCCAGAGGAAAGCAACAAAAATGATTAAACGTCTTAAAAACATGACCTATGCGGAAAGATTGAAAAAACTATGTGTGTTTTGTCTGGAAATGAGAAAACTAAAGGGGGATATAATAACAGTCTTCAAGTACACAAAAGGTAATTATAAAGAGGAGATTGACAAATTGTTCTTCTTAACCACTGAGGATAGGATAAGGAGCAATGGGCTTAAATTGTGGCAAGGGAGATTTAGGTTGAACATTAGGAAAAGCTTCCTGTCAGGGTGGTTAAGCACTGGACCAAAACATCTAGGGAGGTTGTGGAGTCTCCGTCACTGGAGGTTTTTAAGAACAAGTTAGACAAACACCTGTCAGGGATGGTCTAGACAATACTTCATCCTGCCTTAGTCCAGGGGACTGAACTAGAAGACCACTCGAGGTCCCTTCCAGTCCTGTGATTATTAATACTTATCAATATGTGTTATTAATATCATTACCCATAACTGGAAAAGGAAATCTTGTCTCTTGTAGAAAGAAAAAAATTAAAGAGGGAAAAGCAAACAATCCTTATATTAAAAAAATAGTAGTTGGCAGCGTTTTCAGATTGGCTCAACACATAGCAAGGCATAAGTTGTGGTCAGCTCACGCCACGCTTTGAGGGGGTGCAGCCACTCAGCTATGCTTTATGCAAAACTGCTTGTCACACAAACCGTCTTGCATGTATATTGCTCCAAAATATTTGTTTAAATTAGCATCCATCTTCCTTTAACAATATGTGCTTTTAACCACCTACGATCCAGAGTCATTTGCATCTGCATGTCTCCTCCTCACCATTAAGTTCAATTCAGGGGGCCTAAAGAATCTTCTTATGAGGCTATAGAAACATACCTTTCCAATGTCTGTCTTTGGATTCCATCCCACACCAATCTTGAAATACACTCTTCATCACATGGAGTTTTTAGATCAAGAGTGGTATCTTTCTAGACGATTTACTCCATCTAGTTCAACCACAAGTTATTGGGCTGGATGCAGGAACCAGTAGGAGAAATTCTCTTGCCTGTGTTATGCAGAGGTTAAGATTAGTTGATCATAATGGTCCCTTCTGGCCTTAAAGTCTATGAAATCTATGAAATATACATAAGCGATGTTGGATTTATTGAATCCCACTAGGGGAAACTGAGGTAGAGGTAGAGATGTAATTGCGCTGCTGCACCGAGCTTCCAGGGGTGAGCCCCCCCCATCACAATATCATACTGACATTAGATACATAGTGGATCCTGCATTGTGATCTGGGTCATTTGGTGTTCAGGAGTATGAGTTTGAGGTTCGCAACACTGCATCCACAAGAGAGTTGGCTCTGAAGGAGTCCAGTATCTGTTATAAACTTATTCCTTGTCTGTTTTACTCTGTTGCTGAATTTCTTGTACTAGTATGTAGCCATATATTGCATTTCAAATGGCACATGTATCAATGAGAAGAATACCACTTTACAGCTGAGAAAGTATTCATGGGACAGTAGAAATAATACTCTGTACTGTTCTGTTAGCCATAATAGATAGCAGTAATGTCTGCAAACGTGCACATCCAAGTGAAGTCAACACTTCCTCTTGTACACTCCTGATGTACCTCAGTTATTAAGGATTATTAATTCTCTTTCTCTGTCCTATCATCTTCCACGTTATTAGTTCAACATTCCCCCAAAGCCAAGGTTTTCTCTCTTTTGATTCCTTTCGATGAAAAGTCAAATATAATATAGGAGGTCAGTGTCAGTAGCTGCAGTTGTCAGGTGAGAGCCACATAATAGCTCTCTCACCTGCTCAGCCTCTGAAACATTTTGATCTCTTGCATTTGGGGATTGGAAGACATATATCCAGGAAGTTTGTGGTCTCTCCATTTGTACTTTCCAACTAATAGAGTGGAAGCTGAATTAAAACCATGACTGATCTTAGGAACATGGACACGTATGAGTGGATTTAGCATCCTAACATCCAAAAAAAGATCTCCCGGTAGCCTGCCTACTTCAGCAAGACAATCAGACTTCTGCTTCATTATTGAGGCAGAAGTCCCTGTTCAGCCATTTGCAGCAGGTTTCCTTAGTTCTCAGATATGCCCAGAGGTCTTTGTGGCAGCTGCAGCTGTGTTTGTAAGCAGATACTGTGTCAGTCAGTACAAAGCATTTTGGCAGGTATGCGGAAGTCAGAGGCACCCATTAAATGTGACTGAGAATTGACAAAGACACCTGTTAAGAGGTGCTGCAACTATGGTCAAAAACCTTCAGATCTGAAGAGTGGTTTGGGACGCATCTGTCAGAGTGACCAGCTGCCTACTCAACCCATGCCTCAGATCTCCCTTTATTAATGCTTTGGCCATGAGCCTATGCTTCCTGAAGTGAAGGGGTTAACAGAGCTAGCCTACCAGCAATAAAGCATGAATGAGAGTTGGTTTAATAGCTGATGACATGAGGCCCCTACTGCCAATATCACAAATGATTACAATATTCACAGCAGTTTGGCTACACACAGAGAGAAAGTTGAAGAGCAAAGCTTGCTTAACACTGTGTTCAAATCATGACAAAATTCAAGCAGAGTTAATGTTTTTAGAGTCCATTGTACATGGCAAGAATTACAGATTTACTTTTGTATTTTTAAAATGTTTATTTAATTTTAGACGGTTTTTCTTTTTACACTAATATTGCATAGGTACATGCCTTTCTATCTCACATCATTTTAAAGGAAATTTTATTTGGTCTTTTTCTACCACTTGGCTCATTGCTCTTTCAAATGAAATGTAACACCCTCTTGCCACATTGTCCTAACATATATATTCCCTCACTCTTCTCGTGTACTGGACTATCTGCCCTATAGCATTTAGTATAGGAAATGGTTGTTTTGCTATTCTTGTCTGCTAATATTTCATACTAAAAGTAGTTTATTTCCCTCTTTATCTGCACAATGAGTATGGGATTGTATTTTTATTTTAATGCATTAATTTATATTGTAGTTGTTATGCAGGATCTAGTTAGAAATCTGAACAATAAAAACCAGCATTCCAAAGAACAGTTCCCTCCCCGCAGGTCAGTCAGTCCATAGTGCAATTAAACTATGTTGTTCCTGTTGCTGACTGTTAGCAGGAAGAAAGATATATTCAAGGATTTCTGCTGAGAATCCTTTTTTTTTTTTTTTTTTTTTTTTTTAAATTGTCTCCCTATTCTCCCTGGCTCCTTAGCTTTGAAATGTTAAATGCTCAAGTCTGTCCTCCCCGTTCCTTCATTTGGAATTTCAAATACTCTCGTTGAGTCATTTCAAATGGAAAAATGCAGTTCTCCCCACTACCTGGTTCTCCCTGTCCTGTTCCCAGGTCTTTCTAAATCTTCTTGTGTGACATTAGTCCTTATGAAAGATGCCAGACTGACATCCCTGGAGACTATCTATCCTTTATCTATCCACAGAACAGTTACAATATTGGCAAGCTTCCCCACACAATGCTCCTCAATTCCTGACCTGGAGAGACCTTATAGCTATAGGAAAGAGGCTAGCTCAGTCTTTGTATTCTCCCTTCCCATCCAGTTCTTGGTCTCTCTGCGAAGACTGCCATTTAGCGTAACTGTGGTAGTGCCTTATACATGATATTATTATTAGTCAGCGGTCCCACTCACATTGCGTGAAGTGCACCTACATAAAGTTTTGCAGTGTTGGAGCCAAAAGAAGTACATCGAGGCGCTGGTCATGTGGCATATAGCACACAAGCAGACTCCTGTGCCTGCACAGAGTCCCACTGAAGAGCTCTATGTGGGTTCAACAGCCCGCCTGCACACTACACATTGCAGGAGCAGGGCCTTAATATGTTTACCTGTCTACCAGGAAATGGACAGAACTCCACGAAACTCCCTATCTCCCTATCAATAAACTGACTACCCTAACACTGGGCAATCCATTCCCTTTGCAATTTTAGAGTTTATTTGTAAAGTTATTATTTTGTTAATCATACTAGTCCGAGTATCTTTTAGTTTCCTTTCTGTATTCCCAGTTGTTCTGGTCTAGCTGGATTAAGAATGCATATTGTAAATTGTTGATTTGTTGCTATGTGGTGTGTCTGACATTAGCAGATTTCCTATGTTTTCTTAATGTTTGAACGGGTGTTAGTTATATTTGAGCAATCTTAACTGTTATACAATGTAATGTCTATGCGTTGGAATAAACAGAGCCTCTTGTCTGGATAATAGTAATAAAATAAATTTATATTCACACTATACTATGACATTTTATACGTAATCTTTCTATGTGTGTATTATTATATTTTTTAAAACAAAGTTGTTTTTTGAGTTTCCCAGTAGTCCTCAATCCCAAAAAGTGTTTCTAGAACCTTTGTTGTTAAAATTTAGGACCTGATTTTGAGGGCTCCACAGCCCCAGTGGCTAACTGGTGCATGTTTTGGAGCACTTAGGAACCTAAGTACTGTAAAGCTATAAAATGTGCCTACAGTTATTTGGGCCTGTAAAATTGTGCCTAGTTATTAGCCAGAGGGTTCCCTTTGCACACAGTCCACATACAGTCTGTTCTGTGGGTTGGAGAGGCTCTAGGTAAAATCTCCCAAGCATGTTAAGAAGAACATGGTTTAGCACAGTGCAGCTTTTTGTGGCTAGTGGTTCCCTCCACCTTCCCACACCTCCGTCCCCTCTCCTGTTTCAGTGGGATGATGGTTGCCAATGTCTCTGACTATAAAAAACATCAAACCAGACAGCGTAGATATTGCAATTGTAGGATTTATAGAGAGTTGCCAACCCTCTCAGATTGACCTGGAGTCTCCCGGAATTGATCTCCCGGTGGCTACTGAAACCAATCTGGGAGATTTTAATATGCTACTATAAATCTGGTTGGCAGCGCAGTGGGGCTAATGCAGGCTCCCTATCTGCCCTGGCTCCGCACGGCTCCCAGAAGTGACTGGCACGTCCCTCTGACTCCTAGGCGCAGGGGCGGCCAGAGGTTCTCTGCACACTGCCTCTACCCCGAGCACCAAAACCGCAGCTCCCATTGGCCGGGAACTGTAACCAGTGGGAACTGTGGGGGTGGTGCCTGCAGGCAGGGGCAGCTTGCAGAGTTGCCTGGCCGCCCATGAGCCTAGCTTGACATGCTGGTTGCTTCCGGGAGCTGCCTGAGGTAAGCAGTGCCCAGCTGGAGCCTGCACCCCTCTCCCCCACCCGCACCCCAACCCCCTTCCCTAGCCCCTCACCCCCCACACACCCAAACTCCCTCCCAGAGCCTGCACCTCAGACCCCCTCCTGCACCCCAACCCCCTGCCCTAGGCTCAGTCCGGAGCCCCCTCCCACATTCCAAAGCCCTCGGCCCCAACCCAGAGCCCCCACCCCCTCCCACATGCCAGCACCCTGGCAAGGGTGTTTGGGTTTGTGCGATTAGACAGTTAGCAACCCTCCTACATAGCCCCTTCGTTCCCCTCCACAATCATTTGGTGGCATGGAATGAGAGCAGCAGGTACATGGTTTCTACTTCTCTGGAGTTTATTGCCTGACAAGTATGGAAGCAGCTTCTTATGCTCTCTTTCCTTGGTCCAGTCCTAACAAAGACAATAATAGCCATTCAAAGTAATTGCTAAATTGTGGAAAGACTTCACTTTTCTTGCTGAACCGCTGTGTAGTGTTGCTGGTGGGGGTCCTGATCATCAGACCGTTGCCTTCTCTGCTTTGGTATCCATATTTATTTGCTGAAAAAATACCACCTATGCTCTGTGAGACCTCCTCAGGACACAATTATTTCTAATGACCATGTCACCATGAAGATATTGCCATAGGTTCCCACCCACTATTCAATGTTAAAAGCAGCTAATATTTGCAACAGTGCTTGCGAAAGTACAGGAATTGTCCCGTTGCTAGTTTGGGCAGACACATTAGTAGTAACAGAATTCATCCACAATAACAAAAATGGAGTCTAGATGGATATGTAGTAGAAATTAGCACATAGGTAATAAAGAGATACTGGTGGAAAGCTGTGATGAGGGTCTATTGGTAGAAACAGGTGAAGCTCTTGAAGGGAAATTTTGAATTCACTGACAAAGTTAGAAGAGATATTCATGTTGTTGGGAAATGTCCAGAGAGGGGGCATAGCTGAAGATGTGAAACCACACAGAGTGATGCCGAAATGTGTATTCAACAAAGTGATAGACAAGCTGCATGCAGAGATTTACAAGTGCCTTCACAATATCATGTTGTGCCATTTTGCTACACTTTTTATTCCATTCTAAGATGTTAGAGGAAATTACACATTACAAAATACCCCTTGGCCAGTGTACACAGTAGTGATTCAGGCAATGAATATCTGATCCAGACTTGTGACAGATTCTTAGCAGATCAGAAAACCATGAAAAGCAGATAATTTTATAGGCTGTATGCACTGTGTCTTATCAACACAAGGAACATGTTTTTCTACAAACTACCCACAGCTCTTGTAAGAACCCCTGTCAATTTTTTATTTTCTGCCAGAAGCAGTCATAGAACAATGACAGCATCTTTGTGTTTGCTTCTGCTTCTTAAAGAGTCTGGATTTATTTCAGGATCCAGCTGCAGGGTCTGGATCCGAAATGCCCAAAGTTCAGCATTGTTTAGATCTGTGGCTTTCATTTTGGTTCATGTCTAATCCAAATCTCCATTTTTGTTGTTGTTTCTCTACAACATAAGGAAAGTTCCTGCAAAAAAACCAACACTTTTTAATAAATAGTTGGAGTGTTTGTGTTTTGACAAAACACAAAAGAGCTAGATTCGCTCCTTTCAGTTTACTCAGTTCACTCCTACACTGTGGGCTCCTGATAGAAGTACATCTGTCCAGAGTATGGATTTAGTGCAGTCAAAAAGGTGAGCAAGGGCAGCCTGGGAGCAAGCAGGGCTAGACTGTAGGGTGATGTGCTGACTCTGCATCTGTTCCAATCAGTCTCCAGTGACCTAGCTCTTACCAAGCACTAACCTAAATTCATAGCTGGCCTCCTCTAAAGAGGTGTGTGTATACACGAATGTCTCTCAGCTCTACAGTCCTGAAGCCTTAACAACCTTGTTGCTCTGCAGGCAATTTCCTGCCCTGAAGAATGAATGACTTTGTGTAATACTTAATTCCTGTAAATTGAAAAACAAAACAAAACGAAAAAGACATTCCGTTCTGTAGATGATATGGAATTTTAAAGTTCCAGTAATGTGGGGAGAGAGAGAGCACAAATCCTACCTGTGGACTGAGTAAAGAGACTGCAAGGGTTTAACAAATATTTTCATTGTATCATTCATGATGAATGATCCCAAAGATATTTTAAAAACTGGATGGGCCAGATCCTGTCCCCCTTTGTGCTGCTTCTATAAAGCAAAGAGGATGGAAAGCTGACTAACAGCTGACTGGGGATTCCCTCTGGATAGAGGAATTCCCAAATGATTAAAGCTGGCATAGCCAGCTCCACATCATATGTTCCTGGCCCCCATGCGTAATATAGTAGGTTTGTTGAGTGAATGGAAAGAGTGCCTTGAGATTTGGCAACCTGTGGCCAGAAGAAGGGTTAGAGTAGTTCTAAGGCTGCTCCATACTGCATCGGAGGTGACCTGGCCCCTTGCTATCTCCAGATTTGGGGAATTGCAACGGTGATGTAATGCCTCCTTTGCTTCCTTCCTATCATGTCTTGCACTGAGCACAGCACAGCCAGACGCAAGGATCTGTCTTTACATGTATACCATGCAACACTGACATGCAGCCACCTATAGGATGCAGGGCAGCAGTCAACCAATACAAAGGTTCGTGTACTACAGTTGAAGAAAGAGACATTTTAGAAAACAACTCCTGAGAAAAGCCCTCTTCTCATTAAAAGAGCTATGAGATTTTTAATCTCCCAGTAGAGAAGATAGGGTGTGGGGTTTAAGGTGTCATCCAAAATCATGTGGAAATTTAACACATTAAAATATGTGAAAACATGTCAAGCCTTAAACACACAAAAGCAATTAACTGTTGTGTGTTGAATCTCAGCCAATTTATACCTTGATGTTGAAACATCTATGCTTTCCAGCCAGTGAGTCTCAGAGCATTGGGGGTATTTTTAAACCATTCTGTGGTACCTAGGCACAAGGCTGAAGGAGTACTACAAAAGCTTTAGCAGAATTCCCATGCTGTAATAGATTTAATTCAAAAAGTTCAGCCTTATTAATTCAAAATAGATTTTCTGTGTTTAATTCATATTGAAATGCAGTGACACCACCAAGCAAGGGCAGAAATAATCAACTGCCAGAACATACTGCTGAACTCACGTTGTAGGCCAATCGTAATTCCAGCAGATATGTAACCTTTCCCTTAGCGTAACGGGAGTTCTGTGGAGTGCTTTCTTCTCCTTCCTTTTGAAAAAGAATATAGCACCAGCCTGGCTGAGGTGCAGCTGCAGGCATATGATACCAGTGCTAATAGCAAAACATTAATCCAAGTTGCATTAAACAACTGGAATTCTAAGAAGGCAGAGCCAAATCATGAAGTCCTTATGCAGTCATTACTCATTGCTGCCCACAGCATGTAACAAATTGGAGAATTTTCATGCTAATCATACCAAGTCAGATCCCCAGCTGGTGTAAATTTGGCAAGTTTTATTGAAGTCAATGAAGCTATGCTGATTTACGCGAGCTAAAAATCTGACCCACAATCTCTAGTTTACTAATTTACTGGAGCTTTTAGTTTATAGTAAATATAAGCGGGGGAATAGTCCCGCTATTGTGGGGAACCTTCCTGGCTTCTGCACTATCCCGGTGAAGTGGGCTAGCGAAAGGATCTGAGTCCTCGCTCCCACTTCCTTTACCCAGTGGCCTCCCTGCCCTTGAGGACTCCTCTTCTACTCTCCTGTCTGGCAGAGTCCGCGTAACCCCAACAAGGCTGGGCCCAGGATTCCTGGGGGGCTCGACCCCCAACCCTGCTGTGGTCACCTAGGACAGGGGCTAGGGTGTCCCCTCTCCGGGGTACTCTCTCTGCACTGGGCACTTCTCTGACCCAATGACCATTACATACAATTTAAAGCAAATGCAAGTTATTTAATCAACAATTAATTTTTAAAAGAATAAGGAAAAATGGGAAAGGTTAAAGGAAACACATCACCCCGCTCTGTGGCAGGGAACATCACAAACAGTGTCTCTGGAACGTCAGGGCAGTTCACAGTCTGTTCCTTGTAAGTCCCAGGCCTTCTTCTCAGGCCCTGGCTGTGCTGCAGGGATGCTGTGGGTTGGACACTTGCTCTGGTGGTGGCCACACGCTCTCAGGCTCTAAGTGGTAGGACCCTTCTTCACAGTGTCACCCTCGCCTTGTTGGGGTTATGATCCAAGCCTGGCCTGCAGAGCCCCTTGGCTGAGGCATCTCCCTATGCTGGGCCCGCTGCCCAGGGTCCCCGCGCTCTCTCCAGCTGCTCACCGCACCCAGCTCCAGACCGCTCCAGCCCCAGCTCCACCACTCTGTCTCTGCACTGCTGCTGCTGCTCTACCTCCAGCTCCCTGGGCTGCTTCTTTGGCCCCTTTGGCTCTGGTTGCTCCAGCTCTGCTCCCAGGACAGGTCTGCTCTGCAGGCTGCTTCTGTGACTCTGCTTCCTGGGCTGCTTTTCTGGCCCCTCTGGCTCTGGTTGCTGCAGCTCTGCTCCCAGGGCAAGTCTGCTCTCTCTGGGCTGTGCCTCTAGCTTTGGGGCTGCAGCTCTGCTCCCCGGTCTGCTCTCTCTGGGCTGCTTTTCTGGTCCCTCTGGATCTGGCACAGCTCTGCTCCCCAGCTTAGCTTGGGCCCCTGCTTTCTCCTTAGCTCGGCCCCACTCTGTCTGACCCAGGCAAATCCAGCTCACACGGAGGACGGGACCTCCCTGGCCTCCTGACTCTCTGATTAGCCTGCCCACCCTGTCATTCAGGCTGACCTGGCGCATTGGCCTCTCCCCATTGTTCCCGGGGGCTGTCAGTCTCAGGGACCTGTTTCCCCATTGACCCTTCCCCTTTTTAGTACTGGGAGCTAGCAACTAAAACACCCCCACTGAATGTTAGTAAGGGGGCAACAGTCCCCTTACATAAAGCTAGTGAAAATTAAAAACTCGTGCTGTACGATAATCATCATTGACAACAGATACCACCCAGCTACTATCCAGTTAACTGTTATTTCTTAATCTAGGTATGGAAAGGAAAGAGGTGGTATCTCATTTATCACTAGGTGGCAACTATTGGCAAATGTTGACTTTCGAATGACAACTATTAAAGCTGTCTTAAATTGTGTTTCTAATATCAACATTTGAAAAAACCATGTAAATAATTAAAAATACAAATATCTTCTACTAATAATCTACATCCATGACAGATTATTGAGGTGATACAAGCAGCGCTACTGGCAGAAGTACAAAGGAGTATGAAAACCTTGAAAAAGACATCAATCAGCAATCAGCCAGTGACCATGGTAGACAATGGAAATGGTGAGGTGCAGACATTGGCAAAAAATGAGCAGACAGAGCAGATGGCAAAATGCATTAAAAACATTCCCTTACCGAGTAAGTGCAAAATTTATTGGCATATTCTTTCATCACAACTTTTTCTAGTACTTAAAACATGTTAAGAATATGAGTTCATAATATATTATTTTGCTACAAGACAAGCCAAGTGCCCTGTTTCTGACCTACCAGCCTATCAATTTTCTCATACAATTGTCAGGTATTCAAAGGACATCCACATTCTATTATTATTATATTTAAGTAATGAACATTAAAGAAGAAAGGGTGAGGATTGTTTTGTTAAAATGGTTTTAATAGTTAATATGATTGAAAACAAACAAAGCAAGTATGTTTGGAGATTAAATCAGTGTATTACAAATTTGAAATGAAGAGATTTTAAAATTTATCTTTTTTCATTGAGAATAGGCTTATACTATACTAAAAAATTAATTGCTTAAACTTTATAACTTTGTAATGTGATATGGAATCTTTTCTTTTTTTAGCACTAGAGCCTGTACAATAAGCAATCAAATGAATTTTACAGTTGGATCATATCATTTTACAACAAACTTAATCGTCGTAACTTTATAATGGTGCTAATGTTTATGGTAGGAAAAGATTGAATCTGAATTTATGTTATGAAGTGATATCCATTTTTTAGCCCATTAGCTGAGTCTTAAAATTAAATGACCTAAATTTTAGATCTAATCTTATTAGTGAGACTTCTCTGAGGAAGCTAATTTATAATCTCATTGAGTGTGTGTTTCTGTCATGAAAATTTGTTACCAATCTACTTGTTTCAGGACACTAAAAATGATCAGTGATGCATGTTTCAGGCCACAAAGAAAAATTACATCTTCCATAACTTGGACTGTTGTATTAATACAAAAATGCTAAAGCTTTGAATAATTTTCACTTATGAAGTTATATTTTGCTTACACTGGAAATCTTTTTGATCATTTTATCCTGAAGAGGTTGGGGACAGAATAATTTATGAAAGTCCCAGCCCCAAAGTTCAGGTCCGGATTTGGATCCAAACTTCCTTAGAATCTGGGGTTTAGACTTGGTCCGTTACAGAGAGGCTATCTGGGAATTTTAGACCTGCATTGAGACATCTGCAAATTCAAGAATGTTCAGAAGTTGGACTTTAGATCAAGTCCTTGTCTATTTTAGCAGGTGAAAATACACTTCTATTATATAAATTGTAACAGAAAAGTTCATTACAAAATTTAGTTGTCTTTTTCACTAATTAAGGTGGAGTCATAATGATAATTCTTAGGGACTAAGGCCCAGATTTTAAAGGTGTATATAGATGTTTCTTTGCTCAGCATCTCAGTGCTTACGTCTCATTTTCAAAAGGGATTTAGGCACTTAGATGTCTAAATCCCACAATCAATGACATTTAGGCTCCTAAGTGCCTAAATCACTTTTGAAAATGAGATTTTTGAAAATGAACCACCTTAATACCTCTAAAAATCTGGACCTAAGTCACACCAAGACGTAACTTAAATGGACAAATCGTGTCAAGAACAAATTGTGTCAAACCAACCTGATAGCTTTCTTTGACAGGGTAACCAGTCTTGTGGCTAGGGGGGAAATGGTAGTTGTGGTACATCTTGACGTAGTAAGGCTTTTGATACTATCTTGCATGACCTTCTCATAAACAACCTAGGAAAATACAACCTAGATGGAGCTACTATAAGGTGGGTGCATAACTGGCTGGAAAATCGTTCCCAGAGAGTGGTTATCAGTGGTTCACAGGCATGCTGAAAGGGCATAACGAGTGGGGTCCCACAGGGGTCAGTTCTGGGTCCGGTTCTGTTCAATATCTTCATCAGGGATTTAGATAATGGGGGTCATAGTGGACCACAAGCTAAATATGAGTCAACAGTGTAACGCTGTTGCAAAAAAAGCAAACATCATTCTGGGATGTATTAGCATGAGTATTGTAAGCAAGACATGAGAAGTAATTCTTCTGCTCTACTCTGCGCTGATTAGGCCTCAACTGGAGTATTGTGTCCAGTTCTGGGCTCCACATTTCAGGAAGAATGTGGACAAATTGGAGAAAGTCCAGAGAAGAACAACAAAAACAATTAAAAGTCTAGAAAACATGACCTATGAAGGAAGACTGAAAAAATTGGGTTTATTTAGTCTGGAGAAGAGAAGACTGAGACAGGACATGATAACAGTTTTCAAGTGAATAAAAGGTTGTTACAAGGAGGAGGGAGAAAAATTGTTCTTCTTAACCTCTGAGGATAGGACTAGAAGCAATGAGCTTAACTTGCAGCAAGGGCGGTTTAGGTTGGACTTTAGGAAAAACTTCCTAACTGTCAGAGTGGTTCAGCACTGGAATAAATTGCCTAGGCAGGTGATGGAATCTCTATCATTGGGTATTTTTAGAGCAGGTTGGACAAACACTGCCAGGAATGGTCTAGATATTACTTAGTCCTTTCTTGAGTGCAGTGGACTGGACTAGATGACCTCTCGAGGTCCCTTCCAGTTCTATGATTCTATGGAGTTACTCTGAATTTACACTGGTATAACTGAGTAGAATTTGGCCCATGGCATGTTTGGTTGGTTATGGCTATATTTTGTTTTTAACCATGTTACATGCAGGTTAGTCAACAAAACTCAGTTGAGGAACTAATTAACTAAAATTTTGGAAGGACATAAACAATTACATATGTTAATGAGCATAGTATTTATATTTACTGTATATTGGATGGGATATAGTCTTTTTTCACAAGTATAGACTGTGTGCATGTATTATGCTGAATAAAAGGATATGGTATGAAATAATATCAATTTTGCAGCCATTTTAAAGTATTGTGGAGTAACTGTGAACACACAAAGGAAGGGGGAGAGCTGTTTGAAGTTATACATTATAACAGTATACAACATATCAACCTACTGTTCGTTCTCTTCTTCCATTTAGACTTGTGCTAATTGTATTATATTGGCATAATATGCATGTAGCACAAATATATTTCCAATAGTCAGCAAGGCTGTGTATACATTATAAAACTAACTGGTTTTCTGTATGATACACTCTCCTGCCAAAGGTTTTTCTTCGAATATTATTTCAACAGATCTTTTAGAACATATGGGCTAGCCAGTGATGTTGCTAGAAGTTTATTAAACTGATCTAAGAGTAAGTCTACATGCTGTATAAATTCCATTTTTAACCATCCATTTGATAAAGCACTTCTTCTCACTTCTCATTTTATGGATTGTAGTGTAGTTTTCAGGTTGTATGACATCAAGGTAAGTGCTAAATATTGTCTCGGGTCTTTAACCCATAATTCAAGGTTAAGAAAATGCACTGTGAGGCAAGAATATGAGTCTTAGCTGCCACAATCATTGTATTGTGTTTTTGGTTTATTGTGATTAACAACAAAGGTCCAAATCCTGAAATATTTAACCTGTTTTTACTCAGCAGACGCTCACTAAAGTCAGTTGAGCCTTTTTTTAAAGGCTGAGATATGAGTTTAGGATTTGAACAGAGGTTCGTATTATCTTTTAAAATGATAGTTTATTATATAGGCTGAAAGATTTGTCTCCTGAACTTTGTGGATACAAATGATAACATTTAGACATCTAGCTATTTATTACACTTATTAATTAATTAGAAATGTCATCACTTTTGCCTGCAATTAAATGCAGGCACAGTTATTTGTTGCTTGGGCAAAGAAGGCATGTAACATATTGTTTTGAAAAATAATTCTGAAGAATTAATAAAAGAAGTGATTCCAGTAATGCACCCCAGGGAAGGAGATAGCTGGTCTTTTTCTCTGCCAGAACCCAATAGGTTTTGAGTGTGTGTGTGTGTATGTGTTGTTGCCTTATCAAAAGGACTCTCCATCCCTAAATGGCCATGAGAAAAGAACATGAAAACAGGGATAACACTTTCTTATGTTATTCAGTTGGGGCCTGATCCAAAACCTGTTGAAATTAGTTGGAATCTTTCCACTGATTTTGATGGACTTTGCCTCAGTCCTTTAGTAAAGCAGGGGTCTTCTCATAAGTTTTCTTACATGTCTCAGACTTCTGTAACCAAAGATGTATTTTTAGTTTTAAGCCTTCTAGCCTCTTTCCTAAATGAAGTGAAAGAATCCTAGAGTCATTTCTCAAGCAGATCTCCACTGTGGTACTGTATTGCTCTGCCAGGTCAGTCAAGGGTAATAGCTCTAAAAAGTTGTCAGATAGTTTAGCTTTTCTCCTGTGAGGCCATGGGTAAGTCTTGTAGCCTCTTTGTGACTCCATTCCCCATCTGTAAAATGGGATAATAGTAATTCTCTACCTCACAGGAGTATTATGATGGTAGATACATTAAAGATTGTGGGGTATTCAGTATTGTGGGGTATTCAGCAATGGGGGGTGCTGATATAAACAGATAGATATGTCATGTTGTTCTAAAAAATGTTAATAATTGATGAAGTGATGCAAATATTGAAGAAGTGTAGTGTGATGTTAAATGGTAGTATGGGCTTTATTCCTAAAAAATTAACATTATTATTGACTGACTTCATTTTACTCTATGTCTCTGTGGCAGAGAAGGCTATAATTTAATAGTTAGTGAATGCTTTAAATATGCAAAAATGCATATAAATCACACTATAAAGGTTAGCTTGCAATAATTTCTGCTTTTGTAGTCTGAAATTCCTGATTTAAGAAAGTGTTAATGGTTCAAGCTTTCAAATGTATTTAAAAGCTGTTTGCTATAACATTGTTTGCATGTGGTTTGAATCTCTTCCCGCGCCGCCACCCCCCCCCCCCCCCCCCCCGGCCTTAGATAGAAAAATTGGTCCTTGGTGAAATGAAGAGTTTGCGGGTAAACATATCATTATGAAATTAATAGTGGTTTTGAATTTTAAAGTTGCTTAAACTGCTGTTTAATAAAAATTAAACAGATACACAAACCTTGTAAATAATCATCTTTATTACATAAATAATCTTCAAAGACTTTCATCTACACAATGTACTAATATAGCAATATGTTTTCTTAAAACAGAGAATCATATTCAGACAGTAATGGTATATCAATGAAAAGCACCACATAAAAGCTTCTATTCAACAGAAAAGTTCAGTGGCCTTCTGCAGCAGAAGGTCTGAGAACAGACTTCTACTGCCTGCTGTGTTTTTCAGAAGGAAACCTGTCCGGTTGTGGAAACCATTTATGATGTACTTTATGCACTCCTCCCTGGGAAAGCCATTCTGTGACAAGGTCTTT
Source organism: Eretmochelys imbricata (assembly GCF_965152235.1). Classification (NCBI taxonomy): domain Eukaryota; kingdom Metazoa; phylum Chordata; order Testudines; family Cheloniidae; genus Eretmochelys; species Eretmochelys imbricata. The sequence goes on from NC_135581.1 coordinate 61,409,883, forward strand.
ATCTGTAGCAAATGAATTCCCGCTACCCCCTGTGAAGTCTTGCTGCCTGATTAAGAAGGTACGGATAGTGTGTGGGGTGGAGGGGTGGCTGTGGAATTCTTTATTGAAGATCCTTCTGGTTGTCAGCCAGGTATCTGTTCACATTTGGCCAAATACCCCTCTGTGGCTTTTTGTTGTTTTTTTAATACCCAGGTTCAAATTCTGCTCTGACTTAAGCCCTATTTGTGCCCATTAACTTCACTGGGATTGCATGGGTTTTAAATCAGAACTTGGCCTTGTTCTGTTGATTTGCTGAGGGTATCATCTGCATACTGTTATTTGTATTAATGTAATGTGTATGGATGGATAAAGTATTCTTGCAGAACACTAAACTCTGATGATATTTGAACATTCTTCTCTCAGGAATCAAGCTATCCTTAGATGCAGCATCTGCACCACACTCCCCCCGTTTGGATATCCCCCCCACACACACATTTGCCCTTGAGGCTGATTGTTCCAAGTCTGGGTCCTGGTCTGTGCTCATTCCATAAGCAATATACTTTTCCTGAATCCTTTTCTCTGTGTTGGCTGAGTTCCAGACTCAGCGAAAAGATGTACATTGACCAAAATCTGGGCTGTCGTGAGCGTACTGGTGTGCAGCTATTGCATGATAGAGCATTTGAAATAGACAAAGAAAGAGACAGCTATCAGTGCCACTCTCTCTGCAACTTGTGCCATTTTCCAGTCATTTGCATGCTGACCATTTGTACAAGCAATAATAAAGTCAATGAGGAGGGAGAAAAATTAGAGGATGGCTTGCGCTAAGGAGAGAATGAGACGAGATTCAAGAGGAGAGATAGTGGGCAGGACAGACACTGAAAGACCCAAGAAATAGTGGGAAGAAGAGGGAATTGTACATGAAACATGGCAATGTAGGCATGTGCAAAACATCACCTGTCTGCTAATGTTAAACTTAATCAGCAAATTGGTCATTGCCAAAATCTCAAAGATAGGATTTTGAACCATTTTCTGATATGAAGAAAGTAGGAGCAATAGGATGGGATAAGTAAGTGGGAGAGGAAAGGAGGAAGTCTTACAGACTGCAGAACTTTGGATTGAAATACAGTAGAAAAGATAAACCAGTAAAAGCAAAGGTACTAAGAGTCCATGTCCCCCCAAAACATAGGCTTTTGAGGATCATCAGTATGAGATGCTTACTCTTTAGAACATATTTAAATCGCACAAAAGAATAAAAAGAAAACAAATGGCTGGTAGAGACTAAAATGGGACTGACGAGTGCTTTTCAGTTCTGATAAAGTTTCTAAAGGAACAGCAAGCAACGAGAGAAGGGTTTGTGTTTTGTTCTTGTTTTTCCTATTTGTGAAACTGACAAGAAGACAAATTTCACTTTTTGCCTTTTTATATGTAAATATTTCTGCAAGGCCCAAGCTATGTCCTATAGAAACAGCTTTAAAGATTTCATTGCCTTAGAGCAACTATTAGTCCTCATTGCTCCTTTCTCAACGTAGTTCCATTTTTCAAGAGAATTGAGATTGATTATCTTCATGTTGGCATATGAAGATCTACAGTATATTGTCATCCCATCTCCCAGGTGTGTGCATTGACAAAGGCAGATGAGAATGTGGAGGCAACAGCTTTATGAGCAGCAGCATGAATGAATAGCACTGAGGCAGTGCTAAAGCCCATTCTTCATTAACCCAAGTGTCTCCCCAGCCTTACTCAATGGGGTGGGTGCTGCTTTGTGTCAAAATGCTGTTTACAGAATGCACAGAGCAAAAAGTCTGGTTCTTGTCAAAGCAAAGAGACTCCTCATTATATAATGCTGAAATATGAATTGGTGCAACACTGCCAAGAGCAGGTGTGTGTTGTAAAATAAATAAATAAATGATGATAATATGAATAATTCTTTGCATTTCTAGAGCTCCTTTCACCCACTGCATGCATCCGATGAAGTGAGCTGTAGCTCACGAAAGCTTATGCGCAAATAAGTTTGTTAGTCTCTAAGGTGCCACAAGTACTCATTTTCTTTTTGCGGATACAGACTGACATGGCTGCTACTCTGAAGCCTGTCATTATGCAAGGCACTGAATTTAGCCGTATGAAGTGGAAATCTGTCAACTTCATGAAAAAAACTCGTACAGATACAGACAGACATCATCTTCCTTTCCAAATGCAAACAGATGGACATCATACCAAAAGGACTGAAGGTAAAATATCCATTACAATCTACATACCACACAGACTATGCTGACAGCTTGTGCCACACGCTCTCAAAGAAACTGCGGAACCACCTGATCAACATCCTCTACAGCAAACAGGGAAAGATTAAAAATGAGCTCTCAAAACTGGATACTCTCATAAAAAAACAACCTTCCACACAAACTTCCTCGTGGCTGGACTTTACAAAAACTAGACAAGCCATTTACAACACACGCTTTGCTTCTCTACAAAAGAAAAAGGACACTAAACTATCTAAACTACTACATGCCACAAGGGGCCACAACAGTGGTTCCCTTAACCCACCCAGCAATATTGTTAATCTATCCAACTATACTCTTAGCCCAGCAGAAGAATCTGTCCTATCTCGGGGCCTCTCCTTCTGCCCCCCCACCCCCACGAACATGATACAGTTCTGTGGTGACCTAGAATCCTATTTTCAACATCTCCGACTCAAGGAATATTTCCAACACAACTCTGAACAACATACTAACCCACAGAGACCTTCCTACCAACAGTACAAAAAGAAGGATTCTGGGTGGACTGCTCCTGAAGGTCGAAATAACAGACTGCACTTCTACATAGAGTGCTTCTGCCGACATGCACGGGCTGAAATTGTGGAAAAGCAGCATCACTTGCTCCATAACCTCAGCCATGCAGAACACAATGCCATCCACAGCCTCAGAAACAACTCTGACATCATAATCAAAAAGGCTGACAAAGGAGGTGCTGTCGTCATCATGAATAGGTCGGAATATGAACAAGAGGCTGCTAGACAGCTCTCCAACACCACTTTCTACAAGCCATTACCCTCTGATCCCACTGAGGGTTACCAAAAGAAACTACACCATCTGCTCAAGAAACTCCCTGAAAAAGCACAAGAACAAATCCACACAGACACACCCCTGGAACCCCGACCTGGGATATTCTGTCGGCTACCCAAGATCCATAAACCTGGGAATCCTGGACGCCCCATCATCTCAGGCATTGGCACCCTGACAGCAGGATTGTCTGGCTAAGTAGACTCCCTCCTCAGGCCCTACGCTACCAGCACTCCCAGCTATCTTCGAGACACCACTGACTTCCTGAGGAAACTGCAGTCCATCGGTGATCTTCCTGAAAACACCACCCTGGCCACTATGGATGTAGAAGCCCTCTACACCAACATTCCACACAAAGGTGGACTACAAGCCGTCAGGAACAGTATCCCCGATAACGTCACGGCAAACCTGGTGGCTGAACTTTGTGACTTTGTCCTCACCCATAACTATTTCACATTTGGGGACAATGTATACCTTCAAATCAGCGGCACTGCTATGGGTTCCCGCATGGCCCCACAGTATGCCAACATTTTTATGGCTGACTTAGAACAACTCTTCCTCAGCTCTCGTCCCTTAATGCCCCTACTCTACTTGCGCTACATTGATGACATCTTCATCATCTGGACTCATGGAAAAGAAGCCCTTGAGGAATTCCACCATGATTTCAACAATTTCCATCCCACCATCAACCTCAGCCTGGACCAGTCCACACAAGAGATCCACTTCCTGGACATTACAGTGCTAATAATCGATGGTCACATAAATACCACCCTATACTGGAAACCTACTGACCGCTATTCCTACCTGCATGCCTCCAGCTTTCGTCCAGACCACACCACACGATCCATTGTCTACAGCCAAGCTCTACGATACAACCGCATTTGCTCCAATCCCGCAGACAGAGACAAACACCTACAAGATCTCTATCAAGTGTTCATACAACTACAATACCCACCTGCTGATGTGAAGAAATAGATTGACAGAGCCAGAAAAGTACCCAGAAGTTACCTACTACAGGACAGGCCCAACAAAGAAAATAACGGAACGCTACTAGCCATCACCTTCAGCCCCCAACTAAAACCTCTCCAATGCATCATCAAGGATCTACAACCTATCTTGAAGGACGACCCATCACTCTCACAGATCTTGGGAGACAGGCCAGTCCTTGCTTACAGACTGCCCCCCAACCTGAAGCAAATACTCACCAGCAACCACACACCACACAACAAAAACACTAACCCAGGGAACCTATCCTTGCAACAAAGCCCGTTGCCAACTGTGTTCACATATCTATTCGGGGACACCATCATAGGGCCTAATCACATCAGCCACACTATCAGAGGCTCGTTCACCCGCACATCTACCAATGTGATAATGGCATCATGTGCCAGCAATGCCCCTCTGCCATGTACATTGGCCAAACTGGACAGTGTCTACGTAAAAGAATAAATGGACACAAATCAGATGTCAAGAATTATAACATTCAAAAAGTCGTAGAACACTTCAATCTCTTTGGGCACTCGATTACAGACCTAAAAGTGGCAATTCTTCAACAGTAAAACTTCAAAAACAGACTCCAATGTGAGACTGCTGAATTGGAATTAATTTGCAAACTGGATACAATTAACTTAGGCTTGAATAGAGACTGGGAGTGGATGTGTCATTACACAAAATAAAACTATTTCCCCGTGTTTATTCCCCACCCCCCCACTGTTCTTCACACGTTCTTGTCAACTGCTGGAAATGGCCCACCTTGATTATCACTATAAAAGGTCCGTCCCCCCCCGCCCCGCTCTCCTGCTGGTAATAGCTCACCTTACCTGATCACTCTTGTTCCAGTGTGTATGGCAACACCTATTGTTTCATGTTCTCTGTGTATATAAAATCTCCCCACTGTATTTTCCACTGCATGCGTCCGATGAAGTGAGCTGTAGCTCACGAAAGCTTATGCTCAAATAAATTTGTTAATCTCTAAGGTGCCACAAGTATTCCTTTTCTTTTCATCCAAGGGTATCACAAAATTTACCAAATGAAATGATGTGTTAAGCCTCCCAACCTCCCTGTGAACAGGAGATTAACAGTGTGTAGTGCACAGGACCCCCTAACCACAATGTCAAAACGGGCCCCTTGTCATTCCCTGACCCTAACCACTCTTGAAATGTCCATCCAAACCAGCCCAATGCAACTCCTGAGCCAGCTGTTATCATCTCTGGCATTCCAGGTGGACTGGCTTCTGGGTCCCTCCTCTCCTCTTTCTCCATTCTTTATCTTGCATCTGGGCTCTTGCTCATCCCCAGCAAACAGTTCCTCTTTTCCCAGTCCCATGTCCCTGTAATCTCACCTTCCTTCCTCCTGCTTCCAGTCCTCCATTTTGCCTCTTATTCCTAGCTTTCTCCAGAGGCCATCTCCACTCCCAGTCCATACAATATGTTCCTGTCTTCCACGCTTTTCTCTATTCCAGACGTTGTTGCTTGTTCTCATGCTGGGGAAGGGCCCTAAAGTCCTGAATATTTACACTGCTTTGCTCTTCAAAACTGTCTGGTTCAGTCACCTCAAAGCCTTTGGGTTCTCTCAGGGAGCAGATGTCACTTCCACTGGTTACTCAGCAGGTGAATGGTGATAGTGAGTAGCTGCAGAGGCTCTGAGCAATGGAGACTTTGGGAGAGGAAGGAGGTACAATGATAAATGTCTGTAGCAATGGACTTGTGGACCAGACCTTAGGGTCTTGGGGCACAGTCCCTGTATTCCTGTAATTGCTGGGGCTCTGATTCTCCCTGGCCCTTGGAGAAGGGGGGTAAAGAGGAGCAGGGAAGGCATGCTCTCTCCTTGTGCCCTTTTCCCCTCTCCCATGCCAGGACAGGAACTGACTGATCAGAACAATGAGATAAGACAAGGAGCAAGACTTCAGATGGGGAAATGAGAACAACACTAGGTGGGGGCAAGATTATTCAGGGCCTTGGAAATGAAGTTGGTAAGCTTGAATTTATTGGGAGACATCAAGTCAATGATCAGAATCAAAATTGGGAAAATAGGGTTAGAGTGGTGGGAGAGGAACATGACACTAAATATAGGATGAACAGGAGAGATGAGAATAGAAGGTATCATATTCAAGATGAAAGACAAAGGCATGGAATAGGACTTCAGTACTTAGGACAGTGAGAAAACAGTGAATTTTGGTTCTACTTCAAAAGTAAGTATGGGGAAGGAGATGATAGGAGAGCCAGGGATTACACTGAGGTTGAGAAACCTTGGGATAGGAAGGATAGTAAAGTTACCAGGATGGTAAAGTTGTCAATGCTAATAGAGGAGAAATGCAGAGAAGAGGAATTAGGGGAAAAGATAAATTCCATTTTAGAGAAATTGAGCCTAGATAATGGTAAGATGTCCAAGAAGAAAAGCAGCTGGAAATGTGAGGCTGCGCAAAGAGTGGAGAAATCAGAGGTAGGAAGCATGTTTAAAGATTATGCACATAGAAATTGTTTTAGAATCCATCAGGGAAAATAAGGTCAAAGTGAAAAAGTATAGAAGAACATGATGTTTTTTCCGGGTGTATTCAGAATTTTGGCCCTGCTCCTGCTCCCATGGAAATCAAGAGCAAACTCTCATTTATTTCTACAGCTGGTTAGAAAAAATTAGCAGTTTTCAGTTGGAAAATGTAGTTCTGTCAAAATTGTAATGTTTCATAAAATTATGTTAATTTTCCCAGAATTTTGTTTTGGAGTAAAAAACAAGGGAATAAATTACAACAGTGTTGAAACATCCCATTTCAATATTTTTAGAATGAAGCTTTTTGATTTTTCTAAAATGGCCTTTAAAAAATTACATCACATAAAGAGTCAAATTGAAACTAAACACTTTGATTTGGTCAGTCAGAAATGTTTCAACTGCACTGAAATTAATTTTTTTTTAAATTTTCATTTGTATAGAATTTCAGATTTTTTTTTTGGTTTGTTCTGAAGTGGAAAGAAATAGTCTGCAAAATGGAATTTCTACTCCCCACCCAGCTCTGTTGATTTAATTACAAGCAGCAATGCACTCTGCAGAAACAGAATGACATGCACACAGTTAAAGACCATGTTTTGAAAATGTGGCCCCTTATACATGTTCATGTATAACAGAATAATTTCAAAATACTGTAGGCATTTATTTTTTTTTACTTCTCAGAGTCAAGCCATTGTTTTTTGTTTTGTTCTAAATCTTGACATTGACAATTATTATCTGATGGACAACATCACAAAGAGCTATTAGAAATGATTGCATAATCCACACCAACATATCACCACCGTTAAGGAGAATGGTATTCATTCATGTTTTATTTTATATCCCTGCAACAGCAAACCAATGAGTTAAGCATTCTGTTTGATGAATGGAGTTTGAATATAAGCCACTGACAGCAATTTGCTTTGTCCTGTACTGAATATGCATTAAAATGAGTATATTTTATAGTAGTTTCATATTACAAATATTTCCAGTAAAAGAATACAAATCAATTTTATTTTTTAGTATCTAACCTGTGGCTTAACTCTGCCACTATATCATCTCATATATATATTCAATTAAAATTGTACTTTGATCCAATATTCTTTAATATTAGTGGTCAGCTATTAAAGGAAGCAAGCTTGAAGACCCAATTGTTAAACTATAGCTTATTTCATTCCTTGCTCCATATATTTTACCAGAGAAGTCCTTAATGTAACAGAAATCAGATTTGGTGTGTATTTGTAACAGAAATCAGATTGTACAGGCGCCACCTCAGACTTCTCCAAAACATTAGAAGAGATAGGATTCCACCAGGACTTACTTCAAGAAAACAGTAAGGCAGCCATACATTTTAAATACAGCTGAATAGTATTTGTTGTTGCAGAAGGCTTTTATCTGCAGCAGCTTAATAACCTTGGCAGATTTTGGGAGCTGTTTTTACATCATTCTATGAAAAAATATACATAGTGTTTGTGTATATGTATCTCTAGCTGTCTGCATCAATAATTAAAGTGTAACAAAGTAATGAGCAAATTATAAAGTATTAATTATTATGTCCTGTCAGGTCAACTTTATCATTCATCAGTCATAATTGCACTCATTTTATTTATTAAAAGATGTATAGTTCCTGATGGTGTGTGTATGTACAATTCAGTTTTATAACAAATAGGGTTCCATTTTTATTTTAAATTATAAAACATTTTTATTATCCCCAGTTGTGTATTGCCCCAGATGAATAAGAGATTGATAAATGAGATAAAGATGATTATTTCTGGAAGTCCCACCAAACCTCAGTGTCACAGGAAATGGTGATGTACCGAAAAGGATGTTAATACCTAAATCTTTACCCTTCCGTGGTCTGACCTAACCTCTTCCACCCTCTGATCCCAGCTTTATCTAGGGAAGGAAACCAATAGAATTTGATGTATGGCCCAGATACCTGAAAACAATGACTAATAAGTAGTGCCACCACTAGAAATTGTAAAGAAACATAGCTAAGATTGTGAAAAATCTAACTCGTAAACAGAAAGAGATGCTTAAAGCTATACATACAAAGAGACACATAAAAGAAGTGGATATATGCAAATCTAAGAACCAAAAAAAACCCCAACAACTCCCAAATATTGCAGTTGGAGGGGAGCCTTACCCATATCCCTCTGCTTTCCTCAAAGCTCACCTTACCTACGGAGGGAGACAAAAAAAAAAATCTAGTATATGGCCCAGACCCCTAAACCAGGGCCTGATAAGTAGTACGACCCCTAGAAATTATAAAGAACTAAAGCCAAAATGCAAGGGAGAGAGATGTTTTTAAATATATGCAGTGAGATGTGTTACAGGAAAAATGATCTAATGTGAACTAAAGAGCCCCAGTACATTTTAATTAGAGAGGGTCCTGACCCAAGCCTCTGGACTCCTCTAGTCCATCCTCGCTTAGGACAGGAAACCAGTATGATTTAGTACGTGGCCGAGAACCCCTAAGCCAGAAGCTTGAGAAGTAGAGCCACCCCTAGAATGATTAAATACAGCTAAAAGCATGGGAATAACTAAAATGTAAAAAGAAAGACAGCTGTTTTAAAATATGTATAAAGAGACCTGTTAAAGGAACTAGATGTTTGTAAATCTAAGTGTTAACTAAACACAATAACATGTTTTCCCACTTGCATAATTATAGAGGACCCTGATCCTAGCACCCTATTATCCCAGTATCACCTTGCGATAAGCACCAATAGGATTTATTATATGTCCCCAGTTGCCTAAGCCAGTGCCTTAAATGGTATCTCCACCCCTAGGAATAAAAAAGAACTTCACCAAAACCCAGGAAAAGTATAAGAAAAGCTAAAACATAAAAAGAGAGCAAGACAGGTGTTCTAAAATGTGTGCAAAGAGAGTGGTTAAATGAGAGGGAAACAGTCTGTAAATCTAAGCGTTGACTAAAAACACAGCAACTTGTTTTCCCTTATGCCTAATTGGAGAGAAAATTGTAAAATAGCTAGGTATTTATAATGATACCTAATAATTGTGATATCAGTTATATAGTTTCCTTACACATTTGTTCTTAAAAAGCAAATATTAGGCTTTTTATTTAAAGGTAAAAGAATTGTTGATATTCTTGCATTAGTATTAAGAGGGAGCAAACACAATTAGTAAGGGAATACAGTAGAACTGTAGTTTTGAAGCCTACTGGAGCTTGTATTTTTGTATAAGTTCTGTCAGTAATTTTTAAAAATTGGTTCATCTTATTTGGCCCATCTTTCCTCAATTGTTAATCTAATGTAGGCAAATAAGTCCCTCCATTTCTCTTAATTCTTTTATGTTGGTTCTGTGTTTTTGCAACTAAAGTGATACTAAATCTAATTCTAATCAAGTAATTCTAATCAAGAGATGGGGGGCTGCAGGGGATGACAGGTGGCACCAGGCTGGGAAGGGGCATCTCATTAGTTCATACCACCATTTCTATGGCAGGTGGTGCGCTGTGCAGCAATGCTTCCACCCAGGTGCTGGTGCCCAGTCCCATCCTCCACCCTAGTGGCTGGTGTCCTTGTGCTCTCCTGCCCTCCAATCCAGGTGTTGTCCTCCACCCTGGTAGCTGGTGCACATGCTCTTTGTGCCCCTCACCCAGGTTCGGTGTCTCTACCAGGACTCATGATGGCTGGATGATAGGTCCAGGCTGGGCTGGGGAGTCCTATCTGGTTACTGTCCTGCTCTCTTGTGCCATGACTAGTGGCCACTCCAGTCCCTCCTCCACAGGGGTGGAACATAGCTGGGTCCTGCTCTGCTCTTGCCTCCATGAGATGTGGGAGCAGAAAACATTGGGGGGAGGCGGGGGGGTGGGGAGAAACATAGATCTGCTCTCCCCAGTATGTCCATTGTGGGGGCACTAGCGCTCTCTGGTTTCACTGTCTCTGTTCAGGGAAGGTGTCATGAGGTTGCAGCTCTCCACTGTAACACAGATACCTGAAAATAGCTTTCGTAAGACAAAGAGAATAAGTGATAATGACTGAAGTACTGGTAGAAAGGCTGCACAGATATTGTGGGAGACCTCTCCTTCCCTTCCCCACACTTTATACAAAGCTTTGATAAGATTAATGTCTTCTAGTAGCTGTCTTTGTGGAAAAGTTAAGGCATATGCCCTTTTTACTTAATAGAAAGGCTTTTCCAGTTTACAATCCACAACATTGTTTTAGAAAACAGTATATGTACAGGAAAATGCACACCCAGAGCCAATGTGAAAACAAGGTAATCAACACAGAACATTAAACCGACACACACAGAGAAACACAGAAGGCCACTTTCAGACACCCATTGGTACTGCTTACACACATTCACAGGACTTCAGAGAACCCAAACTAAATGTCAGGATAGCCCACCACACATGGTTGAAAAGTCTGCTTAGATTATTGTGCATGCATAAAGTACATGCACAGACATGACACAAAGTAAACGAGGACACCAGGCCTCTATTCAATCATCTGAACCATCCAGTTAATTAAAACAGACCCAGGCACATTGTTATGGGACTGTAGAATTGAGAAAACCATTAGACAGCATGGACCAGGGAAGTGTTTAACCCTACCTACTTTGGTTTTTTTGTTCCAACAACTTAATCTAGAGCATGGGGGTGTTAGAACACAAGGCAAAGCCTGATGACTAGGGGCCTGTAACATACTGGATCCCAAACACATTACCGCTGCTAGCAAGAGGGCAATACTATGAAAACCCCAAAACCTATAGCACCATGATCCTTTAATCTGAAACTGATTAACGTACAAAAATGTTAGTAATTTCATTACTGGTGAATCTCTCATGCTCTCCCTTTGAATAACAAGCCAACAGTATAAAGCACCACGTCACATAGTCCCAGGAACACCCCCGACTATATACCTGCACCCCATATACAAACACACGTGGTCCTTGCCAGAGGAGCAGATAGAATTGTTTTGATAATATATATATAATCATTTATATATTTATATATAAAACTAAATGTGCAAATGTCTTAATCTTACCTCTTCCCTTTTTGACACCTTGCTCCACCCCAGCATGACTAAACTGGAAGGTCTTCCTTATGTAAGGAGGGAAACCATGGACTTTTTAAGTGCTGTGCCTGGTTAAGACAGTGTTGCACAGTCATTGTGTTGCTTGATAAGGCATGTGGATTAAAGATGGAAAAAGCCTAAAAAGCCGTTGAATCTGCCCTTGCTCCCCCCCCCGCCCCCGCACCGCACATAGTCAATCAGCTCATGAAGAGACGTTACACAGGCAAGATTGCTGGGGGCTGAGGAAACACCCTGCGGACAACCAGGGCTTGAGACCCCAGAACCTGTCATGAGAGCCACGAAACTGTGATAATTGATGATGAAAATGATCACAAGGGCAGTGCAGAGGAGGAGCATGATGACAAACCTTGGACCCAGCATTGTCTGAGAAACCAGACAGGAGAACCCTACAGTTCAAATGTCAGGGTGTACGGAGACAAGTCACAGGTAACTTGTACATAAGAATGTTTTAATGGGTTGAAGTTAAAGGTGTGGGTGCTGGGGATAAGAATTGATCATGGATCAATTGACTAAGGAGTTTAGCTCACAATCAAAAGGATGGTGGATCAAGACCATCCAGAGGGCAAAAAATTTAAGCCATGAGATAGAAGTCTCTTGATGCAAAAATAAAGGTTTTAAAGCATGTTATAAAAACTAAAATGATTTTTTATTTTATATCTCTCAACAGCTGAGCAGTGGTTCTTCAGAGGCTTTGGAGAGTCTGGACACTGACAGCCTTAAAGGCACAAATGGATTAGAGCTGCCCTGCTTTTGCCAGATCTGAAACCAGATGCTCACCAGGATGCTTAGAGAGAGAGGGAGCTAATTCTACAGACATGTACTATCTAGCTTTGAAGAAGGAATTTGGTATGAACCAGTGCCGGTCCATAACCTTAGAACTGTTGTCTGCAATTGTACAAGCTGCTGTGCACAGAAGCATTAAGCACTGTCTGAGAGAGATGTTTGAGGATTGTTAAGATTGTGTCATAGATGCCCCCGGGCAGTGCAGTCATGATGGTGTGAACTGGTCTTCAGAGGACTGGACTTTATTTATCAACCTTAAAATCAAAGAAATGTCTGCTAATTTGTGCATGGGAAGTGATTTTAATATTGTCATTGCACTGGGGTATGCTCTGCAGTGCCTCTCTTTCAGCCAGGAAAATTTAAGTCAAGGGGTGGAGTCGGTGAATCAAGTGGCAAATGCGGGGGCCCCAGACTTGCATAAAATAACCAGAAGTTGGATATACTTAATGGAGAATGTTGACCGTATTCTTCATACATGAAATTACAAAAGACCATTTAAACAAAAAAAGATCTGTTTGCAGAAAAACAAAAGTTAGAGAGTCGGGAGAGGACACAACTGCTGATATAAAAATTAATAGTTGTGAATAAAATGGCAATTGAAAAATGGCTCTGTGAAGTGTGTGATTTATGGAACACTCCATTGAGAGTGTCCAACTACTTGGCCCCTGGTCATGCAATCCTATCAAAGCATAGCCCTGACACCTACAGCATCCTTTGCACAGCCTGGTGCACCCCTGTCAACACACCATTTAAACAAACATTACACATCAGGATACAAGCAGATATAGGAAAGCCCTGGCTGTAAAGTGAATGGAGTGCTTACCTGCCCTAGACGCTTGTTGGATGGCTTAATTACCCATGTTTGTAGTACACTTAGTCCTGTGTAAGGATGGTACTTATCTTCTCAGTTTTATCAAAATCTTCCTTGAGACTTTAATCATTAGTGCAATATAACTTTAAAATAGCCTTCTAGGAAGGACATTTTAATTGTGATAACTCAACCATACCATAAAATCATTAATTCTTTACATCAAATGAGTGCTACATTTATTGGATTTAATAGCAGTATATTCATTAACTTATATGTGTATGCATTTGTGTGTGTGTATATAGATGGTTATATATTTTTATCTAACTGGTAATGTGTAGTGTTTGTTTTAAGGGGTGTGCTGCTAGTACATCTTACCTTTAGCTGCATTTTGTTAACATTTCTAGAGTGGGCACTATTTATTAGTCACTGGTTTAGTTTATTTGGGTCAGATAGCAAATACTATTTGTTTCCCTCTCTAGATAAGATGGACCATGCAGTTAGGGGTGGAGGTGGATGAGGTTAAGTCAGATCCTGAAGGATGAGGGTTTAAGTCGTATCATTTCAGGTATATCATCAGTTCCTGTGCATTGCCATTTCTGTGACATTGAGGTAAGGCTGGATTTTGGATATCATTATCTTTATCCAACAGTCTCAATTTACATAAACTACAGGCAATATACTACTATCCCATTGCAATAGTCTCAAGATGGAAATCCGGTTGCATGGTATTCCATAAACATATCAATACTTATGAACTTAAAATTCCTTTATCATGCACTATTAAAATATTAATTCATAATGCCATACAAGGCACACTACAGTTCCATTTGTGCCATGAGGAAAAATAAACTCTCATCACATTGCAGCCAATTACTAATTTATTTATCAGTATTTATAACTTTATGTGTCTAAGCACCTTATAGATATCAGTTAAGCCTTACAACATAAATAAGGAAATATTATTATCCAAGTTTTGCATTTAGGGAAGGTGCAGGACAAAGAGTCATGCAGGTCATACAGGAAGTCTTTAATAAAAAGTACAAAATACAACCTAGCTCTTCTGACCCCCTTTGCTTTAACCCTAAGGGTATTTTCCTGTCTTTTTCTCCTTCTGCCTTTATCCTATCCATCTTGCTCCACCTTTCCCTTTGTTTTCTCCCCAGCTTTGTCCATACATGTAATTCTTAATTACATCATAGAACTTCAATGGGACAAGTGCTCGCCCATTGATTTAGCGTGTCTTCACCAGACCCGCTAAATCAACACTCGCTGCATCGATTGCAGCAGTGCCGATCTACCGGTAAGTGTAGACATGCCCTCAGTGTCTGGATACTTCAACGTCTTCCATTTAGATCTTCCTCAGAAACTCTTCTCTTCACTGCTCACAGACTAATGGGCCTTTATGCTTGTCAGAGTTTCACCCTATCATTATTAGTCTTTCATCGCTGCCTGTTCTACTCACAAAAAAACTAGGATCACTAAGAACCTGTGGAAGTAGATTTATTTCCAGTCATTCCCCACACTAAATCAAGAATTTGTTATTGCTTCTCTGTTTCTATTTGAATTTCTCCCTCTACAACATTTCTGATACAGTTTCCTCTGTTTGTTACCTCATCCATGGTCAGTATAAACTTTCCTCAGATGCTTCACCTTCACCTCTCATATACCATTTTGACTGTGTTATTTTTTTTTGCCTTTTCAGTGTGATGTGAAACAAGTAATTTACATATTATTCATTGGGTCTTTAAAATATTTATTTTATGGTGTAATTTATGTACAGTTGTTTTAGTTGAGTGCAGATCACACTACATGACTCGTCTACAAATGTACTTCTGTCATGAAACTGCAGCATGTCCATAGATCCTTCTAACTCAGACAAGAGAAGAAAATAAAATTCAACTACCTACAGCCCGAAATTAAACAGAAACTTAAGTACTATAATTACTTGGCAATAAGGCAAGTGACATGTTTTTACACAGCACAGTCTGTCAGAAGGGACTTGAAATTTCTGCTTGAAAATGAAAGATGTGTTACAGACATTTGTAATTCTCCCATGTTTAAAATTTTTTCTTTGAATTTAAGAAAAAGTAGATTTTAAAAAATCATATTTAGTTATTTAGATTTGACTTTAAAAATGGAACTCCCATACAAATGTGAGTACCCTGATGGTAACCCTCCAGCAGCACAGAAAAAAAAAAATTAACTCCATCAGCCATCAATAATCAGTCAACCATTTACCTCAGCCAGCAAACATGGAAAATCTAAAAAAAAAAGCCTTTCATACATTCCCCCCCCCCCACCCCCAACAGAATCGGGAAGATACCTTCATTATTCCCAAAAATCACTGTCAAACAAACATTGAGCTATCGTTTGAAGGCGATACAGACCATCAGCACATAGAAATGGCCCAGGCCCATGAAACTGATATGTTTCAGGAGACTAAAGTAGGTGTTCAGCTTTGCACACACTTCTGCCTCTCCTTGCATTTTTTAAAAGGTTCAGTACAAGAGTATGTCCATATGGACCTGATCTCTGTTATGTGAGCAGAGATCTATTTTGCCTTTCCCAGTGGAGAAGTGCAGTTGAAGAGACTTGTTCACCTTGTTCAAAGTAGGCTTTGAACATTAAAGAATAGAACAAGATTAATTATGCATAGTAACCAAAATGTGCTGAAATATACAGCACCTTTTCTGGAGGCACATAAAGCACATAGAAACTTGTGTAGGACTGTTTTAAAGAATGTGTCAACAAATATTTACGTCACACAAGCACATGTGATAGGATTATTCACTGGTATTGTAGAAAGGAGCTAAACTAACATATATTCTTTATAGAGTTTAATTTTAAACCATTTTAAGCGTTAACCACCTAGCCATTATTCTGTTATAAATAATAATGCAACAGTCACTTCTTACATATTGACTATATACCAAATAAATGATTCACTAATACCATGCTGACTATAAATACAAATCATGGCAGGAGCCAAGGCAGTTGGAGGGGGTTTAATGAGGCTTCTTGTGCTAGGAAGTGGTGCAACGCAGAATATGAAGCAGCAAAGGGGAGCAGAAGGGCTTGACTTTGTTCGCTATGAAATGCCACTTTGGGCCAAAGTCTGAGGAACCATATGGCAATAGCCATAGCCATGTCAACTCTAGTTGTAACAGGTTTATTTGCTCAATTAATCAAAGATTCATCCCATCCCTAATTGTAACAAAGCAACACAATATAATGATCTAAGAATTGCAGCTTAGTGTGCTTTCATGGGCAAAACCTTCCCTCTGCCAGAATACCCTGGCTACAAAATGTGAAGGGCATCAGTGGGAAAATGTAGACAGCTTTTGAAAGTTTTGCATCCTGGAACAGAGTAACATAGGTCCTCTTTTGATGAGAGGATTTAAATTGTTGATACTCCCAGGCCATTCTACAAAGTGTTACTATTTCAAAGTTAGTTTTAATACCTTGCACAACATTTTGCTAAACATGGTAGACTGCTTCCTCCCAACATCCACTGGCTAAACAATCAGGGCTCATCATTAATAAAAATCAGAAAGGACTCTCCCAGATATGAGGACACTTGCTTCTGTAAAACCTACTTAATGTAGGGAGGCCTAGGACTCCTTTCAGTAATCTGTCCTGTACAGGTTAAAGGAAAGAAAAAGTGGGCAACTTGCAAATTTCAGCCCCTTATACTAATCACCATTTCTATTTATTAGTCATTACTGGTCAACAGACTGCTTGTTTCTGTAAAAAATACAAATAGTCCCTTCTCCAAGGATTTAACAAATGTAAGCACCAAAATATCATCCCACTGAAGCTAATGCGAGTTTGTCATAATTTTCAGTGGCCGGAACCAGGATTTGGATCTAATGAAGAAGCTTAAAATCTTTGTATGAATAGTTTACCTCAGTTGTAGTTTAAAATGCACTGTGCATGTGCCACAAGATTTTCAAAGTCTCATAAACCAGTTTTCACTGGAAGATTCAAATCTATTAATCCATTTCCAACTCAGATTCCATCTTCCAGTGTTCATAAAAGATTGCATGAATATTTTTGTACTCTGAAAACTATTTGAAAAAATTGCCAAACGTTTTAAGACATTAAAAAAAATCATTTTGTCGCAGAGGCCTGATATGGAAAATTTCAGCCAAAAGGTTAATGTTTCAGAAACTTGTGAGTGATTTAAATAAGAGTGTTTTAATGGAAACTGTTGGCAGTCTTAACAGTAGAGGGTCATGTCTAACATTCAGTTATAAACACAATCTAATCTCGTAGCTAATCTTAAAAATTGGCCCACTGCACATTTTAGACCAAGCTGAATAGAATTCTCAGCAAAATATAAGAACAAATCTCAAAATACCAGTAAAGAAACTTACAAACAGAATATAAATAAATGATCTGGTATGCAGTGCAGCATATTTATAAATCTTACATTTACTCATAAATGTATTTTTTTCAAATAGTTAAAAATGAGTTAAGTGCCTTACTCCACACAGGCTTTTCGTATGTATAGTTAATGTACTACAGCTTCCAAGCAGTTTGCACTAATAATTAGGCTGCACTTGCAGAAGAATGCCATGTCATGTTTGTAATCTGCAAAACAACAAACTTTACTTATATAGACATGTATATGAAAACTTGACCCACAAGATATGAAACATCTCTTTTGACATAATACGAAAGATTGACACATATGAACAATAAAGATTAAATGTACCCTCGATAGTTTGCTATTAGGAATCCAAGAACATCAGGTGATAACAGTCAGCATTTCTATTCGACTGTCTGCTACTGATTTTCTTTTTTATAGTCTGAGATCTCTCAAGGGTTGATCCCATTGTTCTGCTTTTTCCTAAGATGTTCAAAGTCACAAAGATTCTGTGTCTCAGTAGCGGTGTTGTTTTTTCCCTTTGCACTCTCCTGCATATGCGTTTGTTTTTAAATAAGGGTTGACTTTTGCTCTGAGTAATGAAGAATTAAAGGCCCGATCCAACACCCGTTGAAGGCAGTGGGAAGACTCTTATTGACATCCGTGGACTTTAGATCAGTCCTAAATATTTGCTGCATTAGATGGAAAGATATTGTGGTTTCAAATACGGTGCAAAACCCTCATGATGGTGAGCCAGATTCCTAGGAACATCACTTAGGTGGCGTAAAGTAGCCAGATTTTGTCTGAAAATGGCCAGTAAAGAATTCCCCTTGCAAGAGGGCAGTTCCCTAGGGACCTTATGCCATAGGTGCAACTTAAAGGAACCACTAAGCTGCTCTAACTGGAACTGAGCCAGCACAGGATATAGGAATCATAGCCAGCTCCCTGAAGTCCCTGCTCCTCCTCTGCCCTTTCCAAGCTCCCTTTGGCACCAGGTGCAGTTAAAGTTTGTAAAGTTAAGAAAGGAAGAACCAAAAAGATCAGTGTTCAGTAAAATTGCTGAATTATATTGTTTCTTCTTCATTTAAAGAGTGGACCAAAGAGTTTCAGAAACATGAAATGTATCAGTTGGCAGCTCTAAAACTATTTTCATTTTTCTAATGAGAAAATTTACTAATGTGAATAATTAGTGGTTTGGTGTGTGTTTTTCTAAAGCCATTCCATATGCACCTCCTATTACCGTGTTGTGTTTTATCTTCCTGGCAGTCAAAAGATAACGCAGTTGCATTGTCGTGATGTAGCATCAACTAATACAGGCTTCCTGTTATCGTGGTTCCATAGCTGCTGGAAAGAAAAAGCAGTTCACCACAGTATTTGCAGCTGACTGATTCTCAAACATCAAATGGGAAGGCAAGAGGATGAGTTTTCTTCAACTAGCAACTTTCAAATTGCTTAGATCTATTCTCAGACATATAGACATACCTACATACATACATACAAACATGACAGGTAAACTTGATGCTGCTAGAAAGCATTCAGTTTTGTATTTCCACTATATCTTCTAAGAAATCAAATGCATTACTTGCTGCATGCAGACATGCATTCACCAAAGCTTTCTCAAACGGGAAGTCTGAACAAAGTTCACTCCAAAAAAATATTTATTTTAAGATTCAAAATGATGCGGTCTGACTGAGAGTGAAGGTCTGATTGCAGCAACCTTACAAATGTGTGGTGGTGCGGTAGTATCAGGTCCTTCCTTGTGAGGTCATTGCTGATGCTGCTACATCCTTCTTGGCAGCTTTGCCATCCACCAATTTCCACCAATAAAGTAACAAACAGAATCTGCAAACTATGAACATACCTGAAGAAATAGTTAGTTATTGGGCCAAACTCTAGCTGATGCAGGGGAAAGCCTCCAGTCCCCAAAAGGAGACACTCTTATATTTTGCCAAAGCAGTGGTAATGTATGCCCATAACTAGGCTGAGACCAACCCTACAAACAGTCCCTCGTACATTCCATACTAGTCTGTTTGTGACATGTGTAAGAATAACATATGGCTTGTTCCATGTGATTGTATATGTATGTAGATCACCTCTCGGCCCTCTTGTCCCTTTCTCATTTCATATATTTTCAGCTCCTGTCATGGAGGACCAGGAAGGCAACTTTTTCACAGGCTTTTGGAGGAGCCAGAATGGAGAGAGAGATTTTCTGCTGTAAATTGTTCAAAAAAAGTTGCAAGAATAGGAGACAGAGCGATGTAGGAGTTGGGCTCAAATCAAATCTTAGCCAATCTTTGCAGAAAGGTATATCACTTCCAGTTATAGCTGGGGGAATAATTTCTTAGGAATAATTTCACCAAGTTTGCCTCTTTCAGTCAGTGAAAAGTTACAGAGCAGCTAGTGAAATTTTTGAATTTATTAGTTGTCCAAAGTTTTCTGACTTTTGTTCCTATATGAATAGCTCACAAACAGTGCCCAGAAGATATTTAATATTCCAGTTTACCAGTTCTGAGTGTATATGTTACCATAAGTGATGAGCTTCTGTAAGATCTTCAGGCCCGGGACTGTCTTTGTCATTCGTGCACAGCTGAGCACAATGTTGCTGCTAAACAAATGAACAATAATGATAATAACAATAGCCATAGTAGTAATAGTGTTCCCTGCTCAGATGACTTAAGAACTGACCAGCACAAGACCAATTCATTCTCAGCCTCTCTGGTCCTGCTCTAGCAGAGCACATAAGCACATGCTTTACTTTTAACATGTGAATATTCCCATGACTTCAATGGGTTTACTCACATGCTTAAAGGTAAGCAAGTGGTTAGGTACTTGGCTGAAGCGGAGCCTATTGGAGCACTCAAGTTTCAGATTCATTTTTCACATCATGCTATAGTGGCGGGCTGCTCATATGGTAATGGAAAATGAACACAGAAAAAGGTTGCCAGTACAGTCAAATTGAAATTTGTTCTAAAATGCCAGTGAATATTCACAGAACACTTTTTCTGCTATTTGCTAAACTCTGCTCACATCACATTCTCGGTACAGATCATCATCCCTAAGGACCACATCACATTGTTATTTCACAAATGGAATTCCCATTGAAGCCAATATGGCTTTTGTGTAATAAATAAATAAATTAATTAAATTACTGTCTGGACTATGGTCTTCCATGCCAGTGCTGTATTGGGAAGAGGAAAGAAAATATATGTACTCTCTCTCTCTTCTCTCTCCCACAGCTGATCTGTTTTCCCCCACAGCCCCCTCTCCTCCCAAAAAAGCAGACCTGACTTTTTAGTGAATCATGCCTGTTGGGTTTTGTAAAATTGATTGTGCACGACTGCCAAACCCTCCATTTCTTTTAAAAATGGACTGCTGGCGAGATTTTACATCTTGCCAGATTGGAGAGGTTGATGTTGACAATGAATATCAATAAATCTTTATGTAGACTGAAAACACAATCTATTTTTGTATTGTTATGTAAGTTAAGTGGGCACCACTTTTCATCCGTGTTTTCAGGAAAGCATTGCATTTTGACAGAAATGAAAAAGATCCTTCAAATAGATGTTTCCAGATAGTCTAGGCATATTATGGCTATCTACAATGCCATAGGAAGGGATTCATCTTGCAATTAGCTTGTACCAATGGAAAGGTTCAAAAGGCTCTACTTTTACTAATCAAAATGGGTATATATGCTAAGCAGATCTACTGTATATTATAGGATTTTTGTTACTGGACAGTTGTCATAAATATAAAGGGAAGGGTAAACACCTTTAAATCCCTCCTGGCCAGAGGAAAAACCCTTTCATCTGTAAAGGGTTAAGAAGCTAAGACAACCTCGCTGGCACCTGAGCAAAATGACCAATGAGGAGACAAGATACTTTCAAAGCTGGAGTCGGGGGGAAACAAAGGGTTCTCTCTGTCTGTGTGTTGTTTTTGCTGGGACTAGTGCAGGAATGCAGGTCAGAACTCCTGTAAAAGGTTAATAAGCAATCTAGTTAGATATGCATTAGATTCTGTTTTGTTTAAATGGCTGATAAAATAAGTTGTGCTGAATGGAATGTATATTCCTGTTTTTATGTCTTTTTGTAACTTAAGGTTTAGTCTAGAGGGATTCTCTATGTTTTGAATCTGATTACCCTGTAAGGTATTTACCATCCTGATTTTACAGAAGTGATTCTTTTACTTTTTCTTTAATTAAAATTCTTCTTTTAAGAACCTGATTGCTTTTTCATTGTTCTTAAGACCAAGGGTTTGGGTCTGTGTTCACCTATGCAAATTGGTGAGGATTTTTATCAAGCCTTCCCCAGGAAAGGGGGTGTAGGGCTTAGGGGGATTTTGGGGGGAAAGACATTTCCAAGTGGGCTCTTTCCCTGTTACATTTGTTAGACGCTTGGTGGTGGCAGCAATAAAGTCCAGGGACAAAAGGTAAAATAGTTTGTACCTTGGGGAAGTTTTATCCTAAGCTGGTAAAAATAAGCGTAGGGGGTTTTTCATGCAGGTCCCCACATCTGTACCCTAGAGTTCAGAGTGGGGAGTACAACGTTGACAACAGTTGATACAGAAGAATAGCAAAAAATGATTAAGAAGAAAGAAGCTAAGCAAAATTGTTTGCTTTAATGTAGTATAATCTTGTATTAAGTTGTGTTGTATGTTTGGGAAAGTTTTTTAAAAAAATGAATAATTTAAAGACAAACCCTGCCTCCGTATCTGTGATAAATATCTTGGCAGTGGAACCAAAGCAGAATTAGAAGGGCCAGTACAATGAAGCTCTTTCTCAAAGGGATTCTTGCACGGCATCAGACAGGGAGCTTTTGAGGGAATGACAGAGCAAGGCTGAGGGAGTGACGTGCCAGGAGATTCACTGCAGCAGGGAACCCTCCCTTTCATTCCCAGCCCTGCTCATAGCAGTGTGTGTAATAGGGTCATGAAAGCTAATCCACCCAGTGGTTAGAAGTAGTAATTGCAGAGTGGTTTCCCAACTGCTCCACAGTCGGGGGAGAGGAATCCGTCTGCCAGTGATCAGCTTTTCATGAACATTCTTGCTGTTATTAAAATGCATCCACATGAATCTTCACAGACAGCGAACACAAATTGGCTAAGAGCACGGATAAATTCATTAGTTTAAAATTCAAATAGATGTTTATGGGAAATTATTTTCAGTATTTGCCTAGCAGAATCTCTAGCTCCCAGATGTAATGCATTGGTGTTCTTGAAATGGTATCCTGCTCTGTCTGATATGCCTCTGAAAAGCTTTTGTTTTTTAGCTTCCCAGGAGAAAGAGTGCCTCCCTTGATTATATATTGATCTTTCACTAAGCATCCTGGTCTGGATTACTATGTTGGGTGGACACTTGGCTCTGCCCATGCCCCTGCCTAGGTACACCTCTTGGGATCATTAGTACTGTAGGCAGCACAAACTAGCCCCTCATTGCGTTCCCCAGCTCCATTTGTGCCTTTTTCCTCCTGTAGTATACCCACATAGAAACAGGCATAGTTTGGTCCTAAATTTAGGAACCTTTCAAATAGGATGTCTCTAGAATCACTAGAAATTCCAGAGCTGAACCCTAATTCTGCTGTGCAAAGCCTTTTTCACAATATGGCCAAATAAATAAAGATGACAGAAATGGACCCTAGTTTCATGTAAAAAAAAGACTGTAAAGTTTTGGAGCAACAGTCAAATATATTAGTTTATAGTCTCTTAAGCTAGGGTCCAATTGGAAATGAAATACTTCATGCTTTTGTCACTTAAACTATGGGTCTAACAGATAAACACATATCCACATGCATTCCTACAATATCAGCAAGCTTTCTTTATTTTGCATTTGAGATAATATGATGTCCAATGCACTTGTCTTTGCAAGATGTTTGAAAGATTGTGTATTGGTTTTCTGGAGAAAAGAGCAGCGAGGCTGGCTCTGTTGTCAAGAATTTTGTCATAGTGTTCTTAGCATCCCATGTTTTTAGAAGTGAAGCAGTATACGAGTCTTGCAACAAAACAGAAACCATTAAAAATCTTGTTTATTGAATTCTGTTAGCTAAAACTGCCAGAAATAAATTAATAACTGTTACCACTGCAGTGTTTTTTTTGTTCATAAGAAAAAATATCTTGACATATTTTTCACTTTGTGATTCGTGCACATTTCAAGGGTATAAATTAATCTTCAAAGGAACCTAGAAAATATCTTTCCTGGACACTTCACTTATACATCAAGTTGACCATGTTAGCAATCTAATCACAAACCTGTAATTCAGTGGACAACAATTTCTTATTGTGAACAGCATAGCAGCTTTTACTATAATTTAGGTCAGCCTAAGATTGCTGAGGCACCATATGTTTCAGGCCAGGAATGATGGATGGTATCCTCTGGTGCCCATCCCTAAGTGATTGGAAAGATTGAAGACACACAGTTCACTTAAGCTTGCTTACTATTACGTCAAGTAATCAGTGTGATAGGCAAACCCATGCTCTTTATGTCACATTGCCCAACTTTCTGCAGGGACATCATGTCAAAAAAACAATCTAAGAACATGTCCAGATGACAAGACAGTTACTAGGACAATCATTTAGCAACCAGATTCATCCAAAAAGCTTAATACATGAAAAAAGTCAATACATATTTTAAAAACACCTTTATTTATATGAAGCAGATATGTTTAGGTTTGAAGATTTTTTTGAAGATGAAATGCATGCAACAGAATGAAATATGAAACAATATGAAATTTGCATTGTTATACCCTGAGGATAAGAGAAACAAAACAAAACAACATTACTAGTATCAAGCAGAGTGAAAAGCAAGATTAAAATAATAGTATGCTTCCCAAATCTCAGTTTCAAGTTTGATAGGTAGAAAAACAGAACATCAGTTTTCAACTTAACACATTTTAGGACTTTAAGTTTGCAGGCAAAAGCTTCTCTTTCTGCTGATAGTGATCAATGTTAATTTCATTATCCACAATCCCATTGGACCAATATCTAACACTGGCCGCTGGGAGCCTCTTCCGTTTTATCAGGTTGTACTACGGTGTGGGAAGTGCTTTAGAAAACAGAGGAGGAAAAACCTGAATGATACTGTAAGAACCTCATTTTGTATTAAGCATTGCAGGAATTCTAGTGACTATGCCATCAGTCAAAATAAATCCATATGAATTGTTTGAAACATTATGATTTATAACCTTCAGTGAAGTATGTTATTGCATAATTGGATGTATTCTAGTTATAAAGTAATGAGCTGCAAAGCTATATACATAGAATCATAGAAATGTAGAGCTGGAAGGGACCTCGAGAGGTCATCAAGTCCAGCCCTCGAAGCCTATTGCATA
Organism: Eretmochelys imbricata; assembly: GCF_965152235.1. NCBI lineage: Eukaryota > Metazoa > Chordata > Testudines > Cheloniidae > Eretmochelys > Eretmochelys imbricata. The sequence goes on from NC_135581.1 coordinate 61,434,740, forward strand.
GCTTAACTACCCTTACAGTTAGAAAGTATTTTTCTAATATCTAACCAAAATCTTCCTTAAAGCAGATTAAGCCCATTACTTCCTATCCTACCTTCATGGACATGGAGAACAATTGATCCCCATCCTCTTTATAACAGCCCTTAATATATTTGAAGACTGTTATATGGTTCCCCTCAGTCTTCTTTTCTCAAGACTAAACATTCCCAGAATTTTTAACCTCTCCTCATAGAGCAAGGAGCCTGTTATCACTTGGTAGCTATGAGAATGAAGCCCCAGACTGGAAGGTGAATTAAGATTCTTTGCAAAATGCCCACCTGCCCCGTATCATCACGGAAGAAATTTCTGTGTATTTATGTACTAATTTGAAACATATCTACCGCATGAGCTTTGTTGATCAAATAAGTCACAAGATTATACAACTTTATCCCAAAATGGCTGATAGTATTTTATTGTAATTTCTAAATACTGAATGGCATAGCTCCAAACCTTGGCGCTGCTGTTATTTCTTTACTTTATCTTATCTTCTTTTTCTGTCCCTATACCTAAGTTTTGTTGCTTGCATGTGATGAAGATGAAAATAAGAGGTTTGTTTGTTTTTAAATATTTTTAAATTTGAAAGTTCCTGCTAGTGAAAAGTGGCTCTGAACTTAAAAAGTGGTGTCAGCTCCTCTACGGTCACACGTTCAAGTAGATTCCTCCATTGCTGTTATCAATCCTTTGATAGTTTGAAATTTAATTCCGAAACCAGATTTTATTCAGGCAGCAGTTTCTAAAGGGGAGATTAAACTAAGATAATGGCAAGAAAAAACTATTCTGAAGAAGAGAATGGTGTGTGGAGTGAACAATTCAGACATTAAAACCAAAGTAGTTTTAAAAAGTAAGCATATGCTGTCTGCTGGCCTCATTAAGATCATACCATTCTAACTGGATAGTAGAAATTGCTAGAAAATTGAATAAGAGCCAGTGTACCAGATCCTCATCTGGTGCAAGTGAGCATAGCCTTCATTAGAGCTCTGCTATATTGACCAGTTGAAGATCTGGCCGTATACTCTAATGGCTCCTGAGAGAGAATAGATTAAGATTACTGGGGTTTGCTGTAATCTGTTCTACTCTCACTTAAACCACTGTAAATCAGACTGTCTCCATTGAAGGCAATCAAGTTACAGTGGTGTAAATGTGGTGCAAATGAAAGATATAAATGAAAGCATTCCAAGTGCAAGTCAGGCTTCTTTGGCTTTGACTTCACTAATATAAACACATAGTACAGTGTACATATCATGTATTAAGAAAAGAAAAATAAATCTTACTATGCTCACAGTTTTTCCTCTGGGGACAGAGGAGCAAGGAAGAACCAAACATGACCGCTGTTATTCATATCACCTAATGCACCACTGGAAGGGGCTCAGACATCATGGCAATGAGGGTGAAATAGGATGAAATGAATAGAATGAAACAGAGCAGGGAATAGAATCAAGCCCAGCATCATGTTCTCTGAAAAAAGGTTTCTGAGATTTCATTCAGTTGGTGCCAGAGATGTCAGTTGGGATGGAAGCAACATAGAGGATAAACACTAGGAGCCTTACCATCTTTCCTGCCTTCCTAATCTCTCCTAACCTGTATCTCATTGAACACAGAAAAGTCACTTTGGAGATTAGAGAACATTTTGTGACAATGAGCAATGGAAATAACTTGGGAAATTAGGACCAGAATTTTCAAAGTTAAGCGCCTATGTCTATAGATAGGCACCCATGGCCAGATTTCTACAGATATGTGGGTGTCTAAATATGTACATAGATGCTAGTGGGATTTTCAAAAGCATCTAGATGCCTGTGTATCCTTGAAATCAATGGGCATTAGGCTCCTAGATGCTGTTGAAAATCCTACTAAGTACCTTTGTCCATCCTTAGAGATCTAAATGCCTTTAAAAACCTGGCACCCAGGGTTTTCTGGGAATTGCAGTGCTCAGTACCTCTGCAAATCAAGCCACTGATGTAGGTGTCTGACAAAGAGTTTGACTGTCTTACTTTAGGCATCCAATTTTGAAAGTTTTTGTCAAAGGATGTTCATCCACTCCAGTGTTGGCCCAAGCCCACCAAAGACCAGTTAGCGGTCCTCACTATTTAAAATGTAATAGTTTCTGAGATCAAATCGTGGTGTAAAATCAGTGCATACTAGACTCCAGTTTAAAAATGACTTCAAGAAGATAAAGAGATTGCATTTCTCGGGAGGTAAATAACTTCCTTTCTGAAAGAAACAGCACAGCAGGTAGATTTTTGGCTATTATGCACAACTGGGTTGTTTTTGTATCTTTTAAATGAGAGAGGCTGGTCCCAGAACAATCAGTTCTGTCATAGCAATGAGAAGTCTGTAGCAAGATTGACAATATTATTTTCAGTCACTGTGGTTAAACAGAAAGGGAAAGAAGCAAAGCTTTTAACCAGTACAATTAGCTGTCCTTTGTAGTAACCTTTTAAAATCCTGCAAAGATGGTAGACACTTATGTTAAACACAGTAGATTGTTGGTAAAGTTAACTGTGTGCATCGAAAAGTGGCAGAATATGGACTAAGGTGTAACCTCAATCTGTGCTGTAATAAAGTAGCTGTTCATCTGTGGTCAGAGATCGTCAAGAAAGACCTTGAGTTCCTTCACTTTATTTTTCAGAAAGGCTATCAGACAGCTTTGCATCATCTAACTCTATCAATCAAGGACCTCAACCACTGCTTTCTGCTGAAAGCTTTCCTGTTTGGCTCTGTTTTTCACAGACAGCTCAATAACTTGTCTGTGGAGCTGTGATAAATGTACCATGTGCTTCTAAACTGTCTCTTTAACACTGGACTGCATTTCCACTTGTAATGCTCGGGACTAATTGTTTTCATCAGAAGCATTTTATTTATTTCTAATTATTACCCAATAGTCTGATTATTTCTGTTTTTCACTTATTCTTTTGAACTGGTTACATTTGAAAGCAGTGCAGCATACTGCCAATTAACTCCTAAGAGCCTGCATTTCACCATATGAAAAATCTGTTGAAGTTCAGAGAATAAATTGGGTGCAAGCCCTTATAGTTAAACCAGACAAAGCATCCGCTTCCAATATTTGGTTGTTCTTTTTAATGCCTCACGTCAGCCATACTTTTAAATACCAACTTTTTGGCCTCCTACTGTGAGCCAGTACTAACTGCAATATCCTGGCGGTTTTGTCTTAGTCTGTAGAACGATGGTCAATATAGCAACCCCATCCCATTTGGGCACAATTGCCTGGTTTTGCTGAGGAAGCCCAAAATAGAGCTATTATAGTAAATGAATAACTTCTGACTCTGAAAGAAGGTAGTTCTTTTAGATCAGGTTGAAGGTCAATGGCAGGGCAGGGTGAGGAAGCTCACACTGCAGCTGTCTGCAAATGAGCTTTACTCCCAATACAGTATAAAAAGGACTTCAGCCTGATGGCTGATAAAGAGTCAGAAACCGTTACAAGCACAAAAGCTGTAAAGCATGGGAGAAACTGCGTACGTTGCTGTAGACCTCTGCAAATTTGATTAGGATTTATAATATATTAAGCTCAAAAGACATGAAAAAAAAAGACCTTTGTAAATAACAAATGTCAACACTGATTTTTGTTAAGTATCTCTTTTTGAGACAAAAATGGAGGCAGAAAATAAATTTCTTATTAAACAATGTGGGAGTAAATAGTGGGGGAAACCCTTGCATTTTTTATGAACTCCTGTTAGAAATGTTGCAGCTCATACAGGCAGAGAAACTGCTCATCTGAGGTAAAAAGCTGATTACAATGTGTTCACCCCTCTGTGGGAAAAAGACAGGCTGCACTTAGAAAATTTGCAATGAAATTATTTCATGAGAGTTACATAACTGTATTATACATTCAGCTTCAAATTAGAACATGGCAAGAGTTGCCGTATTGACATACTCTTTCCAGGAGGGGGAAAAAAGGGGAGGAGAGGTATGTGAAGTAGCTTGCTAACTTCAAACAAGAGGATGAACCCAAAAAGCCAGGTGCTATCCTTTGATGTGTAACCAATTGCTTGCATCTAGAAGTAAAATTTGGCCCACAGTTGAGCAGATTGTACTAAAGTGAAAAAAGGGTTTTAGTTTTCTTCTGTAAGGGTGTATATATACTAGGAGAGAAAGCTGAGCATGTTAATTGCTTTAGAAAATACATTGTTACAGGTTAAGCAGTTAAGCTGTCAGTAAAACCCTTTTTCCAACCTAGGCTGATTTTTGGAGTTAGTCCTAATTTACAGATTCATCGTGTACTATGTAGAGATTTATAAGATTAATGCATGCTTGAGATGGATGAGGTGAAAAAATATTTGTGCAATTCCTACCCTCCATGCCGCTGAACAAGTATGGGGAACACAAAATGCAAATTTAATTACTGCTGTCCTGCTGCATAGAGGGGGAAGGCAGGGGAACACAGCAGACTCTGAAGTATTGCCCAATGGTGAGGTCTCTCCATAGCAGCCTGGAATGGTGATGTGGGAGGGCCTGGCTAGTGGGTCTGCTACACAGATGCACTGACCAAAACCTCCCATGTAAGGGGGCTTAATGAGCCACAATTGCTACCACAGTCCCTTAGGCTACAGTAGCAGGTCATTATGCAAGGTAGCCTATTACCCCTTGTTTTTTCCTACCCCCTGCCCCCAGACGTTCTGATTAAACTTGGATTTAAACTTGGAGAGTGGTCAGTTTGGATGAGCTATTGCCAGCAGGAGAGTGAGTTTGTGTGTGTGTGTGTCCGGAAAAAAGGGGTGGGGGTGAGAAAGCCTGGATTTGTGCTGGACATGGCCCACCTTGATTACCATGCACATTGTAGGGAGAGTGGTCACTTTGGATGGGCTATTACCAGCAGGAGAGTGAGTTTGTGTGTGTGTTTTTTGGAGGGGGGTGAGAGAACCTGGATTTGTGCAGGAAATAGCCCACCTTGATTATCATGCACATTGTGTAGAGAGTTGTCACTTTGGATGGGCTATTACCAGCAGGAGAGTAAGTTTGTGTGTGGGGGGGTGGAGGGTGAGAAAACCTGGATTTGTGCTTGTCAAGGTTCCTCCCCCACTCTGAACTCTAGGGTACAGATGTGGGGACCTGCATGAAAAACCTCCTAAGCTTATCTTTACCAGCTTAGGTCAAAACTTCCCCAAGGTACAAAATATTCCACCCGTTGTCCTTGGACTGGCCGCTACCACCACCAAACTAATACTGGTTACTGGGGAAGAGCTGTTTGGACGCGTCCTTCCCCCCAAAATACTTCCCAAAACCTTGCACCCCACTTCCTGGACAAGGTTTGGTAAAAAGCCTCACCAATTTGCCTAGGTGACTACAGACCCAGACCCTTGGATCTTAAGAACAATGAACAATCCTCCCAACACTTGCACCCCCCCTTTCCTGGGAAATGTTGGATAAAAAGCCTCACCAATTTGCATAGGTGACCACAGACCCAAACCCTTGGATCTGAGAACAATGAAAAAGCATTCAGTTTCTTACAAGAAGACTTTTAATAAAAATAGAAGTAAATAGAAATAAAGAAATCCCCCCTGTAAAATCAGGATGGTAGATATCTTACAGGGTAATTAGATTCAAAAACATAGAGAACCCCTCTAGGCAAAACCTTAAGTTACAAAAAAGATACACAGACAGAAATAGTTATTCTATTCAGCACAATCCTTTTCTCAGCCATTTAAAGAAATCATAATCTAACACATACCTAGCTAGATTACTTACTAAAAGTTCTAAGACTCCATTCCTGGTCTATCCCCAGCAGAAACCAGCATATAGACAGACCCACAGACCCTTTGTTTCTCTCCCTCCTCCCAGCTTTTGAAAGTATCTTGTCTCCTCATTGGTCATTTTGGTCAGGTGCCAGCGAGGTTACCTTTAGCTTCTTAACCCTTTACAGGTGAGAGGAGCTTTCCCCTGGCCAGGAGGGATTTCAAAGGGGTTTACCCTTCCCTTTATATTTATGACAGTGCTGGAAATGGCCCAACTTGATGATCACTTTAGATAAGCTATTACCAGCAGGACAGTGGGGTGGGAGGAGGTATTGTTTCATGATCTCTTTGTGTATATAAAGTCTGCTGCAGTTTCCACGGTATGCATCCGATGAAGTGAGCTGTAGCTCACGAAAGATCATGCTCACATAAATTGGTGAGTCTCTAAGGTGCCACAAGGACTCCTTTTCTTTTTGCGAATACAGACTCACACGGCTGCTCCTCTGAAACAAAATAGCTGTGTGGCTGCTCCACATGCTGTCTGCAGGTGATAGGGAGGGAAGGATTTAATGCTCTCCAGTCTATCTTTATTTCCTGCACAAAGGCCATTCACTCCAAGTTTTGCTCATGTATGAGAGATTGGGCCATTGTCTCTAATACTGTGTATAGCGGTTGATCACATAAAGGAAAAACCCAGTGCTAATCTACAGATACTGAGTATACGACATGATTAGGGAAGTCACAACATTGAACCAGCGGGTGACTTTTATGTATCATGTACCACTTTTGTGGAGTTCATATCAAGAACAATCCCATATGAGGGCCTGATCCCATTCCATCAAAGTCAATGACAAAGGTTCATAAATACCCAGCACCCTGCCATCTTCCACACCTCTTCCCTCTACACCTCTTTATATCACCTCCATACTCACTAACTGCTTCTCCTGAGCCATGGGCCTCATCTTCCTGCCTACTTCAGAGCCTCCAGTCTGACATCGGGAGCATAGCTCCAAGCCACCCATCCATGCCCCCCGTCCCCCATGTTCCTTCTGGTTCTCTCCCCTCACTGAACAGTGCATAATATAAAAAGCCTTTTAAAGGAGTATAATTCTTCCGTGTGAGCAAGGTGATCATTTCCCAAGTTCCTCCTAGCTTGCAGGCTGGAACCTGTGTGCTTCCTGAGTCTGTCTCCTCAACTTGGATGAGAAGGAAGAGGGCTTACTCTTTTCTACATGCCTCTCTGGCTTCCTCTTCTTTATATTCCTGCCCTAATGAACCTCTGCTTAGTTCCTTCCCTGCTTACCCTTATATATCTGCATAATTGCCCCATTAATCTTTTCCCCTTGGCTCTTAAATTCCATGCAAAAGAAACCCATTTTCTCAGCAAAGTCAAACAAACAATCTTGGGTTTTGTAGGCTGAACCATTTGGCAAATATGGTGAGTCAGAAAAAATTAGGATATTTGTCAAAAGTTAATGACAGGAGACATGAAAACACCATGGGCAGACTATGCTGCTTTGTCAGTGCAAAGTTGCAATAAACCCAGCAGATGCAAAGCAATGGATGATTTTCACCATGTGGGAGAAATCTCTGGTGGCACAGAACCACTAAGGCCCTGGCTGGGGAAAGGAAGCATGCTTTTGATGCTGCTGTGAACAGCTGATACATGGCTGCCAGAATGGAACAAAGGATTTTTCTAGGGAGTGGAAAATGTGGCCAAGATGGTCCTGTGCCTCAACTATTCCCTGGCTGCTTCAAGGTCTGGTTGCCTTGGGCAGCTGCATGCAAAATCGGAGCAGTCTTCTGGGCTGCCTTAAACAACACTGTTTTAAAGAATCAGAATGACCCCAGACAGTCCCAGGATTGTGAGGACACAAACTGTGCTTCCCCATAGCTGTGCTAGGCTCTGAACCAGTGCAGAGGTAAATTCCATCCTGGGGTGTCATCAGCAGTGTGCAGTGGCAGTCAGAGGAGCCAATACATTGTCAGCGTGTAAGAAAAATGTGATAGAAAACAATACTGAAAATATTACATGCCATTATGTACGGTGATGGTATATCCTATGCTGGGAGGGTTGTGTGCCATCCTGTCGACCCTATCGCAAAAGGAATATGGCAAAAATAGGGAGAGAAGTGTAGAGATGGACGAGGAAATTGATTAGGGCTTCTGCATAAGGAGACTCTAAAAAGTCTTAACTTAAAGAGAAGTGCTTAACTTAAAGAGAAGACAAGTAGGAGTGAACATGGTGAAGATCTAGAGTATAATGAATGATTTGGAGAAAGCAAATCAACCACATGCTCCTATTTATCTCTTCTCATAATAGAAGAACAAGCAAACATTCAATTAAACTGAAAGGCAACACATTTAAAACTGCTAAAAGGAAACACTTTTTTCCTTAGTACATAATGAACTCAAGTGCCTCACTTTTCCCCTCCATAAAATGAGGAAACCAATACTTCTCTACCTTCCAAAAATGCTTTAAGGATTAATTTACCAATGTTTGTAGAGTACCCCGTCACAAAAATTGGGCTCAAGCACAGACCCCAAATTTAAAAAATCTGGTCTCAAATGCTAATTCATATAAAACATACAGGCAAACATCTCTGTGAATTCACGCTCCCTGGGTGAAATCCTCTTTACCCACAAAGAACCAGCACAACCAGATTCTATATGAGAAAAGTACCTGTGGGTTGGGGAGGTGAAATCCACCTCCCAACCTGGAGCCAGGAACCAGGGCTGTAGTGCACTCTCCATGATTGCTACTCCAGCCTATAGAGGGAGTAGCGAACACAGCCCTTTCATGCAACTTGTGTGGAATGTTGGGCCACTGAACATGTACTTAATGGATTGTGTGGCCCCTTCAATGGTCCACTTTGATCCACCTACTCTGTGGCTCTTTCTGAATGGCACCATTATGGGGGCTCAGGTGGTTCAGAGAAAGATGCTGGCCCTCCACACCAAAGGTGAATTTCACATGCTGAGAGGTGAACATGCAGAACAGTGCCCCTTAGTATGAATTCAAGGATGATAAAATGACTGTATTTTTAATATATTATTGATGACTATGGCTAAATGAGATTTCATCCCAGCCAACCACAATCATACGAATCATATAAATATAAGGGGAAAAGATCTTAAGGAAACATTCATCAGATACAAAATTTTGTGGCTAACAGGCAGCTAGGAAAAGCTGTGAAGTGACTGCTTTAATGAGGATTACAAAGTAAATTGTATTACACCTCTCTACAAATATCATTTTAATTTTATATGATGCAGATTACTTTGAAGTTTGTTTTATATAGTATATAGCACTTAAATGTCCTTGGAGTGAAGCACCCATATTCAGGAAACTCATTAGTTGAGCTGTCTGTGTCTGTATATCTGCCATAGCATCTGGTGAGAGGGCTGCCACTGACCCTGCCAGACTTGGGTCATGAGGTCAGCGGGTCTCATTTATTATTCAAAATTGCTTTCTGACCTTTTATCAGCTAGGTCAAAGGATGTTGTATTCTAGTTGGTTGAATTTTATAGTGAAACCAGTATATTGCACAGATAGTATGATTACCAGTTTATTTGAATCTTACCCCCTCCCTCAAAAAAAAGTGATACCTAGGGATTGATAAAGTTCAAAATGCTTACCTACATAATGGTACGTATACCTCAATATACATACAGTAAGTACTTGGCTAACCTTGTGGAAAAAATATTAGTTGCCTTACGTATAAATTAGATTATAAAATGAATATACACTTTCAACTGTAATAGTTTTGAAATGGCTAAAGGCAAAATAGTTCAGTTCCTAGATATTCTCCCATTTTCACTCCACTCATCCTTTTAGGTAGCTTCCTTGACAACAGCAGGATTTCTCTGATTCCAGCAGCTGATGCAGCTCCATAGATCCTTGGCTGTAGGAACTATAGGACAAAAACAACTAAGAGAGGTTTTATGTCTTTAATATATTTTGCAAGGAAAAACAAGTGAGAGCCTAAAATATTTTTAAACCTGATTTGATTCAAGGTGTCTTCCAGATCTGAGAAGTCATTGAACAATGCTTTGCAACACATTAATCCCCAAAGAGAAGCCTAATGAGAAATTCAACTGCCCTGGAAAAAAATCCTTTTATTGCATTCTTTCATGAAGAACTGACCATTTCAGGTTTTCATCCTGGAATGAATGAGTAAAAGCTTTAAAAAGAATCCCCATCTGAAATGTACTTTGGGTACATTAAAACACTTCTCCTTTTAGCAGAAAATTAGCCATCACATCTTAACAAGCTATACTACAGAAAACTGGGAAACATAGATGGCAGATTGATTCTTAAAGGAAGCTTTATTCCTCTAGAATGATTTCATCCTTTTTAAAGAAGAAGTCAAAGGTCACATTGGTCTTGCCCTTGAAGCAGACAATATGAGATGTCAGCGTGTGCTTTCTGACACTGCATATGATGAATAACCTTGACATGGTAGTAAACAAATAGCCTATATTAATGTTTGTATGCTCAGTGAAGTATTAATATAATATATAGTTCAGCAATGTATTGCATATACAGCTTGTTTAGGAATGGAAGCTTCCTAGTAATTTCATACTGAAACAATGGCTTGTTAAATCATGCGATAAAGTATCTATTTTTTCAAGTATCAAAATGTGTACTTATCTGAAACATGACAAACTATAACCACTTAGAAAAAAATTTAGAAGAGTTTTATTATCTGTCATTTTATAAATATACACCAAATCAACAAAATACAGAAACATCAGGAATAACTGCATTCTTAGGGAATATTGGTTTATTATATATAGTTGTTTTTAGTGTTGTAACTGTCTGGCGGTCAATCAGATTTTAAAGTCCAGAGCTGCCACCAGTAAGTATGTAATATCCAAAATCCAACCAGGATATCAACTGTTCTCTTTTGATAGTTTCAAATAGTCTAACGGAATAGCTATGTAATGTCAAGCCATACATAAATGTTTGATCAAAATGAAATGTTTTCTTTCAGATATGTCCAGCCGCTCAAGAGTCTAGTGTTACTGTCACTGAATGTTAACACAGAAACATATTTCACCTGGCAAATTCTTTAACATACAAATATTGTGACTTTTTTGTACACTTAATCGTTGTTTTTATGACACTTTGGATTCATTTTTTCTTTGGTTGGAAGTAATTCAAGGATGCTGCAATGTACCAATTACTGATTTGCAGCCTAGTATCATTAGACATTATTGTTGCCTGGACAGCTTCACTTTTAGCACAGTTCAAAGCTGAGAGCTGCTCTTGTTCAAATAGGTAAGATCAGTATCTTGCAGTTATGAAAAATTGTATATGTTTTGGGTCACATCATTTTTGTTTGTTTCAAAATCAATGTTACTGTCCCAAAAAAGCAAGTTATTTCTAGAACAGTCTCAAATTCTATTGTGACATTTAGAACACAGCATTCTCTGTGCTTCATTTAGAGTAGCCCCCATATACTAACATATGAGCAAACCCTGGGTCCTATTCATAGCCTTTGTTATTACATAAACTGCATTGTAACCATGGCACAATAAATATTCACACTGTTGTGACAGAATCTGAGAAACACCTTCTAACTTAACACCTGAAAAACATCCTAGCACTTATCCCATTGTACTTTACAAAGTGAAAAAAGGCATTTGTCATTCCTCCTTCCATATATTATGAATGTTACATGTCCATGAAAGGTACTTTGCAGGAGGTTTGTGTACAAGAAAGGTCAAGAATACATTTCAGATGATCGTAAAAACGTTTCAAAGATCTAAAATTTAGACAGAGAAAAATGTGGAGAATGGCATTCAATCACTGTAGGTAAAAGGAATCAGGATTGATAATTTGATGTCAAAAGCAATTGTGCAATATTACTACAGAGATAAGATAAATCTATATACAGTACAAAATTGTATAATGTTAATTATTATACAACTTAATTATTTAATTATAAGTAATCACCTGGCAGTCACAATATAAGAGATCCATGTCTTCACTTAAGAGAAAAACAAAATAATACTGCAAGGGAAAAAATGTCAGGCACTCCAGAAAACCATTGCATTGCTCTTGGTTTTGTCCTTGATAAAGGACATATGATGAAGTGGAGAAGCTGGAGTTTTCTTGACAGGAGGCAACATCAGACCTTCAGAATCTAATTTTTAACCTGGCTTTTCATTTCATACTTGCAATTTTTGCACCCTCCAATTGTGGGCAAAAATGATGTCAATTAGATGCCTATTTGATTTGTAAATGCAGTCTGGTAGTTAGGTATCTGCCTTCATTCTAGTTTTTTCTGGATGCAAAATTAGATGCGGTTTTTCAAACTCAGTCTGATTCTTGTCCTAAGGCAGTTCTTTATGAAGTGTTTGAACATCTCCCTTTGAAACAGATGGGGGGGAAAAATTCAGTAATTACTTATTGCTGGCTTTCTGTGTCTGATCTGTGTTATGCAAGCCATAGTAGACCCACTTACTATGAACAGAAGACTGGGAGTCAAAATTTGGCTACAAAGTCAACGAGAACAGACTTTCTCTTAAGATTTGTAACCCAGAAGATGGCTAACTTAGGGTATCTGTAATAGTTTTTTGTTATGATGCTTTGGCCAAAATAAATTGACCCTCAGGACTGTTGGAGGTTTTCCCTGTCTTGCTCTGGATATAAATGACTATAGATTGAGTCTGATGAAAAGGACAGAGAGGGATCTTCTACCAATACAGTCTTATGCATGAGTTCTAATTCAGGTGACACAGCAATAATGACTGCTGGTGAATTTGGGAACAGAGAAAAACTAAACCATAGCTGAAAGGAGTTTTTAAATACAGTAGAACCTCAGAGTTACGAACACGTCAGGAATGGAGGTTGTTTGTAACGCTGAAATCTTTGTAACTCTGAACAAAACCTTAGGGTTGTTCTTTCAAAAGTTTACAACTGAACATTGACTTAATACAGCTTTGAAACTTTACTATGAAGAAAAAAACGCTGCTTCCCCTTTATTTTTTTAGAAGTTTACATTTACCACAACACTGTTCTGTATTTGCTTTTTGTCTCTGCTGATTTACACAACTTTACACAAAGACAAATTTTCACAGTGCATGTGTAGATTTTTATTCTGTTAAAAAATATAAAGAAACCTCAGCCTGAAAACACAAAGTCCCCAGCTGACAAATGTGAAGTTAAACTGCAGGCCCCACACAGGGTTCATATTGCTCCGTACAAAATGTTGCCACGATTCTACAGGATTCCATAAACCTCTCTGGCAAAAAGTTGACAATTTAAGGCACTGCCATTATAATAGCCTTGGCCCGTAGTCTCCTCTTCTGTGTAGGGATTCATTCAGTTCCATGCTCCCCTATAGCCCCTTCCACCCAGCCACCATAGCATGGCAGGGGTCATGCTGCATTGGCTCATTAACACTGCACTGTTCCCCATAACTCCACAGAGAGAATCAGCAGGAACTAATGCTACCACTAGCAGCACTGACAGTCCACAGACTTCACCTATGGATCATCACTAGTTGTAGGGGAAATCAGTTACTTATTACGGTTCCTCACATCCAGTTTTTCCACACTGCCAACATTTTTGGCAGCATTCTCCTTAGCTGCTTTCCCCCGTAGAGGGCTCCAATATGGTTTTGTCCATGGACTGTATCCCATCCCCAGATTTCTGGGACCACATGAATCGTTGTGGTTTATCATTTTTTACTGTAATCTTTGCTTGGGGTTTATGTCCAGATCTGGATTCAAACTCGCCCAAAGTTCAAAAGGGTTCAGACCCATTGTCTTTGTACAGATGCATCTTGCAAATAAGGGTCTGAACGGCAAAGTTCAGATCTACTGTAGATAACGTTCCAGCTCTCAAAGATCCCCAAAGCTTGATGGGATTCAGATCTTGTATTCTAGTCAGAGCCTATTTCTTATACGATCTGTTAAGCAGTTAAGAATGTTATCCTGTTGGGATGAGGGAACACTAGATTGGTTTGGGGGATCTGTATCCTGTGATATTGACAGAGGGCAGATGATCTGCTCCCCAAAGTTTTGTCTTCCTCTTTGGCATCACTAAAACAAAACAGGCCAAATTAATCACTGGGATCATTCCATTAATGGCCCATCATCTCCAAGATTTAAGTCTCTGTTGTTTAGGCATGGGAACACGTTTTGTTCAGTCATTTACAAAACAGCATAGCCCACATTCTGTTCTCAGTTGCACCACTAGAATTGAGAACAGAGTGTGGCCTATGCTATTTTGTTAATGACTGAACAAAAGGTGTTGTCGTGCCTACACAACACAGAGGTAAATAGTGTGGATGGGTCATCAATAGAGTTATCCCAGATTTACACTGGCATAACTGAATGCAGAATCAGGACCCACTTGTTTAAAAGATATTTCCATTTACACCAGGAGGGCACATCTACTTCAGAAAGAGTTGGAAATAAATATAAAATATGTTAGATAGTAGTACACTGCCTTAAACCCCAGTTCACTACAAAACTTAACATGTAATTGAAAATCGTTAATTAAATACTGTGCAGTCAAGAATCATGCATAATGTAACACAGCTACCTCAAACAGTTCACTCCAGATCATTTAAATTTCCTCCGAGCTTTTATGGACATGAGGAACTGGTATTTGAAGTAGTCCCTGATGAGATTTTCTTTGGCCCTCACAGCATCCTCAGAGAATGTCCTGGTGCATATTTATGTGATAGGGAAGGAAGATTACACACATGGATTTATGCTTTTATAATATTAGGTGAAATCACTATTAAAATACACACCTAGACAAATGCCTCTAACATGGCACTATATGATCACGTATTGTATGTGCTCCCAAACTCCTTTAACTGTGTGGGAGATAAGTGGCCTAGAGCTATAGACTCATAAGTTAACTGAGACTATGTGTGTGTGAGAGAGACATTTAAATTTAAGATGTCACTCCACTTGTAAAATAGGATTTTCATCTCTTCAATTAATTGTTCTGGGGATTTTAGTAAGCAGGTAATTGTATTTAGCAGAGTTATTTCTGAAGTCCTGTCATATTTGTATTTTCAAATATCATGAATAGTTTGGTTCCTAAAGCAGCATTGCTACTATTCACAAATGCAGTTTGCTTAGAGGAGAGGGACAAAAAAGAGGCAGCAATTTAAGGAACTTGGCAAATTACAAACTGCATTGTAGTTCACTGGAGAACTCTATATTAGTCATACAGTATGATTCAGCTAATCCATTATTCTTAGAAGATGAATCCCTGTATATCCAGGTACAATCCTTACCAAATATCTAGACACAATCACAGGCTTTTAGGATTACAAGTAACATAATAAAGGATAATGACCAAAAATTAAGCACACCAATACAGAAAGCTTAGGCTAACTGGGCCTGCCATGTGCAATATAAGACAGCAGTCTATTAGGTTTAAAGTGAGATTAAGGAGTTGTGTAACCTGCAATTATGCTGTTTTTCATTAAAAAATAAGATGATTGGACTCAGTAGGGCCCTTCCTTATATTTACCTCTGTTTAATTGGATTGGGAACTGCTTAAACATCTTTGAGTTGGAGCTTATAAGAAGATGATCCCAGCTGTTTTTCGAAGCTTAAGAGAGCAGGCAGACAACATGATCATGTCAAGACTCATACTAAAGCCTTAATCCTACTTTTTCATCAACTAACACTACAGCCAAATCTTTAACCTCATCAGTACTAAATGTGCTTTGGATCTCCCACAATATATTATAATGGTCTAATAATATTAATTTTTGCTTGATTTCTGACAAGTGTCTTTAAAGAATCATCTCCTGTCCATCTACATTTAGTGAGCTGCAATGAAACCCTACATTTTCAGTCATTTAAAAAATAATATTCTATAATTCTTTGCTTCTAGGAATCTTAGTATCTGCTAAAGCTAATTATTCTATATTTGGCCATGGAGGGATTTCATAGATCTGTACCTCATCTTATTATAATGTTAAATTCAGTATATTGGTGTCTGTTATTCTCTGTGCATGTGTTATCAGATGGTAAATGGTTTTGTCTAAAAAGAGAAAAAAATCAATGGAAACTATTTCAGCTTCTTCCAGGTTTTTGCTTAAGTACTGTTTGAATAACCAAAAGCAATTGCTCAACATTTTAACTTTAAAACTTGCTAAATAGAGTATTAGCTAGTTTAGAATCCTGGAGTTGTTTAAAGATTAAAGGTTAAATGTTCCAATGAGTTATTCCTGCAGCTGTGCATATTACTTTGTGTGATCCAATACTTTTCTTTCTTTTCTTCTTTCTTTTTTTTTCTTCTTTCGAGTGGTGCTCCGATTTGTCCTAGTGACACAGGGCTGCCAGCAGGAAAGCAAGCGTAGTTAATGCTCAGCTGCTCAAACCAGTCAAGCAAGCTAGCAAGTCCCAGCTGTGCTACTTGATGTTTTTTGATTGCACCTAGTCCTCAATCTGTGAACTGTTTTCTGGACTTAGATTCATCAAGCTCTGCCGCTTTAAAAACGCATGCAGGCAGGCATCCTAGGATATGCCATTATAAGCTGCTGCCAGGGGATCTTCTAGGAGATAAATGGAATCTGTGTGAAGTAAATTAGTGTGAACCAGTCAATCTGTGTGTCAGCCTTGAGCCACATCCATCGGTAACTAGCTTGCTGACTGAAAAGTCCACTGTCTTTTGCCAATCGGAGATCTCAGCCACCAGGAAGCAGTCCTATACAACATTAGTTTCTTGGAATAATGCCTGTTTGACCGGCAAGTGAAACTCTTCAATATACTGTACTATAGTGCTTGAGTTTACTTATTACTTACAATCGGATGGAACATCTTTTAAAGTCAGATAACATTTTAGCAGTAGGGAACATAAAAGGAATGTCTGGGAAATAAGTACTTCCACTTCCATACAGGAGCCATTCAGCAGAGTCATGCTGTGCTGCTGTTGGCTTTACCTTCCTATCAGTAATACATCTTGAAGGCCATAATGCAAAATAATAATAACTTGGCCAAGAGAGGTTAATCAAGGCAGTCTCCCCAAATTTGTTTTCGCTGAGTTTAGCTTGTAGGATCATAGATTAAAAGGAGGGAAGAGTCTGCAAACCATGATGTTCACACGGTGCAAAGGAATATAACTCAGTGTCGTCATACAGTTTTTTAAACCAAACACTTTGGCTTCTGTGTGATTAGGATTCTTCTGCAGCAATAGGATAAAACAGAATCTAGGCTACAAAGGTTTTGACTCAAGTCAATACATATTATAAGGTGCTAAATCCTAAGTATATCAAGTTTTCTGAAATATTTTGACAATATTAATATTTTATAACAGGGGTTCTCAAACTGGGGGTCGGGACCCCTCAGGGGGTCATGAGGTTATTACCTGGGGGGGGGATCATGAGCTGTCAGCCTCCACCCCAAATCTCGCTTTGCCTCCAGCATTTATAATGGTGTTACGTATATAAAAAAGTGTTTTTAATTTATTATGGGGGTTGCACTCAGAGGCTTGCTATGTGAAAGGGGTCACCAGTACAAAAGTTTGAGAACCACTGTTTTATAATGTCAAGTTATGAGTGGCTTTTGGTTTGTTTGTTTGTTTGTGTTTGTTTTACAAAAAGTATTTATATGCTGATGGATAATTACATTACACGTAAAATATCTCCCCCATTGATTCCAGTGCTGAAGTGAATGGGAATTCTGCTTGATTTTGAAAATCATAGCAATTGCTGTATATAGTAACAAAAATTTAAAACTACCAGTACCTCCACTTCCCATAAAAAGTTGATTACTGCTGCCGCTCATTGATCTTTTTTGGGAGGTGGGGAAAGTGGTGAGATAGATATAAACAAGGACAGAGTGGATAAGTTAATTCTGCACCATATTTAGTGAAAACTTGTACTAACATTTCTAGGGAAATGACATTTATGCTTTCTAGGTGCAAAAGGAAGCCAGGAAATAAAAGCAATGTCTAATAATAATAATAAAAAAATGAAAGGGGATTTACATCTTAAAATAATCTTCCTTTATTTTTCCCCCTTTACAAAGTTCAGTGATGTCTGTACTGCAGTACTTTGCAAGAAACGCTGTAGAAGATTTTATGTGAAAGTATTCCATTTTCTATAGCAGAATCTAGAGACAAATTTTACTAGTAAGGTGTTTTATTATTTATAGTATATACAGTACGTGGACACATACCTGTGTAAATCACAACTAAGCTCAAGTCAATTGCTTTAAAAACTGTGTGACTGTTTCATTGCACTAATGAAACAAAAATGGGACATCCTTTGAGAGCATAATTCGTTACATGCTTGTATAACCAGTTGAGATAAATAAGGAAGTCCCTCTGGGTGAATAAAACTTTGAAGGATATTGGGGAAAGAATCACAGAAAATTCCTGATTCACAGTCTTGGGAAAGTGCTATCCTCAAAGACATGGCTTTTTAAAATATATAAAGATTTAAAATCTGCTCTAGTACTTTTAGAAGGAAAAAATACTATTTGCATTACATTTTAGTCTTCATTCACTCGGTGTGGTGGTGGGCTGTGCACCTGATGTGCCCATAACTTCATTGCGTGCAGGGGAAGTCATATGTTTCTGCCATGTCATTGACAATAAATGAGTCCTTGCTAAGTGAAGTGACCCTGGCTGCACCAGGTACATGGCATAGTATTTATGCATTTCTAAGTGTACGAGGCAAGTTAATGATAACCACATAATGCTGAGGTCTGATACCATGAATAATGTTCAAGATTCGATCATCTGTTTCCAAAGTGTTAGGATACCTTCTTGTCACTCACATTAGGAAGCTAGTGGCAGATTCACCTGTATTATGTTCTATGGACCGCTAAAATGTAATATTTTTGTCTCCCAGTCAAGATATAAGTTCATTTTGGGAGACTTAAGTCTTGTATTGCCAAGTTTGTGATCCATAAACGGTAAGAACTAATGTCTAGTAAGCAGAAATTCCCCCTGGCCTGCTTTTTACAGAGACTTTCTGGGGAGGTCGGAGGTAGAAGCAGTATGACGCATCTGTTTAATATGTTTGGTCATAATTGTAGAAATTAGACAAGGAAAAGGCCTATTAGATCATCTATTCGAGTCTCTCTGTCTGCCAGTTCAGGATTGTGCCCTGCAGTATAAATTGCTGGTGTTTTGTCCTAGCTCAGTGCTATTAACTTTGTTGCTTTAGTTCCATTTAGTTTCCAGATAGAGTCATTCTATACTAGTTTATTTAAAAGTGATACCAACTGTCGTATGCTGCTACATTTACTGTAGAATCCTAATTTAAGGGACTGTACAGATTAATTCTTTAATCTGTCTTTTTTTTTTAAGAAAAGGGTAATGAAAACTGTGCCAATCTGATATTTAATTACTGTAAAATAACAACTGGCTGCTCTCAGTTAAATTCCAACTACATAAATCAGTGAATTTTTTAAAAAATGACACCAAAATCCAGTAATTAGCCTAAATCTGATGTTTCCTGTTACTGAGATGAATTTTGAACCAGCGGTCCATATCCCTGTCATGGTTCTTGGGTAACTGATGGGCACTCCTGCCATCTGGGCACTGCAAAACCCGGAGGGCACCTCAGACTGCATAAACAGGCGTTTCCGTGTAGATCTGTTGTCTGCTGTCCCCGGGAGCTGCCCAGCAACCATCTGGGACTTCCTGCTTTTAAACCTTTACTCTACCCCTGACATAATTATAGAGGCTGGAGAGACAGGACAAGCCCTGCCCACAGCAGCTCTTTAACCCCTTTGACACCAGTGCGGGGTTTATATACCCTATCACAATTTTCTCTTCCAGACTAAAGAAGTGAGGGCAGAGGGTATTACTGCTAAAAACACATCATCTTTGCTTCTTCCACATCCTACTGCAGGTGGTGGCAGCAGCAGCACCAAACAGCTAAGGACACGTGTGACAGTGCAGGGAGTGAGTATGTGAGCCTGCACGCTGATCACTTGGAGGCTAATTAGTGCCCACCAGAGAAGCTGATTGGGGCATAATGATTCAGTCAGGCTCGTGGGCTGGGTAGGGTAAGAACTCAGTTCACCCCATCAGCCCGGGGCTGAATAGAAGAGGAACAGGAAGGAAGTACAGAGAGAGAGGAGAAGAGAGGAACAGGGCTAGCTGAGGCTAGTCACACAGAGGGCTCAGAGTAGGGAGACCTCTGTTCCCCTCAGCTCCTGCTGAGAGGGCCTAAACCTTGGCAAACTTTGTAAATAGGTGGGAGCACGGAGAACTGTGGTGATATTGGTGAAGGGGACTTGAAATAAAGCTTCAGTAAGAGCACACCTGGAGGACTCTGTGCAGTTTCTGTGGGGAAGAAGACGGGGGCCAAGCAGGGCCCCTGTATAACGTGGCTCATTAATTCTAAAGGAACAATAGGGCCACTTCCTACAGATGGCCAGCCATCTACACTCCTCCCAGGCCACCAAACCACTGGCAGTATGTTTCCTTTCCCTGCTTTGCTGCTCTTGTCTGGTTTCCCTGACAACTGCATCCAACTGCCTTCTCTGCAGTATACACAAGGTACAGAGGTGTCACTGATGTTGCACCATCCTAGAACAAACTGGTACAACATCTGACATGATCTGTGTTTCCCTAATGCCCCTCCAGCTTGTCATGTCTCCCTCCTCTCCACATGGGAACACCATACACTTTTGAAGGGCAGAAGGTGGCTATCTGGTGGGATAGGAAACCATGTCTTTCCCATTTTTATGAATCCTCTTCCCGTTTCCCAGAGTTCTGCATCCTGCCACAGCAAGGAGTACTGTATGGAATAAGGATATTTGTGCTGTGCTGTGTGGGTATCCTGTTTCAAAATGATTTTGTAGAACACTGCAGATATTTCGTACAGTTTTTCACTAATATTATGAGGCATGTAGTAATCATCTCTCTTGAGATTGACACCTATTAGGTAGGATTTCAGGATAAGATACTAGCTTTTGTTCCCTACCTTTGCACCTGGCCTCCTAGGTGCAGCATAGTAAAAGGTTGTAGTCCTTGCATGTTCTTGTAATAGTGTCATCTAACAGGTTTTTTTCAACTTGTTTACTGAAGAAACCTTCAAACCCCCCCCCCCCTTTTATTTTTGGTCAACTACAGACTTTACTCATATTTAGGTTGCTGTATCCTGTGTTTCAAACCTTGATATAATTTAATAAATCTTTTAGTTCTCTAGTCCCACAGGCCAGCTTCCCTCTCTTTTGATTGAAGGGTAATTTTTGTTTTTGCTCTAGTCAGTTTGTTCTAGGATGGCAAGTTTCTTGTAGATTTCTCCACTGATTTTTATGATCTCTTTTTAAATCATTAAAACACATAGCCTTATTAAAAAACAAAATGAAACCATGATCAGGTTATTTACCTATACAATGAAAAATCCTCTTCTTTTCCATATTCCATCTTGAGAATCTGTATGTAGATCAAAGGTATATTTACTTCACTATATGGTGTTTCCAGCCAGAGTCTAGTGAGGCTTTTCAGAGTTTAAACTGAGGATGGATGGAAATTACAGTGATTAATTCCTGCTGTATATCCCCAAAGCACTGCTCATCACTGAAAAGTGTTTTTCACACAAGGTATCTGTGAAGTACTTGAAGTACTTTATATTTTTGTGATTTGAGTTTGCAGGATTGAAATAATATGAAACTATTTACATAAAGTTTCAATTCAAATAAGGATTATACTACATGCTTGTGCTGTCCAAGGCACCAAGCCAATCAAATCTGGATTCCATACTAAGGTTTCTGACACTTTCCTGCCTGGCGGGCCCTTTGATGTGATGTCATGGTTAGCTGACTTCACTAAATAAATTGTAAAGCCTCTTTATGCTACTCTGGCAATGTAAGGTGGCTTCAAAGTGGGCATAAATATGGTTTATACCCACTTTAAGGCCCCTTTAAACTGACAGAGTAGGGCAAAGGGGTCTTCCTGTGTATGAGGATGAGATTGCTCACATTTCAGGTTTCAGAGTAACAGCCGTGTTAGTCTGTATTCGCAAAAAGAAAAGGAGTACTTGTGGCACCTTAGAGACTAACCAATTTATTTGAGCATGAGCTTTCGTGAGCTACAGCTCACTTCATCGGATGCATACCGTGGAAACTGTCTGCTGCAGTTTCCACGGTATGCATCCGATGAAGTGAGCTGTAGCTCACGAAAGCTCATGCTCAAATAAATTGGTTAGTCTCTAAGGTGCCACAAGTACTCCTTTTCTTATTGTTCACATTGCAGTCCCCGTCAGTACCAAACTAATGATCCAACCAGCGGACCAAATTCGGTGATGAATCTTGGTCACATGCCATCTCAGGCACGTTGCGCATATGTTAAGAAGAATAAATGACCTCGGTCCCATCAATGTGGTGGGAAAGATTATAGTTCCTTTTAGGTACCAGAACCTTACTAAGAATCTTTTCAGTTTCTTGATATTTTATAATAAACCCTCTTTTCCTATAACAGGGATATTTTAAAATAGGGTAAATAGTGTCAGTTGTAAGATTTTAACTTGCTGCACTTTCTCCAGGGTTACATAACACTGTTCTGACTTTCACTCTTTATTTGGGCCAGAGTGTTCCTTTCTTATTTTTAACTTTTCAATTCCCTTTGTTCATTTGTCTTTTAGGAGATTGTTTGTAAGGAACATTCCATTTCAAATTGTGCACAAAATATGTGATATTTTTAAAAAAACAGTTCTGATATTATCATTTTGTAATTTAACTAGGGTACTGTGGGGTATATCTAAGTTTTATCTGTGAGATTTGTGTACTGCTCTATCACTGACTAGGCAGAGATACACAAACTCTGCAGTCTGTTTGATCTCCTATTAATGATTTTCTTATAAATACCTTCCTTATGTGTAAATGATTATTAGGAATTAGATTTGAAACTCTTTATAAGTAAAAAGACAGTATGCATCCGATGAAGTGAGCTGTCGCTCACGAAAGCTCATGCTCAAATAAATTGGTTAGTCTCTAAGGTGCCACAAGTACTCCTTTTCTTTTTGCGAATACAGACTAACACGGCTGCTACTCTGAAACCTGTCTTTATAAGTAGTACAGTACATACAGTAATTTTGTAGTTTAAATTATGACTGTAAATTATGTGCTATGACTATTCATCTACATTTACGTTCACAATGTTGCCAGCTCTCATGATTTTACTGAGAGTCTCATGTTATTGGTGTTTTTCTTAAAGCCAGAGCTTTGAGAGTCATGCAATTCCATTGAGTCTGAGCTTTCCTAAAAAAAAAAGTTCTAGGGATGCATGTGGACAAATGCTTGAAAATGCTAAGGATAAAGGCTCAAAAACCAGAACACAAATAAAAAGGAACTTCTGATTTTATTTTTTTTAAAAATTTCAAGATTTTTAAGTCAATCTCATTTTTGGGTCTCATAATTTTTGAATATTTGGAGTTGGCAATACTGATGTTGGTTTATTCACTTTGATCTCAAATTATTTTAAATTCTGCTACTATTTCCCCATAGGCAGGGACACAATTGTCCAGGCAAACACAAATTGCAGGCCTAATTAGCACAAGTGACTAACACATATATACAAAATGAAAAAGGACTGAATTATGACCCACCCCTTGGTAACGCCCCAGATATCTGATCTCCCTGATTACCTGGATCACAAGTTGGGGGGGGGGGGTGAGGAGGGACAGCGGCTGCTACACCAATAATCCCCCCAAGAAAGCCATGGCTTTATCTCCCCTATGGTTTGGCTAGCTGAGATGACTGAACATGAAAGTGTATGGTAATTGTCCTACACAATATACTCCCCTCCCCCTGCAGTATAATTCCCTAAAGAGGAATTCCAAAAGAACTGTGACTCAGAAGTGTGAAATGTGACTCAATATCACATCACATTTTGGGCTAAACTACAATTCGGTATTTTCTGCCACAGAAATGATATCATCTTATCTGGATGAAATATTATACAAAGTGGCTTCTTAGAGGGCTAGTAACTTAACCTTATCTGAGGCAGATTACTGAGTAAAAATAAAGCCCACCTGCCCTCTGGAGAGTCATGAACTGCACCAGGAACCCATTAGGGTTTGAGGATGGGCCAGAATTAGTGGTCGTTATACTTTTTTGAGGGGGGGGGGATTTTTTTCTTTCTCTGCTGGGAGGCAGTTGTTGTGAGAGTTTCCCTTGTCACCACAATATTCTGTATTTGAAACTTTCCTAATGCTCTTCTTCTGAGCAGCTCTGACTTTCAGATTCACATGTGTATAACTAACAACCCAGTCTATATATACAGTATTGTTGTAGCCATGTGAGTCTCAGGATATTAGAGAGAAAAGGTGGGTGAGGAAATATCTTTTATTGGACCAACTTTGGTGGGTGAGAGAGAGACAAGCTTTCAAGCTTACACAGAGCTCTTACTCAGGCCTGGTCTACACTACAGTTAGATCAACGCAAGACAGCTTATACCGACCTAACTATGTAAGTGTTTACACTAAAATTTCACTCCTGCCAATGTAACTGCCTCACTATGCTGACTTAATAACTCCACCTCCATAAGAGGTGTAGAGTTAATGTTAATGTAGTTGGTCGATGCAGTGTCAATGTAGGCACTGCACTGTTCACATCTACCGCTACTGGCTTTCAGAAACCATCCCGCAGTGCCCCACATTGACAGTACAAGCACTCCTGGTTGGTATGCACACCACCAACATGGAGCAAAATGTAGACATACACAAGTGATTTGATTACTGCTACGGCTGTATGCTGACATAAGTTAGGTCAATTTAATTTTGTAGTGTAGACTGCCACTTACAGCGTTGAAACTTTTTTCGCCCAGGGGTGTGGAAAAACACACCCCTGAGCGACTCATGTTTCGGCACTGTAAAGTGGCAGTGTAAACAGTGCTACAGGGCTGGGAGCGGCACTCCCAGCACTGGAGGCTATTCCCACGCGGAGGTGGTTTTATTACAGCGCTGGAGCCGTGGCTACATGCCCAAGTTAAAGCGATGCCGGGGCAGCAATTTAACGTTGGCTGTGTAGACATACCCATTCCCAGACCTGAAGAAGAGCTCTGTGTAAGCTGGAAAGAAGTTGGTCCAACAAAAGTTATTATCTCACCTACCTTGTCAAACCAATCTATCACTTGCCTCAGTAGAGTCCAGGATATTTAATAGGATAGGCTGTTTTAGAAAAATACTCCAGTACTTTTGGCACAAAAAACTTTTATTTCAAAATCCAGCATGTAAGCTTATATTTCTGGTTATTTTTTTCTGAACAAATATTTCTTGTGCACAGTTCAAGGAATCCTACTCCTCACAACTACTTGCTCTATTCCCAATTAGTAGAGTTGAAAAAGACTTACATGTTTAGGATAACAAAACAAAACATGCATTTTGCCTTGGCAAAAATGTATTCCGGGGCAACAATTTATCATTATACTCCTTTATTTCTTACTTCATGAAAGTAGTTAAGACAAAAGCATCAAAAAGCTAATGCTTCCATTTTAAATAATTAGCAATGTTATCAAAATGTGAACATTTGGCATTTTTAAAATATATGCCAGTAACATACAGGTTTTGGCATAATGTTTCTGAGGGAAATTATGTATTTCAGTCAGAAGTCATGCATGAATTCTGCAAAAATATAGCATCTATGAACTTTTGCATGAATTCAGAATGGTTTGACAGTTTGTACCTCTCTCCAATTTGCTATTTTGAATATCCACTCAAAGAGGTTTTTGTTCTTGTGAATGTTTGACAATTGGTGTTTAGACCTGTTCAGAGGGCTAGCTAGTGGCCTATACACCCTTCAGTTTGAGACCTTAAGTGAGACTGACATGATGCATAGACCTTACCCTGGCCCCCTCTGCACAGGGGTGAATTCCCCCCCATCCCTGCAAATTACCTCTGGTGCATGTGTACAAGACATTGTGTGAACAATTCATTATTCATTATTGACTATTCTTCCCCTTTCTCAGCCCTTTCTTTACTCTCTGGTATAGATACACTGAGTTCCATGCAGTTTATTTTGTCGGCTTTTTCAGAGGGACCTGAAAAAACAAAGTTCTTCTTTGTGTGGATGTTAATAATTCCACACACCCTTTTGTAAGATTAGAAGTTTTCCTGGTGTCCTTGGCCCCTACTTCATTGTGCAAGTTGCTGTACACTGATTGGTTGCTATCTTGACGCTGCCCTAGACGTTCAGTTCATTGAGAAAGTTAATTTTTTTTCAGGTGAAAGGTTTTATATGATCAGATATTTCGTTATTATATTATTTACATAAGGCCCCCAATCCTGGATTGGATCTAGAGCACTCTTGGCTTCAGTTGGGCTCCATGTGGATGCAGAGGTCCACACTAATAGAGCTGATTGCAGGATTGGGTCCAAAAGTTATAGACTGATGGAAAATGCAGTGCATTAGTATGGTCATTATTATCATTTATAATTTGTATCATTGCAGCAGGTAGGAGTCCCATTCAGGGACCAGGACCCCATTATGCTAGGTGCTGTGCAAGCACACACAAAAAAAATGTATCTCATGTGGCCCAGTTTCTTTTGAAATGAGCAGAAACTTGATTTCTTTTAACATTGGGGACTGTCCATTGAAGTTTACCTGGAGAGGATTCCCTTCTTATATCACATACTCACCTTTGCAAAATTCAGCAAAAGGTGACTGGCACACAGCCATGACCACAACCCTGATCCTGAAAACTGATCCTAAGGGTGTCTGTGAAGAGTCCCTACTTTGGGGCTGCATGCAGGTGCAAGGGTCCACCTGCATTAATCAATTTGCAGGATTAGGACCTAAATTAGTTGTACAATTAAGAAAAAATTCAAGTCCAGTTACTAGTGTTACCAATGAAGGTAAGGTCTGAGGACTTAAGGCTTGATCTAAGTCCGTCTGAACTGTGTATGTTCTATGAAATAATGTGTAACAGTTTTACATTAACTATGTAATTATCCTTTTTTACCAATGTATATTTTCTGATCAGCAAAGGCTTGGGGCAGAGATGATACAGAAACATTTACTTGCTGTGACAAAGACAGTGACTGTCAGGGCAGAGTTCTTGCTTATTTGCTGTATAGAAAAACTTTCATTGTATCTATGTGAATATGCAGGTAAATTGTATATAAATAAATTTTAAAATTCAGATCTCATTGAGTGTAGTTTCTTATCTTCAGAATCACAAATATTCACCAGTTAGATACGAAAGATATGTTTTCCTATTTAGATAATCTCCAAACTACAATTCAGTTTCCTTTTTATGCTGTTACAATATAAATATTGTAAAATATCAGCATCACATTTCAGGTGTCTTATGTAGCACATTTTAAAAAATATTAATGTAGACCAAAATAAAACACAATTCCACTCTCCAGTGTGTGACTCCAATATTTACAAGACCTTCTAATTGATTGTTTACTCCATTTACCAGTTTCTTTTGGTGGAGCAAGGAAGCATTTTGTTGGGCTACTAATTTACTTTACTGTTTCAGACTTATGCAAGGAAAATGAATAAGTTTTTCACTACAAAGAGATCACATTTAAGCTGATCCCTCAAACTTCTCTCCCAAAAAAGTCACATCTATGGAGTTTAACTGTTATGTGCCTACCAAATAAATATTTAAGAGGTTCTGTTTTATTTTTTTAATTTATTATTTGTTTGCAAAGAATGACCTCAATGTTGAAAGAACTGTAACAAAGAAGAAAAGTGTTTTATTTGTGAATATATTACAAGTTTCTACCCTATTTTTCCTTCTTTATAGCTGCAGTCAGTGTGGGCAAGCATGACAGCTGCTCAAACTCAGCAAACGTCCAAGGAGTTGAGTATATGCCTGACCGATGTGTCTTGGAAGAGTCTGAGAGTCCAGGTGAGAGCCCTTTAAAGATAGTCACTGAGTATCAAATGATAAATATGACACAGCTTTTGAGCCAATCAAATAAAGCACATTGTAATGCTCCTTCCTTTTTAGCAGCTGCAATGTCAAATTAATGGTCACCTCCTGGGGTCATAGTGTGGAGCTGTTATCCTTTCCTCTTTCATCAAGCATTCAAGTCCTAGGAAGGATAAAGGCTTTATGACCAAAAAGAAAACTGACACTACTAGTTCATTATCATTAGTTTTGGACTAAACTGCTTAGTTAATATATGTACAGTGTCTGACCCTTTGAAGGTAGAGTAAGATTATGAAAAATTAGAAGGATTGTCCCTACTATAGCTGAATATAAAGCAGCCATTCAGATGCTATAGGTCTGGAGAAAAGCAAATTGACAGTGTTATAACCTGATTCCTTTTTCAAATCAACTCACAGTAGTTAGTTCAATTAATGATTTTTAACATTGAAATGATTAATTGCAGTGATGTACATAAGGTGCATCCCCTTCTAGTGGCTATGGGATTTGTCTTAATGTTGCTTATTTCTCTATCTATGTATGGTATATGTGAGAACCTTATTAATTGAATCTGAAGGGAGAACAATTAAATTTAAAGTGCATATTATTATAGCTGATTAAAAACATAGTGTGTGATTAAATAAAAGAAAGGTAAGCAAGGTGTGGGTCTGGCCCACATACCAACATGTAGGTAACAGGCACACAGTATCCCTTAGTGAAAGAGTTAAACGTCTTTTTTTCACTTGATATTTTCCTTTCCTGCTTTATCTGGTTTCTGTGTACCCTCTTGCATCTTTGTGTGCTGATCCGTGTATCATATTTTTGATTCATCCTCTCTGCGGCCTGTCAGCTTAGTTAAGAGATTTCCAAATCTTGCAGCCTGCACTGACAGGGGGCAGCTGCCAACAGTCCCCTGATCCTTCCCCAAGGAGTGCTGCTGAGATTTAATTTTCAGTGAAAGGGTGCAGTCTGAAATCCATGTCAGGTCCCCTAAGTCATCTCAGAACCCAGATAGGACCCATGGCTATGGGATTATATTTCAGTGCACTCCACTCCTTCAAGATTCCTTGGGAGTTGAACTGCTGTCATGTACCTGATTTGAACTATGTTTCCTTTTCATTTTTTCCACAGAAATGAGCAATGGTATATTTTAGAATAAGTGAAATCAGTGAATTGTAAATCTGCACCTATTTTCAAACCATTTTGGCTTGGTCTCACTACTTTGCAGCAAAATGCAGCATTGGTTTTAAAAATAATAGGTACCAGGGTAGGGAGACACGTTTAATTCCATATTTCAGTTACACCAAACCATCGAGGGTACCATACTTTAAGGCTTATGCCCTTCAGGAACTGTCCATAAACCTTTCTAGAACTGTTAGAGATAAATGGACAGCCTCATTTTTTATCTGTTTTGGACAGAAGTTAGAAAGAATTAATTAAAGGTTAATAGTCATAACTGGTTCAGGTGAGAATTAATTTAGGGCTCCCTCTGCCTAAAGATATTAATTTTAACCTTCCTTTAAGTTATTTTGGGTGACTGAATGCGTATGGCACTGGATGGGAGTGTAGAATATATAGTTCTGCATACCATATGTGTGTGTGAAATAAAGAAAAGGATGTAAAACTGTCCAGCGGTGAATATTGATTGGGAAAAATGTGTGTTGATAAAGAATCTAAACTTAAAAACTGAGTTTCATTCTGTCCATCTGACATCATTAAACTGCTAATAAACCATGAATTACTCTGGCTTTTCTCTCTGCCCATTCCTGCATTTTAAGACATCTTGCCTTGTAGGTCTGAAAATCTCTGGAGATTTCACTACTGGTCTCACTGCTTTCCACTGAGAATTTGTGGCTTGGTTGTCATGGAGACATCGTATTTCTCCAAGAATTGCTCATATTGATCCGTGGACAGGCGTAAATGGCCAGGCGAATGTGAGGAGTAAAGGGGGCTGGGCAGTACTATAAAATGACCAGAGGTTATGGGTCGGAAATAAGCTCATAGCAAACACTTAGGTAAAGAGAAAGAAACAGTTTCATTTTGTTTCAGGATTTCGTTTTTGCACTTTGTGCCATTGTCTTCTTTCACTATAGACTGAAAGAAACTTGTTAGTCACTTGTCATGTCAGATCTTTGGTGCTTGTCCTGACACAGCTGTCAGCCTTCCAGCTCTGTGCAGTTCAGGGACACACAACAAAGAGCCAGCAACATGAATTATTTATTGCTCCTTGTGTGGATGAAATTCTGTGATAAGAAATTAAGACACTTCTGACAGAAGCATTTGTTTGAAAAGAAAGATTTTGGTGATAGAATGCTTGAAGCTTACCACTTACTTTTTTGTAGGCAAACATTCAAACAGTAACGTAACATTTAGTTGGGTACTATTTTCTTTAGTCTTTGTCACATGTTTTTACTTTGTAGTGTATTTTATTTACTATTTGAGAGCATGAAGGATGTCAGCATTTGACTTGATGAAATCTACAACTTCAGAATCTGTGTCCCATGAATTCAAAGCCTGGAAAAACTTAGAAGCTCCACCTAAGCTTTTATTAAAAAGCGACCTATATAGGTTTGTAGAGTTGTTTGTATTTTGCTTATAGTACTTTGTCATATGCTGCATTTCCCACAGAAACACCAGTAAGGAGTATATTGACTTTACCGTCTCTTTTGATGAAGGTAGGGTGAAAGTATTACAGTGCATCTTCAAAGAGCTCTATAAGTATTCTTAGAAAGGTACTTTATTATATTTTATTGGAACCAGTATGGGTTACAGAGGTGCAGAACCCCTACTAATAGATGTGACTGTGTCATTTGCCTTTGATGACCCCGATAATAGATTCAGAGTAATTTTCAAACTGATTTTAATTCTCTACAATCTTACACCATTTATTTACTTATTTTGGTTTTGGCCTTCCTGATGTTCCACACAGGTACACTTCCTCCCACTGCTGCAGATTTGGCCTCAAGCAATCACAGAAAAGGGCATATACCCTGGTGAATAGCAGGAATCCATTAGACAAGCCAAGAAACTAATCTGGGATTTACCTATAATTTTCAGTGTTCATAATATGGTATGACTAGTCTCCGACAGGTAATAGAACCCCTCAGACTGCACTTTCCTCTTGGATAATTCATTAATAAACATTTTTCACCTGCACCAGACACAAGTAAATATCAGACCAGGGTTTCTTGCTGGGCATACTGGATTTTAGATGCTCTCTTGCATGTACCTACAAGCTGCCATTATCTGAGATACTGGCTCATGTTTGTATCCTCCCTCACACAGAGGAAATGCTGGGCTTCTATCCCAGATGTCTAATACTAGGTTTGTGTCCTCCAGTTTCCTACATACTGAAGACTACTTCTCTCTAACATGCAAAGCCATGGCTCTTCAAACTTGTCCCTGCTTTGGCCTGTAATAAAATAATCAGATAATGTCAACACTGTGTTTATAGACCTGGTTATCTAGGCATATCAAAACACTTTACAAATCTTAACAGACCCTCACAATGCCCCTCTGAGATAGGGGTTACCACCACGTCTTCCAGGTTGGGAAACTGCAACACAGAGGTGTTAAGTGACTTGCCCAAGTTAATGCACTAAGTCTGTGGCACAGCTGGGAATAGAACCCAGATGTCCGGACTCCTACTCCTGAGCACTAGACTATGCTTTCTCTCATAGGGAGCCTAGGTACCTTTCCTGTCCAGGGAAGAGTACCATTGCAGGCATGATTCCCCCACCACCCATGCAGAAGTCTTTTGGGAGCATTATGGAGGTCTAGCCCCATGGAGTTGGAGGGGACCAGACAAAGATTCTTTGAATTTTACCCACTGAAACATGGAGGGAAAGCAGCACAAATTAATGCACCCTGAGATTTCTTTGCCTTCTGTGCTGCCCTTTAGCACAGACCCAGTAATGGGAGCCCCTGAAAGCCTGGCTCATGCAGGATCAGTGTTGTCTAGGGATAAGCGGGGCCAGGTGGAAGAATATAGGGAATGCACATTGGCATAAATGTCCCTTGCCGACTTTGGACCTCCCACCACAAATCTTGTCATATTCATCAGGTAAGCAGGTAGAAACCCAGGTATTTTCAGGGGTAGTGGGGACATATGACACTCCTCCAACGGAAGAGTGAGTAAGAAGCTGGAGGTTGAAACTAGCAGAGCATTTTCTCCCCTGTGTGGGTGTAATGGAGTATACAAACACTATGCAGGAGAAGAAGGGATTAAGGAGGTCCTCTGGGCCCAGGCAGCACTGCCCCATCACACTCTCAAAGCCTGCACAAGCTGGAGGAAGAGCTTAACAAGGGAAGCAGAGTAGCTCAGTGGCAGGCAGATAAGGGAAGTAGCTGACGTGCACTCTGAATTCCTGGAAGGAAGTCTCACAGGAGCTCCTGTTGCCTGAGGCCTGGTGATACTGACCTGAGCAAGCATGCAAAGGAGGGACTGGTGAATTCTGAAGGTTAGAAACTTAGTTTGTATGTTCAGTTATTTACTTTATCCTGTGGGAAGAGGGGGTATTGGTAGGAAGTCATCCAGAGAGGCAGCTGCGTAGCACCTCAAGGCACAGGGCTTAACTGCCTATCATTGGGCCCTGGATTGGAGTGGGGTGGAGGGTGGGACCAGGATCCTGTACCTGCCCCTAAAAAGGCCTTCAAAAGTCTGTCAGTATCTCTTTGGTTAAGCCAAGAACATTCATTTGTGCATCTTAAATCCCTCCTGTCACTTCACACGGAAAACATTGCTTCTAAATATTTTGCCCTTCATTCTCTGACTAGCCTGGACAGAATAAAATTCTGCTTGTATATCAGACACTAGTGAAAAATCCCCATAGTTTCACACCTTGCTTAGTTTCATGTACCAGAAAATCCTGAGCACAAATGTGGGGGAGAACAATCTGTGGCCCCCCCTGAGATTTCATCTGTGAGATATAGCACTACACTAAGAGGGAAAATGAATCAAAAAGGAAAGATTCCAATTGGGCAAGTGCACCTGAGAGCCATGAATATGCAGCACTGAGTGTGACTGTGTTGTTAAGAGACGGGTTATAATCACCCTTTAGAATACCTGATTAACACTCTCCAGTGTATGCAGCTCTAAGGTATGTTATCTAGATCAGTGCAGTACCACTTATATCTGTGGATCAATATCCTGTTGTTGGAACTTGATACTCAAATCGAGGTTTTCCATTAAATTTCACAACTATAGAGCACCTTATGAAAAATCAAGGCTTTTTTTTTTTCTTTTTCTGGCTCAGGTACCAATATCACAGCAAAAAAATATAAAAGGGTAACTAAACAAGGACAGATTCAGGAATGGAATGTTAGCAATTGCTGATGATGCATGAAGCAGAAAGAATGTGGAATGTGTGGACAACCCATTAATCATAACCACAGATAACACATACTGCTCCTGGTCTGTGTTAAATAAAACTTTATAAACATTTTATCATACTGTATGATGGTATTAAAATATATCATGTGCCATTTAGCATTCAGTTTCAAAGTATCAGATTATTATTCTATTTTTTTTTCACATGAAATTAGAGAGTAAATCAAGACGACTGCATAGTGTGGTATGAAAAAATGTTTTATAGCTATACAAATATAAATTGATATCTACTTTTAATTAATCAAATCTCCTGGATTTTTGGCTGTAATTATTAGAACTGCAAAAGACTGCTTTTATCTCTTTCTCTCTATTCTTACCTTATCTCTTCATTGCATCCACTTAAACAGTGGCTTATAAAATACCCAATACACAATATATTTTAAGTTTAGGCTATAAGTATTATCATACATCAGCTAGGAAAATTTATGCGACTAAAAATTTGATTGATTGACTAATTCCCATTTCTGGTAGACTCTTGATAAATTGTGACAGGACTAAGATCTCATACCTGAATAACATTATTACTCCTCTTTCCACTTATTCTACAATAAGTCCAGCTGAGAGAATTATACATTCCATCTGCAAGTGAAGTGAAAATGCAAATAATCTGTTAGCGTCTAACACAAATTAGCTGTCTCCTTCCAAAATTGGGAAGTTTTGCACATCTAAAGAAAATTTGTGTTGAATTGCTTTAAGGAGATACATATGCACTCTCTAGCCAATTTGACTTCCATGTTGCTTTTTGTGATGTTGCTCTTTGAGGGGGTAAAATATTTTGTGGTTGTAGATTGCGGTATACTTGAATACTAGCATAATATTGATGCATAGCTTAATTTCACTACAAATAGTGTTGAGAGTTTTTATCATTTTATA
Source organism: Eretmochelys imbricata (assembly GCF_965152235.1). Lineage (NCBI taxonomy): Eukaryota > Metazoa > Chordata > Testudines > Cheloniidae > Eretmochelys > Eretmochelys imbricata. The sequence goes on from NC_135581.1 coordinate 61,468,554, forward strand.
AAGTGATTTATAATGAACTCTTTTAAACAAGGGAAGCTGTGCCTATTAATCACACCACAGAATGTTCCAAAGTGAAATGAATACATTTGTTTTCCAGATGAGATGAAACAGCATCCTTGGATGTCCAAGGTGTGTTCCTGCAAGGTGTGTTAGATAAGCCTGTTTCTTCAATGAAACTAGAAGGTGGTCAAGTACAGCAGAGGAACTGAAAATGCAGGACTCTTTCATAGGACAATGATTTTCTTTAATGTGTTTTGATAAATAACATAAACTGAATATTTCTTGTATACCTTTCACAATTAATTTTCAAAAATATCTTTCATATCATCTACTTTTCTCCTTAGTTGTTGGTTCCATGTTTAATGACAGCCCTTCAGTAGAGTCACATTGATTGAATATAATCTAGATTTTTGTTAACATATGCAACATTAAATGATTCCTTGTTCTTGAGATGTTTTTCCACTAACAGAAGGAATCTCAAGACAGAGATATTTTGTCATTATTATTAAAATTTACTTTAGAAGTATTATGGTAACTCTATCTGGTAAATATTACATTTGACATAAATTTGAAGATTTAAATTAATGTTAAATGTTCTGTCTTGTTACTAAACTACATTTATTACTGATAACATTTCAACATGGGGAAGACCAAATATATTTTAAAACAACTTGTGCATCAATGTTTGCGTGAATGTAAAGAAAAAAATTAAGCATTTAATTAAACTGCAAATTAAAAATTAATGTGTGTGATTGCATTGTAGATAAGTGATTCTGCAGATATCAATACAAGGAAAAAATGTGTATATGTACATATTGATGTCAATATGAAATTTGGAGAAAGCTGTCCATTAATCTAGCATCCACTGCTGAAATGATGCAGTGTGTACAGGTGCTGTTCACATTCCTCAGAATGAGGAATTTCAATATGTATTTGCAGTGCAGTTATAGATAAAACACAGACTTCACACTCCTACATGCTTATCCTTGGATCCTGTCTTGAGTCTTGTCTGGATCTTGTGTAATGTGGGCCACATTCTGCTCACTTATTTTGGAGTAACTTCACTGACTTCACTAGACTTTATTCCAAATTTACACAGGTGTAACTGAAAGCAGGAAATGACCCATATCATCAGCTGAGAAAAATCCAGGGTTAATCTACCTCTCAGTGTTTATGATACAAGCAGAAAAGCAAACAGTGAGAATGTAAAACATGATTTATTTATAACTACACCTAGCAAAATATGTTATATGCAATTTCACAGATGGCAGACAGTAATCCAAATGTGAGTGAGCGCGTAGGCCCTATTCTTGCCTTCACCACCTTCTATTCTTAATGGCTGTCGCTTATTTCTGTAAGCAGAAGCCCAGATCTTGATATTTTGCTTCTTTAGGTAGCGATGCTTTCAGAGGCATTGCTTAAGCCATGATCCTTCTAACAACATTTCCATTTCTTCTGTAAAATGCATCATCTTGGCATTTTATGAGAATTGCAGCCATGTTCATGTGTTGTATTAGTGCACCTTTTATCATGGGATCATCCTTTTCTTTTCTTTTTTTTGTGCTGCATAGTCACATCCCTATCTAAGGATCCAGTTCTGAATTCTGTAACTATTACTGCCCTTGAGTAGAGTTAGGCTTTGTCTACACTGGCAAGTGAACGACACAACTTTTGTTGTTCAGAGGTGTTAAAAAAAAACAAACAACACAACAACCCCAAAAGACAAGTTTTGTCGAGGAAAAGCGATGGTGCGAACAACACTTTGTCGGCAGGAGCACTCTCCTGCCGACAAAGCTACTGCCACTCGTTGGGGGTGGAAGTTTTTTGTCTATGGGAGAGCTCTCTCCTGCCGACAAACAGCAGCTACACTGCACGCCTTTTAGCGGCTCGGCTGTAGCGGCATGGCTGTGTCACTAAAAGCAGTGTAGTGTAGACAAAGCCTTACTCACTTCATCCCCTTCTTCAATGTAAAGGCTGCAAATTGGGCCCAAAACTGTTTCCACCAAAGTAGTAGTCTCTCTCTTCCAAAAAGCATTCCTGGGTCAAAGGATGTTGCATAGATCAATGAATTAGTATTGTTCACAACATCCTGTAGTGTTGTGGTAACAATTACATTTGTGGAACATGATGTTTGATTGCTTGCTTTTAATTCTACAAAGCACCGCATACCAGCAGACTGCCAATACTGATAACACTTTGAAATGCTTTCTGCAGTGATGATTGGTGTTTGGCACATGCTTCTGCATGCCATTGTTTATTCACTTTTGCTAATTATAATTGCAAGTATCTGCAAGGTAATGCATTAACTTTTTTATTAGGTACATTTATTGTCCTGGAGGGTATTTCCAAATGGTGTTTGGATGCCTTTTAAACACCCAGGCATGCCAACAGAGGCTGAAGACCAACTTTTGCTGAGGACAACATATTTGTACCTATTCAACCAATTTACATCTATATATAGAAATATGCATTAACATCCTGCATTTACGAGCAGCATACATGAGCCACAATGGCTAAGAAAAGGATCCCTACTCTAATACAATCTGGCGCACCTTTGCAGTGATATTTATTAGATAATTTTGATTTTATAAGGAAGTTACAAGGTGTTTGCGAATGTATTTTTCAATTGTATTAAGTTAAAGGGACTCCATCAAGATGAAAGTTATAGTTTAGTGTCCTTATCAAGGTTGTAGTTATATCAAATTTTCAGAAGTGCCCAGGTGAGCTAGGAGCCTAAGTTCCATTTTCAAAAGTCATAAGTATTTTTCACAAGTAAATCTTCATAAGTCAGTGAGACTTAGCAATTTAAGTCACTTGGGCATTTTTTTAAAAATTTTACTCATAATCCATTGCATGATTTTTAAAAAATACCTTAAAATAGAATTTACTTTTAATTAGAGATGGGTCCAAACCAAAATTCCAGTCCTAAGAACCCTTTTGAAACTTGGAATTTCCAGTCCAAATGTGGATATGGATCAGAATCTTGCAACTGGCTCCTATCTCTTCTAATGGGCTGCTTCAAATTCTCAGATCCAAACATTGCAATATTTGGCTTAGGATCCATATTATTAACAGTCCAGAATTCAGCAGTTTGATCTCTGATGTGCTGTTGACTTATTTTTAAGCTTGAAAAGTGAAATGAACAGCAGTTGTTTCAAATTTCAGGATTATATGTACTTGCACAATGCTGTTGTGTTTGAGTGTTCCAGGGAAACATTTTAATAATAATAAGTCTGCTGCTTTCAGAGGTGCAGCTGTGACCCAGGCACCACCTGCGTGTGGTGTTTTGTCCCATCCAGTGTCACCAAGACCTCTTAGAGAGAGAGAGAGAAAGCAATTAATGAGTCTGCTCTATAGCCTTAGCTAACAGCCAGTTGGCTTTTAGCTCATGCAATAGAGGCTCATATGTAAGCGGGGAAATAGTCCCGCTACTGTGGGGAACTTTCCTGGCTTCTGCACTACCCCGGTGAAGTGGTCTAGCAAAAGGATCTGAGTCCTCGCTCCCACTTCCTTTACCCAGTGGCCTCCCTGCCCTTGAGGACTCCCCTTCTACTCTCCTGTCTGGCAGAGTCCGCGTAATGCCAACAAGGCTGGGCCCAGGATTCCTGGGGGGCTCAACCCCCAACCCTGCTGTTGTCCCTAGGACAGGGGCTAGGGTGTCCCCACTCCGGGGTACTCTCTCTGCACTGGGCAGTTCTCTGACCCAATGACCATTACATACAATTTGAAGTAAATGCAAGTTATTTAATCAACAATTAGTTTTAAAAAGAATAAGGAAAAATGGGAAAGGTTAAAGGAAACACATCACCCCGCTCTGTGGCAGGGAACATCACAAGCAGTGTCTCTGGAATGTCAGGAAAGTCTGTTCCTTGTAAGTCCCAGGCCTCCTTCTCAGGCCCTGGCTGTGCTGCAGGGATGCTGTTGGTTGGACACTTGCTCTGGTGGTGGCCACACGCTCTCAGGCTCTAAGTGGTAGGACCCTTCTTCCCAGTGTCGCCCCGCCCTGTCGGGGTTACGATCCAAGCCTGGCCTACAGAGCCTCTTGGCTGAGGTGTCTCCCTGTGCTGGGCCTGCTGTGCAGGGTCCCCCTCACTCTCTCCAGCTGCTCACTGCACCCAGTTCCAGACTGCTCCAGCCCCATCTCCACCACTCTGTCTCTGCACTGCTGCTGCTCTGCCTCCAGCTCCCTGGGCTGCTTCTTTGGCCCCTCTGGCTCTGGTTGCTCCAGTTCTGCTCCCAGGACAGGTCTGCTCTGCAGGCTGCTTCTGTGACTCTGCTCCCAGCACTGACCTGCTTCCTGGGCTGCTTTTCAGGCCCCTCTGGCTCTGGTTGCTGCAGCTCTGCTCCTAGGGCAAGTCTGCTCTCTCTGGGCTGTGCCTCTGGCTTTGGGGCTGCAGCTCTGCTCCCAGGACAGGGTCTGCTCTCTCTGGATCTGGCACAGCTCTGCTCCCCAGCTTAGCTTGGGCCCCTGCTTTCTCCTTAGCTCGGCCCCACTCTGTCTGACCCAGGCAAATCCAGCTCACACAGAGGAGGGGACCTCCCTGGCCTCCAGACTCCCTGATTAGCCTGCCCGCCCTGTCATTCAGGCTGACCTGGAGCATTGGCCTCTCCCCATTGCTCCTAGGGACTTGCAGTCTCAGGGTCCCGATTCCCCATCGACCCTTCTCCCTTTTTAGTTCTGGGAGCTAGCAACTAAAACACCCCCACTGAATGTTAGTAAGGGGGCAACAGTCCCCTTACACATGCACTAAGCTCCAGAGGTCCCAAGTTGGATCCCGCCCGTCAACGACCGGGTCTGTCAGTGTTACACGGATGCTCCCCTCCAGTTATGCTGGTAGAAGGAAGCGGTGTGCACATAACTAAGGTGTTGTGTGCAAAGAGAAGGGGAAGAGTAATTGGTCTGTGCAATGTTTTCAAACCTCAGCCCTCTGAAAGCTCTTTTGCAAGCACATGGGGTGGGGCATATAGAGGTGAAGTGTGCAGCAGGGTGTCTCCTATGGAATAAGCAGCATTACCTCTCCATAGTGTTTTCGCCTCCCTTTGGAAGAGTATGGCAGTTACAGTGCAGACTCGAGAGACAAGGGCAGTGGGAACACAGGGCTTGAGGTCATTGTGCTGCCAGGTCTGAGGGATTGGCCAGAGAGCCCCACAGTGGGACAGCTCTCTATGCTACTACTGATTTGAGATCTGTGAAGACAGAAGCCTGGTTCTCAAACAGGACAAAGATTTTTGTGAGTTTATGGGTCATGCATCTTTCCCCTGTGTTAGCAGAAGAAACTCCATGAGCTGATCCTCCCCCCCTTTTCCCTTCCTGGAGGTTTTCCCTGTGAAAAGCAATAGCCAAGTCAATGAAATTTTTAAGAAATCATGAGAGCATTTATATTCATAATAGTTTTGCTTTGTTTTTTAGAGCCTGAATGTGCAGAGTCTAACGTTATTACTACAGCTCCAATATTAGCATGTGAATTTCCAAATCCATAACCTCAATTTAAGGGCAGTAATTTCCATTCTGCTGCAACATGAAGCTTAACCAATGACTGACTCAGGGATCCTCTCTCACTAAGACATGCAATAAGTTTTGCACTTCTGAATGGCACCTGTTGAAAAAGGCCAAGTGTATGCAAGTGCAGATGCACTCCCAAATGCCTGCACAATTACCTATGTTGCACAAACATTTCTATAGTAGGGCAGATGTGACAGCCAAGAAGCATAAACAATACAGTTAGTCGAGATGAAGCAATGCAGTTTATTAAATATCACTTCTGATTATAGAAGATTATCAAGTTTAGTAATGTTTGCAGGAAGATTTCAGCATGCGGTTGTAAACAAAATTGTTGTCCAAATTAGAGAATAAAACTTCAACTGTACCTCTGTTTTTCATGTATGTACCTTTAAAAAGCTTAACTAAAGCAGAGATGGTTGTACTGTGAGTTTACATGAAGAATCATGGAGAATTAGGAGTGGATTCTGCTGTCCCGTCTTGGGAAAAATTTCCACTGGAAACAAGCAGGCAAAATAGCATCTCAATGATAAATACATTTAAGCATTACTATGTCCACTACTGTTCCATGCAAAACAAGGCTGATAGTTTTTTCAATGCTATAAGGGTGGATTTCCTGTTACAGTTACTCAGCAAAAATATAAAGAACATTGTGAACAAATTTTATTCTATTTTTATTCACTCTATTTTCCTTTATCCTTCAAACCTTGCAAAATAATGTGCAGACTTCTGAACCCTAGGGATTTTGGTAAGTTGCTCTTTGTACTAAATGTCACTGTGGATTTCCCATGTACAGTATCAAGATAGTAAAAAGCACGTAATTTATTTTCATAGCTCTAACATATATAATTTGACAGGCAGGCTCTTTACAGATCTCCCCAGAAAATGCAATGCATCTGTTGTTTGTTTTGGTGTATAGTCTTCCTGCCATGTAGATGGCAGCAACACTCAAGCCTTGAACTTCACATCAGCTTTTAGTGAAGCTTTATTCCACAACACATTGTTCAAAAATATTTGTTGACATGACATAAAATGCTGATTTTAAGATTAATATCAGCATGATTGCATATATCTTGAAGCAGCATATGACATCACAATAGCTATATTTAAAAGGCTTTCTACAGTATCTGAGAATGTATCATATCTATTAATGTGAATATAAATCACATTTTGTTCTCATTTTGTGCATTTTGTTGTATTTGGTTCATGATCATTAAATCACCAGTATTTTTCTGCTTTGCTAGATTTCATGCACAAGACTGGTTCTCTGGGGGATCAAAGCAGGTGAAGAGTTAGCAGGGCATTCCCTTCTTTTATTTCTCTTTGGGGTGACTATGAAATAGCAAAGGCTAGGGGTAGGAGTATGTTGGTTATGCAGGTTGTTGTCCATGATAAAGACAAAGAAGATGGACAGGGAACACAGCATGGACTCTTGCTCTATGGGCTCTGCTAAGCATAGTACTTTATAGAAGATAGTATAAATTATCCTGAAAAGCCCAGTGTGAGGGTCCACATCCAATTAACTTGACATAGGGTAGAACTGTCTGCTGTCTCATGTTTACTTTGGGTGCGAGCACAGAGGGTTGGAAAGAGAAGCAGTGAAACTAAGCATGTGACAGCCTTTGTCTCTTGCAGCATCAGCTGAAACCTCATTGAGGCTTTGTGGGAGCATTTTCAGGCCATGATGGATAAAAGCAGGCATTGCACAGGTGACTAGAGACACAGGAGCAGCAGAATGGGCAAACTCAGGAAAGCACATTCACTTCCAGTTCCTTGGAATAGAAAAGAATTTTTTTAAATGGTGGAGGGGGAGGGTGGTTATTTGGCAAGTGACTTTTACTGTGGATGAATCTGTGCTACTTTCCTCAATGCTTTGAGTTCAGTAGCAGCTGGAGTAGCAAGAAGGCCAAATGCTCAAAGAGATAATAGTTCCCATCACACAGGCTCACAACAGCTACCAGTAATACTGGTGGCAGAGCCTATACTGGGAATGACTTTGTAATCTCTTTGGGGCAGGAACTGTCTTTGTTCTGCATTTGTGCATCTAGCACAAAGGGGTTCTGGTTTATGACTGGGGCTGCTAGGTATTACCACAATTCAAATAATTAAGTATGAAAAAAGGCACCAGAAAATGAAGCTGGGGGGGTAGATTTAGGATGCTGCCCTCAGAGCCTCCTGATGCACTGGGGCACAATTCCTGCTGGAGCTCTCCCAGGATGGTGCCCCTCTGCACGGTGTATTAAATGTAGCCTGCTTGCTAAAGCAGACAGGTATACATCTGCTTAGCTGCATGTTCATAGCAAAGCAAAGGGGGCAGAATTCAGCCCTATCTGCTCTGAAAGTGATTCCCCTAATGTGTTGGGGGGAGTCTTCATAGACCCAACATAGCTGAATGGCATAGCAGACCCTTGCAGGGAACAGCAATAAGGCATAGCTGGAGCCCACTGGGCTCTAACTATCCTCAGCTGACTGATTCTTTTGGGGAGCAGTGCCAGCTGCTGCAGGTTAGGGCAGGCTTGGGGTTACTGTAACTCATGCTGGGGCTGGGCATAGACTCAGGGAGCTGTATCTCCCACTTGGGTGCCCCCTGCTCTGCTACACAGTGCGGAAGCTCGGGGGTTCTTAATCTCTATCATGGGATACGTTAAAGATTGTGAGGTGCCTAAATACCACAGTAAAGGAGGCAGCCATATAAATACCAGACATAGATAAAATTTGTAGGCCTAGAATTAGACAAGCCACCTATTTACTTGAGAAAATAGGATACGGAGACTCTGAAAAAGCAATAAATATTGAATCAGTGCCATTTTTAGTCACTTCTCAGAGTATACCTGCACTTTAGGAACTCGAGATCTGCCACAGTGAGGATTGAGTTGTTTAAGACGTTGCTGAATTATTTTAATGGATTGTGTACTGAGAGAAGACATCAGAGAAGACACCACAAGTGAAGATTCATTCCAGGAACAGTTTCTTATATTTGTTGCTTTAGTTATGTGGGGTGACAGCCCAATGAATCACTGGATAGTCTTTTGGTCTGACAATTTGGGAGTCGTGCAGGCAATTAACAGGCAGTCAGACAATTACAGTGACAAGTGATTAAGTTACAGAGGTTCTTTAGTCATTTTCATAAATAAATTCCTGGGAAGATTTAGGTTGATCCATTACCTGTCATATTTGGCTAATAAACTGATGAATGGCTATCTTGATCTGCTTGTGTGTTTGTGCAACTAAATATTTTCACGAGTTTACATTCAAAAGATATGTCATGTCTGTGGGGCATCACTCCTGTTTCAAGGTGTATTTGTAATATTGTACGTACAACTCTAATGGTCCCTTTTGTAGCAAAGTTCCTATAGTGGTTCTCTCATCTCTCCAGTCACCTCTCAAACTACCCCTATATGTGTTTCAGACATTTCAATTTGGGGCTTGCTCTGATCAAAGCATGGAAACTGCTCTACTCTTTTCATAAAGAAACTTTGCTACTGTTGGCTCCTTATTTATTCTCCTTTCACCCAATGAAGCATTTAACACTACATTATTCCATCTTTTTGGCCTACCCCCAAAGCTAAGCATACATCTCGGATTCACTCTTTTCCTGGTTCTGCTATGCTACCAATCTTTCTTTCCTTAGTGATTGTTTTGTATGTGACAAAAAATGCCTGCTTTTCTCAGCATATTCATTCTGAGCTTCCTTTTGTTCTCATCAAAAAGTCAGTGGCAGAACTTTCATTGGTTTCAATGAGACTGGGTCACTTACTATCACAGGGATTCTTCACTCACCACTGGTCTGGAGCCCCCTCTTGGTCACTCTGAAGTCAACACCCCCTTCCACAGTTTGCACACTAGCATTCTGTCTCTCTCACAGGTCTACAGCGTCTCTCTCATTCCAGGAACTGACATATCCTCTTCATGACTCAGCCTTCCAGCTGGGTTACTCAGTAGTCCCCCCACCCCCATCTGGGCTAGCAATGTCCCATCTGTCTTAAGCAGTTTTTCCTCATCATCCCTCTCATTGTCCCATGGTGCCACTCCCTCAGTAGCTGGCAGGGGAACCCAGGCCTGTTCTCCACTCCAGGTTCCAGCCCAGGGACCCTCACCTCAGCAGTCTGAGCTTTCTCTCTCTAGCCTCACTGCTCTTTCCCTGGGTTGCTTCCTACCACTGGTTCCCCTTCTCTTTCTTGGTCTGCCAGTTCTCAAAGCCTCCTTCCTCTTCCCCAGGAGTAACTGTAGCCACACATTCTGCAGTCACCAAACACGCTTCCCTTCTTGTAGGAGTGTCCACCCTTTCCCAGCAGCCTCAGGCCGCAGCCCTTTACCTGGCTGTTCCTGCACACTTCTTGCAATCACTTCCTTCTCTGCTTCCTGACTCCTCCAGGTCTACCCTGTGGAGTTAATTGGCCTCCCTGGCTACCTTAACCCCTTGCAGTCCTGTGTGGAGTGGACACCCCATCACAGTTACAAATAAATAGTAATAAGGCAAAAATAAAATAGAAGTAAACTACCTTAGTAACAGTCCCCATTCGAGGAATAAATATATTTAAAATGGCCAAGTAACTCAGACATCAATGTCCAAGATACAATCTGAGATCTTGTGGTAAATCCATGCAGGGCAATTATATGTAGCATGGCACATCTCACAGTTATTAAGACTAGTATTCTAGGAGGACTGGCTTGTGGGCTATCTGCATAGGGAGCAACCATTTTTGCAAAGTGTTGAGTACCTCCTCTGAGGTGCGAAGCACCTTCGACTCCCACTGACTTTCGGGACAATCTTCAGCTGCACTGATTTTATGCCTGGTGCAGGTGAGTGTGGGGATGCAAAGAAGGATCTCAGCAACATTTAGTTTTCCTTGATCCTAAGCCTACTGGGGATGTGTAACTGACCCGGCACCAGTAAGAGCAGCTGTGGAGTTCTGGGGTCTTCCTCTGATGCCTTCATGGACTGTGCTGTGGGGCTTAGGGGAATCCTCAGCAGCCCCTTTAGAGCTACTTTAAGGTCTCCTTGCAAAGCTCCAGTGGAGCAAAGTGACCGTAGCAGAGGCCCATAGCTAGATCCAAAAGGACTTAGGTCTAACTGCCATTTTAGGTGCCACTGAGATCCTCCAAACTCCTGCGCAGATGCCACTGAGGCACCTTCACTGTTAAATTCCCATCGGTGGACTACATTTCTGCTAGTGAGCACACACCCAGCTCCCTCAGTCTAGGCACTTGGCTGCGTATCTAATGCCTAAGCCCCAGCACAGTTCTCAGACTGGGTGTTCCCCCACCTATCTCACCTATGGGAGCTGGCTTTGGTAGGTATTCTCAGTGCACACCTAATGCCACACCAAAAGGCTGGCAGTTGGCCCCCTTATAACATCTAGCCTAGTGGCTAGGGCTCATGTCTAGGATGTGGGTTCAATTCTCCCCTCTGCTGAAGAGAAGGGAGTTGATCTTGGGTTTCCTACCTCTCATGTGAGAGCCCTAACCACTGGGCTATGGGATATTCTGGGGGTGTCTCAGTCTTGCCTGTCAAAGCTTCTCCATGGGGTATAAGTAATTAAATATAGAAAGGGCCAGAGAGCATGATTCTATAGTCCAGTGAAAAGCAACTGAAATGTGGGAACTCTGCAGCACTGATCCCTGCCACACATAAGTGCCTTTGAGGATCTAGCCCAAGCGTCTACCAACCAGACTCCCCAGATTATAAGATTTTTATTCCATTAGACAGTCTTAGCCCTAATCCTCACCAAGCTTTTACTTGGGCTAAACTCTCAGAGGCACTTCTTGGTCAGCAGCAATCAGGGGGTTAATTCTAGCTTGTCCTTGCCCGCTCCTTGCTCAGGTGTTCAGGAGAAGATAATGAGGCAAGGATGGAGACTGTGGGCCAATCAGATACCCCAGCAGGAAGGCAAAAAGTCTATAAGAGTAGCTACATGGGAGCCACTAGCAAAAGGTGGGGGTGGAGTAAGGAGGACTTTACACTGAGTTGATACAGGGCTCAAGTGATAGCCTAGAATAGGATTTTTTTCTGGCTTTGATTTGCTGGACTATAGCTGTGAGCAATAAGAGCCATAGGGGAGAACACAAGCAGCCTGAAATTACTAATCCATCTGGCAAAACAGTCTGCCTGGTTATACTCCCATTAAAGTCTATAATGGGCCATGTTCAGCTCTGTTATGCTAAGGAAAATGCAGAATAGAGTGATTTTACACTAGTGTATTTAGAGTAAATGGGAGTTTTAACTTAATAAGGACTATAAATAGAAATATAGCACAGGTATTCTGGGAAAGCACACAAAGAATGGAATGAAACCTATTGAAACTAATTAATAAAATGCAAACCAATATGTAAAGGTATATAAAGCAAATTATTTTAAAGGATGTTTTTCTATGGGGAGCTGGCTTTATTACATTATTCTGAAAAAAGCAGCATCAAAAGCAACCTACTCTTTGCTGACATCTGCTCTGTATTCCTAGAATGTACAAGATGAAGGCATGTAAATAACTCTGAGAGTTGCCCCTTGACCATATAATGTGGAAAGTAGCTATTTCTCCATAACTGTATTGTCAAAAAATTCCTCCCACTTATCAGTATGCGACCTCTCATTACAGAGAAGGAAAAAGCAGAATACAGAACAAACTACACAGACTGCTGCCTTTGAGATGTTGTTCTTACTGCAATTACTAGCAATGACTATGATCTCTACATATTCAACAGTAAATCCAGAGGAATAAGTGGCAACATTTCTCCTAAGTGGTTATAATAATACCCGACATTTATATAGCACCTTTCATTTGTAAGAACCCCAAAGTGCTTGACAAAGTGTATTGGGATCACTTCCCCCACTACTGAAATGGAGCCATCTCCATGGCGAGATTCAGTATTCTACAACTACTGATGTTACACACCAGTGTTTTTAGGAGAAGTGACAACTGAGTGAAATCCAATTGACGTGTTCTTGTGGATAATGCCAAGGGATCTTCAATGGCATCAGATGGTTGGGCATTTGGCTTCACATCATCCACAAGGCAGCAGCCGATTCATTTCCCCACCTCCCATCACCATGCTTAGCATGCCAGGGTCGCCAGCTCCACGGCTACAGTTTCCTTGGAGTTCTGATGTGAACCCAGACTGGACTTGACTCTGCTTCTCTTACTGCGACTGGTAAAAATCATAACACAAGGCGATATGCCTGTAGGCTAGAGTTCAGATAAACCATAGTAACAAGATCAAGAATGCTGAAGACTTTTATGGTTAGGACTAAGCTAATTCGTTTCTCTTTGTGCTTCGCTGGCATCTTTGGGAAACTTCAAACCATATTTGTGAAATTAAGTATTAGTTTATTTTGCTTCATGATCTATTCATTCTTTTTTGCCATCTCTTCACCCACCATATATCTATTTGTGAGTGTTCATTTACATGCACACATTTAGGTATACATAGAAATACACACCCATGTGCAGGGAACATACAGACGGAAAGTGTGTGTGTCAAGCATAGTGTTTGTACGTCACCTACACATTTGTGCAGCACCTAATACAATGAGACTTGGATTCTGATTGGGGCCTCCAGACACCACTGCAATATAAATAAGTGATAAAAATGATAAGGAGAGAGAGGAAAAATAAGGTGAGAGAAACAGCCAGTAACACTGCCAAAGTGAACTTGATGTAATGATTATAAACGTGGATTGGATCCTCTGCCAAAGGGAACACATTGTAAAGTGTATTTAATTATCATCTTCAGCGTGCTCAACAAATGTTAATAAAGTCTGGGGTTGGAAATAACTGCTCTTTCTTCTTCTAATCTACAGCCTTGGCTCCTCTGTCACATAAAAAAAGACGGGCACAAAACAGGAGACCTGATCTGAAGCCTCCTGAACTTTGGGAAGTTTAGGTCTGGATACCAAATCTGGCTTCTCCAATGCAGGTCTATTTCTATAACATGCCAAGCTAGAACTCTGAGTCTGAACATCCCTGAATTCTGGGGACGTACATATATATATATTTTTACAGTGGGATTCAGCCAGGAAGCAATTATCCATGCTGATGGATTCCACTGCAGGCTCAGGGCCTGTGTTACACTTGTCTCTGGATTTGTCTATGAGGCCTGTCTCTCTGTGGCAGTCTTTCAAAAATATGAGCTCTTTGAGCAAGAGAATGTCTTTTTTCTTTGTGTCTTGTGCAGCATCAGACACACAGTCACCATGATAATGAATGGTAAACAGGATAAGTTTGGGACAGCATTTATATGGGGAGACTTTCCATGAACAGCTAGGGCAGCTGCAGAAAGTAGTCTTGATTATTCCATAACTGACGCCCCAATCGGAAGAGAATAGCAATGATCACAGCCTCTTTAAGAACAGATAAAAGCACCAATGATGTGATGACTATGGGATGAGTCTCAGACCTGGCCATTATGACAAACAGACATTTTACAGTTGAAAATGTAATCATCTCTACTCTTGTTACTTGGAATGAGGAACAGAGGAATCAAGAATGACATCTCATCAGCAGCCTTTCAAACACAGAATATTTTATTTCTTAAAAAGAAACTAGAAGTGGAAAGTTGCAAGTATTGGATGTTCTTTTCCTGTATGTAAAAACTAGACTTAATATAAATATTTTATGATCGAACACACTGTCTAACCTGATAAAGGTAGCTATTATTCTTGAGATTAGCTGTCCATAAATTACAGGCTGTAAGGCAAAGTATTTATAGATATTCTCCTTAGCAGACATACAGAAATTACAGAAAACTAAAGTGAGAGCAATACACTGTAGATTAGTTGCTTAAATATATAAAGGTGATTCCATGGCTAAGCCATTCCTCTAGGATTCAGGAGATGTGAGATGGTTCCCAGCTCTTCTCCAGACTTCTCATTTGACCTTGGGCAAGTCATGAGAATCTCTTTACATCTCAGTTCCCCTTGTAAATTGGGGGCTAATAAAATTTCTCTACCTCACAGGAGTTTTGTGAGGATAAGGTCATTAATGTTTGTGAGTCACTCACAGCTCCCATCACTACAGTATGTATCAGTACCTAGATAAATAGGGTATCAGAGTCAGATGCTATCAGCCACTCATTCCTGTAAAAGTAAGGGGAAAATTACATTAAGTGCTTAAATGTAATTTTTCCTCTCTCAAGAAGCTTCTTGGTGCTTTTAAACCTGAGACGAGGCATAGAGTGGAGCCTGAAGAAATGGTAATAACTCTGAAGCCACTATGGGATATTCTGAGAGGCATCTTACCAGAGCATAAGCTGAATGCCCAATTTGGACTTGTATCACGCACAAATCCAAGAATGCTCCATTGTGATGGGTATTTGTGTGTGCATGTGTGAAATTTAAAATTTGTAAACTATTTCAAAATGCAACCAGAACTATTTATAACAATGTATATTTACTATTAATTCACTATGGGCCTAATCCAAAGTCTATTAAGGTCAATGGAAATACATTGGTTTCAGAGAGGTTTTGATCAGGCCCTTCGTATACAAGTGCTGCACATTCCATGCCAACAACTACATCAAGAAAAAACATGAAGATTGCATGATTACATCCCAGAAATCAGCAAATATCAGCATTAAGAGTGGATGCACACCCTTCACTCTGTGTGTGCACATTACAATACACCCATTTATTATATCATCACACATTCGTTCTCCAATAACAATATAACATCACAAAACTCAACACCTTTACATATACACATGTACTACTTTGTAAGATATTTTTATTCTTGCATGCTTACACAATTTCCATCATTGTAAAGATTCGGTACGTCTTTATTGACATGAGCTTTGCCTTAATACGTGGATAGTTAACCTAAATATGTGGAGGGTTATTCTGTTAAATGAAAATGTGCATAAATTTTGGGGGTAGTAATCAGAGCTTGAAGTGGAACTTTAAGTTGTGTTGGCCCAGTATTTGGTAGGGCCAACCCATTATTGGGCTGTTAAACCCCCAGGCAAACGTGGCAACAAAAACAAACAAAACAAAAACACCTAGGAGAACTTTAAAAGGCATTTTCCCTCACTTTCTAAGAACCTCATTCTAGAGAAGAAATTAATATTTAATACTCTTTCTGGTGTAGCTGTGTCAGCAATTCATTCTTGCTCTGTAGTGTTAGGGTCACCTGTAGTAGAAACAGAGACAGGCTCACTGGTGCTCTCTAGTCACTGTCTGTAACTGTACTGTAGAAGTGGGGTTTTCAACAGGAATCACTGGTGTAGCACATCCTTGCTGAAATTGTGCTCCAAAGCTGATTTATGTGTCTTCTCATGACATGTTGGGTGTTACTTCTACCTAATAAGACAGAGGACCAGTCTGTGATGTAAAACCTCCAGGTTTCCACAATTTAACTCAGGTGTCTCTTACTACAACGTTTTTCTCAGAGTGAAACCTGTGTAGCCAGGTGTGACTACTTGCAGCCATTTCATTACACTGTTTCTTTAGAATGTCCCTCTGAAGATCAGCCTTTAACAAGTCAAGGTGAAACCTTAAAATATGTCCCATAAACAATATTGCTGGCATCTAATTCATAGCAGCATGTACTGCATTTCTGTAGTCCAATAAGAAAATTTTCAATCTTGTGTTGTAAGCTACCATTATCTGGGGTTGTAGCATGAATTGCTTGCTTGAATGTCTGAAAAAAATCTGTCTGCTACACCATTTGTGGCAGGATGGTAAGGAGCTGAGATGACATGTTTGATACCATTAGTTTGCACAAACAATTGGAACATTTCAGATATGAACAGAGTTTCATTGTCACTTACAGTCTGTTCAGGAATTCCTGTCCTAGAAAACAAGAGTTTTAACATTTCCAACCTCTGTGCCTAACTAACTGAATTCATACAGAATACTTCAGGCCATTTGGAATGAGCATCTATTGCAATCAAAAGCATACATCCCATAAATGGTCTAGCATAGTCTATAAGGATTTGCTGCCACAGGGTAGCTGGCCATCCCAAGGATGAAATGAAGCACATTTAGGCATGTGTTGCATTTGTTAACAACTATGACATTGTTTTGCTATTTCCTGTACATGTATATCACTCCTTGGCCACCACAAAAAACACCTGGCCACGACTTTCATTTTTACAATTCCCAAATGGCCTCCATGTAATTCCTGAAGCACATGGGACCTGGGATTCGTAGGAATCACTATTCTGGTACCACACATTAAACAACCTTGACATACACTTAACTGTTCTTTTCAAGCAAAACAAAACTCTGGACACAGTTGTTTGTGTGCATAAGTCCATCCACTCATCATAATATCAGACATTTCAGCTAGCACTGGATCATTTTTAATTTTACAGTGTACCATGGCATTTGTCACTGGCAAGGGTTCAATTTGAGCCATGTAGAACATATCAGCTGGCTCGGGTTCCACTTCAGTATCCAAAATCCTTCAGTATTTCCAATGCCAGGTGTGAGATGCGATGTGCATTTCCAGGTTGGCTGTTTGTTTGTTTGTTTTTTAACTCAGTAGTGGCCAAGAATATTGCCCATCTCTGTAACTGCTGCAGCCATTGCTAGTATTCCTTTCTTTGGGTTAAAAGAAACTAGCATTTGATGATCTGTAACCAGAGTAAATAATTCTCCATTGAGATACTGGTAAAGCTTATCCCCCCAGAGGAAACTCAAAGCTCCTCTATCAATTTGAGCATAGTTAAGTTCTACCAAAGTAGGAGATCAAGAAGCAAAAGCAATAGGCCTTTTCAGTATGATTTTCCATTACATATGAAATTACTGCTTCTAGTCCATATAGGGAAGTGTCATAACCTAACTTTACAGTCAAAGATGCATTGTACTGTGTAAGGGCCATTTCATATTATAATAGCTTCTTGGCCTTATCCAAAACCTTAGCCCACTGCATGGACCAAAGCCATTTCTATCTGTTGTGGAACCATTCATTCAAGGGATGTAACACCGTTGCTATGTTAGGTAGAAACCTATGGTAATAACTGATCATCCCCAGAAAGGAGCATAACTGTGATTCTATTGTGGGGTTCAGGTGCTATAAGCATCACTTCAGTTTTTCCTCGTAACTTATGCAAACCATCCCTGTCAATGGTATGACCACAATATGTAACTGAATTTTGAAAAAAAATCACACTTTTCTGTATTTGCTCTAAGACCGTACTCAGACTGCACCGGGTTTTTTCCACCACTGGCACTACTCCACTGCTTCATTTACTCCTGTTAACCTGGGATATAATACCAAAGTCCGGTAAGTGCCAAAGTTCTACCTCAACCTTTGGTTGTATTGCAAAAGGTACTGAAGGAGCTTTGCGAAATTTAGGAATTGTTTCCTCTTCAAGCACAATTTTTGCTTTCATATGTTTGAAAGGTCTGAGATCATCCTGAAAGATATCAAGTGCCTTGTCTACAAGTTCATCTAATTTTAGCTTTTGCTGGAGTTCCTAATTTTGTTTTGAAGCTTTGCCAGTCCAATTGAATCTCTGTCATTCTCTACCAAGTAATACATGACACCCCCCATCGCTTCACAACATAGAGGATTAGAACATGATATTTACAGTTATGCAATTCCTTCCCTGTGAAAACGCTCTGGAGAGCAAGGATTTTTCTGTATATGTTCTTAGGTTTTCTGAAACTTTACCCCTTTAAGTACTCTGCTAGTCCTGCTATGAAATTACAGGAATAGCAGATCCCATATCAACTCCATTTTAAATCTTATTCCTTCCATTTGTAAAGGAATCCAAGTGATGTTTAATTTAGAAGACAATAAATGAAATACTTAGAGATGCTGCAGCAGTCTCAGTGGATTCCAGGTTGTCATTTGCCAAGTGATAAATCTGAGGTTCTCTGGTATTGCCTTGTGAGGCAGTGGTTGTGATTTTTTGCACTGTCCTACACCCCAATTTCTTGCAGCTTCTACAGTGTTTGCCCTTGAACCAGCAATTATTTGCATTTTGAGACTGTTTCCCATAACAAAAGCTCACATTTTGAATGCCACACACTAACTGTTCCCTTACTGTGTCATTTAAACTCTCTCCAAACTGGTAATGCTCTGTTCATTTCCTTAATCCAGCCCCTCTTTCAGAAATTGTTTCGTTTTCTTTTTGCTTCCAGCTCTAAAGACAGAAACAGTGCAATCGCCAGTGGTTTTGGGGATAGCTGATTTTGTGGAATTTCCACAATTGCAGCAAATATTTTGTCTGCTTGTTTAACTGCTTGTTAGGCTGTACAGCAAGTAATGGGTTTTAGCCCCTGTTATACTCAGTGAAACTGCCCCCTTTTTCTCATCCCTGAGAGCATTACATATTACAAACGATTCTTGTCTTTTGGTATAGGTGGCCTGTGCTTGACTGATCTATCAAACAAGTCCATTTTCCCTTAACAGCCGGACATATTTAACACTTTTTCTAGCTTCATGAGTAGGGTTACTCACAGTCTCAGTGCTGCAATTTTAATTTCACTTTCTTTAAGGCTCTGCAGTCATTCTCTATTACTGGAGTAGGATCCTGCCTTCATTGCCAATTCTTGCGTTCTCACTCTCCACACAAGATTAAGAAAATGCGGGAATCACACTGGCACAGTTGGATTCCAAATAACTGTGTTTATTAACTTAGAACACTTGTCCAGTATTAAACTGGACAGTCCTGCTTTTCTAGGGTTTGTTCACCGTCTGGAACTCAGACAAAACCAGACGTTTTCTCCAGTATCAATTGGGAATGTCATTTTGAAGAGTGCACCGCTCTGTCCCCTGCCAGCATGACCTCACACACAGGTAGGGGTGAAGTGGTGCGCTCTTAAGAAAGGCACCCCCTATATGCTGTGACCTCTTCACTGTCATATTACTACATTTTTAGGCTGGAATTTTCAAAGGAGTCCAATGAACTCCCATGAATTTAAACTTTTTGGAAAAGTAATGCATTGTGTAAAATACACATTTTGCGTGTTATGATGTTTCCCTTCCCCTTACCAATCATGATTATTGGAGTGGGTGTTTGCCTATTTATCCCAGGCCATGCACTGTAGTTTGGCATCTATCAGGCCACCAAAACCTCAGAGAGGCATTTTTGGCTCCAGGTTCAAGGGAAGGAAATATTATACTCACATTACTTCCATGTCTGGACACCAGCTCTGCTGAGGCACTGCCTTTTCTTGTCCCATCCAACCCCAACCACCTAAGCCTACTTTCTCACCTTTACCGGTCCAATCAAGCCTCAAGGTCAGTTTAGCTCCTCCCACCCCCATTTCCCAACCTCCTCCGACCTGTTACCTTTTGATGCCTTAATGAGATAATCCTGGTGGCTTTCACCGCCATTCTCCCAGGCTCTTTGAGTGGTGTGTAAAGTGATGGGTCACTCCTGTGCTAGGCTCCAGCCAATCCACAAGCCAGGAACCAGTCTTGTGACTTCCAGACTAGGTATATAAGCCTCTCAGGAGGAACAGCGTCTCCGTCTGCTCAATGTCTCTCCAGGGCTTGAAACTCACTCCTGCCTGACAGTGGCAGCAGACTCCCCAAGCCTTAGCCTGCTCCAGCCTGGCTCTTGGTCCAGCCCTGCTCTAGTCCTGGTCTCACTCCAAACCTCACCCTGGACTCCTGATTCCAGTTTGGACCACTAGGCCTGACTATTCAGGCTCCAACCACTAGGCATGACCATCCCCATTACTGTTTCTGATAGGTGTAGAGTATTCAGAGTTAGCACTGTCGATACTGTTCTGTTGAAATCTGATCCCTGACTAATGTTATGAGTTCATTCCAGCCCGAGGAGATGTACCCATTCTAGCTCTGATTGAACTAGCATGCTAGAAATAGAGTGTTGAGCCACTGGATTGGCTAGCTGCCCTAAGCTCTAGTCATCTACAGTTTCTAACAGAGGAAAGGGAGTGGAGTTGTCAGTAGGTAATACAGGACTGAATGGTGTGCTTTTATGGGCCTTCTGAGCTGGACATAAGTGCACTCTGACCTGCCGTCAGGCCTTATAAAAAGAATCCACTAGAGTATTGTACAGTAGCCCAAGAGTATATAATAGCCCAAAACAATGACCTGCATTATTGTAAGCTCTGGAATTTTGCCCCTGTTTGGTGGAATAATTCAGTACTCTTCTATGAGAGGCTAGTGGAAGTATGGGGCTGCAGACACCTTCTTTCACAGGACATGCCTTGGCATGTGAGGTGAACAAAACTCCTATTGCAGTCTTGTTTGACTACTTTTCTGGGGTGAAGAAGTTCTCCATGCTTCCTATATGACCATACTCTTCTAACACATCTGACTGAGCACCCAAAGGGCAAATTTTTAATATAGCCCTTTGCACAGGTGCCAGCTTCCAACTTCCCTCAGTGGTGCTAAACCCCTACTCAGCCCCAGACCTCGCCCCCACTCCATCCCTTCCCCCAAATCCCTACCCCTGCCCTGCCTCTTCCTGTCCCGACTCTGCCCTTCCCCCAAGGCCCCACCCGTGCCCCATCTCTTCCCACCCTCACTCCGCTCCTACCCCGGCTCTTCCCTGCCTCTTTCCACCCAATTCCGCCCACTTCCCTGAGCATGCCCTGTCCCCGCTCCTCCCCCTCTCTCCCAGCACCTCCTGCACACCACAGAACAGCTGATCTGCAGTGGGTGGGAGGGAAGGAAGCTTGGCTGCTGGCGGGCCCTAAGCACACACTAATTTTTTCCTGGGTGTGCTCCAACCCTGGTGCCTATGGCCCTTTGTGTTCTTACAATAATTTGTTTTTTGCAGCTTTTCAGGCCAGATGATCTCAGACACTAAAATTCTCACACTGAAATGATCAGTATCTTTGTAAAGCAACCTCACATGCTTGCTTGTCTAGTATTCTACATTTTGCACTATGAATCAGTTTTGCTATACATTGTTAAGGCATTTTGAAATGTAAGAAGTATTCCTGGAACAAAACAAAGCAGATAGTTTGTTGTAATCATCTATACCATCATCTGAGCTAGATCATGGCAGTAGTTGATCAATAGAAGAGTATTTAAATATGTTAGAGCCTGAATCTGATATTCTACATGTTTAACTGCATAAACAGATCAATGGCATAGGATTGATCTCCATTGATATTTGGCAGTTTTCAAATATAATTTAACCGCATTTGGAGTACTGAAAACCCTTGAAATAAACAACTGAGCACTATTTATAATTTAAAGAGCTACTCAAAAAAATGCAATAGATCAAGTGGTTGTTTCAACAGTGTCAGTGTTGAGGGAAATGTTGAAATCCATATGCTGCTTAGAAATAGCAAACTGAAATTAATAGCAAACTGCAATTCAGTGTCTTCCTTAGCACATTTTGCCCTATGCAAATATTTTCATATTTTATGAAGCTACGGATGTCCAATTAAATTGTCATTAGTGCATGTGGCTGAAAAGTGATGCCTGAGTAGAATCAGGGTTTGGAAATAACTCTGTGGCAGTTGCATAGCTGCTTAAAAAATATAAATGCAGCCAGCGATATTTTGTTTAAAAAGAATAAACTGTCATCGCCAAAGTGGGTGCCATGGATAATAAAGTTGAACAATAGCAATCTGGGGCTATTTGATATCCTGAAAAAGTAGAGTACAGGGAGTTATTTAGCTGGGGTTTTGTTTTGCAAGATGACTTTCACTTCTACTAGACTCACTGGGACATTGTGAAACACAGGGCTGAGCTGGTATAAATCAGTGTGAATGAAGTCAGTGGGGCTATGCTGAATTACATGAGCTGAGGAACTGGCCCAGAGTCCTCAATGCAGTCAGGAGGCATCTTGCAGAAAGGCTTATCCCCAAGCAGGGGGAAGGGACTTATGACTCTTTCACCACAAACCAACATTATGGGCATTGCCGAGTTTATAGGACACATGGAGTTTAGGGACCGCGCTTTGCTATATACACTCCATAGCATGATAGAAAGAGACAGGTGTTTACTATCGCTAACAGGAAATGCTGAGACTGGGGCATCACTCTCAACAGCTAAGTTGAGAGTGAACTATGGGAGACGTAGTTTTGTATTTAATTATCCTGAGAACATTATGAAACTTAGCAAGGCCAAGGAAACTGAGGTAAAAGGGGCCAGCACAGCTTCCTTGGGATACAAGTTTGACACACTCATTTTTGTCACCATTCAAAACCCAAACTAAAGTTTCTAGGCCAGCTGCAACTTATTTTGTGAAAGATTTAATGTAAGTCATTTCTTTTTTGTTGGCCTCGATGATAGATGGTATAAAAGAAGATCCCTATTTGAAGCTGGCAAGTTATTCCTTAATTATCCACTA
Organism: Eretmochelys imbricata; assembly: GCF_965152235.1. Classification (NCBI taxonomy): domain Eukaryota; kingdom Metazoa; phylum Chordata; order Testudines; family Cheloniidae; genus Eretmochelys; species Eretmochelys imbricata. Next base: position 61,491,277 of record NC_135581.1, read on the forward strand.
CTGGGTTTCTTTCAGCTTCCTCTTTAACCTCTGGGACTGGCCATTGTGGAAGACAGGATACTGGACTAGCTGCTTCCTGATCCAGAGGTTCCTATGAAGATGTGTATATAGTTCATAGTTTTGTTCAACTGTAAATATTGATATTGCACTTGTGATGGCTACATTGTAATCCCAGACAGGTGAGAAAATAGTCTCATGCTTCATTGTATGCTCCTTCCTTTCCACAGGTACTCTGAAATCATGCTCATGTTTTCCACTGGGCTTTGGGGTCAGTGATGATGAGAGGGTGAGTGTGGTGTTAGCATTCTCCCCTTTTTAGGCGGTGGCTATCTAAGTAACCCTGCACTAATAACTGGGCTGGGAAAGGTGAGAGGATGGGAGCAGCACCCAAGGAATGGGAGGGTCCTTTCCCATGGTTTGGCAGAGCTTGGAGACCACAAGTCTTGACTCCTCCACAGACCCACAAAACCCTTCCCAACTGTTAAGAGAATTTTCTGGAAACACCTCACAGTTTGTCAGATGTATGTCAAGGTACCAGTCCCTCCAAAAATATTTAAGCCCTTCAGACCCTCAAAATATCTCTCAGATATTGTACTGTATAATGCATATGCTATAGACTACTGTGTTTTGTAACTGTATAATTTCTAAGGGAAGAGCTTCTGCTGTTATGGTATCAGAAAAATCTTTCATCAAAGAAGCGATCACAGCTAAGATTAAGATGAGCTGGTGAGTGTTAACTCTGGACTGCTCCAATGACCATGATCAGTTGGCACTCAGCTTACCAATTTGTGTTCCACAGAGTTGCACAGTGAAAGCTCAGCTATAGAAATACCTTGGTACTTTACCTGAAGAGCTATGGTGATGACTTATGGTGCACAGTATATAATATTTCTTTTCTGTACTTCATCTAGACCAATAAGTGCTTATGTGACTGGATGCAGGAAGGGCTGTTTATTCTCCAGAACTGACATCCCATTAAAAAGAAAATAAAGTAAACATATCAGGATTTGTTCCCGAAAGCTTTCATCAAGCCTCCTGCCATGAACACTTTGTTGTCGGTCCTCCTCTCTCCTCCCCACCCCCGCCCCTCCCTCCCCACCAGCTCTTGGCATTCAATATACAATCTGTCTCTTGGACAGAAATTATATTGCTCTTCCTCCCCAAATACAGGATATTCTGAACAAATTCATAGGAGCTACATAACAAATTAGACCGTGGTCATTATCATTTATATAGTCCTGTCTCTGATGGGAGTCAATATGAGACACTTTAGGGGAAAATGCAAAACCCTGTAGGGGACAATTATGGAATAAAAGCCAAAAGAAAAAATGCCTTCCTAACTCCCATCAGTTAGAGGGTGTTTGATACCCTGGAGCATGGTCCTCCTCCTTCTGTCACAATGCTCATGTTATAATAAATACTAATTCTGAAGAGTCTTATCACAGTTCTGATTGTTTTGATAGAAATAGCACACAAAGCGGTTTAGTACTGTGAAAAGCTATTTAATCTATGATAAACAGGCAAACAGCATCAACTCTAGGAAATAAATGGAGGCTTTCTTTCATTTAATTCTTCTTCTACTTCATTTTCAATCACTGTGTGAAATGGGGGGGTTTAGGACCTACTGGGAACACAAACGCTCTAACAGCTTGCAGGCAAACCCTTGTTTTCAGCTGATCATTACTAGTACTGACCTTTTTAAATCCTCTACGGCTCAGGGAGAATCTGGTCTTTACAGAAAATCTGCTCTGTATTGCATTCATAGACAATGGAGAACTTAACTATATTTACTAGTATTTAACTTATGAAGCATATTTGCCTGGAAGGTAGCTGACCTCTCCTGCATTTAAGATCAAATCAATTTGAATTTCAAGTCAAGTTTTGCAGAAGTCCATGCTCCGTAAAATCAGAGAAGAGCTTAATTCTGCCATTATTTTATTCTAAACAACTCTTTAGTTCCATATGGCCCAGTCTTACAAGTCTAGCTCCCATAAGGGATCATTGGTCATGCAAATAGTCTAACTGAAGTCAATGGGATTACACACATGAATAAATCTTACTCACCTGAGTGATGCAATGCAGGATTGGACCCATATAATTATGAATTTTATCTTATAAACTTTTCATGAGTAATCCTTATTCCCGTTAATATTCCCATAGAAATCACTGAGACTACTCAGACAAGTAAGATTTACTCATCTTCCTAAATAATGCTTAAAGGCTCAAGCTGCCTTTTTGCGTCTTTGGAGCATTTAATTCATGGGTTTCCAGGACTAAATGGCAAGAATAAGTTCCTGTGATTTCAAGGTGAAAGTATGTGTATCTTCGTTCATAAGCAAATACGTCTACCTCAAAGTAGAGGAGATTTGCAAGAATCAATGATCTGCAATATCTTTTTGTGTAAGGTGTAATTGCCACCTAACAGCACCTAGGGACTTTGCTACCGCATAGATCTGGGAAGCACATATCCAAAATACAACTTTCTGGTTGGGAGATTTCTAATATTGGAACATTGTCTTTGCACTCCACTAACCAACAGCCTTTTCCCCTAAAAGTCTAAACAGGAGAGGATAGACGCTGGTGTTGATTTTTTTCTGAATGTGAAAGTAAGCCACAGCAGGTTAGAAAAAAGGAATTTCTAGTATTATTGTTTATTTACTGGTCTCTTTTTAAGCTAAAATTCTGATCACTTTTCTCAGATGAGATGAAACACTGTAGGAATGGGGATGGAAAAAGAAAATGCAATATTAATTGTCTCCCTTGGTCTTGTGTAAGGAAATTACTCCCTTGAACACAAAGGACTGGAGAAATTAGAAAGAAACAAGTAGGGAAAAAAAATTCCTGAATTATTTTTTAAAAAGACATTTTTTATATGGCCAATGGAGCTGTCACCATTCGTAGTTTTTCTGTTAATGAGGAGTTGTGGGCTACTGGATCGAATGTTTATGAATGACAGAAAATAGAATAGACAAAGTGACATAACCAAGACATTACCAAAAGATGCAGGGAAAAAAATTATTTGTGGCAGTATGGTGGCTGACGATATTTATGCAGTAAGTAATGACACCACAAACCATTAACTCAGTACATAATCACTAAAGCTGGTTGGAAATATGATTTTTTTTTTCACATAAAATTTCAGCTTTTAAGGAAAACCAACCAACCAACCAACCAACCAAAGAATACTGGAAAACCAATTTTTTGGGGCAACTTTTTGTCTGAAAACTGCTGAAAACTAAGGGCTTGTCTACACTTACAGGGGGATCAACAAGCGGCAATCGATGCATCAGCTGTCGATTTAGCAGGTCTAGTGAAGTGCTAAATTGACTGCAGATCGCTCTCCTGTTGACTCCTGACCTGTACTCCACAGGATTGAGAAGAGTAGGGGGAGTCAATGGGAGAGAGTCTCCCATCGACATCGTGTAGTGTGGACCCCATGGTAAGTACATCTAATCTATGTTGATTTGAGTTGCGCTGTTCACGTAACTAAAATTGTGTAGCTTAAATCGAATTTCCCCTGTAGTGTAGACAAGGCCTAAAACATTTTCATCTGACAGCTGCAGAAAACAAAAATAGTTTTGGCGGTTTCGGTTTTCTGATGGAAAAAATCAAAAATTTTTGAGGACATTGACATAAAAATTTAGTCAAAAAAATTCTTCCATAAAGAAAAACTGACAAAGTTTTTGACCAGGCCTAATAATGGTATATTATTACTTGGCGGTATCTAGAAAACATCTGCACACAGACATTTGTTGGTGTTCAGTGGGCACCTGTAGCAATATACAAATAATTTCAGACAGATATACAGTTTCTTAAAATAATTATTCACTGGCTATCTTTTTGAATGCTGACATACTCCTGTCCTTCAGCTTCAGATAGAATTCATAAGTTTGCTGGCATATTGGCACATTTGTTCATAATAACCTCAACCCCCAATAAATTAATATAGTATTTGATATAGCTACATGCAATAGGGTTGTGTGAATCTGAATATGCTTTATTGCTTTTTTGCAGCCTCGTAAGTAAGACATGAGTCGAGGTAAGAAACAACACTGCAACTTTTTAATGGTTTCACCTCTGGTCTCTTTCCTTAAAGTATTGTCAATACATCATAGCGACTCCAAGGCTATATATATATATATATATATATATCTGACAGTTCAATTAATCTGGCAAAGGGATACTTGAGAGTAATGGGAAGAAGAGACTGGGGGTGGGGGCACGTTGGGGAACTAGAAGCAAACTGTGAAGAGAGGAAGAGTCTGGAGCAAAAGGTTAGAAGACTTTGTTGAAGGACGAATTTGGGGGTTGGTGGGAGGGAAGAGTGGAGTGTTGGCAATATTTTGGTGGCTCTAAGTCCAACTTGGCTTTATAAAATACTCTTTTTTCATACAGAAATACAAGAAAGCAATAATTTTTTTATAGTGTACCCCTCCCCCCCCCGCCAATAGGTCTGGCAGACATACTCAATGAACATTCAAACAAAAACAAAAAGAGAAATCCAAGACAGAGGTTAGATTCCTATCCCCCATAAATTCCTAGCCCCATACAAACCAAAGCATTTGTCCTTATGGCCGTGCTGCATTTCTACCTCAATAAGCAAAATAAGGAGCCATACTCAAAATAGCCCATCCTGTTTTGACGCTTGTAACATACTTTCTCCTATGAGGCTGAATTGACATAACCATTCTTAACCCATCGCTGCATGTCAGGATTTGAACTTGTGTTTTCATGGAGTCTGGTGGCCAAATTTATCCCCGGAATAAGTAGGTAGAACCCTACTGAAGCCAGTGGAGTTGCTCCCTTTTACACCCAGGCTTTATTTGACCCTAGATGTTTAGATCACTAAGCCATCCCCTCTGGCTAAGCTAAGTAATCTAGTTGAAAGATTACTTTCTGACTGTGAATGCCAAATGTTTTGTATTCTGGTGGCTGTAATAAGTGCATATAAGGGTTTCATTAACTGCTTCTCAAGTGAAGGGAGACAGCCCATTCCATTCTGGAAACATCTCTAGTCCTTCAAATGAAGAAGGGGAAATCTGAGTGAATGAAAGGTTAGAGTATTTTTGTGACTTCTACATCAAAGACAAAACAGTTTGGACCTTTATAGGCTAGGCAGATCATAGCAGCCCATTCCCTCCAGCACTTGTTCAGCTCTGAATCAACAGAGCTTGTAAACCTCTGACATATAGATTGACCTGAGGGGGAAGAGGAAAGGAGGATATAATTGTGCCAATTAATCTGGCTAGGCATCTGAGAGAACAATGTCCTAAAACATAGGCTGATTCTGACCTCAGTTACACCAACGTAAATCCAGAGTGATTTCACTAAACTCAACAGAGTCATTCTGCATTTACACCACTGTAATTAGAATCAGAACATGGCCCAGAATAGATTGTTGGTTCAGGCCTAGCATTGCTAATTCTGACAATGGTATCGTAACGGGTACAATGACTAAATTTAGTGTAACCCAGAAAACACTTTTCTGTGGAGTCTAGAATTGCCTGGGCTGTAAAAAATGGAAGCCCAGTTTACTCAAAGATTTAAATAAATAAAATTATTTTTTGCCAAAATATATTTGGAACAGTGTGGTTCTGAGATCAGTTAATATTTTTCAAACAATTATTAAATAAAACATTAAGCTATTGAATATTACTGGGTTTTGATTCATGAAAATGGTTCTACGAAATTGTACAAAATATATGAAAAAATATATATGTGAAAAGTAATCTGAATTAAGTGAGTCACAAACACTTAATAGAATTTGCCCTCATTTCTCAAAAGCTGATGCACAGCAGTGCTTGGAAAAGGTACAAGAAGGGGTTTTGTAAATGTTTATCATCAGAAAAGAAAGCGGGAAGGTTTTAAGCAGTTTAAGAACCAGTATCTACTACTGAGAGATATCTCATTAGGGTGTCAGAGAGAGAAGAAGCAACGTGCCTAAACCACAATGGAGGAAATTAGCTGTCCATCATTGTTAATCTTTTATTATTATTATTTATTATTATTACTATTTATTATTAGATCAACCAGTGACAGGAAAGAGAAAAATGTAGATCTAGATTATGTGTTACATCTCTTGAGAAAATCAGCCTGGAAAGCACAGTCAAGATACAGGGTAGGCAAAGGTAGCTTTTTGCCCCCTTAGCACTGCCCAGATTCTGAAGTGATTTGAGAGAAACAGTCCATGTTGTAAACTGGAGGAGGCCCAGGGTATTGTGCTGAGGGCTAAAATTATGCCTGCTACCATCCTCTGATTCAGGCCTTCCCATCACAGTCACATTTCTAGCATGCCCCCCATGCCAGGACCTGCAAATAGGGGTAGCATAGGAGTGGTCTGTCTATGCTGGCCCTATGCTGCTCTTGCAGTGGAGAAAATCTCCCCTAACCCATTAAATCCCCCTTATGATGGTGCCTATATGCCAGAGTCCAACCTATGTCCTTCTCATCGATGTAAGAGAGAAGAGTAAGATCCCTGCATGCTTCCATCCACACAACATTCACATGATGATGAATAATTACAAATTTTAAAGTAGGTGGGAAAAAAAGTTGCAAACTAACAGGAAAGGTGTGTAGTTTTAATGAGCCAGAACCAATCAATGAGCTGATAAAATTTCAGGAGGTGTTGAATGGCTGGGGAGCCATGCAGCACCAGTGAAACAAACTGTTGATTTGATATTTTTTCGTTTGTTGTAGCCTGTAGCTAGTGCTCTTTATTCAATTATTTACTATTGCCACTGCCATTGTCTGAAACACCACTATTAACATAGATGTGCAGGTGCCATGGGCATCTTCTGGTTTGGATCTCGGTCTGAACTTCAGCAGAGTCCAGGCTTTTTTAGATCAGGTTTTTATGGGCTCCTTCCCTTTCCCCTGGCCACCTTGCCTAGAAAGTGAGCAGCACACTCTACATGGTCTCTTATGACAGGCATTCTATGAGAACAGTTTTTCATTTTAAATTGAACTACAGTGACAGACCCCACAATCATCCCAGTCACTCTTTGTAGCAGTATCATTAGAATACTTTGAGCAGAGGGTTGGACTAGGTGACCTCCTGAGGTCTCTTCCAACCCTCATCTTCTATGATTCTGTGAATAGCCTGGCTGAAGAAGGGAATTGCCACCACTCCTACTACTGGATAAGTTAGAGACAGCTCTCAATCTACAGTAAGTCCTCTCTGGGCATGGTTATGTGTCGTTATCTAATGGAGGCTGCTTTAAAAACAGGAGGCAAGAAAGGTAGATTAGGTTGCTATCAAATGTAGAGGTGCAGTAGTTTTTTGGGGTTTTTTTTTGTTTTTGAATTATATTGATTTTGAACGTGCTATCCTTGTGTAAGAGGCTCTTCCCTTAGTACAAAAGTAACCTGTCGGGGTCTTGGTCTTATGACTGTATCCGTAATAGTGGTTTGTCTGGATTTCCTACATCCAGGGATTGAACTGCCAACTAGCATAATAGGAGATTCTCCTATTAACTTCAATGGGAGTTACTCTTAGCCTTTAGAGGTCTTCATACCTACTCCTGCCATTTCTCGTCCATTGCCAGACACTTACAACTGAGATTTTGGGTCTGGATTTTCTAAAGCAAATCTTTGCTGAGAAAGGAGACATGCAATTGGAAGTCTTAAGGCCTGATCCTGCAAACTTTTCTTCAACTGAGTAGTCCCATTGGTGAATAAGGAACAATCATGTAAGGATATACAGGACCATTAGATCTCTTCATGCAAAGGCCCACTTTTTATCTGGCTCATCTTCCTAGTTCTCCTCCACCTCTTCATCTTTTTCATCTGGGTTTAGGGATCATTAAAAGAAAGTAAGGTTTTCTGACTTTAACTGAATGTGTATTTCACACGTTAAATGTTTTCATGACAAAGAATGTACCATCTAAAAGCAAATATTTCAGAGCTATTTGCTCATGTTTTATAATGACAGCTTGGATGTTATCAGAGCTGTATGTTTGCACTTTGTTCTGACTCACATATGTTGTAAATGTTTGATAAATGTTACCTTTTAATGCTTGATAACATTATGGAAGTGTTAAGAAATGTTAGAGCAGATAACCTCTTTCTAATCCAAACAGCCACATTTACCATGAAAAGTTAATAATTAACTAGAAGACATTTACTTAATTTAGGTTAAAAAAAGTTTCCCTCACTATATTCAAACTTTCCCTTCATTTTTATCTCCTTTTCTCCAAGGCCAGAGATAAGATTTTCTTCTGATTCACTTGCAGGTCAACTTTCCATGACGTTTAGATCTGCCTACAACCAAAACCAAATATTTATGGATACATGGGTATGAAACACCATAATGATAAATGTATGATACTATGCCAAAATGAAAGATTTCAAGACAACAATGTTTACTGTGTCAGTTGGACATTTACTTAATCTGTGTAGCCAGGAGCAGGTACTTCGATATAAATCAGATGAAGTGTTTTTGAATGAATAAGTCTATACTCTGAAGTATGACTTCAGGGATCAGGACATATGGTACACAGGTGTCATCTTGCAATGAAAGCAGCCAATGCTTTCTGTGCATGTCTGTAAACACTTTATTTCAAGGTTGTGCTTCTGAGCGGATATAACTGCAGATTTCTCTTAAAAGAATGAAGCGCTAAATAATGGATTAAAGGTTAAAAAGGTTTTAAAGGTCCTTGCCATTTGTTAGTACATTTTTATCTGTATTTCCTACTTCTTAAAAAAAGATGCAACGATACTGTATTTAAAGTTGCAGAATGTCTCCGATATTGCAACACCTTTAGAATGATCAGTTGTATGCTTAAAAATTTTAACATTTTATTCACCATGAATTATTAAACAGAAGTAGGTTTCTGCAAAAGTCTCTTTGCAGTGCTGCATAAAGATTTTTTAAAAAAATCTGTGCACCTAGGCCCCAGTCCAACAAAGCACTTAAGCACGTGTTTAGCTTTAAGCATGTGAGCCCCATTGATTTCAATGGAGCTCCTTATTTGCTTAAAGTTAAGCAATAGGTGAACTTGGGCGCTAATGCTCTTTTATGAAATTCATAGTTAGCCCCCAAACGAGCAAAGCACTTAATGTGTATGCTTAATTGTAAGCAGACTAATAATTAATAGGGCTACTCATATGCTTAAAAGTAAGCACATGCTTAAGTGGTTTCATTAAGTGCCTAAATGAGAAGTCTTCTTTTTTTTTTAATGAAAACACAATGTGTGTATACCAGCAGAGGGGGATTTGAAAGTGAAGCACAAGTTTCACCTGACAACTGTTTGTGAGCTGAATGTTGCTGTTGTGATGCGATTCCTCACACTCAGAGTGGGGAATGCTTGCAGAAAAGGCTTGTTGTATAGGTGCTGAGAGGACTACTTTTGAGAATGGCTGACAAAAATATTACTGCCCATTGGTGAAACTGCACAGTTTAAAACTGAGTTCTTTTTTCTCTTTTCAGGAATAAACTGTATATAGGTTTTCTCTACTTTTTATATTCGTGGGAGAGTCAGTGATGCAACAGGAAGGAGTAGGGTGGGAGATGACTGTGATAAATTGGTACCTTTGATAAAGTTTTTGTAAAATTGCTAGCACCAGGCTATCTTATGCCATTATAATCAATAGTATGTCATTGTTACTGGTATGATCTATTTTTGCTCCAATACTTCATATCTTTTATATTTAACATTCAGCATTAGCAAGAACTGAAAACCTCTGTAAATGCCAAATGTAGCTAGACAATACCATTTTATGCAACCATACTAAAGGGCTAACCATTACCCAAGAAACAAAGTTGCTAAGAAATTACCCAAGAAACAAAGTTGCTAAGAAATACCCAAATATTTTTCTCAGTTTATTTCCAAACACACTTATTTGCTTTCTATAATTAACTATATTAACAAGAAACAACGTTAAGCATTGGCTCCGCTAACTACCCTGTCATGAAATGAAAATTCAAAGACTTTAAAGCTGTCCTGAATGTCTCGTCTGAGCTGTATCACACAGACCACAGAATTTCACCCAGTGACTCCTGAATCAATCACACAGACCACAGAATTTCACCCAGTGACTCCTGAATTTCACCCAGTGACTCTTGAATTTGTGGCTTAGCTAAGCACATAGCATTTGGAAAATAATCCAGTCTTGAGAGAAAGTTTCCGACTTATCGATTTAATGTAGGTCACTGTTGACAAAAATTTTTTTGAAGCAATTTACTATAATACGTACCAATTCAGTAATTCCAATGTGCTGGATTCTGAAAAGCATGCTAGTTTAGAGTCGTCAACAGGTGAAGCAATATAACTTGGTTCTTTTTTAAAAAGATCATTTTATATATACTACAGAAATGATCGTTTCTTTGCCAAGAATCACCAAGCCTGCCTGAGCTCTGTCTATGATAACTGTGCTTGAGACTCTCAGGTAACTCCCATTATGCTTACTGTATTTTAGATGTACAAAGACACAGAACACTTGCCACCTATTTCAACGGAAGAGTTGGAAACCTACCATTTCTGGGTAATTGTCCACTTATACACAAACAAACAAAATATCTTTCTGAAAAGCAGTAGTTATTTCATACATGACTCAACAAAACAAGGAGGAAATAAACTTTAAAGCTGAAGAAAGATATTTTCAGGAGAAATTTCCTGGCAGCATTTAAGCATAAAGAGAGAGTGAGTTTTAATACTATGCAAAATATTCTTCAGGAAATACAAAGCGCTTAAAAGTAGCCTGGCTGAAATTGCAGTACTAGGAGTTGAATTGGGCTTGCTGGGTCATGGCAGGTTGGTAGGTTGTATTTTTTATGGAGTCTTAATCTTGTGCTACAGACTCTAAGTTTTTTTTTTTTTTTTATGAAGTCACATCTGTAACCCATCTGGTTGCAAAGAAAACCTTCAGTATGTGAACTGAGTGTAGTTGGTGTTGTGACATCTTGTCTTTTGAAAGAGCTTGAAACAACAGCTGGTGGAGGTGTAAATGGCCCAGTTCATCTAAGTGGGATGTTATCTCTGTAACCAACTGATGACAATGTTGTTAACTGGTTTCAGAGTAGCAGCCGTGTTAGTCTGTATTCGCAAAAAGAAAAGGAGTACTTGTGGTGCCTTAGAGACTAACCAATTTATTTGAGCATAAGCTTTCGTGAGCTACAGCTCACTTCATCGGATGCATTCAGTGGAAAATACAGTGGGGAGATTTATATACATAGAGAACATGAAACAATGGGTGTTACCATACACACTGTAAAGAGAGTGATCACTTAAGGTGAGCTATTACCAGCAGGAGAGCGTGGGGGGCGGGGGTAACCTTTTGTAGTGATAATCAAGGTGGGCCATTTTTAGCAGTTGACAAGAATGTCTGAGGAACAGTCGGGGGTGGAATAAACAGGGGGAAATAGTTTTACTTTGTGTAATGACCCATCCACTCCCAGTCTCTATTCAAGCCTAAGTTAATTGTATCCAGTTTGCAAATTAATTCCAATTCAGCAGTCTCTCCTTGGAGTCTGTTTTTGAAGTTTTTTTGTTGAAGAATTTCAACTTTTAGGTCTGTAATCGAGTGACCAAAGAGATTAAAGTGTTCTCCAACTGGTTTTTAAATGTTATAATTCTTGACGTCTGATTTGTGTCCATTTATTCTTTTACGTAGAGACTGTCCAGTTTGACCAATGTACGTGGCAGGGGGCATTGCTGGCACATAATGGTATATATCACATTGGTAGATGTGCAGGTGAACGAGCCTTTGATAGTGTGGCTGATGTGATTAGGCCCAATGATGGTGTCCCCTGAATAGATATGTGGACACAGTTGGCAACGGGCTTTATTGCAAGGATAGGTTCCTGGGTTAGTGGTTCTGTTGTGTGGTGTGTGGTTGCTGGTGAGTATTTGCTTCAGGTTGGGGGGCAGTCTGTAAGCAAGGACTGGCCTGTCTCCCAAGATCTGTGAGAGTGATGGGCCATCCTTCAGGATAGGTTGTAGATCCTTGATGATGCGTTGGAGAGGTTTTAGTTGGGGGCTGAAGGTGATGGCTAGTGGCATTCTGTTATTTTCTTTGTTGGGCCTGTCCTGTAGTAGGTGACTTCTGGCTACTCTTCTGGCTCTGTCAATTTGTTTCTTCACTTCAGCAGGTGGGTATTGTAGTTGTACGAATGTTTGATAGAGATCTTGTAGGTGTTTGTCTCTGTCTGAAGGGTTGGAACAAATGTGGTTGTATCGCAGAGCTTGGCTGTAGACAATGGATCGTGTGGTGTGGTCAGGGTGAAAGCTGGAGGCATGTAGGTAGGAATAGCGGTCAGTAGGTTTCCGGTATAGGATGGTGTTTATGTGACCATGGCTTATTAGCACCATAGTGTCCAGGAAGTGGATTTCTTGTGTGGACTGGTCCAGGCTGAGATTGATGGTGGGATGGAAATTGTTGAAATCATGGTGGAATTCCTCAAGGCTTCTTTTCCATGGGTCCAGATGATGAAGATGTCATCAATGTAGCACAAGTAGAGTAGGGGCATTAGGGGACGAAAGCTGAGGAAGCGTAACTATTTCACTGCCAATTAAAGCAGAGAAGAAAGAAGAAGAATGTTCATGTAGTGCAGATCTGCACTATCTACTATTTATTTCCCCAATCTGTGCATTCAAATTTAAGGGTCACAAACTGGCTCTGTCCCCTTTTATGCTGCTCTTGTGGCACAAAGAGAACAGTGACCTGCCCTAAAGAAATTATAATATGCAGTTATGTAAAGGTTCCAGTGGAAAGTAACGATGATTTCATACTATTGTCCTAGTACTAGAACAGCTCCATGTCACCTGCTCCCACAACTCAGGTGTAGGGAGCATTCTTGGGAGGCCAGAGAGTGAGGAACACCTTCCTTGCTCCCCCAGTCTAAGGTGCTACATCTACATCAAGCATCTAGAAATCTAGCCCTGGAAATTCAGCCCAGGTTTGCTGATAAGTTTGATCATACTTCTGAACTTTTAGAATGAACCTGGGCAAGTTTGTAGCTTTGATGCAAAATCAGGCAAAACTCAGTGGTTTTAACTGTTTTTGTTTCCTTCACCAGTTTTGGGGTTTGGTCAAATCCCAAACTCAAAGCAAAGCTCAGGATGTGAAAGTCTGACCCCACAGAGATGGAGACTGATTGAACCCACTTGAACTGAAATTTCTAGGTTCCGGTTAGCTCTATAAAAGCATCTAAATGTTCAGATATTAAACTGTCTGAGGTTACAAAAGTCAACTGAAAATCTCATAAGAAAATGGTTTCTAATAAGATCTCTAGTTTCTTTGGGGAATGAGCATAGCTGGAGAACACAGCCTTTCCCAGGCTTCTGGACCCTATCAGAACGAGGAAGCCCAGGCTATTCTAAAACAGCAAGAGTAATAATCATGCACAGAGCAGCTCTAGCATCAGGGCCATGCACAGGAGAAAATTGTCTCTTTTGAGCATCACTTTCTGACCAATGTGCTGTGCACGTTGGCCGCACCTGAGGATCTAACCCTTTGCGTTTGTTACAATGGCGTTCAATCTTGCAGTCTTTTCTCAGGCAAAGCACCCAATGAAGTCAAAGGGAGTTGAAACCTGCATTTTTTTAAAAGGGTTGCCATCTAGACCAAACTAGTCTAAGTCAGAGTGCCAATCTAAGCCCCTAAAATGTAATGAAAGACAATTAATCAAATCATCTTCAAGCAATCTAAAGCATTTCTATTTATCTCATGCCACTGACCAGTAAATGGTTTCAGATACTGTGTATATTGCAATTTTTTTATTTTTAATCTATTTTGATTTGTATAAAGTTAAAGAGATTTATACCCAGCTCTAGACACCATAACAATTAATTAAAAGACAAAACTTTTCCAGGGTTAACAATTGAGTATCACTGCAAAATCCAAGAGTGTTAAAACAAAATACAGGAAATTAACCAGTTTGTAATTCAAATCAATAGGATGTACCTACACCACCCCAAATCACATTCATCTCTTTAGCACTACCCCAAACTCATAGCACATAGACGGTCTTTGCCGCATTCTGTGGAAATGCGATCTCCCATTTGAACTCTTACAAAGTTCAAGTTACTTCAACAATATTTGAGACAGACAGACTCGCTAGAAAGGGGTGGTCCCATGGAGCACTGAGATGTAAAGGTCAGATAGAAAATTAGAGTCAGCATATTTTGTCATTTTCAGTGTTGCCTTCTGAAAATCCCCAGGTTTTTTCAACACACCTGCTTGGGTTTTATTTGGCAGCATTTATTCTGTAACCAGCAAAGCTAAATTATTGCATTTTGTTTTAGGGAGTTCCAATCGACTTAGAGCACACACATATAGCATTACTGGAGAGGTTTGCCTGTAATGCAGTGACGTAGTACATCTATTGTAGTGAACATCAACCCATCATTTAATCACTTGTAATGTTTTTTCCTTGTCTAGACCAGGGTTTTGTTACTGTAGAGTTCTGCTAATGCACACTTCTGCCAGGAAGCTTCCCAAGGTAGGGCACAAAAGATGCTAAGTGGCAGGGGGATGATGGGTAGAAGCCATTAACACTCCCATAGCAAGGTCAGATTTGATGCCTCCTTTTGTTTGCAAATTAAGAAGATGCTTCTGTACTCTCACTGTTACCTCCACCTAAACAGACTCCTGGGTCATCTCAGGCTGGTCACATCTCTTTACTATTAGCTACCCATTAACAGTCTGATTGAAAAGGATCCAGAGTGGTTTACACATAAAGCGCTTACCATTTTCCAGGAAGAACAAATTTCTCGGCAGTTTCATCAACACTTTAGCCTAGCCATATACAAAATAAAACGTTCTTGATCTGAAAGGCTCTGATCAAGTGAAAAACCTTTGCATTCCTTTCTCCCCATCCCCAAACATATTTGGGAAAAGAAGGGGTTATCTTGCTCCCTTTTTTTCCCCCTGAAGCCAGTATTACCAACCATTTTACTTGTACTTTACTATTATTATCTGGGTGATGGCTGTGACATGTTGATCATATATGGCAGTGAGAAAATTGATTTCCTTCAACAGAAATGCTTCCAATTTTCCAAGGGCCATAATTTTATGTCCACAACAAAATAGAAGGGTCATTTTCCTTAAGATGAGGGGAATTGAAATCTTTGATAAAAGCCATGGTAAATGTTGTACTTTTGATTGCGGAAACTGCAGTATTCACAAACATCTGGCCTGTCTGGTTGGCGGGGGGAATAGCTTTTGAAAAGAGCTGAATTTGCTTTATGAAATCTCTGCTAGCCCACAGAGAGCTTATATTTGTTTATTGGGAAAAACTACAGGAGCTCCTGTAGTTAGTGCAGAGATGACAAAAATCAAAACAAAACAACAAAAATCATGTTGCACACCCCTATTTTTGGTCAAGATTCTCTAGTTTGGTAAATTACACCTGCCTACAAATGCACTTCAAAGCCATATGGTCACAAAAGTCAACATTCAGACTGGAAACAAGGTGTACATTTTTAATGATGAGAGTAATTAACCACTGGAGCAATTTACTAAGGGCCATGATGGATTCTTCATTACTGACAATTTTTAAATCAAGATCTGCTCTAGGAATTATTTTGGGGAAGTTCTATGGCCTGTTCTATACAAGAGGTCAGATAAGATGATCGCAGTGGTCCCTTCTGGCCTTGGAATCTACGAATCTAGTAAACATTTTTAGGCTCGAGTCCCTACATATATAAAACATGACTTCGGGCACCAAACCTGGAAATTTTGGGGCTAAATAAACCTCTAAGCCCACACGCAATGTTTAGAGACTGTAGCCTCCTTAAGAAAGAAAAAACATATTATATGCAATAGACTGGGGTAGTCAATAATTTTTGTCAAGGTCCAAATTTCTTGGTCAAGGTATAGTCAAGGTCCAGACTCCAGAGAAAATAATAAAATAATAATGATGATAATAATAATCAGTAAATAAAAAGATTTTAGGGTCCATTTAAAAGCGTCTGACGGTCTGGATTCAGTCCATGGTCTGCCTATTCACTACCCCTGCAAAAGACCAAATAGAAAAGTCCCTTTTTCTAAAAAGTGAAGCTGTCAGCTATCCAGGATGAAGGCTGCTTGGGGCTGACTTTGCTGTCAAACAATTGGTTGAAAATATATTGGAATTGTCCAGAAGTTGTTATTCTTTCTTTTCTTTTTTTCTTCTTCTTTTTTTTTTTTTTTTTTTTTGGCTTCTACCTGTGAGGCCTATGAAGCTTTACCATGCCTGGGTTTTAAGCAGTTTTTCTTTGGCCAATCTGAGAAGCAGTTTTTCAAATTGGATTTGGATTTGATTCATAATCCAGACAAAATATATAATGGACCCAATATCCATGAATGTTTGGGAAACCAATCCACATCTGGACCAGATGTACTCAAGCCTGAATACAATGCATATGACAATGTTCTGCTAGTAGCTTTTCATCTGCGTAAAGGTTTATCCCAGCAATTTTCAGTTATATATTTGGGCACTATCTGCTGCTGCCCCTATTCACTGAGATAGCAGATACCCAAAATTTGCCTGGCCCCAGTTTGAAGTAGCAGTTTGATTGGGATGTTTAGCATTGTTTGCAGTACGTGTGGCCCTGGAAAGAAGTGTCCAGGTGGGGCACAGGCACGTTCAATAAACGTGACTTAAAATGGATGTGGTATTGAACAAATGGCAAAGATGAAACAGTAGCCACGGGAGTGAGTCGATATTGATCTTTATCATATGACAGAGGTAAAAATCTGGTCCTTAAATATCAGAGGACTAAATTTCAACAAATATGAAAGTGGACGAAGGGTCATGTCTTTTCTGTAGCAATTGGTCAGGGGCATTGCTATGAATGGCTCTAGCCTGTTATATTTTGCATTCTTCTGTATAATTTATGTGTGTCTGACTGAGCTATAACACAGAGCAAGCCCAGTGCATGGTTTTCAAAGACTGAACTCAGGAAGAAAATGGAGGGAGTCAAGAAAAGTCTGTCTCAAGGGGAAAGGGATTTCAGTACAGATTCAGATGTTTTGGGAGAGAGTCACCATAAGAAACAGACAGTATGTGCGCAATCAAGAGCGAGAACCCCTCTGTGAAAGAGTGAGACTTTAAGAGAGAGTGTGAGATGGGTTTAATTGAAACTAAGATTCATCAAAAAGAGGACGTGTAGTATAAAAAGGAGGTTCCGAGAGGAAGACGTAAGCAGAGCTAGGTGCTGGAACGAGGCCTTCCCTTTCCTCCCAAGAGTAGATGTGCTCCTGAGTGCTCCTCTTAGACTATTACCTTGCAAAGTATTACAAGACAGAAAAAGTTTGGCTCAGAACTGGACCTTCATGCTATCAGCAATGACAATATTAGCTAACATTGGGCCATATTCCAGCCCTTGCCTTACGAGTTAGGAGAGAGGAGAGCCAAACCTGCTGCAACACACTGACAAAGCCGTTCTTCGCAAGGCTGCATGTCTCTCTGAACTTGGAGACTGAGATAGGCAGCATGCTCATGCTCTACTTTGGATCCCCTGGTTATCTGGACAGATGACTGAGTTGAAGTTAACATGGCTCTGTGGCTAATGCCCCCCTACAGCTTGGGGAGGGAAGACAGCCAGTGTCATCATGGCTCCTGAAGGCGGAAATAGGGTGAACAGGGCAGAATGAGAGGCAGGGAGCAGCATGGTGGATGGAAACAAAGTTCCTTGCAGATCCCCAGGCTCCATGTTTTTTCAGGCTCAAATTCCCTCCTGCTTCCACAGACTGAAGCAAAGAATCGGCCAGATTTTACTGTCAATTACAACAGAGCAATTCCATTCACTTCCTGAGACTGCACGTGTCTAAGTGAGGGTGGAATTTGGAACAAGATGCGTATGGCATTCCATAAACATGTGGTTTGATCTGATTGGTATATGAACACTGCCCCAACCCCCGCTAACTCCTCAGAATATCCATTCAGCACAGAGAATCTGACTAGTTAGTGAAGTAAACCCAGATCATTTCTATGTGAAATAGTTTCCTAGAGAATTTCCCAGAAAACATCTGGATGGAGAAATATAGTTCCCACAATGCAACACTGTTTCTAGCTTAGGAGTCCATGGAGTAGTTCATGTTGCTCAGCTCTACTACAGTATGCAGAAACAACAATAATATTCAAATGCTTACCCTTGCAGCTAGCTGCTGGCTACTACTGAGTTTTACAAGCCTTCCTGAGTGGTGGAAGGTTGCAGATCTTGGCTGCTCCTTACTAGGTCGAGCAATTCACCACCAACTCTACCAGGTCTCAATGTGCCTGGCCAAATCCAGTCTTTACTCAAGCAAAATTTCCATTGACAGGGGCATTGTCTGAATAAGCATAGAAGGAGTTGGTCCACAGAATACAAGTCTGGTAGCTATTGCTGGTGGTCTTGTAATGCAGTTTGAGCTGCCATGAGCAACTGATGTTCTGCAAAAGCAAAAAAGACGTTTTGTTACAAGGAGTTAATGCAATATATAAATCTGAATTTGCTGTCTTCCAGTGCCTCAATTTACATATGCAAATTACCACTGGGATTGGTCAAATTTGCCTGTATAGAAAACTTCAAATGTTTTTAACAGAATTCCCATTGTTAAGACTATGGTCTTTTTCTAATACATTAAGGACAATTTTCTCTTCATCCATTTTTTCTGTTCTTTTAAAATATCACTGGCTCTCTAGCTTTGGAAGCTGGAAGATCATTTCCCTTCCTTACATTTCTCCATCACAAACTGATAAATTTGTATTCACAAGGGATGAAATTCACCCATGTGCCTTGGAATAGCATGAGAAGAATACACCACATAAGTCAAAAAAGGTCTTGCATGTGATTTAAGTGATGCTTAGGCCTCATGTGGCCCTCTGCACAGGGGTAAATTTTACCCAGGAGAGCGTTGTCAGAAAACTCCCTGAGAATGATAGTGGAGTCCCTCGACACTATTATGATTTATTCTTTATCTAGATTTTAAGCTCTTTGGGACACAGTCTGTGTCTTTCCTATGCATTTTCCTTCGTAAACCTGCCTCCATTCTATGCCTCAGTTTCTCATTTACGTCACTGTGAGTTTTGCACAAAAAGGGATCATATAATGTAGTCCTTTGTCTCCTGAATCAGAATTAGACTGCATACATGCCAAGATACAGAATTCAGAGCGGGAATGGCCTAATGCCTGAAATGAAAAGAAAAATTTTTTTTGTTGTGAATGGACCAGAACATAACTAAGATGTGGCTATTTGTGCAGTCTATAGTAGACATACAGATACCTAACATGAAGAAACTCTCCTTTATTGTCAACAGAATATTCCGATTTAAAGTATGGATAAAACTGTTTGCCTGTCCTAGGGCTGACTGTTAGAATAAATTCCCCCAGTTAAGACATATTGCCT
Source organism: Eretmochelys imbricata (assembly GCF_965152235.1). Classification (NCBI taxonomy): domain Eukaryota; kingdom Metazoa; phylum Chordata; order Testudines; family Cheloniidae; genus Eretmochelys; species Eretmochelys imbricata. Next base: position 61,510,588 of record NC_135581.1, read on the forward strand.
TAATGATATCTAGTTTAATCATAAACAGATGAGAAGGGAAAATATTGCACTTCTTAAGTCTACATAGAACTGTGATGAGATAAAAGTTCCTAGTATTGGATTATTGTTTTCCAAATAGTGTGGACTTTCAGGGACAAAGTTAGCACAGAAATTTCAGCTGATTTGATGGACTTTCCCCACAGGGCAAGACTCTTTTTATTTATAAGGTTTATTTTTCTGAACAAAATCAATATAATGAGCAAGTAATAACGTTAGAAAAAAGCTGCATATTCAAGTGGTAGCTGTGAGTTTAATACTGCAGCAGGTGCCCACTGCCTCTAAAAACCAGGCCACAGATATTGAAAGCTGGGTACCCCAACAATTAGGCCCCCCAAAATAGAGGCCACTTTTGAACATTTGGGCCTATGGGAACAATTCAGTGTCTGACACTGAACTGGAATTAATGAATTCCTGGTTGCCTGTCCTGTGCTCAGTCCATTAGAGTGCACCTCTTACTGTGTAATTTGCCTGCCCTCGGGTGAAGACAAAAGAAAATATTTTCCTTTAGTAACAAAACTGAGTGAATCACTGACACAAAATGCATTGAACAAGTGAAGAACAGCGTGAGTACTGTCTTGATCTACAATATGGAGCTAGGAACTATGGCCATGTAAGAATCAAGGGAGTCTGAGGAATAGGACCAAGACAAGGCTTATGAACCACAGTGGGGCCTTCTGTTGGACCTGAGCAAAGGTTGAAGGGTCTTTAAGGGAGGGGGAATCAAGAGCAGATGTGAGAAAATCCTCTCCTGAGGGGGGAAAAAACTGATCCTTACAACAGAGAAAGAGACAAACCTCATCTTTATTTTCAATTTAAATCATTAATGTTGTCATTAGCAACAACGTTACTACTGTAATGAGTCGTGACCCTCCTTGGCCATGCTTGCTTTTTCTTGGGGATGCGCACGTTGTAGCAGTAGGTATTCAGAGCAGAGGCCCATGCTGAAGGTGCTGTGAGATGATGATAGATGAAGAGCTCATGCCTGGTGTGGCTTGGATGCAGAAGGGATATTTAATGCTATTTTTGAATGTATATAGTGCCTTGAATCCCTGAGGATCCCAAAGCTCTTTACAGAATACATACATATCACACAGCGCTATTAACTGCAGCTTCTTCGATGGTACAGGGTGGCAGCCAACTGGCACACAGCATACTGCACAATCATGAGAGAAGGAAAGTGACCACAGTCATTGGGGTCTTGTGGGAACCGTCCTGGTACATTTAATGGCCACACACAGCAGAGAGCACAGTAGGGTTTGTTGTGGTTCCTTTTTGAGTCCCCACCACTATTAACTGCACGGTACTGTTCATCTTCCTTGGGAAAATGAAGTTACAAGTTAGCACTGCTAAAATTTGAACTGGTGGTTTCTGGGAGGTGAAAGTATCCCACACTTGAAGCTTATGGACTTGATTCTGGGGTTTGGCTGAGCTGCGCTTGGTACAGGGCCCAAAGATGAGGGAAGGCAAAGGTGGTTTTATGACACCTGTTTGGCTTTTTAGTTCTGGGGCTACTTGAGAGACTATTGAGTTTCCTGCAGAAAATGGAGCAGCCTTAGGACTGCTCTAACTTACACCCAGCTATCAGTGGCCTCAAAATGCTGTTCTTGTATTTAGCAATTGATGGAGCATAGAGACACTCTGGCTATGACTCTTTTCCTTGGCCACCACCGGGAATTGAGGATTGTGGAGTCTCAAATGGTTACATACAGTCCCTACGGCTGCACTGCATCATCTGCCAAAGGATTTCTTTCATATACAGGGAAATCCTGCCTGGCTGTATCAATCAGGTTTCTCACCCGATAGAGCAGAGCAAAGGGACCATATTGGGATAGAGAATTCAGCCCTATAGCACTAACAAGGTTATAGGGGTTGGTGGACATATTACTATAACTTCTGTCGACTCTACTCTGCCATTTGTTTGTTCATTTTAAATAGTGGTGACTTTGGTAGCTTTGATGATAACTAGCTTTAACTGGTTCCCTTGCCCAGCTACTCTTACCCAAACATAAAATCATAGAATCGTAGGACTGGAAGGGACCTCAAGAGATCTTCTAGTCCAGTCCCCTATATTCCAGGCAGGACTAAGTATTATCTAGAGTCTAGATTCTAGACCAGTCCTGACAGGCGTTTGTCTAACCTGCTGTTAAAAATCTCCAGTGACTAAGATTCCACAACCTCCCGAGGCAATTTATTCCAGTACTTAACATATCTTACAAGTCTGTAGTGTCGGCATGATATTATTATTTACAACTTTTATCACACTGCAGGTGTGCATGGCATGTTATAGGGAAGTAAAAAGATAGGCTCCTGCCCCAAGGAGTTTACAGTTTATGGCCCTGATCCTACAAACATGTGCACAGTTTTATGCAAGTGAGGTAATCCCATTGATTAGTTTCCAGTGTCTGGAGGAGTAGAGCCTAATCTGAGGGTGAAGGGATGGAATAGGAATAGTAATACCATGAGCAAATGAGATGTACTTTTAGGGTATGTCTTCACTAGCAAGGTTAAAGCCCTGCCGTGGCAGGGCTTTAACGTGGCTCTGTAGTCATGGCACCTGCGCTGGGAGAGAGCTCTCTCAGCACTGTAAAAAAAGCCACCCCCACGAGGGGAGTAGCTACTAGTGCTGGTGCCCTGTCTACGCTGCCACTTTACAGCGCTGAAACTTGCAGTGCTCAGGGGGGTGTTTTTTCACACCTCTCAGCGGGAAAGTTGCAGCTCTGTAAAGTGGCAGTGTAGGCAAGGCCTAAGTTATGCATGTATTTTATTAGTGCCTTCCTCTTCTTGGGTGGAGTGGGGGTTTGGTTTTTAATCTGTGTCATGATTCCATAGCTCACATGTCCTTCTCTTTCATTTGGGCTGCATACACTTGTTTCCACAGCAAAAGAAAACACGATAAACTCCCACGCCATTACTTTGTGATAAGTTCAAGACCAAAATCATACATATAAGCACTTGTCACCCATTGTGGGGAAATTTTAAGCAATTTTTTTTTTCCATATAGATATTCCTTCCAATGCTTCGGCAGCTACCCAACTGTTGGTCATGTGGATCAGATTCAGATCAAGACCGTGTCATGCAACAAGCTGAATTTACAGACTGACCTTCAGCTCCCTCATTCTGCTGTGATGTGCTGCTTTCCATTCCGCTAAGTGAAAGTCACAAACAGGCACCAGTGAAAAGTGATTTTTTTTCCCAACTCTTTCACAAAAACAATTAAAAGGTTTGGATATATTTTTTTTTCTGTGAGAATTTTTTTGCTCATCTCTAGTGGAAACTGAACTGTTTATCTTATTGACTCCACATCATTCTGAGCTGCATTTTAGTGAATATGATCATTTATCTATATCAGTGAATTTTTTTTTCAGTTTTGATATTTTAAATACTCTTATAATAAGCTGCATTCCTGTTTTAAAAGCCCTAAATCTCAAGAAGACTCTGCCTTGCAGTGGAAAATTACTGCCCATTCAGAAACGTGCCTAGTTGCATTGCTGTTATGTATTTGAAGACTCAGAGCTCTATCTACAACACAAAGGCAGGCAGACTTAACATCTTTATTGCCTTTTTACAGCACCTTATGATGCTGGTTTCTACCTGTAATATCCAATGCAAAATGCTTGCAAAGTAAATCCCTTTTGCTATTCAGATTATATAACCATTCTGCACCTTGATTAAATCAAATGTAATGTTGCGTTTACTGTAAAGATGGGATTTTTTTAAATGAATATGTAAATTACTTTCTTTGCCTATGCTTTTATTGCACTAGATGACAAAAGATTTTATTTCCTTTTACTTTGTCCTATCTCTCCATCAAAAAGGTTGATTCATACAATAAGATGAATTTTATATCAAATGCAGAAATTCACATTTCTGGTCTGCCCTGTGTGTAAGATTCAAAAGGCAAGAGGATATGGATATACCTGTCCTTTCTGGGGTGGACTGTTATGAATTTCCTCCTCGGTATGCACGCACTTGGATTCACATGAGAGGCAGTCAGAGGCTTTTAAAGGAAGAAAATCTCAGGACAGTGTACAAAATCAGAGCCAGGGTCGTGACCTTGACTATTGATCCAGCCTCTCTAATTTCCACAGCTTGCTGAGGCTTGTTCTTCCAGCCTGCTGGTGTACATTAGAGCAGAAATCCATAACATGGCCATGTTCATCCAAGCACAGGAAGAAACTAAATTAAATGTTAAAAAACAATCTGAGGCTAGAGTTGGAGACAATTCATCATGATCCTAGACGTCAGGCAGGTAGGATGACCAAGAGTTCCTCAGCCAATAGACCCCAAACAGAATATGGAAGAACTGCATTGCCTCATTTGTCAGGTACTGAGCAGTTAGTCTGGAAACCACTGGAAAAAAAAGTCCAGTGAAGGTCAGCTTTTTAATTCCCACCTAAACATAAATATTTGTCCTTTAAAAATGTGATCTTTGAATCTGGAGGGAATAAAAATTCATCTGACATTAATAAATTAGTAGGCCAAATTTGGAGAAAATAAAAGTTGACATGAGAAAAACATCCTCCAGGCTGGACTGGACAAATTGAGTTCCTCTCAGAACTCTGGAGCACAATTTTAGGTGACAGATTTTCAGCTTACTTTGGAAAAACTTGTTAAATTCAGCAGTTACCTTTTGAAAGTGCAAAAGAGTTAACCTTTCTTCGCGGTGAAAGGGGTTTAAATGTACACGATATTTGAGGCATAGAATGAACTCGGCATATTAAATAAGATAGTGCTTCTTAAGTCTTGTCGAACAATTCAGAACCTGCCCTTTACTGCTTCTCAGGTTTATCTAATTTGTACTTGACACATCCGAACTGGAGGATGCCTCTCAAATGGCAGTTTGCTCCACTGAGAACTACAAAACATACATTCCTTGAAAGCACTGTGTAAAAATTACTGTGATTGAAAATAGCCAAAAATCATAGTGCAGTACACACAGCAGTCATTCTGAACAGCAACAAAACAAATTAGCTGGCTGGTGAAACAAGGTATTTGCCAGTTTTGCAAATATGAGTTACATTTACTTGTGTGGTTGGAGTTTATTCTTCTGAAAATAATGGTAAGCAGGTAGCTGGGTCTATTGCCCTTTAACGTTATTCACTAAGTTATGTGACATTATTTGTGTGCTCTCAGCATGTGCTGTTACACTTCATTGTGCTGAATGCCAGTCTTATGGAACATAATAAGACATAACACAGTTCAACAAGCTAATATTTAAAGAAGAAATCTTATCTCTCTCCATGCATCTGAAGAAGTGAAGTTTTTACCCACGAAAGCTTATGCTCAAATAAATCTGTTAGACTCTAAGGTGCCACCGGACTCCTTGTTGTTTTTGTGGATACAGACTAACACAGCTGCCCCCTGATACTTATCTTTCTGGTATCTAAATAGCAAAGGGCTCCCATACAGACGCTAACAGATTCTTAGTGGGTATCTGAGGAAAGTAGTTAACCCAAGCTTTCTTGGTATGCACAGAAGTTGAATTCACATTAAAAAAACAATTTATGAACTGCCATTTTAATAGCAGTATGTTGATCAGTAACTTTTATGTATAGGGAATATAAGGATATTGGTGAAATTCACCCTCTACACCATCTGTTCCTTGATCTCCAATATTCAGCCATTTCTCAGTCTGGGAATATATTCCCCACCACCATGCTTGAAATTGTCTGTTTGACAAAGACATTAAGAATCTGACAACACTTTTAAGAATAGGGGTGTGACAGGATTCCCCCGGAGTGCAGCCTGGGACTGTAGGACCTCTGTGACCCCTTAACTCTCTCCAGCCTGGGCTGTCTCTCACAATGCCTTGCTAATGACCAGCAGCAAGCCCCTCCAGGTGCTGTGATCACTCAGCACAACAGCATGTGGAGCCCCACACCCAGCTTGGGTGCATGAATGCTCCCAGAGCCACTCATGAATCACCCAGAGAAAGGTACCAGAGCCAAATTCCCCCAGCTCCCAGCACTGTACCTCAGGAATATACCATCTTGCCCTGCTGAAGATGGGCAGTTCAATTTTATTAATTGGTTCACCACTTCAACAATGGAAAGTGGACATACACCAGCCATTGCCAACCTGAGCAGATGTGCCCCACACTTCATACAAGCTATAAAAGAGTGACATTAAGTGATAGGCAAAAAGACAGTTAGTTACCAAAAGAAAATAAAATATAATCACGCGGTCTAAACTCTCAACCCTATTAGACTGGGCAGCAACTAGCTAAAGCAGTTTTTCTCACCCCACTGAATATTGCAGTCCTTAATATACAGGTTTGTTCCTTAAACCTGGGCCAGTCTCCTCTGTTGGAGTCTTGTCTTCCTCTCAGTGTCTTGGTTGCTTGCAGTGTGGGTGGGGGCAGGAGAAGGGCCCAGTATGTGTCCACTCTGTCTGTTTTATACCCTCAGTCCATGTGCTTGGAAAACACTAGTCCAGGCATGTCTAGGGGCATTGCTGAGTCTCTCCAAGCAAGGTTAAGCAATTCCCCTGGTGTGGCCTCATGCAGGTGAGTCATTGCATCATAGCTCCCTTGCTGGACCATGGTTGTTGATGGGTTGATTGGCACTCCGCCCAGTTGTTGGCTACTTTCCTTGCTGTTGCCTCTGGAGAGCTACTGTCTGGCTGATTCCCCAACTTACAGCATGTTTTAGTGACCACCATCAACACAATTCTCATAACTTCATATGCATTAATGATATATATATATATATGGGTAGAGAAATGACTTTCAGCAAGTCATAACCTTCCCCCTGATACCTTATAAGGCATGGTTTATATCCAAGATCACAATTATATAAAAACGAGGACTATGGGGGTTCCAGGACGCTCCCCCAAGGTATAGATTGTCACAAGGGGATTGCCCAATGGCTACATGTAAGGTTTGTGCAGCATGTTGTACTCTGGGTATCTGCCAGGCTTCTACAGAAGGGGCTATGTTTTAGTGCTGTTATTGCTTGGGGTGTGTGTGTGTGTGTGTGTGTGTGTGTGTAATTAAAAGTGTGCTAGATGCTCCATATATAGGTAAAACAGACAAGAGTCCCTGCCCAGAAGGATTTACAATCTAAGGCCAAAATTTTCTAAAGTGGTATCTAATTTTGAGTGCCTCAGTTTTGGAGTACTCAAATTGAGACACCATAGGCACAATTTTCAGAAATGCCAAACACCCATAATTCCACCAGAAATAAAAGGGAGTTATGGGCACTCTACACTTCTGAACAGCAGGCACAAAATATTTCAAGCTGGGCCCTCAAAAACAGAGGCACCCAAAATCAGAAACTATTTTTGGAAAATGTGGCTTTTTTTTTTTTTTGCCTCTGAGTGGTATATTGAAACTATTGATAGCTTGTAAATCAATTTGGAAGAAAACAGGAGAAAAGGAACTTAAATACCAGTAAAATATAATTGTCATTGGTTTCTCGCAGTGTCTGATCATGTGCTAAAAATACAGGACCAAATGTATTCCTGTCATAAGTCGGCACCTTGTGCCACACCTAAATCTGCTCCCATCGAAGTCAATGAGATTTTTGCAATTGACTTTGGTGAGAGACGAATTGGGACCTCAGTGGGATTTCCCTGCCCTAGGAATTTCATAAATACTTCTGATTTTGAGGGAATTAATTACTTGTGTGTCAATCTCTGTCCTAATCTATCCATCAAATATTAATTTCTTAACTCATTTAAACTGCTTATACTGATAACGGCATTTAAATACACAAGGATATGTGTATGCTGTATATAATGTGTGCACATGTATAAAATATATATATATATGTATATATTTATATGCATGTCTGTATAAAATTCATATGTATGTGTCTACACTCTCTAGAGAAAAACCCTTATTTTGCAACTGTTCTGTAATCTCAATAAACACAGTGTGTGCTACTTAAATAATTAAGATAGCTCCAAAGATATAACAAGTAGGGCTAGATCCTTGGTCTGAACAAGGCACCCAAACTGTGTATTCTAAGCCACCTTTCCACTCACCTGATCCTAGAACTGATCAGAGGCAGAACTGTCCTCCAGCATACCTCAGAGTAGCCTAAAGGCTCTAAATTTACATCACCAAAGCAAGGGATGCTCTGACAACCCCTCCTTTGGTCCCCTTCTGCCTTGGCCAATCTGCTGGCCCACCCAGGTAAGCCCCCTTCCCCTGATGGGGTGGTATAGAGCTAGCTACACCAGCTTTACACCATGCAGCGACTCCCCTATGTCAGGGGAATCCCTATATGGCCTGCCAGGTAGCTCTGTGTCCCCTTTGTGGCACCAGAACAACATATACAATTTTTTTGTATCGATAGGAACCAGTTCTCCAAGTGCTTTGACTAACTGCACACAATAAAGCCAAGAGAGCTCTTCTGAAAACAGATGGTCGTTTTCTTACTTACAATGTCTAAAAATAAGAAACTAAACCTTTTTAAAAGACTGGTGCTATACCCTTAAAATGGGGAGAATGCACTAAGAATGGCCTCGGAGTGTGCCTGGGACTGCAGGTTCTGCTTTGGGGGCATGGGCGTATTGTTGGAAAGGTCTTTGTCCTCCGTAGAGTCTCCTCGCTGTTAAAGCACATTGAGTTAAAAAAGAGAGAATGAAAGATCCTGATGAGATATTGCAGATGTTTTCTATTAAAGAGTGAGGTGCTAGAGACTGTGTGAGATTTCAGTCAGAGAAATGCAAAGTGCGGAGCTATGTCAGATACTGACATTTTCATTCCCTATGTTGGAGCCACTTTACTTCTGTTCCATTCAAACACCTAGAGCACCAGGAGTGTTTAGTGGTGAAAATTGATGACCGTGAGCTTTAAGTCAAATTTTATATTTGCTGACTGGTACATCTGCTACCTATCAACACTATGGTTTGCCCCAGCTAAAATAGGAGATCTCCTGGCTTGGTGTTCCTTGCTGCTTACCTGCCCTCCCCCCATACACACACCCTGGAGTAAAGGGGAGTGAAAGTCTCTCTTCTACCTTCTGTGAGGGAATGGAACAATGAGGGCCATAGACAGAGCCCTCCAGTCTTGGAAGAAGAGAGTGAAGTTTCTGTGCCAGTCATAATTCCCTTTCATACCCGCTCTTCCAGGAGAATTGTGTGTGTCCCTCTGGAGACAGGAAAGGGATAGGCCCTTTATTCTTTTACTTGCAATGTCTTCAACAGCTTCTTTCCCCTATTTAGGGATCTTTGAAGTATGGCCAGCTGGACTATTACCCCAGTGCTGCATGGGAAGATCACTTCCCCGGCACCCAAATCCATGGGGTACACTGCCTCTTCACCCAACGAGTGTAGCAGCAGGCCTGGAAACTGTCTTGCTCCAGCTGCTGCTGCCTAACTTTAACTGTGGAGCTGAGGGCTGCCACAGAGAGTACAGGGCAATTGGGTGGGGTTTCCACCCACAGGCAGGGATGCTCCTTGCACTCTCCCTGCACATACCTACATAAAGGCCAAGCGCACTCTGGCCCTTTGACTGCAAAATGCCTTGTAAGTCTGAGGCACTATGTTGTTAAAAATTAAAAATTAATAATTTCATAGAGTGGTAAGTGAAGAGTCATTGATACATAATTGGATGTGTATTGTTGCTGTTATTACCAAGCATTTGATACACTTTAAAAGGGGGGTGAACTGCTCACAATTCAGTGCTCTCTGGCTGAGGGTCCCAAACTCCTTCTCCTGCCTGGGGATTCCCTTTATGCCTGACTTAGGAGTAACAAAGCATGGGGTAGAGGGATGTATGCGTATAGGCCTTTGTTGTTTTGAGCCTGTGGTCATGTACTGTTGGATGAATGAATAATGCTTTGTTTTGAAAAAAAGCTGTTTTTGAGTCACTTTAATCAGCTGCTGTCACCAGGCCTTGGAGGAGAAAGGCTTACAGGTGCCAAACACTATTGGGCCTGTTGTGTTAACACAGTAGGGGAACTGCCACTTAGAGAACTTGTGCAAGAGTGGTTGGGCTATGGGCCAACGTTTCACCCTTGAAAGAGGTGCAGGAAGCCAGACCTGTCGCCTGATGGGGTGCACTTAAGAGGGAGTGACAGGGGTCTGAAGTGCTGCTCTCCCGGTAACTGTAATCTTCCTCTACCTTTGTCTCCTTCAGTCAGAAGCTTCTGAGCAGGGATTGTGTCTCCGTTTGCTTTCGGAAAGCACCTAGTGCACATTGCGTGTTACTGAAATCTAAACACTACCACTAATAAAATAATTTTGCACCTCTCTGCCAGCTCTTAGCCAGTTTCAGGAGGGACGTGAATATTCGTGGTAATTTTTTGTCTCTGGCTATGATTGATTGTATTCAAAGAAAAATGATAAAAAGATGCAGGAAAAATATCAAAACATCTATTATGCCTTCTCTGTTGTCTGGAAAAACAGGCAGACAAAACATTTACGTTCAGATTGTGCCCTGTCCCTGAGTTTAAGTGCACACTTGTGCTCCCTTGGTAAAGGGATTGCAGAGACCACCTCCCCTCTACCTCTCAGAGGTGCAAACTATCCCCAAGGAGGAAGAGCAGAGCAGAAAGAGGCAGAGCCATGGGTCCCACTACCACATGCTGGCTTGGTGTGTAGGCTACCCCTTCAAAAGGGATAGGTCAGTGTATGCACACTTCATGCTGTGTATTTCTTGAGCATCTATCCCACCCATAGCTCCCAGCTAGAATGCACAATGTGGCTGTTAGTCAATATGCATTACTCCTACAGTATCTCATAGTGTGACACCTTCTCCCAGATCCCGGAACACCCCAGCCATATCACACCTTTCAATTACAAATGCCTGACTAACCAGCTAACTAGGCTAGGTACACTTCACCCACTTGATTGGGATACAGATCAGGGACGGTGGCATCTAACCCTTTTGGGGTTAGTCAAACTTTAACTTACTGAGTTTCACTGAAAGAACAAAGTATTCCTAGAATAAGGTGACTGGATTTTTGTCCAGCCAACTCGGTTGAAAAGTTCAAATAACATTTAGCTGTATTGTTGGGCATCTGACTCTGCTTCTGTAGCTTTTGTAGCCTTTACATTCCATCGATGTGTGCCTGACTCTAGAAAAGTCTGGAACATTCTTCCTAGGTGCTGGAGGTGGCTAAAGCAGACTGCTCATTGATATTTGCTAATAAAAATAATGTACTGACTATCTTTTGCTTGGTGTTAATAGGTTGAGAAGCGCACTGTATTAACTTGTGTATTACTGGCTTACTAGCAATGAGGGGATTATCAGGGTTTTGTGGGTGCCAAAAGAGTATGTCATTGAACAGTGTGTTTAGTGCTCATGGTTTAAGTCAGAGTAAAGGAGAGCTTTTCTGAGGTAGAAACTCAGTTTGCTGCTTTTTGCTGCTTTCTCGAGTTTGACAAAATTAGGCATAAGTAGAGATGGATTTGAGCTGCAACATTCGATTCAGCTCTGGATCAGAGACTTGCTCACAGTTTGAGGGTGTTTGGAACTGTGGTTTTGGATCACCCCAGTGTAGGCAGAGGCAAAACTATGAAGTTTGGCCAGATCTGGATCTTGGTCCAAACTTTCCAATTGTTTGGCGTGGGCACATTTCTAGTCATAATGATACTTATATGAGAGTCTTCGTGACACACGGGAGTGCTACTGAGAAACTTGACTTTATTTCCTTGCCTCAGGCCAGAGTCAGGGTCACACCCTTCTCACATGATAAGCCAGTATTCACTGACTCTAGTGGCTACTGTTACAATAATGCTGGCTTACATTTATATAATCCTTTCATCTAACGGAACTCAACATACTTTGCAAAGTGGTCTATACCTTATGAGCCAAACTTAGCATTAGTGTCATTCCAGTAAATCAGTGGGATTGTCTTGCTTTCTTTAGGGCTGAATTTGGCCCTGTATGAAAGAATTGCTTCGTTCAGCACTGAAATAAGCAAATAATATGTGAATGATAAATACAGGTCGTTTATATAGTAGGTGTGAACTGAGCTCTCAGTACTTAGTCCCCCACACCTTATTGTGCCATATAAAAACTTCTGCATGTCTCCACTATGTAGCTATACAGGTTTCTGTGGACTGGAATGCAATAAAGACTGGGCCAAGGTTTTCTTGAAGTTGTTGTGCTTAATTTTTACACTCACTAACATTAGCCTCTAAAGAACAGATGCTAAAACAGTTCAGTGGTCTAGTAGTTACAGAGGAGATCTATAGGGAATTTGTAATTCTTCTTTTATTTAGGCTTGTATTTTTGACACACCCCTACCTTGTGATTCCATTGTGCTCAAACCTACATTAACTGTTTCAAATAGCTCAGTGTAGTTTCCTTCTTCAGCTATCAGGGAAGTGCATATCTTATAATTAATCTAGTTTAAGTCCTAGTATTTATTTCCTGCCCCAAAAGAGGCATCAGGATTTAAGAGAGCTGAGTTGCCAGCAGAATAGGATTAAGACAGGAAGACCTTGTTCCACTATGGGTTTGTAGAAAATCTCTTTATGGCCTGTAACCGAGTAGAGCTCAATATATTTTGTAGTGAAAAAACATACCATCCAAAGCAACATTAGAATCTCCATTTATAGTATTTTAATTGTCTTCTTTAAGACATCACAAGGGATTAAAGGGACCATAACAGATAAATGCGGTCTTTAAAGCCAGTCATGCATTCTTAATGGATAGCCTGTTAATTTGAGGTCTAGGTCATGAATTTGAATGCTATCCACTAAACATCTCTTTGGCGAGGAAAGCCAGTTTTCCCTCAGGGTAAATTGTAATTCATTAATTGTAATTAAATTAAACATATGTGACAAACTAGAAATCCCAATATGCATTCTGTGAGGGGCATCTAACCAGTCCAAATCTGAACTCTGACACTTCTTTTTTGTGCAAGTGGACTTGAAAAGAAAAATGTGACTCCATTACTTGTAAGAATGGCTGTGTTGGATAAAGAAGATAAGTAATAGATATTGTGCCCTATTAAATCTTTCTCCATATTTGTTTTTCATTGGAGCCCTATTTATAAGTAAAACCTAAATTTAAAATGGTTGATCTATCACTTTGGAATCTGAGCAAATAATAATTAAAATAATAATGTTCTAGATCTGTTTTGTCATCGTAAATCAACCCTGCGAAGACTCAGCAAAGTCTCAATCTGTATCTGTTTATAATAGAGATTAAACTATTTTAACAGCAGTGGCCTTTGTGCTTGTAGCCCTGGTATAATCCATCCTGCAGTCCTAAATTAAATCAGTTTGGTTGTCAAAGCTGAGTCCCAAGTGGGCAATGGTCCACATCACAAAACCATCACATAATTGCCACAATTTGGCATGTTTGGCAGCTCCTATTTAGAAAAGTAGTAGGACCGAGCTAGTACACTGAAGCGTTACATCATCACAACTGCTAGAGACAGAGAAACAGGATTTGGCATGAGAGAGAAGAAACTTCTACTGTTTGCATTTTTTTTAACAATGAGGAAAGAGAACATACTTTTTTTTTGCTTAGGAGGCTTGTAGGCATTTACCTGCCATTCTTCTGCACATCCAAATTACCTTGAAAGTAGGTGTTTGCTTTAGTTTCAGGATGCCGAAGGAAAAAATTCAGATTTTTTAGCTTTTCAGATCTTAAAAATTACAGTCTCCTAATGGACAGTAGGAAACAGATCTCTGTAGAACCATTTCTACAAGACAGACTGAAAGTGCAGTGATGTGCCAAATGTATTTGTGGCCAACCTGAAGACTGGGATGTTTGAAGATTTATATACACCGGTAAACCTCCTTTGTATTATTATTTGTTCAGTTGAGATATATGTTTACAAAACTTCAGATACGTGTTCTGTGCAGGCTCATAGCTTCAACCCCGCTGGAACCACATGTCTATTTAAAACACACTTCTATGTGTTCTGAAACACAACTGCTTATAGAAAACATTGTGACTAACTCAGTGACAAATATTCAAAAGGGGGAGCCCCAAATAAAGTACAGTGCTCAGCTATGTGAACCTTTTCAGAACACATTCAGATACAGTTAACTAGTTTCCTGGGGAAAAGTGGGAGAAGATACATCTCACCCTTTCCATGTTCAAGGGGGGGGCCTATTAATGCACATTGTAAATATTTTATATTTTGCCTGTGTTGCAGGTTGGTGAGCTCAGTGTGAAAACTGGTCTACAATGACTGTTTTAATTAATGCTTCTTTCAGAGCTCTGAATCTTCAACCCAACTACCCCAGGTCCCTTGCAGCAATACACCTGAAGTATTAGGGAGAGCAGTGACTCAGAAGCTACAAACAAGACATACCATTTCCAGAATTACAGAGTCAGATGTACAGGTGAACCTGCTGACTGCCAACAACACAAGTTTAAAACTGAAGTTATTGATAAAGGTATAACAGCTCTTTATGAGAGGGGAGAGACAAAGTCACTTGAGGCTTTGAATCTCATGAATTATGGACCCTGTTCTCTCACTATAATTCCATATACTGTGAAATGCAGGATAGTGTGCAGTTTGATAAGAGAACATGAGAAATATAAATTCACAAATGGTGGAGCAAAGTGGAGGGCGAAAAGGGTAGATTCTCTTCTCTTCCCAATTCTCTTCCCTCAACCAAAGGGAGGAAAGGGTTAGAAAGATGGTCTTGTGGGCAGACCACTAGACTAGGACTCAGGAGACATGGAGTTAAGTCCTACCTTCAACACAGAATACATGGGTGATCTTAGCCAAGTCATTTAATCTACCCTGGACCTCAGTTTCCATCTGTAAAATGGGGTTATACTTTCCTGCCTCACCAGGTTGAATTGACCCTAGAATCCATTAATGACTGTGAGACAGGCAGATACTACAGTACCAAGGGTTATATAAGTCGATAGATATGCGTAATCACTTTTATGGGATGGGATAGGTTTGTCTTTCCTTCTTTTTTTTGTGGCCACTAATTTATGCTTCTGTGACAGTGTTTAAGAGTTAACCCAATATTCTCCCTATTTATAACTTCTGTTTTCTTTTTTTTTTCCACAGAGCCTTTTATCTCAAAGTACTTCCTGAGCATTACCTAACTAAACTTCATAAGAGCTCCCTTTATGAAGGGTAAACTGAGGCTCATTCCTTGCCCAGTATCAGTGGTGATAGGTAAATTGGCTCAATGGTGATGAGTATATTGATGGGTAAACTGAGGCTCACTGCTTGCCCAGGATTAATGGCAAGCCAATGACAGTGCCACAAATGGATTTAGTTCGGAACCCCATTACTCTGCTCTAATCACTAGACTACACCGCTTACTTTGATCTTTGATTTTGAAAAGTGTCTACTTTGTAGGGGAAGACAAAAGCAGTCTTTTTCTCTTTAATTCCTTGCTCCTTGTGCCTGGGGTGAGGGGAGGGCTGTGGACTTCTTTTTCCATCAATGATCAGTATCCTTTGGCTTAAGCCAGACACCTGTCTTGCATGTCTGTATTTCAAAAATATTGTGTGATGAAGTGATCAGCAGGCTGAGCATCTGTTTTGCCTTCACAGATGCTAAGAGCTCATCCTCATAAAAGTTGTGGTTGGCATAGAGAACACAGCTGCTTGCTTTTCTCTCTGTAATTTTTCCCCCCTGCTGCACTGGATAGTGAAGAATAATTGCATTCTCTCTCAGCTCTGACGTTCCTATACCCAGCTCTCCCGCTACCCAAAGCACAAAAGAGAATGCCTTCACTTTTACACTTTCTGTACTTAATTTGCTGATTCAAAATTCACCATTTGGCCGTAGTGACTGGGCATTTGGTAAGTGCTGGTGCATTTGCAGTATGAAGTGGATGCTGGGCACCTTCTGCAAATGAAATTGGAGCAGATGTAGAAATTCCTCATTATTGCTTAGCAACTGCTTGGCCCCTGTGCTACCTTGCTGCTGCCGGCATCCTCTGATGGACTGTACGTTCTTCCACAAGCCCAAGCAGAGGAAAGTACAGCAGGAGCTAGTAGTAAAAACCAATTGGTCACAGTGAGAGAAATCATTGATACACGCAATAGATCTTGCTTACTCAAATGCTTTTTGAGGGTGTCAGCTTTTTTGCCATCGGGCTGTATGGCTGTCCTTGTTAAAGGCTGCCGACCATTTGGGATTTGATGAATCATCCAGGTAACCTATATATAGGTAAAGATATAGCTCTATGTAGAGACATAAGCAAACAAAGTGGGAGCGCCTTGTTAGCCTTCACAATTCTCTAGTATAAGAAACCTCTGTGTGAACCATCATAGGACATTATGGAAGAAGTTAGTAAATTAAAATGTAAATAGGAAAAAACCCAAGGTGCTCTTAATGTCTGGATGGTGCTGGTGTCTGTAACTATGCTCCCAGTTAATAAGTTCTAAGAAATTGTAACCATAGAGGCATTAATACATGCCTTGCTTTGTCCAGGAAGGATGGCCTTTTTTCCCAGAGTTGTGTGCATGTAAGTGGAGCCTTATTGTTCAGCTCCATTTGAATCTCTCTCATGCCACGGGACTGAGTGCTGATCAGCCATTTCAGATGAGTCTCATGTTCCTTGCTTCCTGTTTAGTTTATTATTGAGTGATCCCAAATAAGAGACAAGAGCCTACAGAAAGGGAAACGATTTCTGAATGTGCAAGGAGGATACTAGCAGCCATCTTCAGCAATTTTGATAATGGCTTTGCAACAGCTGCTCGTATTGTCCTATAATGATGACAAATGATGTCTTACAAAGCGTTACTCTCTCAAGAAAGGTGGAACAGAAATTTTGTAGCTTGAAAGCAATGCGTAAGAGAAAGTATTTTTCACCAAGATGATCATCCTTGCTAAGTGTTGATCAATTTAAACCATAGGCTCAACAGGAGGCACATCATTAGTAGATTTGTAAGGCTCAAGTGCTTTACAAAGAAAGAGGATTTCTTGTTTCATAAGACAAATCTATAGAAGTTAGGTAAACGTTTACCATCATTAAGTTGATTAACTACTCTGCCCGGTGAAATGACATATGTTAGTCTGATAATTTTTTCTTTTCTGGTCCAGCACAGAATTTGCAAATGCAATTTCTGTGGTGTCTGAAATAAGCTGCCATAGCTAGAGTTGGGTGAGACAGAAAATGTGAAGGACCTGCAGGGACGGATGTGGTTGCCTGTGTATTTTTTAGGGTGGGTGGTAGAGTGTCTTTAAAGGAGGCACTGCTACTCGGGCAAGACGTGGAACAGTTTTGGTAGGGTTTCTAGAAACAATGGGTTTTAAGGCGGGATCTAAAGAAAAGAGAGGCCAAGATCTGAGAAACTAATGAGGACACTGTTCTTCAGAAATCGCTGAAGTCCCGCATTCTGAAAATCACTTCTTTAAAGTGTCTCCAAAAATGGAAGTATTCAAAACTACTAGTCACTTCTAAAAATTGAGGTCTTTCAGAGGAACTGGGCCCAAACCAAAATTCTGGAGTCACGCCTCCCCTTTCAAACTCCTTATCCAGATCTGAATCAAAATTATGCACAAACCTTATGTATAATATTGGTCCAACCCAAACCCCAGAATTCCCCCAAACTTGGAGGGATGGTGGATGTTCAAAATCCAAAGACAGATGACACGGAGAAAGGGATAAAGGACTAAACAGCAACACATCTATCAGTATGTCTCCACAGGAATGAAACACCTGCTGCTGGCCCATGTGAGCTGGCTCAGGCTGTGTGGTTGTAAAATTGCAGTGAAGATTCATGGGCGAGGGCTGGAGCCTGAGCTCTGGGACCCTGCAAGCCTGAGTCAGCTGACATGAGCCAGCAGGGTGTTTAATTGCTGTGTAGACATAGCCTATATAGCTATCACATGAACAGTAGATACTTCCTGGGTAATATATACTACTGTTTGTAGAAGTTATCCTTGGTAGAAGACACCCATTGGGGTTATAAATACATACATGCTTACAAAAGACCCTTTGTGAATGTTAAAGTGTCTCAAAAACCTTGTTCATTTTAGAATCTGACTGATTTTCATAAGTAACCCTAAACATTTTTGTTAAGTAATATGACTGTTGCTGCAATCAGCTGTTCCATCTTAACAGCAATTAAAAAAAAAGATTTTTTTTTAATTTCTTTTTCCCCTCCTTCCAAGGATATAAGCATTGCAAACTTCCAAAAAGGTTTGGGGCTGTTGTTAGTCTATCCGCACAAGCATGCAAGCAGAGCTATGTGGAAATGCTCATGCTTCAAATAAAAATGACTTAGTTTCACTTCTTCAGTGTTACTTAAATCCACACAAAATCTCAAAATCTTGTTTAATGGTAGCAAAAAATGTAACTTTCAGACACTGTTTTCCAAGTCCATAATGCCTACCTCATGTTTGCACAAGACAAGCTTTTCAGGGCGAGGTCTGACTAAATTAAAATGGTGAGCTAGCGGGATGTCCCATGCCATCCATCTGTATAATAACAATGGAAAAGAGCAGCGTAGCCTTCTGTAATTCCCTGCAGCCACTCCATCCTGCAGACAAAACACTATTGCTGCAATTCTGGGATGTATGTTTTACATAGGTATTCTAATCTAAACAGTATTCTACAAACTATCAGGATATATCCATATTTGTAATGGGTGGTACAATGACTCAAAGGCAGGAACAGAAGCTTAGGGGAGCCACACTGATGAAATAAGATGGGCAAGATGTATCTTTTCTCACTTTTCCACTGTCTCTTGTGTGAAAATACTTCTTAGAAGTAGGTACGGTATGCAACCTTTCACTGACTAGTTCTCTGAAGTGAGTCAATAGGGTATGGTTAAATATCCACAATACATACAGTGTTTATACAACAGTCCAGCTAGATATACTTGGGTTTCATTTGGCACCTATGAAGTCCAATCTTTCTGAATCTCAACAACATGCAATTCCACAAAGAAAAGCAGTAGGCAATGAGGTTAATTAATGTAAGATACAATGTACAGAGAACACAGAAATCTGCAGATGGAACTTGCTTGCTACCAAACTCCTGGGTTACAATACTTTTGTCCTTATTCTTTGGTTTTCACATTTGGATTTCTTGACTGTTGAAAAGGTCATGTTGCTTGACCTTTTGTGTCACAAAAATTAATCAGATTATAAAAAGAAGATAAAGCAAGTAATAAATTCAGAAGTAATCCTGAATAATTAGTGTCAAATAATGTAAACCATCTCAACTGTTAGTAAAAAGTTCTCATGTACTACGAACACTCAGGAGACAAATGTCAAAAGCAAACATTGATCTTCTTAAGGATGATACTATAGCAAGGATTAGGGAACAGAGGATAAAGAAACAGCAGAGATATTAAACAGTTATTTTGCATCTGGCTTCACAAATGAAGATGATGGAGATTTACTGAAATGGGGATCAGATTTCATGGGATGACAGATGAAGAATTAGGAAGTGTGCAGATTAACACTAGAAATGAATATGAAAAGCTTAGTGGCTCTTAACCCTATTAAAGTCAGTGGCAAATGCCTAAATTCAATTGTTTTTTTTTAATCTGGACAGATATGCACATATATAGTTTGCTGTGGTGTAGAAACGGTGACTAAATTAGAACTCAGATTAAGTATATTTCTTTGGATCCTGGACACCAATCATCACAAGAGATAGAATGAAAGAGTGAACAGGGCTTGTGTAGGCACACTGCAAAGGTTTTATTTCACCTGTAGTAAACATGGACTGGGATTGAGACGTAAGGAATACAATAATAATAGTAATTAATACCCATGATAGCACTTTTCATCAGCAGATCTCAAAGTCCTTTACAAAGGAAGTTAGTACTATTATCCCCATTCTACAGAGCCTAGTGTGTTGTCAGTACAGAACACAGAAGGGTATGAGTGCAGCAAATGTTTAATATTTATCCCAGCCATGAAAGATACCAGGGATCTTTGCATCTGAAAGTAGTAGGTTTCCCTATTGAACTAAAAGAGAATTTGCTTTTCTTGCCAATTCTGGTTCTACCTGAAGCATCACAGCAGATTTCAGCCAAATGCATCAGATGTATAACATCTTTTAGGGCAGCCATTGGCACAAGACTAGAACATTCAGTAAATTCAAGGGAATGTTTCTGAAGTTAAAGAAAGGGACTTCTTGTACATACACTTAGAACTATTTTCAAACACCTACAACTTTACTATATCAAAAACAAATAACATAGAATATAGAACAAAATAGAAGTTTCTAAACAAAGTAATATAAAAAGTTATTTTCTCAAATGAATTTATTATGGAAGAAATTGGCCACTATGAAAAGGACCAGCATATATTCTGTACAGTGCTTAAAAACTACATCATACGCTATTTGGAGAGCTTTGTCGGCTTTGTGCTGCCTCAGGAGTAGATCACATTGTATTTGAACTTATTCACTGAATAATAGATCCAAATTATTATTAATTTGTAGACTGGTCACAAGCAGTTTTTTGTATTTGAAACTCCAGCCATGTTGGTCAGTTTTGATGGGACATTTAGGACACCTCGTATTTTTTTCTGTTTTTCCCTGAATGGCGAAGTGTAGCTCTCAGAATGGGGTTTCTACTGATGGGTGCAGACCTGGCACTAAAAGTAACATGTTTGCTTATTGTAAATATTCTTTCATGTGTGCTTAACATTTCTGGTGTCCACAAACATTTCTGCCAGAAAATGTATTCATTAGAGCAGTGGTTCTCAAACTTCTTTTTTTGGAGGACCACTTGAAAATTGCTGAGGGTCTCAGCAGACCACTTAATGTTCTTTCCAAATATTGTTTGTACTGTTAGCTAACTATTGTAAAGCACTTTGGATAAGAGCGCTATATAAAAAAATCTGAATAAAAGCACACAACTCATATTTTAATATCAGTATCTTACCTTTCTAATGCGATGGATGTGCCCTCTCTCCCCTGCAGCAGCAGTCACAGGGCTGAGGCTGGGAAGGAGGGCCGTCTCTCCCCAGCAGTCACAGACCTGGATTTGGGGAAAGTCACCTCTTTCTCTGGCTGCCGCAGCCCTGCACATCCCAAATTCCCCCCACCGCCTCTTCTCACCCCACTGTCTCCTCCCACTGACTCCCAATTTTCCCCCACCCCAGGCCATCACCTCACTTTACATGTGCTTCTTCTCTAGGGTCCAGGCACCTAATTAGTGGAGCCACGCCTGCGGGTGGGTGGCCCTTCATTCTCTCACGCATGGCCGCCCAGGCATGCACTTAGAGGGAACTAACTGTGGACCACCTGAATGGAGCTCGCAGACCACTGGTGGTCCACGGACCACAGTTTGTGAACCTCTACACTAGAGTATTTGTGAAACAGAACACAGAAGGAAATTCTGGTTCTTATCTGAGTGACTATTGTTGGAGTTTTGGTTTTGGGGTTATTTTTAGATTTTTGCCCTGCTCTAATACTGACACTTTGCCCTCCACTTTTTTCTTCCTGCTGCCTTTCTCTCTTTCACTCTCTCCCCTTCCTCCCCCACCTCAATATTTTCTCAGGCACACACAGGAACACAACTGCAGGAATATAATATACTGTAAAAATGTTATAGTTTTATGTGGCTCTTCAACTACAAAAAATAAAGTTTGAAAGCCAAGATGATGGTTACAACTGAATTCACAAACACTTTTTAGGGGAATAGTTAAGAAGCACTACAGCTCACAATGGAGTCCCACAAAATGTCTACCTTAATTCAGGGCCAGATTTTCAGCTAGTATAACTTGATTTCAGTGGAGTTACACTCATTTACATCAGCTGAGAATCTGACCCAAATTTCTTAGCTATCTCTAATAAGACTTTGATATCATTTCAGACATCTGAATCTGGATTTTAATGTGCCAGACATGGAGGTAGGAAGAAATACAGTAACCAAAGCAGACACAAGAGAAGCATTTTGTTTTGCAGGAGACTTCAGTTATTCCAGCCATTTCAAGTATTTGCTTCCAACCCAGGAGCAGTTTACTGGGCCAACCTCATTGGCCCAGTAAACTGTCTGTATAAACCATACCATCAGAAGCCTCCCTATTGGCTTTTGCAGGCGTTTCCAGTCTATTCTGTCCAGGCTTCAGACTCTCAACAGGAGCTGAAGCTCCTAGGAACGGGTTGGGCTGCAGGGCCCAGGCTCCAGCCCAAAATGCAGCTTCAAAGCTCAGACTATTTTTAGAGTGCTAGCATGAGCCTGAGTCTACCAGTCTGGGCCGGAGGCTCATTGCCATGGCTGGGCTCCAAAATGCTGTGTAGACAGAACCCTAGAGGCTCCGTCCTGCTTCTCTGGAGCTGACAAACTCCAAAGGGGGGGTTCCATCTGTACCACCCTGAAATTACTTTTGAAAATATTACAAAGGGGCTTCTTGCCTGCTAAGGCACTATGCAACATGAGTGGGGCAAGGGGGAAATTGGCCTTTGTTCTTGTACTTTGGAGGGTTAGATAGTGACAGGTGTATGCACAGGGGTGGAGGGGTTAGCAAAATGTTCTCTCCCCACTTGCAAGGGTCATTCATGATGGCAGTCCTTGAACTCCACAGAGGGTGGGGAGGAGGCACTGTGATGGCTACCCTCTTGAACCCCAGCCAGTGCGGTAAGGCACAGCCGCAGCAGAGACTGTGCCTACCTGTTCTTGTCCTGGCAGTGCAGGATCACAATATGCCATAGACCAGTTCTCATCCTTTTTCTTTCTGAGCCCCCCGCAACATGCTATAAAAATTCTACGGCCCACCTATGTCAGAACAACTTTTTTTTCTGCATATCCAGTAGATTAAAAGCCAGGGCCAGCGTTAGTGGGGTAGCAAGAAGGGCAATTGCCCAGGACCCCACACCACAGGAGACCCTGCGAAGCTAAGTTGCTTGGACTTCGGCTTTGAGCCCCAGGGGCGGGCTTAGGCTTCAGCTTTCTGCCCTGGGCCCTAGCAAGTCTAACACAGACCCTGCTGTCTGGTTTATTTGGCGAACCCCCTGAAACCTGCTCACGGCTCCCCAGGGAGTCCCGGTCCTCTGGTTGAGAACTGCTGCATAGACTATACATAACACACACTGAAGCAGGGTGTGTGGAGAGGAGGTAACCCTGTTCTCAGAGAAGTCAGTGGGAGTTTTGCCACTGACTTTCATGAGAGCAGAACTGAGCCCAGAGTCTGCATTAGGCTGTAATTTTGGTCTCATTGACATAACTGGCAAAACTCCCACTGACTACAGCGTTGCTGCTCAGGCTCTTAATGGGCTGCATTCGGGTTACGCATCCTGACTGGAACACAACCCTTCCACAGAAGAATATTTAGACTACAGTTGCCCTCACTCAATTGTAACAGTTTGGACAGACTTTAAATTAAGGAAATATAAATGGATACAAATATGTTTTGGCTTCGCTTTATTATTTAACATTGTCTAACTACAGGTGTATTTCTTTTTTAAAAATTTCAAACAAAAAGGCTGTGCATTTATTCTTAAAAGACAGATAAAAAACTAGAAAATAAATTGCAACAAAAATAAATCCACTTGTTAGGTAGTTCTAACATAGGGGAGCTGATTAAATTTACCAACAGATTTTTAATGATTTTGAGCAGACAGGAAATATGGGAGTGCCCAGGGTGTGGTGTTTTAATTTGAACTTGCATTCTATTTTTGGTGTGTCTTTGATTATAGAATCACCAAAGACTAGTGATCAGTAATGAATGTGTCCCACTGACAGATCCCTCCAGGGTTCTGATTCAATCTTTTGAGTTATGGGATCAGGACAAAATGAACTATTTTTCAGGCTTGTAAATATGTGACAAATGACAGTGCAAGAACTATTGATTCCAATCACAGTGATACAATGTTTCATAGTCAAGACTGACTTTGGCTTTACAAATTACTTGCAAGTTGAACAGCAAACCCATATATAACATGCTTCGTATTGTATCAGTCGTCTAGGATATTTCTGTCAATATTCACCTACAGATTTGAATAAATAGCCCCAAACTGAAATGTGTTTTTCTTATGCTCTGTACGGTTAGACTATATGGGAGCTTCTTGACTCTGTAAGACACATGACAAACCTTAACTCCCCAAGGGGGGGGTCCATGCATTCCTTTGTTCTTTGTACAGTACCAAGCACACTGTCAACATATAACTAATAATAGTATCTTGGTAACATAGAGAGACACTATATATTTTCTTAACTTCATGGTTTGTGTGCTTGTTTGTTCACAAAAACCAAACCAAACAAAAATCAACAATAAAAAACCCTACCAAAACAAATCACTAAACTCAATTCTCCATCTGGGGAGAGGATAAGAGCAGAAAAACAAATGAAGAACCTGTGACAATTGGTTAGTCACATCACTTAATGCATTACTGAAAGGTGCTAGCATACTAAAGTGATCAAGGCAATATAAAAACATATACAGAACAGAAACCCATCTCTAATCCAGATAACTCTATAAAAATAGTTTCTCTGCTCTAAATAACTGTTGTAGATACACAGCATGTTAACAATAAATCAGTATCTTCAGTTACTGAGTGGTATATCTGTAAGGTGTTTTGAGATTGAAGATGCTCTAATAGAGAAATAAAATGAAAATTTAAAATACAAAACGAAACATTGCTATTTAAATCAGGAATGAAAAGGCAAAAGAGTTTGAAAGATGCAGGCAGAAAAGTAAAGAAGTCCTTTGGTTAAACAGTCCCCAGTAGCTTTTAGTGGGCTATTAATAACTAGTTTCAGCTGAGATCAGCGGCACTGGATTAGCTAGCATCATAGACTAGTAGTGTGGGTGTTCTTTGTTGTTAGCCCTGTGAGGATAACAGTGAAAAACAACCAACCAACCTGTGTTTTCCTTGACAACTAGTGAAAGCATATTTTCAGAGTGCAGAACTCGTTGCAATAATTCTGGATGTGTAACATTTACGGCTATATTTCTAGTTTGTTTAACATCATTACAAACTTGCTCTTACATTGCCATAGTATGTTTTATGCAGGATTAACCTTAAAGGAATCCCTGCACGCTGATTTATTAATGACCTTCTTCCCTACTTCTTAAAGAAAGAAGCTGTCTGTGTACCAAAAAGGTACGGCAAGTATGTCACCCTTCACAGTGGCGTCTAAGGCAAAAATAGATGATTATCACAAAGGCTGCTCCTCTTCGTGACGAATCTTCACCCATTTCTAAGGATTAGTTAGTTTATTCATAAGTGAGCTATGTTGGACCAGCTGGGGTCCCATACTCTGCTTCATCCTCCCCCATCTCTCCCCATGCCTTCTTATACCTATTCTTCTTCTCCATTAAAATGTGACAAACCAAAAGGCAAGAAAGGCATTCAGGGGACCAGCAATGCTACCGCCAACCTCTCATTACAAAGTCAAGCTCCTGGCAAGACTATAATTAACTAGGATTTTGTTTGATCACATAGCCATATCAAACCATATCACTGGCTCAATCCACTGAAGCCAGGTCAGGCTTCATCTACTGACCTCCCTAAGTGAACTCTGTGAGTCTGGAAGCTATTTTAACTGCAGCATGCTGCTAAAGCTAGATTGTAATTGCTTGGGGTTTACTTGGCTGTGCAGGCCCCAGTTATAACCCAGTTGAATAACAAAGAATTCAGCCTTGCCAAGCCAGGTCAAGCCACATTTACAGCTTCCCAAGTGAGTTTTTTCTCAGGCTGGAATCCATTTTTTTACTGCTTCACTTGGTTGATCAATGGGTTCTATTCAATGGTAATATTGACTTAGAAAACTAGCTCAGAATGTCAGTTGAAGTTCATACAGCTCCAATCTACAGGAAGTAATGGTAATCATGGACACTTTATAGCAGAGCAACATCACAAAATGGGGAGGAATTTTTTTATTTAAGCCTTTTCTTGATCTATGAGAAGATGCTATTTCAGCCCCTTTTTAAAGTACCATAGGAAAGTTCTGCTTATATTTGTTAAACAGCTAATTATAACATTAGTTCATCAGCCTATGTTAGCAAAATATGGCAATCTATAGATTCTAAAGAATAAATAGACACAAACCGGACATCAGGAATGGTAACATACAAAAGACAGTAGGAGAACACTTCAATCTTCCTGGACATTCTATAAGATTTAAAAGTAGCTATACTTGAACAAAAAAACTTTAGAAACAGACTTCAAAGAGAAACAACAGAACTAAAATTCATTTGAAAATTTAACACCATTAATTTGGGCTTGAATAGGGACTGGCTCATTACAAAAGCAGCTTTGCCTCTCCTGGAATTGACACCTCCTCGTCTATTATTGGGAGTGGACTATATCCACCCTGATCGAATTGGCCCTGTCAACACTCGGTCTCCATTTGTGAGGTAACTCCCTTCTCTTCATGTGTCATTATATAATGCCTGCATCTGTGATTTTCACTCCATGCATCTGAAGAAGTGGTTTTTTACCCACGAAAGCTTATGCCCGAATAAATCTGTTAGCCTTTAAGGTGCCACCAGACTTCTTGTTGTTTTTGTGGCTACAGACCAACACAGCTATTCCCTGATAGATTCTATAGAAATTTACTAAGTTTTACCTTTTCCTGTCCTCGAATAGTTAGAGATAAATCTATAATTCTGCTTATAATCACAAACAGCAGCTGGATTTTGAATATTATATTGACTTAAAATGAAATACATTCTCATTTATGTTTCATGTTAGAATATATTTTAAATAGCCAGACTCACCTATTATGCCATTTAATTTTGAA
Source organism: Eretmochelys imbricata (assembly GCF_965152235.1). Lineage (NCBI taxonomy): Eukaryota > Metazoa > Chordata > Testudines > Cheloniidae > Eretmochelys > Eretmochelys imbricata. The sequence goes on from NC_135581.1 coordinate 61,537,175, forward strand.
CAGGGAAAATATGAATAACATAAGTCCAGATCCTCTCCTCCCATTGGGAGGGAGAAGAATGCTTACACAGCTCTGGGAAAATTTAGGGCAAAACACTGACTTCAGTACTGCTACACCAGGGATAATTATCTGAGTGTAAACTTACAGATCCAGTTCCATGGTAATAGGAATGGTGGTGTTAAGTGCACCTTGGATATACGTTAGCCAGGAAAAACATGTAAGTGGTGAGAATAATTCATAAGGGATAATTAATTTGATAGATTTAGTGCCCTTTTCTCTTTGTGAGTTGCCTATAAGCAGTTACAATTTTCTTGAATTTATTTGCTATTTGAAATAATCCCTTGCATGGATTGCCTTCCTGGAGCTGCAACTCACCCTCTCATGCAAGTATGTGGGCAGGGGCAAGGAGTGGATGAAATCTTAGCTCCAATGCCCACAACATACTAACCAGGACATCTGAGTCAATGTGCCAGGGGAAGTAAGCCACATTATGCATAGGACTAGCACAAATTACTTCCTCTTCCCAGAGCAAAGGGAGAATAAGGAACCAGACCAGGACATTAAGTCACAATCTTGTTCTTGGTTTGGTCTGAGAGCCTTGCAAATCTGCATTGCTCTTTCTTCAAAGGCTGTGGGAAAGTCACTATTTAACATTCAGTGAATAGTTTCTGTGAGTAATCTATAGATGGTTTATATCCAGTGCATTATGTGCATTCAATCTGCAAAATCTCAAAACGAAAAGCAGTGTTAATTTTAAGTCAGCAGGTAGGTCTCATGGTCTTGTTGCTGTTCCCTTACTGGTTGAGTATAATTCCTAGAATCATAAGCACAGTTGTTAAAATTTGATTCTTGAAAGCATTTTCTACGATCAGCAAGATCTGTGTCCACAGACATTGCTTCCAGAAGACTCGTTCACTATCTTACTCACAGGAAGTGAATCCGAATAGTGTGAATTTATTCAAAGAAAATTTGCTTAAAGATTTGAGAGATTTTTCATGGACATTCTTTTGCAGGATTTCCATTGTGCTCATAACAATAATAATAATAAAAAATAATATTTAGCCAAGATAACACCCTCCTGCATCAAAACCAGTTGGAATGGGCTAAGGATGGAGAAATCTCCATGAAGATTTCTGCAAGGAGTTTAGACTTGGTTGTGCATTTGGAGAGTGTAGGCAGGCTTTGCCTTCCTGCAGAAAGATCTAATGGGCCAACTTCCAAGCCCATGGATCAGGTGGTATCTTCAGGAAGCCGGGGTGATCTGTGCAGAGGCCCTGTGCCTCCACACTATCTCTGTTTTTTCAGCTAGTCCTGCTCTCTGGCCAAAGCTGCCTGGGAGATCCTTAAAGGGGAAGTTCCCTGCAGCTGAGGGGGCTCCAAGAATTAGACCATATTACCTTTTCCAAGGAATAGCCTTGGAGATCATGTGGTGAGTGTGGGGGGTGTGTGTGTCACTCTTTCTAGTTTTTCTCTACAACCATGAGGTCTAGACACTTCCTTTTTTAAATGAAAGCTGAGATTCTCAGGTAATAAGAAAAGGAGTACTTGTGGCACCTTAGAGACTAACCAATTTATTTGAGCATGAGCTTTCGTGAGCTACAGCTCACTTCATCGGATGCATACCGTGGAAACTGCAGCAGACTTTATATATACACAGAGAATATGAAACAATACCTCCTCCCACCCCACTGTCCTGCTGGTAATAGCTTATCTAAAGTGATCATCAGGTTAGGCCATTTCAATCCAGGTTTTCTCACCCTCCACCCCCCCACACAAATTCACTCTCCTGCTGGTGATAGCCCATCCAAAGTGACAACTCTTTACACAATTCCAGGAGTTGGAGACATTAAGGGAAACCCCAAGATCATGAGATGCATGATAAAAATCACAAAAGTTGGTAACACTGCAGACCCTACACTCTCCTGGGACATAGAAAGGAGAGGCAGGGATGGTGCCTCAAAAGTGGTTGACACCTCCCTTACACACAAGAGATGTGATATCTATGTAAGGAAGATACATCTGAGAATCAGTGGTGACTTTTTCAAATGCACAATACCATTATAAATAGACATAGACTATTTTAAAGTGAGTTCTAGCTCTAAACTATTCCTGTGTTTTACACCTTCTAAATGAAATACAGTTTGGAATGTTTTGCACTAAATAACCTAATACATATAAATATGGACTCATAGGCCAAAAAGTCAGGATGAGAGCAGTCTTTGCTTTTGAAATCACAGACTATTTGCTATAAAAACATTTAGAGAGTTAGAAAATGACTAGCCCAGCTCTGAGCAGGCTACAGCAGACTGAATCTGCTTGTATACAGATCTAGGAAGCCCCAGCTGGCCAGCTGCTATTAATAAACTGTGTCTCTTTCCCCAGAGAATTAACAATACTCCAAATTTCTAACATCCTTTCATTTTGATATCTTAGGAATCTCTCTTACACAAGTATTAAAAGAAGGAGAATAAGAGGAAGGATTGGCAGAATAATATGTCATGTATGCACATAGCTTGGGTCTTTTATATACCTGCTCAGGGAAATTAACATGAAATACCCAAAGAATCAAACAAAATATTTCCTCAGGTATCAAATAAAAAATAATAGGAAAATGCAATGAAGAAACATCCTTATTAAAAAGGGAACTCTGGCAATACCTTGATTTTCTACAGCCTTTTCACATGTTGTATTCCTGACAAGACTAAGAAATATCGGGAACGTGTACTATTTAAAACCATAGAAGCAGCAATTTGATATATTATAAACACACTGAACAATTTTTCCATGGAGCCTAGATACTTGACAATTTTTTCCTATCCTGAACATGTTCTTTATTGTCTATGAATCATAAATAATCTTTCAGTTAAAATTGGATCTGTACATCAAGTTTATCTACTTGCATACTCACAGTATTTCATTAATAGTGAGTAATGTCACCCTTTTAACTAATGAAATACATCCATAATAGAGTAATATTATTATATTTGTAAAACATCCAGTACTTGAAAGGTCATCAGCAGTGTTATTTTCATGTTAATGGAATGAATTCCAGTAGTACACTTATGTTGCTTATTCACTGAAGACATCTTTTCACCAAGAGAAAATAATCCTTTAATTAATGTTACTGATACTAGTTTTGAAACTTGATGTAAATGTATTTTTCTATTTAATATAAATACTTCATTTTAGAGTCTTTTAATGTTTGTATATCTCACTATTTTCTTCAGTGCTGTTAAAAATATATTTATAGTGATTCTGAAATCTTATATATATAACTTTGGGTAAACAGATGATATGATATCATGCTAATATCCTTCTAGTTAAATTATATCAAGTAACTTCTCCCTCAATAAAAGAAACTAACTATTGGGGAATCTAAACCAGAAATGACCAAATACATGATAGCCAGGGCTTTGATCACAGTCCTAGAGGTCAAAGATCTGAACTTTAAATACCTCCAACTCATTATTTTCTTTGTAATATTCACTTACAGCACTTATGGATCTCAACCCTTCAAACCCATATATGTCACCTTGCAGATATTTGACAACTCCAAGTGCAAATCCTGCTCATGCAAAACCCATCACAGCAGAATTCCCCCTAGAAGTCCTTTCCATACCTTGCATTGTTTTCTAGAGCTTCAGTTACTTAATGAATGTGGTGATAGGTGTAGTATCCTGAATAGAACAGAGTAGAAGAGGGGAAAAAATCTACTAGAACAATAATAATGAAAGTTTCCAATGATTGAACCTAACTAAAATAAGTTAAGGATTTGGGGCCAGACGGTTGGCTCAATCTAAGCCCCTGTGTGTCTCCAGCGTCTGTGGATTCTAGCGTCTGTGTCATTGAGGAGATCCCCATCTCAGCTGGCTGTAGGTCACCTTTTCTCCTCAATCCACTCCCACCGCACACCTATCCCCTAACCTGTGTGTGTGGGTGGGAGTGGATTGAGGAGAAAAGGCGACCTACAGCCAGCTGAGATGGGGATCTCCTCAATGACACAGATGCTGGCATCCACAGACGCTGGCTGCTCTAACGTGTTGCCAGTGGCTGGTTTGGCGCTCAGCTAGCCCCAGCATCAAAAGAGATAGAAAACTAATTGTACAGCTACCTTTGCCTCCTCCCCTCAACTGTAACAAGTTTGAGTTTGGCACAGCTGACCCATGGTTTGGGGAAGAAATACTTTAAACTATCACTTTTTTGAACAGTCTTTCAGGCATATCGTCCCAAGGGATGGTATTCTCACAGTAGCCATCAAGAAGGAAGGGGATTGTTGTTGTTTGAAAAGAGGCAGTTAGTTAGAAACACGATGCCACTCTGCCCCTTTACCTACAATATTGACTTGATTTGAAACTTAACATCGTCATTTGTAAGCTACTTTGTGCTAACAGGAATGAAATCACAGATGAGGAAACCAGCCGACATTTTAAAATAATCTAGGCACCCACATGTATATTAAGGCAATGGGAAAAGTAGAAGCTTACCTTCTTTTTGGAACCTCACCTCACCTTGCCAATTTTTTTCAACTCAAGGAGCCAGTGCTTGGCCCTACTGTTTTAAAGACTCTTTAATGCTTTTTTGTTTTCAAATAAATATTTTCAGCTTTCCACCAAGCAGTAGCAGATGTTGGGGCTTTGCAGGTTGGCTTCCTCCCACTGGAGGAGAAATCAGTGACATGGAAGCTGGGTATATTCTTAATGCAAAATAAACAAGTTGCATTATCTAAAACAGTCCTTAAATAGAAGTGGTGACAAACAGCACACAGGCATTTCCCCTCTTTCTGGGATCTCATCCCAAATGCCAATGTCTGATTCCCAGGGAATAAGTCTTTCTCCAGAGTTTACTCTAGTTCAAGATTAAGGCAGAGAGCAAACTCACTTGCTGCTAGCCACAGCTCCCCCAAACAAACTGCATTAGAAAACCAACAACAGTAAAGCATTTTATTCCAAGACTAAAAACTTGTTCACACACTTTGAAAAAGGATTTGTAAGACTATGTGTACCGTTGCCATCTCATGACCCCTGCCATAACAATATTCTTTGCCTGCCTAATGTTAAACCTATTTCTGCCAAAAATCTTGTCCAGTTCTTCTCATTTGCAGTTACAAGCCAGCCCAAGTAGGAACACATAGGTATGTTGCCCAAGAAGCCAGGCAGGGCTTTTGTATTTGACTTTTGCTGGTTTATACTGTATGTTTTAGTCCATAAGAATTAATCTGTTCTTAAAATAAATCCGTTTAATTAGGTGACCCTAAACTTTCTAATTATATGAGTTAAGGGTGCTGAAGAATAGGACTGGGAACAAAATAATGGGAAATACAAACATGTAGACTGAAAAAGAGCTTTGTTTGTTAAGTCCTATAGTTTTCTTCACCAAATCTTTATTAGAAAAACTTTGTTCATTAGTTGTTCGTTGTTCTCAAAACAGCTTTGATGTGAATGGTGGTAAGGATTAACCCATATCTATTTTCCCATCTATGTTGAAATTGATTTGTTTGGTACTGTAACCAGAACACTGTTATTTTACAGTTTAACATTAATTTGAAGGAGTAGATCATGGTGTTTTCTTGTCATAATGCTATAATACTTCCATTGTTTTTTCTCCTAGTACATTGACTTTTGAGACACAATGAGCAGAATTTGTTTCCATCCATCTGTTCAGAATGAGAACTTGGAAACACTTGTGACGCCAAAGTATCAAATGTCATTGGTTAATGGTAAATATGTTCACAGTTTCATAACTAAAAGTTACGTAATTTGAAAGAAAGAAACTCAACTATGGAAACATATGGCAGGTCATTCTGATTGCCCTAATGAGCAGCCAAAGTGATTTCAGGGCCAAACATAAAATCAATAGATATAGTTTCTCTCCAGAATAAGTTTATTTTTGTCATTGTTGGAAGGTAATCTGTGTGCATCTGAATTCTTATCTGTGCTTCCAGGTTTAAAATTTTGGATGCACATTGTGCTCTCAAGCTGAAACTTGGGATGTGACATTGCATGGCACGCAAACTGTACCGAGGTGAATAGACAGACATAGAGCAAAGCTCCTGTGCACATGAGCAGTTTAAGTAGAAGACACCAACATGTCAAATTTATGTGCAAGATTTCCATATCTAGCATCCCAGGAACAAAGAATACTGACCCTACGAAATTAATTCACACAAAAATTAATCCAGATGAATATATTAACGTAAATAAAGCAAAATAATTAATTCATTTATTTCAGTAACTAGTGAACTAAATGCTAAAGGGAAAACTAGGATTGCAATCATGACATTTCTGTAGTATTCCATATTTTTATTGCATTTGATTTCAAACTAAGAACCAAGCAATACTAATACTACTGGAAGAGTAATAATCTGGGTAAAATAGACAACTGTGTTTAAAAAAAAAACTAAGGCCAATTTTTCACATGGAGGTGCTTACTTGCATTCATAACATTTTTGATTCTCTACCTAGTGCATCGGCAAATGCTGCTTTTGCAGAATATGTAACTGCATGTGTAAGAGTGTTAGGTAAACAACTGTGTAGTGTATTTGCATGTTTTTTAAAAATTGACAATTATTTGTTAATGTGTCCTTAAGGACAAATGAATTGCATGAATATTGGAACTACTTTAGAAAGATAGAGAGAGAGAGAGAGACTATAGAATTTGTGTGAGTGTGTAGGAATAGACAGCGAGCTAGAAAAACTAGAATTTGTTAAATGATATACTAGAATATATATATATTCTAGTTTTTCTAGCTCTCTCTTCCCACACACTCAGGCATACATTCTGAAAGACTAAAGGAAGTTTTTCATTCAAATGCTATTAATCTATTCACTCATATATAATGTGATTATTCTGCTGTACAGTATTTTCCATGCATCAGCTGTCATTGTATAACCATGTATAATTGAATCTAAGTGCTACATCAGCTGCCTATTATGTGAAATTAATTTTTGGAACATATGCTGTTGTATTTATACCATTGTTGTTTCATGCTAGATTAATTCTTCAAGGGTTATAATCACATGACACTTATCATTTTAATTATGCCTCTTTTGTCACAACATATGACAGCTTTTGACTTCTCACCCCCTCCCTCTGTATGTGTGACAGATAAAATTATTAATAAATGCCTGTTTATTATGCAGTTATGCTGTACATATCCACAGGGTGTAGACTAGCCTCATGTATTTTACCCAGAAGAGTACAGTGTCAGCAGAGCCTTTTGTGGTTTGCTAATGAGCTAAATCCAGCTAATGCCACACACACGCTGAATTGCCAAAAGCCCTTTTACACATTCAAATGCATACAAAGACTCAGCTGGGTGCTCTGTGTGAAAGATTAACAGTTTCATTCCAATTAAAGATGAGCTGGACTGGCTTGGTTGAAGCAATTAAGAATATGAGGAGAACCACAAAATGATGGATACATTTGTTTTTTGCTACCTGCAAACTACCTACCAACTAACAGAAGGCTGAACAATTCATCATAATAAGGAGAAGAGTTTGGCGTCACTTAAGGATCCTCCTTTCCTCAAGCCACTCCCTCTCTAATGTGATCCATCTATCGTTCATCATTCCACTCCAAGGGCTAAATTGTAAAATGAACCTCAAACTGACCTCTAAATTACACCCACAATTAAAAGGATCCCATCAACTAGAAACTGAGATGATTTTTAGTTCAACATACTTTGAAGCACTACACCAGCCTCTGAGTCTTCCTGCCAAGTTTTGTAATTTTACAATCATATTTTCCTGTTTTGTGAATGATATTTCTCTCCCTTGTTGCTGTGGAAAACACCCAAAGAGAAGAGGGAAAAAGTCTACAATTCAGGGACTGCTTAAGCACATGCTTAAAGCTACCTCTATTGATGAATTCACTTTAAGCATGTGCTTAATTGCCCATCTTGAATAATATTGATTTCCTGAGTCAAGGTCAAAGTAACTAACTGACAACACAAAGGAAATAATTAAACTTACTACATACAAAGTGCTGCCAAATATACAAATTAAAATTGAAAAAAGAGCAAAAGAAAGACTTTTTTTTCTCCCATCCTTTCAGCTATGGCAATCTCAGATGTTATTGCCAACAACAGCTGGTCAAAGTTGTTCGGACAGAAGTGCAATTTGCAAAATGACAGGAAAATGAGGGGATTTAACTTTTTAACTACCTGACTGTGAATTTGATGCTTCAGGGACCTAAGCATTGCCTGAGAGGAACTGAGCAATCTAGGGCCTTTTCAACACTGCCACTTTACAGTGCTGCAACTTTCTTGCTCAGGGGTGTGAAAAAACCCGCTCCCAACACTGTAAAAGAAACCACCCCAACAAGGGGAGTAGCTATCGGTGCTGGGAGCATGGCTGCACTGTCAACACTGTCTACACTGCCACTTTACAGTGCTGAAACTTGCAGTGCTCAGAAGGGTGTTTTTTTACACCCTTGAGTGAGAATGTTGCAGTGCTGTAAAGTGGCAGTGTAGACAAAGCCCAAGTTCTCCTGGAGTGAATAGGAAACAGTTAAAGTGAATAGAGTTGAAGGTTCTCAGCACTTCAAAGGAGGTGTTCAACTCTTTGCTCAGAAGGTAGTTAGATAGAATATAATTAACTATCTTTTGCGCCTGCACTTAATTGAAGGTGCTAAAAATGAGTGTTGTTGATTCCAGGTGCAAAATTACACCCACAACATTCACAGGCCTGATTTCCTGGTACATTGTGCCATAAGCTGACAGGGAGACCATACCAGGCTACATCAGTATTCTTCAGATAGAGAGGGATCCTTAGGAAGCAGAGAGCTGCTGTGGTGCCTCCTATGCCACCTTGCATCTTACATGCTGCGGCAGGGGGTATGGCCAGGATGGGGGCTCCTTTTTCCCCAGTTATCCCCAGCTGACAGAATGGCTTGTTGGGACCACTGGTAGCCAGCATAAAGTATCTGCAGAACTGGAGAACTGGCTGAGTTAAGAGTCTTGTAATGGTTGTGACAGGGTCAGGCCAGATGGCTACGAGAGTGGTCGAAGGTAGATATATTAGTCCCAGATTAAGCAGGTTCCTTTTCCCTGGGTAAAATAACAGGGACTATTCCAGAACACTCAAGAACTTGCTAGAACCAGTTAAGGCAGGCAGGCTAATTAGGATACCTGGAGCCAATTGGGAAGCTGCTAGAATCAATTAAGGCTAATCAGGGCACCTGATTTAAAAAGGACCTCACTTCAGTCAGTGAGGCGTGTGTGCAAGGAGTTAGAAGCAAGAGGCACTAGGAGCTGAGAGTGGGATGCGTACTGCTGGAGGACTGAGGACTGCAAGCGTTATCAGACACCAGGAGAAGGTCCTGTGGTGAGGATAAAGAAGGTGTTGGGAGGAGGCAATGGGGAAGTAGCCCAGGGAATTGCAGCTGTTATGCAGCTGTTACAGGAGACACTCTAGACAGCTGCAATCCACGGGGCCCTGGGCTGGAACCCAGAGTAGAGGGCGGGCCCGGGTTCCCTCTCAACTCCTGATCAGACACAGGAGGTGTTGACCTGGACCATGGGTTCCACCAGAGGGGAGGTGTCTGGTCTGTTCCCTGGCCCACTTGGCAGATCAGCAGAGACTGCGGGGATTGTTCTTCTTCCTTTTCCCCATGCTGGCCAGTGACAAGGTTAGCTGAGTGACTGGCAGATTTGAGCCATGAAAGTGGCCAAACTGCGGGCTGCCATGAATCTCTGAGGCGAGCAAATCTGCCAATAAGCACAGGACCCACCAAGGCAGAGGAGGAACTTTGTTACGTGGTATACAGAGCCTTCACTCCTAGGCTACTGTTTCTTTTCAGGGGGTTGCCAGAAGAGGCTCACTTTTACATGGGTGTAGATACTTTAACATAGTTCTTGGCCCGGTGGCAAACTGAATGAAATACTCCCAGGTAAATTATACATCTAGACTAGAAGTGCTAAAAACATATATGGACAAGACCCCTTTGAATACAAGATGAGTAGGCAACGCTGTACAAAAACTACACCTTTTAATTCAGTGCTTCTTATGGATAAAACTGACAGGATAGGATAGCAGAGGGTAATACAAATAATGGAGAAGGGGAATACTAGCCTGTTTAACTTGAATCCAGGGCTAAAACAATGATGTCATTAACAATCTGGAGGATGGTGTGGATTGCACCCTCAGCAAGTTTGCGGATGACACTAAACTGGGAGGAGTGGTAGATACGCTGGAGGGTAGGGATAGGAGACAGAGGGACTTAGACAAATTAGAGGATTGGGCCAAAAGAAATCTGATGAGGTTCAACAAGGACAAGTGCAGAGTCCTGCACTTAGGACAGAAAAATCCCATGCACCGCTACAGACTAGGGACCGAGCAGCTAGGCAGCAGTTCTGCAGAAAAGGACCTAGGGATTACAGTGGACGAGAAGCTGGATTTGAGTCAACAGTGTGCCCTTGTTGCCAAGAAGGCTAATGGCATTTTGGGCTGTATAAGTAGGAACATTACCAGCAGATTGAGGGACGTGATCATCCCCCCCTATTCGGCATTGGTGAGGCCTCATCTGGAGTACTTTGTCCAGTTTTGGGCCCCACACTACTAGAAGGATGTGGAAAAATTGGAAAGAGTCCAGCGAAGGGCAACAAAAATGATGAGGGGGTTGGGGCACATGATTTATGATGAGAGGCCGAGGGAACTGGGATTGTTTAGTCTGCAGAAGAGAAGAGTGAGGGGGGATTTGATAGCTGCTTTCAACTACCTGAAAGGGGGTTCCAAAGAGGATGGATCTACACTGTTCTCAGTGGTAGAAGAGGACAGAACAAGGAGTAATGGTCTCAAGTTGCAGTGGGGGAGATTTAGGTTGGATATTAGGCAAAACTTTTTCACTAGGAGGGTGGTGAAGCACTGGAATGGGTTTCCTAAGGAGATGGTGGAATCTCCTTCCTTAGAGATTTTAAGGTCAGGCTTGACAAAGCCCTGGCTGGGATGATTTAGTTGGGGATTGGTCCTGGTTTGAGCAGGGGGTTGGACTAGATCAGGGGTAGGCAACCTATGGCACGCGTGCCAAAGGTGGCACATGAGCTGATTTTCAGTGGCACTCACATTGCCCAGGTCCTGGCCACCAGTCTGGGGGGCTCTGCATTTTAATTTAATTTTAAATGAAGCTTCTTAAACATTTTAAAAACTTTATTTACTTTACATACAACAATAGTTTAGTTATGTATTATAGACTTATAGAAAGAGACCTTCTAAAAATGTTAAAATGTATTACTGACACACAAAACCTTAAATTAGAGTGAATAAATGAAGACTCAGCACACCACTTCTGAAAGGTTGCCGACCCCTGGACTAGATGACCTCCTGAGGTCCCTTCCAGCCCTGATATTCTATGATTCTGTGTTGCAACAGAACTTACACTAGCTTTAAACATGATGACTTAGTTTTTACTCCGTTATATTACTCTGGTGTAACACCACTCACTTTAATGGGAATGACTCCACATTTACATCCATCTAAATGAAAGCAGAATTTCACTCATTCTGTTGTCAGCTGTAGACATGCATTCCCACTATAATACTACAAGGATATGGTAACATTTTCAAAAGCACCTAAGGGCCAGATTTTTAAAGGTATTTAGATGCCTAGAGATGCAGACAGGTGCCTAGTGGGATTTTAAAAAGCATCCAGGTTACCTAACTCCTATGGGGCACCTAGCTGCTTTTGAAAATCCCACTAAGCATCTATTGGGCTTCTAAATCACTTAGATTTTAAAGGTATTTAGGCACCTAATTCCCATTGAAAAGTGCCTTTGAAAATTAAACCCTTAGATGATAGATGTCCCACTTTTATTTCAGTGTTGTCATAAATCTGCTATCACTTTTTCTTAGAGATGTTAGAAACACCTAATCACATGAACACTGTTTATGTTAATTTTTAAGTGTCTAGTATGCAAAATAATTAGCCCAATGCACCAGGTAAATGAAGCATGTCGTAGATATTTTTTAAGGGCTTTAATGATCTCAGCATTTTCATCTCCACAATTTTGTCTGATGGACCATCCCACACACTTACAATGCAGGATGACCTTTCGAACATCGGTTCAATTTGATTCTCCATCATTTCCATTGATGCCCCTTTTTTCTGCCATTAAACTAGGCTCTAAAGCAGCCGAATTCTGAGTCAAGAATGGGAAAGCTTTGGATCTGGTAGAAAGTGAAAGATGACTTTGGAGGGAGATGGGAGGGAAAAGTAAAAGAAGGATGATGATAAAATGGAATAGAAAGAGCTGGAGAGAGAGAAGGTTACACTAATTTGGGGAGTGAAGTACGTGTGTGCTGAGGGAAGGCTGTGAATACTCTGGTGAGCACTGGAAGATGCTCTCTGGCAACTGAAATGTTGTATCTATCGTTCAGGTGAAATGCAAGCAGACAAAGCTTCCCTACCCCACACTGACTAGCCATTGACCTTAACCCTGAAGGAGAGGAGAATTCTCACTATGGGAATTGCCTGCTTACTCAGCTCTAAGCCACATCTGAGCAGAAGCTGCCCATTTTGCCAAATTATGTGTGATGCTTTTGAAATGTGGACTGTTGTTCACCAGGGACTAAACTGAAATGACCAAATTCATTTCACTTAGGTTTTCAATGGCAGTAACATTATTTTTTAAAAAATACCAACCATAAACCATTTATCATTCTTATTTTATTCATCTTTGTCATTTACTTATGTTCCAGGGTAGTTTGTAAAAGGTGGTGAAATTAATGTCCTATTATTTCAAACCCCCAAGGTTAGGTTCTCGGTACTAAATTGAATTTAAAAACCACATGTATAGTTAATTTATACACTAGCAAAGTTTCTATCAGTCACAGTCTTATGCACTTGCTGTTTGAGGTGATTTTTTTTTTCACATTTTAGTGAAGTTGGTCAACTGTTACAAAGAGGTACAAGGAATCCCTTGAAACAGGCAGCCTCAGAAAACTCAGCAACAGACACTGAGCTCTTTCCTAAGGTGAGTTCTCCCAGCTCCTCTATTAAATAATGTATCAGAGATGTTAGTACTAACACACCTTTAGCTCATTGGTGCTGGCAGCTTCAGAGCATCCATTATCACCAGCAAAATAATAAAGCAACACTACAGTAAGTATCTATTGTTTTATCAGCAGTGTAGGTTACTAGAAAACTATATTCTAAAAGAGCATTTCATATGACAATAAAGTTCTTTATTGGATTAACTGATATGATTTTAGAATGCAGGAGAACTGAACTTTATGAACTCTAATCTTACAAACGACCAGCTATAGGAACCTTTTTCTCAATGGAGGGAAAAGAATCATATAATGAAAGTGATACTGATGAAGAGCAAGTCAACAACCCTTCACATTCCAGTGCCTTCAATGCACTGGAAATTGCTTTGCAGTGCTTTGGAGGACAAGAAGCAAGCCATGCAGTGCATTATACTGTAATTTGTGCATTGGACCTACTGTAATTTTGAGATGTTCTATCTTATGAACTTTTCAGTTTTATGAGCTCCTCAACCCCCAGTTAGTTCATAAAATCAGGGTCCTACTGTAGTGCTGCTTTGTCAGTGAAGTTATCTTTAACTGCTTTTTACAAAATAGCATCAGCTTGCAACACAGAACAATAAAAACGAGGAGTCCTTGTGGCACCTTACACAAGGACTCCTCGTTGTTTTTACAGAACAATAGGAATCCGTATCCCTCCTGCTGAACTCTATGGTGTCATTGACAGTCGGAACAGGTCCTTCAGGATCAACACTTAACTATGAAGGGTCATTAAAAGAAATCTGATCCAACTGAAAGGAACTTCAAGATCTCTAATAGGAAATAAATAAAAACTGCCCTTCTATCAATTCAATAATGTAATTAGAAAACACATCTATAACAAAACAAAGGCCACTCTGAACATATTAGCTATGCCAAAGAGAAACAAAAGTTACACTCCAAAAAAGAAGGGAAATAATTTTGCTTATCAATCTGAGCCTGCAAGGTGCTGGGCACCTCCTTCAAGCCTTCAGCTGCCATTACTCACAGATGGGAGATGTTCCACCCCATGCAGGGCCCTATGTTCATAAATGTCTATAAAGTTCACCTATGAGGCCTGAGCAACAAAATGTAGGGACAGACTTAAACTCAGTCTCATTTGAGTTATTGTAGGGTCACTCCTGAGTTCTAGGATACTGGAATATGCTAGAACAAGAACACTGGTGTTTTGTGTGTGTGTTTTTTAAATGTGTATCTTGCAAACAGATAGATAAAAATGTCACTTTGGGCTTACCAACCCTGGTTGCAACTCTGTCAAAAATATGCTTTAACATCATGGTCACACTGAAAACAAGTAAGTCTTTGTTTGTCCAGTTTTAAACCAGCTTGGCAATAAATTAATTTGATGCTTGATCTTTTAGTCAGTCATCTCCTAGTCGGGAAAGTCTGGGCTCTTAAGTGCTGCTGTGGTGTCATGGGATTCATGTTAAGAGGATTCCTTTTCACTAATATGTTGTAGGTCTTGAAGTGACATTACACACCACTCATCACTATCCATGTCAGAAGCTACTGTATATCAGAAGCTGCTAGACTAGCAGAAGAAGCAGGACCTGTATCAGCTAGAGCAGAATCTTCCCAGTGAAAAGGTCCCCATGTTTCACTTTTGGCTCTACGCTCTCTGTATTGATGCTTGTTCATTGGTCAGTGACAACAGCTGCTTCATTAAATGTGTTCTTTACCTGTGTGGAAAGTGGACTGGTTAAATGTCTGGCAACAATTCAAGTCGTGGCAGAACATATCCTTCTTTTCACAAATCTTTGTGCAGGAAATGATGGAGGGGAATCTTCCTTTACCATCACTTTAAATGCCACAAATCAGTCGTGTTAAGGTGGTGAAAGTTTTCTGCTGTGTATTAGTTACAGGAGCAATTCTGTATTTATCCACGGTGCTTTAACATCAAAGAGCTTATGGAAGAAGTAGAAGAAGAGGGAGCAAGATACATAAGAAGTACAACACATTCAAACTTATGCACTTTTTTCATCATTAAATTATGCTGGCTGGAAGGCTTACATCTTTCCCCATTATGTCGAGTCAGGTAATACTCAATATAAGAGTAAGGATGGAAGAATCTGGTTCTCTGTTTCCTAACTAACAAATGGTCCAATTCTGCAATCCACATGGAGTATTACCTAATTACATGAGTAGTCCCAATTTACTCAACAGTACTATTCACATTCGTATGTATTGCAGACCCTGGGCCCTTTAAAATTAGGAAGTGAAGTATGAATGATCTTCTTAAATGTTAGTTCACGTAAAGCAGGGGTTCTCAAACTGTGGGTCGGGACCCCTCAGGGGGTCACAAGATTATTACATGGGGGGGTCATGAGCTGTCAACCTCCACACCAAAACCTGCTTTTCATCCAGCATTTATAATGGTGTTAAATATATTAAAAAGTGTTTTTAATTTATAAAGGGAGTCATACTCAGTGGCTTGCTATATGAAAGGGGTTACCAGTAAAAAAGTTTGAGAGCCACTGATGTAAAGAGTCTGTGCAATACATTAATGTTAAAACATTTGATATTGTTCAAGTTTGTCATCCAGTTTTCCATCCAGCTGAAATCCCCTACATTGATTTGTGGAATTGCCTTGGTTAATCCGTGTCTGACAATTTTATAAGTCCAAATTTACCCTACTGGGTGGAATGAGATAGTGAGGCCAGGAAAATTGGGAAGAGTTGCCTTTTTTGCTTAGTTGCTAACGAATTATTCCCAAGGACTGAGCATGCTCAGAACACCAGAACTGACTTTGTTGCTGAGACCTTTTCACTTGGGTACACAGGTAAATTTCAAAACTAGAATTCTTGTTTTTGTAAATGGATGTTAATGTGAAGCAGAATAAAGAGAAGAAACTCACTGTGAGACCCAGAAACCTCAAGCTGAAATGTTCTCTGTACCTGAGAATTTGTGATGTAATATTTTAGGAAGTGGAGGAAGGACAGAGTTTGATTAATTGTTTCTGAGAAAATCATTGAAGGGTAATAATTGTGTGGGAAGTTTGTTGTGTTTTTGTTTGGAGAATAAAAGATTATTATTTCAAGGCTTGAGGCCTTCATTGAATCCCACTGTAGACCTTGATTATGTCCTGCAATTTTTGTGTGTGTGTGTGCAAACCTGCTGCTTTGTTAGCTCCTGCATGCCTGTTTGCAGAAGTTGCTGCCTCTTTAGAGAGTTGCTGCCTCCCTGGGGTTCTGTAGCTTGTCTGAAAAGTCTGATGCCTCCCCAGAGTTCTGCTGTCTGTCTACAAAGATGGTTGCTTCCCCGGAGTTCTCTTGCACCCCCGAAGGATTAAAGCCACGAGTCTTCAGGGTTTTGCCTGACTGTGAAAACACTGAAGGCTTTCATGTCTGAGGCCTGTGAAAGTTCCCTGCTATCACTGGAATTATTATTTGTCTGCTTTACTTGGCTTGCTACAGTTGGCCATGTATTAGACTTACTTTTCCCTCACAGTTTTAATTTTGCCTCTAGCTGTACTGCCTCTTATACCTGGAAATACAGTTTGAAACGATAATGTTTCTTCTCTGCTAGAAAAGAATATACAGTTTCTGTTTCCATTCCCACAGAGACTGGCTAGTGGAGAATTCAGAAAAAAACATTAATTCTGAGTCTGATGTACTAGCTCCACTTTCAGAAATCTTTACGGTTGCATCATTTTTTCATAATAGCTGGCGATGTTAATTACTTTGGTTTTCGGTTACGTGGCTGAAGCTTGTTCTAAGGTGTTGATCCGAGCTTATTCTGTGCATTGTGGTCATCTGGGTCTACCGTTCTGCTTGTCGGTAATGTCATTATTAGAGCTGGTTGGGAATTCCCTCGGCTTAACGATTTGCTGATGGAAAATGCCCCTTTCACAGAACCACATTCTCCATGAGAAAATTGCAATTTTGTTGAAATTTTTTGATTTTCCATCAAGAAAATGGAAATGACAACTGCCTGCCTGCCAGCCTGAAAGGCTCTTGGCAATCTGGCTTTCCCTGGCTCCCCCCAGCCCAGTGTCTCTGGCAGTGGGCTGGGGAGGTTTCACTTTTTAAACAGACACATGTGTGCACACAAACTCACATATTCAGGCAGAAACTGGGATCCTTATCCATCTCCCACTGAAGTCAATATTAAAAAAAAGTATTTTAGACCTGATTCAATATCCCCTGAAGTCAATATGGGTCATTCCCTTGACTTTTCATGGGCTTTCAGTCAGGGCCATCAATGGGAGCAGGATCAGGTCCCAAAACTCTGAAAATTTCAGACCATCAGAAATAAGTTCTAAAACCATATGGAGTGACACTAAGTTGAAATGGAAACTGTTAAACAACCTTAACTCTTAAGAGTTAGTCCGGCTATAAATATGTACCCAATCTTGCAGCCTTTGAAATGAATGTTTTACCATCAATTTAATTAGCGCAGAATCTGAGAGAGCTGCAATAAACATAAATTAATTTACAATTTACAATAATAAATAAATAATACATTTCTGAAGTTCAAGACTGAAGGCAAGACTCAATATTGCTTCTTTTTAGGAGTATCTCATTTGTTTTTAACTTAGCTTAAATTAAATTAAATTCTGTAGCCTGTTGCCTTTGTGAAGTGTCTTGGGATGCTTATATGTGAAGGGAAATATGAAAATTTACAAAATAATGCATTGTGTTGTACTGAAGTATCCAAATGGTCATGTGCTGAATCCCACCGGTATCAGAGTTAAAATAGGAGAGACCAGAGATAGCAAAGCAACATGCTTTCATTCTCTATAAACCATTTAGAGCATTTCTCACCATATGAAAATTGCAATGCTAAACAAATAAAGTTCACTGCATGCATCTGATGAAGTGAGCTGTAGCTCACGAAAGCTTATGCTCAGATAAATTTGTTAGTCTCTAAGGTGCCCCAAGTCCTCCTTTTCTCAATGCTAAATATATATGAGAGCACTAAAAATTGCCTGTAGTACCTGAGACATGTGGCAGGATAAATCTAAGCACAGCATGGGGGAATTGGACACACAACCTCCCATAAACAGTGACAGGAGTTGCACATGTAATTCCCTACACACAGGGCTAAATGTTAACCCCTTTTGATTTTCTTTTCTTTTCTTTCCTACAACTATGTTGAACATAACTGTAGCTGCACAAAAATTTCAAAGCAACCATTAAATTAGTGCAGTAGGCAGTTCTTTCAAACACTTTAAAGAGCTGCTCCCTAGTGAACAGGGCAAATGTCACCTGTATCAGATCAGGCTATAGGTTATTGTTTCTTCTGCAATTAAATACGGACAGCCTTCAAATTCAAGTCTCATAATGGGTGGTGCGGTAATGGTTGTGAACATGAAGCACTCAAATAAAGGTACAAATAAATATCAGCGGCTGTTACTGGGTTCAACTTTGAACAGTTTCATTGGTTTCCTTTATCTCAGTACCCCAGATCCCTTAATAAGAAGCCAAAAGCCTGACTCCAAGTATACTTTCTACACTCTGGATTATTGATTACGGTTTTAAAAATAAAACAACTTGCTTTTCCAACAAACAGACAAATGAGGTATTGAGTGCTGATTTTTCTTGCAGAGCAGAAAAAAAAGACAATGAAAGATTTGCTAGAAATGAAAATGAGGAGCTGAATTCTGCTTTTGGTTACACCCAGACAACCCCTCTGCCTTCCAGAGTGTAACTGAGACCAGAATTTGGCCTGATATCTAGATAGATATACAGAAATATAATACTATAAGCCATTGATGTTTTTCAAAATGTTGCTTTGGAAATCATTTTGTAAATTTTCCTGTGCTCTGTACACATTAATTCTTAACCATCACATAGTGTTGACACACACAATTAGACCTAATTTTGCTTTTCCACCCCCACCTTCTACAAACCCAATAGACTACTGTGTGAGCATTCCAGTACGCTAGGATCTTCATGGAAAGAGATACCAAAAGAGGCACAAATAAATTAGAAGAAAATTTGTTTAAAAAATATTAATGGCTATCCTCTGAAAATATTTTGCAGGATTTGCTGTGCTCCTCTCCCAGTATGCCACAAGACATGAAATACTATATTTGACTGTGGGGGTGAGTGAATTTGCTTGTAGTATTCGCTTGTAGTAATTTACCCATTAGCACATCTGAGTGAAAAATGGTGAAAGGACGGCTGTGGAACTCAGATTTCTTTAACAGCTTTTAATCTTACTTTAGACCTAGGTGTGGCACCGAAATTCTGCTCATCTCAGTCAATAATCTTCTCTTAGAGATGAACAAAAATCAAATGTCCATTTAAATTTTGTGTCTAAGTCTTTCTAAAGAGATATGACCTCAGTTCAGCAAAGCACAGTAGCACATACTTGAAGTCAAAGGGACTTCATATGGAAACCCTATAAAATGAAATAAATAAGGGCTCCACTCAGCCATCCTCACTGATATTGAAATCAGTGGTAACATTAAATCCCCTTCAAACCAGTTAGGACTATTTGTGGAGTAAAGAGTGCCCTGTGTGAGTAAAGGTGGCAGAACTAGGTCCTAAATGTACATATTACATAACATAAAATAACAAAACAACAAAATAAATAAATAAAAATAAAAGCCTGGAAAAAGAGCATTGGTGAAACCCTTGGAGCTTAGACTTGCAGAGTTTTTGTGTCACTGCCCACTGGGAAGTTAAATTTTCTAGTTGGCATGTGCCCCCTTCAAAGCTGAGCTGGGTCAGGGAACATTAATGCCTAGCTGTGTAACTGCCTAAGGGAAGGGATGAAGTTTATTCTTGTAAACACAGTATTTCCATAATGCCGCAAAGGTCAGTGAGTGTTTGTCTAATGCATAAGTGCCAGCTGTGAAACTTAGCCCGGAGGCTAGTCTGCTTTACTCACTCTCTAATGTAGTGTATAAAAATTATATGTTGTAATTTAAAAACTATTAGTGCTTTGGATTAGTAGATGCTCTTTGCTGCTGCTGCTAGTGCAGTGGTGGGTGTGGGGGTGTGTGTGTTCATATAGATATTTGCAATTAATAAACTTAAATGAATTCTTCTTCAAGCATCATCCCAATATGATTTATGGTGGAATACTAAGCCATCAAGGCTATCCAGAACGTTAATCTTTAATAGAAAGGTAATTTAGTCATCTTTCCAGAAAATGTTAATTAGAACAAAATATTTCAATTGTGTGATGCTAGATAATATTAATCTTTACATCATTTAATTTGTCAAGTTTTGGCCCAAAAGATGCAGCGTTCTCAAGTGAATTAATTTTTTTAAAAAAATATTAATGAAAAAAAAGATTCTCTGGAGAACTGAATTCAGCTTGCCGCTCTGCCCAGAAAAAGGTACCTTAAAGTGAGCATAAATTATATTTACTCTCTCTTTAAGGCTTCTTTACACTGCCGGAGCTGCAAAAAGGAGCTTTAACATAACAAAGGATCAGGACCTGAGACTTTGAAAAGATGGTATTTTATTTTTTTCCCCATGATTAATTTAGGAGTCTTATCCCAAAAGAAACTAATAGAACAATTTTAACTGTTCAGAGACATTAGGTCAATTAAATATTTTTAGTCACATGATGCATTAGCAAAATGAGAATTTTTTTCATTCCAGGAAAACATTTAAGATATTATTATTGACAGTATATTCATAATAAACCTTGATTAAGATGATTTGTAAAACAGAAAAGCATATTTCAAAAATACTAATATATCCTTAATAACATTAACAAGCAGCCACTATTTTTCTTTGGCAAAGCAATCACCTAAACCCAGAGAAAAAAACTTACATGAAATGCAAAATGTAAATATACCTAGGTATATTTAAAAAAAAAGCCCATTCAAAGAGAAAAATCCCTTATCCAAGAATGATGTCATGCTGGCTAAGCAGTTATCCATTTTCCACAATAGTGAATATTCATTCTGATTGCTGAGGTTACAGGAAAATATCTGTGTTTTCCTATCATACATTGCATATCTATGGTAAATAAATATTTCTGCCAGGGTTTATTCAAATAAAATTCCAAAGTGACAAATATAATTTGTGCTTCTTCAGTGGAAGTTTCTTTCTATGGCTGTGGATGACTCTGACCTCACTCCAAAAAGGAAGTGTGGGAAATTAGGGCATGGAACATTCTACAAAGAAATCAGCGGAATAATAGACAGCTTTAGGCATAGTTTTAGGGGTATTTTTGTCTTCACACTTCTTCATAAACACAGCTATGCTTTAAATTAATTTGCATTTATTTACTACCTAGATGGGGGTTAGACTCACTTGCCTCTCCTCCTTCAAGAACCATATTCCATGGAGAATCTAATTTCCTTCTCCCTTGCCTATATTTCCATGTCATTCCTCCTTCCTTCACACATAGTTATCTATCTATCCACCTATCTATCTAATCTAAATATTTCTCCGATTCCCAGGAAAATTAGACCTGTATGAGAGAACCCTGTGAACTTCATGAAGTTGGTTCTGCACACATCTTGATTATAGGAAGCTCAGCATGGGATATATACTACTGAAGATGGTCTTGCTAGCTCAGTTTATCTGAATAGAAAGGAATTCTGTGTGGCAGAAATGCCTGTGGTCAGCTGTGGTGTAGTTCTTTTCAGATACTGAGCATATTAATAGTAAATCTGTTCTTTTTACTTGCATCCTTGATTTAGAATAATCTTAGGTATTGCTGCTACCAACAGGTTATGCTCATGCAAGCAAACAAAAACATTTCACGGTGTCAATTCCTGTATCACAGTGAGGAACAGTGTCTTCTGACATAGCTGCCATTGACAAAAGATGTAAAATGAGTATTCAAAGAATTTTAGATAACAATGTCTTTCCCATCCTCATGGAATATTCAGCCAAAGAGAATTTGTTTTGATGTATAATACTTGTTACATTGATCATGTGTATTGTCACTCAAAATTCTTCTTGGAGTTATATGAGTTATTGTATCCCCTTACATCAGGAAAAGACTATCGTCTGTATATGTGACCATGTGAATTTCTTAACTCTGAATAATAGCTGAATAGAGATTATACTTTGACACTGACAACTAAATGTCTTCCGGTACTATGCTTCTGGCAAAATGTGGAAGATTCATTTGACATTTAGTAGCCACATCTGATTTTGTGCCTTAATTAGGTTTTATTTGGAAAATTTCGTATCTTGGTTTATGAATTGTTTACACACAGAAAACCATTGCACTGCAGATTATGAGATCAATAAAAAAATCTGTGAAGTTGGAGTGGGGCCAGTACTGAACTACCTGCTTAACCCAGACTTTCATCACTACAGGCATCCAGCTTTTCAAGAGCCAACATATTTTTATGCAGCACATTTCTAATGACATGGTGTTTCCAGAAGAATAATCTCTCCAGTGTCAGCCAATTCCATTCAGTGTCAGGTAGCACTGTAATGTCATTCCAGAAGTATGGCACCGCTTCCAAAAATGCTACAATTCAAGATTAGTTGTGCCTCAGTGACACATCTCTTTAAGCTTGAAACCTCCTCTTAAGCTTCACAGTATATGTATCTGAGCTTTCCAGAATAGTATTATCCCATCTATAATCATGGCCCACAGTTGTGAAAATGCAGATGCACAACATCCACATGTGCAAAGCCTGATGCATGCATGTCAATTGGAGATTTGTGTATGCATTGCTAAGAGCATGCACTAATATCAGATTTGTGCACACATCAGCCATTGTACTTTTGCATATGCAGTTTTGAAAACTTTCTCATCAAAGTATTCATAAGACAAAATAAATATTGAATAAATTTTTAAGGGGAAGTTCAGATTCAGGCAAATGTGCATTGGGACTAGACTTGTAACCCAGGTCCCAAGCTTTGATATATGCAATCAAATGCATTATTTGTATTTGTCTTAAAAACTATATTCAAATATTGAATTATTCAGCTAGCTTTGTTATTTGCCAGAACCAAGGTATATGGGGCTGAGTTTTCTATTCAGCCAACTTTTTGGGGTGGGGGGGCGGTATTTCATAGAAGCCAAAAAATATCCTGCTGCCAATGTTTTCTTTCTGAAACTATACTTTTGATGTGAAAGATGGCGTAAATGTTTGAACCAGCACTGACCCCATCAATCAGACAGTTCAGTCAGCTCATTATATCTTGCGGGAAGTGCGCATTAAGGACAAACAGCATAGAAGGACCAGAACAATGAGATTTCGGTCCAGTGAGGAGCTGAAGTGATCATATGCAAAGCATGAGAATCCCTAGTTGGCTGTCTGAACAACTCACTAAGAGACCTCTGAAATGGAGCAACAGCGCTCAAGGAAGCAGGGCACTTAGGCTGGATAAACTGATTGCTCAGAAAGACTTTGGTTGGTTTGTTTTCTTTAGATTGACTTGCGCTTTTGAGGCAAACAGTGGCTAATTGCAGATCAACAGTAAGAGAGAGAGAGAAAAGTGGCAGAACTTGAGAACTGGTTTGTGAAATATTCCAGATGTTCAGAGGAGTAAACTATAGGTACCAATATGTTCCAGCAACACTCTTAAACTCAAGTTTGCTGGGTATAGCTCCGATTTTTGCATAACTGAAATAGGAGTAAGACTGTAGTATTTTGCCCTTTCTTAAAATAAGCGCAGGTTTGAGATGTGTGTATTTCTTTATGGGCTATACAATCATTTAGTGTGTGGAAAACAGAGAGTAAAGGGCAAATATACTCATTAAGTGAAAGTGAGCACTTATACAAATACAGTGACGCAAATTACATTGACCCCTTCCAACTTTAACTTACTCATAGACATGCTACCCACCTGCAACAATGAGTGGCAGAACTTGATGGGGCCAGTGGTGAAAGGGGAACAGTCTCAGGAGCTACCTATTGTCCCTTGGTGAGTCTCTCCCTTCCTCTGGGAATCTCGGGCACTCATTGGCCAGCTGAGTCGGTGGGGTGCCGATGGGCCAGCATTCCCCAGCTCCCAGGATTTAACCCAGTGCAGGGGCCATGTGGAGTCTCTTTTGCTTCCATTCCATCAGCGCACATTACCCTTTTGAACTAGGAATGGGAACCCTGCCTGACAGATATTGCATGTCCAGCTGATCTCCTATTTAGGGAGTCAGAAAGGAATTTTTTCTCCCATGGGCCAATTGGCACAGGACAAGGGAGGATTTTAGCCTTCCTCACAACACCTTCAAGCCACAGTGGGTTAAGTAGGAATGCTTTTAGTTCCTAGCTGAGATACTGGGGGTGGAGTTGTTTAATTGTTGCAACTTGTAGACAGTTTCCAGTGCGGTTAAGAGAATAAAATTAACAGTTCCCAGAGCTAAAAGTCCTGGGATTGTGGTGTTGCGCCTTGGGCTCATGTGATAGGGTCAGGCCTTGTGGGCTGAGGTCAGACCTTATGGCCCTCACAGGCTGAGGTTCACACCCTGCTGCACCTTGCAGGGCGTGGAGAGACGATACTAGAACTAAGAGAGAGCCGAGTCGTGGGAGGCAGGCTGAGGAGTGCCTACCCCCCATTATGGGTTATATGATAAAGAGCCTTGTAACCATGATGCCAGTTATTGATTATGCAGTGAGGAGCCCTGTAAGCCCTTCACTGGAACCAATTAAATGTCTGGTAAAGGAGAGCACGGGTGATGGGTAGATCCCTGTGTTCAAGTCTAATAGAAGTTATGGCCTGCCGCTTAATTCCATGCATGTGTCTGTCCTCATTTTCCCGCTGTGTCCACATTAATAAGTTACCTGCTCACATTTTCATTCCCATATGTAACTGACTAAGACCACTCAACCCAAACATTATACATAAAAATATACTGTCTGAGCTTTAAAAAACATTAACCTACATCAGTTATTTCATTATTTAGCTGCTGAGAAATGAAGCTGTCCTGTAAGTACTGAGAAATGAAGCAGTGAGTAAGGGCAAGTCCTCAAAACTATTCACAGCCTATGTTTCAATTAAGAGATGAAAATGACAAATCTTTAACACAAGATTCTTATGGCATTTTAAAGTCTTTTGAATGCTTTACTGGAAGTTGACATGAAGGATGTAAGACCTGCAGTTGACTGAATAGCCCAGCTGAGTAGCAACGGGAAGGAATGCAGAGCTTTTCACCTGTAGGTCACTGGCTCAAATCCTGGAAGATTGATATTGACTGAAATTTATTACCTTCTGATGGCTGTTTGAAATTAATCCTCTCTAGTTTTGATGGATATGGGTCAATATCACAAAAATGATCATCAGCATTGGTACCTTTGTTGGCACTCTCAGCAAAAGAGGCCAAAGAGCTAATTTTTAGTCTCACCTCTAGAGATGATTCCTCCGGGTCAGTATTGAAGTATGTTGAGAGAGCACTTCAGTAAAGCTTGGCCAACTACTGCCACTTCCAATGATATACCTGCCTGGTGGAAGAATTACTTCAATTTCCAATGCCATAAATCTGGAAGTCTAGCACCTTTCAAAAACAATGCATTCACTTTTTAAAAAAGAACAAACCTCAGCTAAATCAGTTGGAAATTCAGTCCTGGGATCAACGGAGAACATGGAAAGTGAAGCACCTAGAGTTGAAGTCCTTGGATGGAAGGTTGCATAGAAATGCAAACAAAGCTTTAGTGCTATCATTTACATTGGTTTAGGTTTTTAATCTCAAATATGCATAACCCTTCAACTTTAGAGGCCTAAATTGATAATCCAAATTCCACTTTTGGATGCTCAGATGAGCACTCTTTCTGGGTATCTAAGTGCCCATTTAAGCACCCAAATATAGGCTTTGATTGCCCAGTCTAGGCACCCAATATTGTAACTAAGAGCTAAGTATTTTTAACAAACAATGAGTATCCAAATAACAAAACGTGAAATAACTTTCCTCTTAAATTTTGACAACACTGTAAATATATTTTAATATAGGGCATGTTCTTGCTCCTACTGACTTCAGTGGTCTAAAACTGAGTCTATAATGCCAGTGTTCTCTAACCATCGTCATGGTACAATGTAGTGATATATTTTATTTATTTGTTGGGCAGATTATACACCCTCCAAAGCATATATGGATACACAGTTTAATATGTTCATTCGTATACATCTGAAAATTTCAGAAAACAGAATCCTAGTTAGTATGAATGTAATGTAATATATAAAGAAATCTTCAAACTGCAATATGTATAGGATCTACCTTCCTTATAAGGCCCTTTCTTATGTTATTCTCTTTGATGAAAATTCTATGGCTGTCAAATACTGTACATGAAGGCCTATTACATTCACCTTTATTATAGCAACATCTCCCTGTGACATTCAAAATGCTTACCTTTCAAGGATGCTCTTATAATAAGGGTTCAGAGTGTTTGTAATAAATTCAAATAGATCAATGACCAGTTCATAAAATATCTTCCTGTTCATTTCTTTGTGAGATACAGCAGTGCAGTGCACTACAAGAATTAAGGACAAGCAGCTGTAATCAAATAAAAAATTAAATACCTTTCAGGTTTGGACATTAAATTAAAAGATTATATTTTTCTTTTGATCTTATTATCAAAGATGAAGTGGTGTATTTATGTCTTGAAAGGAGATCCTCAATATTCCTTGGAAATTTAGAGATTTTGAATTATATCTCACACTTACTATAGAATTTCAAAGATGCCTAGGTTTTCATGTAAATATCTCTGAAAGAATAATAACTATAGGCCTAGGGCTATTAAAATTTTGGAGTCAATTAGTAGTTAGTGGATTTGCATCACCCTGATCTAACTCTTCTTAATTTACATCAGTTGTATATACCATAAAAATTAGGCGGCTTTTATGCCAATCTTGCACTACTTAGATATATCATTTATTGGAGCTCAGAAATGTCATGTACATCTAAGGCGTGGTCTACACTACATGGTTAGATTGATGTAAGCTGCCTTGCTTCGACCTACCTGTGGAAATGTCTTCACTTAAATTGGCTCCCGCCAACGTGAGTGCCTCTGTACTCTGATTTAGTAACACCACTTCCCCAAGTGACATAGAATCATGGTCGATGTAATTAGGTTGATGCAGTGTCAGTGTAGACACAGTTTGCTTACATCAACTGTTACTGGCTTTCAGGAGCTGTCCCACAGTGCCCCACTTTGACATTACAATCGATACAAGGTGAGGATGCACACCGCCGACACAAGGAGCCGAGCGCGTGCATACACAAAGCGATTTAATAACTTCATTGGCTGTACTCCAACGTACGTTAGGTTGACATAATTTTGTAGTGTAGACATGGCCTAAATTGGGCATGTCATTATAAGAGTCACAAACAGTTTTGTGGGAATGTTGTGCATTGGAGATATATAGAATTTTTTGTTTTTAACTTTAGTTACAGCATGGACCTGCTTTGGAGCAATGTAATTGTTCGAATAAGAAGTAGAGAACTGGTGTAATGTATCCTCCATAAAGCCATATTATCGAGTATCCACATATTTAACATGTAAAGCAATGTTTTAATGGCATGAAATCTATGACATGTTATATAATGATATCAGGGATCATAGTAACTAGTGTAGTGCAGTCAGAAGTTGAGAAAGCTAATTTTGAATCCACAACTTTTACATTATAAAGAATATACACAAAGGGGCAAAGTTGTCTTTTAATACATGATTACATAATTTTAATAGTGGGTAAAGTGGATTTTTTCCCTGCTCCTCTCACTCAAAAATAGCTGAACGGTTTCCTTTCAAATTAAAATAGAAATAATCTTTAGGCAAAGACCAAATCTACAAAATTTTAGCCCCAAAGGGGATTATGTTGCAAAGTTATGAATGACAGGAGGGTTACATTAAAAAGGATTTTGTAACCTCAACTGTAGCAGTTACCACCAATGTTCCCTCTAATTTTTGACAGGCCGTGAGGGCAAAAAATTTCTTCTGTGCAAATTGTTGTGTTTCTGTGCAAATTTTTGTGTGTGCGGTGTTTCGCCATGTGCACAGGGTTTAGGATCTGTGTGCACACGCGTACAGCTTAGAGGGAACAGTGGTCACTACTGCTCTCCCTAAAGTAGCCAAATTTCTGGAAAACTTTAAAAGAAAAAATACCATCCTGATGTGGTATTTTTTTACCCCCAATTTTCACTGGTGTAAATGACTACACAAGACATAGATCAATGAAGAGTCAGGCCCTGTATTTTTAATCAATGCAACTCCATATATCTGTACTTAACAAAAAAGGACCGAATTCTGTCGAAGACCTATTCAAACTAAGTGCTTATTGGAATAAAGTGGAACAGGTGAGACTGGAATTCTGCCAATATATTTACCCTCTTCTTGTATTGAGTAACTCTAGTACTTTGATTCTTACACACAATCATAATCAGATAAAAAAGGTTAGTCTCCAGTCAAGTTCTGGGGAACCTTTAAACCATGAACTAAGGAATAAAAATAAAACATACATCCAATTTATCAACAGGTTTATTTTTACCTCTGCTGTTGAGGTATCAGCTTTAAAAATTCTTCATTTCTTTCCTTCTTACCTTTTATTTCCTTTAACCTGAAATTCAATGAAATGATGCTCAAAGCGCTATCAAATAAATTCGTTCAGCTTCTTTCTTAGAAATGATGCTGTGTGGCGTGTCTTGCCTTCCTTACATCCTTCCCTAAAATGTAGTAATTGTAGTGAAATCATACCAAGCTAAATGTATACAGAAAGCTAACACAATTTTCAGGCCTTCTGTTTTGAAACATTGAGCAGGGATAGGCATAAGCAAAATGTAAAGTGCGTTCCACTGGTTGACTACATCAGATAATGCTCTAGATCATTGATTTTGCTGCTTGTACTTGTGTATGAAGCAATGTGCAGGCCTGAATCAGCACCAGTGTATCATGGGGCAGAGAAAAAGGTTGACCTATTGAAGTGTTAGCCCTGGGTGTATTTATACCAACATGTATTCTTCCTGAATCTTTTGAATGACACTAGGTATTTGCTTATATTGATATTTGTAAATCATGTGACATTTTCTAGTATCCTTCATATCTCAGGAGTATCCTTTTCTTTTTTGATCCCTGCCCTCTTATGACTTTTATAATAACTTTCCTGTATAAAGTTACATAAAACACTCACAAATGTTAATCTGCATTATAATAATATTCTGCCTACAGTGCATTCCATCCTCAGTATTCCCAGAGTGCTTAATGAACTATGGACCAGAGCCAAAGCCCAATGAAATCAATGGAAAGTCTCATTGACTTCAGTGGGCGTTGGATCAAGCCTAACATACATACAGGCATCACATCGCCACTCACTGAAATGCAATTCACTGTGGTGTGGCCGGTGGCAGGCAACTAGCGTGCGGGTCACTGTATCACAGGGGTATATATATGTGTATGTGGTAGGAGGGTGGGGGGAGAGGATCATTTTTGTGTTTTGCAAGGTCTGTATACACACATTTGTTGTTATTAGTACCATGAGATCACTAAGGCCATAGCACCTGAGAAGATCTCCATTTTGAATGCTGAAACATGGCTTGGAACTAATTTTATCTATTCTGCAAGAATGGGAGGCAGAGTCAACCATGCAGGGATCTGAACCAATGCTTCCAGGGTTGCTCAGAGCAATAAAACTTCCACGGTGTCCTTCAGAATTATATGAAGGCCCTGGTTTTTATTGTGGTTCCAGGACTGTTGGATTACCTTTTATCCCAGGTGCTACAGAAATCTCTCTTCTGCCACAGAATAATTACTACTTTTGTGTTTGAGACAATTTCAGCTTCCATCTTAAGTTACATGCCCAAATCAAACTCTGTATAAATGCATTAGGATTTAAATGGAGCTTGTGAAAGCTGTAAACAAAAGTCCACATTTTCACAGATGGGTGCCTAAAATTGGACCTTTAAATCCATATTTAGGAATCTATATCAAAGTGGCCTGATTTTCCAAGGAGCTGACCACTCAGAGATCCCATGAGATGTGTAGATGTGCAGCACTAATGAAAATAAAGGTTTTATTTGGTTAACTAGTATGGAATTAAGTGCCTAACTGCAGGTACCCAAGTTTGAAAATGTTGGCCAAATTGTTCAAAGCCCCATTCCTGAGTGTCTGAGTCCTGGCTGATGCTGTGAAAAAGTGTAACACTGCAAAGCTACCAGCCAACAAGGTTTCCCTCTTTTGTTAATATACCATTTTTAAAAAACGGACTGAAAAGGTATTTCCCTTTTATGGGCTGGATCTGTAGTTGATGTAGCTCTATTGACTTCCAGCTGAGGCTCAGACCATATATTTTGGGTATTTCTTTCTTAAATTAATTTTTTAACCTTGTACTCATATCTTCTGCCAAAAGATATGCTGGTTTTATGAATGTTTTCTTTTCCATATGGTCGCCCCCTGTAATTGTATTTTTCCCCCAGAGGTTCTCTGGCTTTTCATGATTTCCATTTCTGTGTATTTTGCTACTGTTCTCTCAAACTTCCCTCAAGGCATTTCCTGGTTTTCGGGGGGAAAGAAATTACCTCTTCCCTGTTGTTATTGTTTTTAACTGGCTTTCACCTTTCTAAGTGGTTTCACCCTATAATCATCTAGTTTTTCCAGTAGGTTATATGCTGGTTGTTCTTTCCTTGCCTTTGCTCACGCCTGGTATACGGGCTGCAAAAATCTGCTATTATCACTTCATCTTCCAGGACTATGACAATTTTGCAGCCTAAAGCTGGGTAGTGAGGTGACAAGAATAGGTTTTCGGCGCTCACACGTGTTATGTATTAGTCCTCTGCTGCAACACAAATCAGGAAACTTTCTGGATATATTATTGTGCTTGATATCTTAATAGAGCATATATGTAAAAATATTATGTCAATTTTGTGGCACATATTAAAATTTCCTTTAAAACACATGTTCTGGAATGATTACAATCAATTAACACTGCCACAGAATTTTCAGTTGGTTGCAGAATTTAGCAGTAGTTGCCACCAAAATCAGAGGGCTTGCTACAGGAATTAGGCCATTTACTAGGTTGGTTGATTAGAGGCACGAAGAAGAAGAGAATCTATCCTCAGATATTTAGAGATAATTTGTACATGAAGCTTTTTTCCCCTCTCCCTCTTATTTTCATGCCCAAGGACTTTTACTATCAATGTATGGTTTGGTCATTCTTTTAACTTGATTTTGTGAAAATCTACATTTCTCCCATGGTTTCTTTTGGCCTAGAGCTTGAGGACATCAGTCTTTGTCAGTGGGGAATGAAGGCATACAAAATTTGCTGCAAGTTGCCCAGTGTATTAGTACTAGAGTTGTGTGAACCTTTCCAAGTTTGATTTGAAAGGGGTAATTTAACTTTGTGTGAGACACAGTTCACATGGGTTCACAGACCATGCAATTAATAAAGGTTTGGGGCTCAGCAAACCCAGTTTTCCCTTGGGTTGAATCTCATTAAAGACACACAGGCAAGGTGTAGGTCAAGCACATCAGACTAATTCACACAGGTTGACTGGTTTGCCAGAATTTGAAGTGGGATTAGGTCTCCAGTTTAATGCAGAACTCTGATCTGTCCTTGCAGGTTAGCTTCACTTCCAACACACCAAGAACTCTGATCTCAGGAAAGTAGTCTTTTTTAAAACAGGAGTATAAGTACATGAGCTGAAATATAAAATAATGAGACAGTTCTATATACATGGAAGAATTCCAGAGAAGGCAAACATTTTAATGATTTTTCCAGATGGAGCAATAAGTTCAACCAAAATGCTTTCCTTGTCCCTGGAAAATCAAATAAAAATGGCTTCTGCTGTACAAAAGTGACTTCTTCCATCCTTGATCCCATGCAATAAATTTAATTAATCAGGGACACTAAGAAATGCCATGTGATTCCTCGCATGTGACCTATCCAAAGGAACCAGTTTTAGACTCAAAATACTCTGCAAGCAGCCATAATAGTCACACTGTGATACAGTCTGCTGACCGTCAGATAGCATCCAAAACCAGATGGACACCACAGAATTGAAGCAACTACTTTAAGAGCAACGCTTGTGACACACTGCTGGTTCTGGGATCCAGGTCAAACTCAAACCAAGTCTCTACAGGAAGAGGTACTGGTCCAGATTGGTGCCCTCTTGTGCTGGATGTAACTTTATACATCTCGTTGTTCTCCTCTCCTCATGCTTCCCCCTCTTAGAGGAGTCCACTATCAGGTTGATATGTATATATATAATGATTCAGTTCTGGTACCTTGGATGTCACTGACAACTCTAATATGTACTGTGTGGGTGAATTATGGTTTCTGAGGGAGCCATGTGTATGTTTAAAATTTCATGCATATGTGTGTGCCCACAAGCAAACATATACTGTACCTAGAGTACATGGTATCAAAAGCAATTGCTGTAACTTTGCAGGTAGTGTTCTGTACAGTACATTTAAATCTAAAATGGCTAACTAGTTTCTAAATAATCCCCTAGGAAACAGTTTAGTCTGAGCCATTATCTTGATAGTTCATAATTAGGTTCAATAATAAAGCTTGTTTTGCTGACCTAGGTCAGATCATGGTGTCCACTGCATCTGTGCGCAGTGACCTTGTTCTGAGAGAGTATTGTTAGAAAATCCATTATTATCATCACATACACTTCAGAGAAGTGGCTGTTCCGTGAATTGATGGTGTGATGTTGCCACTTTAGATAAAAGAATCCATGAATTATTGACTTAATGAGTTAATGTTGCTTGATTTCACAAGGTCTTTATAGTCTGGATGCTATTTACTGAACACATAATCACAACATATGAAGGAAAACACAGAGAATATGCTGTACAGTACATTTACAACGCACTTCAGTTCTGACCAAGCAAAGCATTAGCTGGACATTGTCCTTTTCCATTAGGAAAAAAGTATAAACTTAAATCATTTTGTACCACTCAGATTTAAACAATTGATGATAAATAATAACCAAAATGTTTATTTTCAAATTATTTCTGGTCTACATTCCTCCTGTTTAATGTTAGGCCAGTTACTGGTTAGATTTTGCTCATTCTCCTGGACCTAAAGATGTCTCTGCCCCTATGCTAACAATGTGAATACTAATACTGATGAGGTATGGCAGTCCATGGAAGGCATTAAAAAGTCACACTGGGACATCCCTGTCTCATCATAATAATATTTTTATTTAAAGCTGATCATGCCGATACATTTATGATAACCAGAATACTTGAGGCTGTCAGTTGTTTATGGCATGAAATACTAATTTTGTGGAAAAGCAGAAAACATGAGGCACATGTCCCAAAGTGGATGGCTTAGTGGTTTCAAATACCTTCATACCTTTGATTCAAAGGTGTGAATCCCAGCAATGTTAACTCTTCATCCTTACAAGATAAATAAGTTCTGTGCCATGTATTAGAGATCAAAACTTACAGTTCCTATGCAGGCAAAACTCCTATTACAGTCAATGGGAGATTTTCTTACATAAGGATTGAAAGCTGCAGGATTCAGCTCTGTGTATGGGTCTTTTGGATGGGATCTTAAAAACGGAGCTCCTGTCTGCTTTGTTTCGATATTAACAGCCACATTTTTGGCTGGACTCAAATGTCTGTGATCACAAAGATGTGCACGCTTCTATATTTTCACATGTAAAGTGGGTAAGAGCTGGACAGCTGGGTATCTGGTCTGCATGTAACAATTCAAGTTTGTATATGTAATAGGGGTGAAGAAATAATGTTTGTCATGTGTGAGCTAAACTGTTGCCATGAAAATAAAATGGATGCCTGGTACTTTTCTTAACAGCGGGAGCTTGCCTTTCTGTCTTTGAACAATATTAACTTCTACACAGTTGTACTGTGTGATAGTAATCCTCTTCAGTGCTATTCATCCCCAGGAGCGGCTGCATTTCAATGTTGGGTGACTTAAATCTTGTATATACCAGACATGCAGTTCAATGGTTTGATCCAAAGCCCACTGAAGGCAACGTGATTATTTCCATTAACCTCAATGGCTTTTGGATCTGGTCCTAAGGCTTCTGGAAACTTTTAAGAGTAAAGATACTACATAAAAGATACTACTACTCACAAATGATAATTTAGATCACAAAAGTGTTATGAATCTGCCCATGTAGAGGAAAATGATGTTAAAATCTATAAAGAATTAAGATAAAGAATTTTTTAATCTGTGTGTCTTCAAGGCCACTCCTTAGTTTACTTACAGTGCTATAAGACTTTCTGTGATTTTATCCTTAAAAACAGGTTTCAGAGTAACAGCCGTGTTAGTCTGTATTCGCAAAAAGAAAAGGAGTACTTGTGGCACCTTAGAGACTAACCAATTTATTTGAGCATGAGCTTTTGTGAGCTGAGCTGTGGCTCACGAAAGCTCATGCTCAAATAAATTGGTTATCCTTAAAAACACACCTTGAAGTATGGTAATTCTATTCCTTTTATTGTTTGTTTTAATAAAGTACCATCAATAATTTGAGTATTAGTCTTATTTAGCCACATTGATATTTCCAGAATTTTCATTTTGGGGCAACACTTTACAGTAATTCATATGATGCTTTATTTTACTACTCGGCAATTTTTCACTCATACACTTCCAACAACTGTACTGTATTTCCATAAACCTTTGCTAGCTATACTCAGCAGGTTTCCAACTTACCAACAGTGCAAAATACATTTCAGATGGATGTCTATAAAACTATATACAGCTATACAAAGGCCTGGGCTACACTGGGGGGGAAGGAGGGGGTTTGAACTAACATACGCAACTTCCGCTACGCTATTTGCATAGCTGAAGTTGAAGTATCTTAGTTTGAGTTACCTGGCTGTCCTCACGGTGGCGAATCAACTGCGGTGGCTCCCCTGACGACTCATAGAATATCAGGGTTGGAAGGGACCTCAGGAGGTCATCTAGTCCAACCCCCTGCTCAATGCAGGACCAATCCCCGACTAAATCATCCCAGCCAGGGCTTTGACAAGCCTAACCTTAAAAACTTCTAAGGAAGGAGATTCCATCACCTCCCTAGGTAACGCATTCCAGTGTTTCATCACCCTCCTAGTGAAAAAGTTTTTCCTAATATCCAACCTAAACCTCCCCCACTGCAACTTGAGACCATTACTCCTTGTTCTGTCATCTGCTACCACTGAGAACAGTCTAGATCCATCCTCTTTGGAACCCCCTTTCAGGTAGCTGAAAGCAGCTATCAAATCCCCCCTCATTCTTCTCTTCCAAAGACTAAACAATCCCAGCCTCTCCTCATAAGTCATGTGTTCCAGTCCCCTAATCATTTTTGTTGCCCTCCGCTGGACGTTTTCCAATTTTTCCACATCCTTCTTGTAGTGTGGGGCCCAAAACTGGACACAGTACTCCAGATGAGGCCTCACCAATGCCGAATAGAGAGGAATGATCATGTCCCTTGATCTGCTGGCAATTCTCCTACTTATACAGCCCAAAATGCCATTAGCCTTCTTGGCAACAAGGGCACACTGTTGACTCATATCCAGCTGTAACCCCTAGGTCCTTTTCTGCAGAACTGCTGCCTAGCCGCTCGGTCCCTAGTCTGTAGCAGTGCTTGGGATTCTTCCATCCTAAGTGCAGGACTCTGCACTTGTCCTTGTTGAACCTTATCAGATTTCTTTTGGCCCAATCCTCTAATTTGTCTAGGTCCCTCTGTATCCTATCCCTACCCTCCAGTGTATCTACCACTCCTCCCAGTTTAGTGTCATCTGCAAACTTGCTGAGGGTGCAATTCACACCATCCTCCAGATCATTTATGAAGATATTGAACAAAACTGGCCCGAGGACCGACCCTTGGGGCACTCCACTTGATACTGGCTGCCAACTGGTCATGGAGCCATTGATCACTGCCCGTTGAGCCCAACAATCTAGCCAACTTTCTATCCACCTTATAGTCCATTCATCCAGCCCATACTTCTTTAACTTGCTGTCAAGAATACTGTGGGAGACCGTGTCAAAAGCTTTGCTAAAGTCAAGGAACAACACATCCACTGCTTTCCCCTCATCCTCAAAGCCAGTTATCTCGTCACAGAAGGCAATTAGATTAATCAGGCATGACTTGCCCTTGGTGAAGCCATGCCTACTGTTCCTGATCACTTTCCTCTCCTCTAAGTGTTTCAGAATTGATTCCTTGAGGACCTGCTCCATGATTTTTCCAGGGACTGAGGTGAGGCTGACTGGCCTGTAGTTCTCAGGATCCTCCTTCTTCCCTTTTTTTAAAGATGGGCACTACATTAGCCTTTTTCCAGTCATCCGGGACTTCCCCCGATCGCCATGAGTTTTCAAAGATAATGGCCAATGGCTCTGCAATCACATCTGCCAACTCCTTTAGCACTCTTGCATGCAGCGCATCTGGCCCCATGGACTTGTGCTCGTCCAGCTTTTCTATATAGTCCCGAACCACTTCTTTCTCCACAGATGGCTGGTCACCTCCTCTCCATGCTGTGCTGCCCAGTGCAGTAGTCTGGGAGCTGACCTTGTTCATGAAGACAGAGGTAAAAAAAAGCATTACTCCGCTTACTCCCTCCTGCTGAGGTGGAGTACAGGAATCAATTCGGGGATCGATTTATCGCATCTAGATGAGATGCGATAAATCGATCCACGATAGATCAATCACTACCCGCTGAGCCGGTGGGTAGTGAAGACGTACCCCAAGAGAAGAGGTAATGGCCTAAATCTGTTATGAAATGTGGCTTCATGAATTGTCACTCTCTTCTGAACCACATACTCATGAGGAGGTTAAATTTACACTGACTTAAGGACCCCCTTTCACTGACAGGAAGGTGCAAAGAAATTTTAGTGCAAGTGAGAATCAGGTTCCAAAATTTTAATTTACATTGTTTCTAAGAATTTTTGCATTTTATTTGGTGATTACTATATAAAACATAAATATCTTAAAGTAAATACATTTCTTCTGTCACCATGATGTCATCTTTGTTAATACACAGGTAGAGTTTTAAGGACTTTTGTATGAGCCAGAAGCAGCAAGTCACTGATTTGCTTGGTATAACAGAATACTAAATCACTCGCATCAATATCATACATGTCATCATGTGTCAACACTGTCTCTAGTGCCCTGCATTGCTGGTGTAGGTCTTCTTCAGGTATAGTGAGGAGTTTTGGAATATCATGCAACATCCCAAATATACTGTTGTGTTCCTTGAGCTGCATGAAATGTTCTTCAATTGATTGTATTGCACAATCTAGCACCTGGTTAAAAAATTCAATTTTGAATTGTTGTTTGAGGTCTCTTATGGGATTATCCCGTGCCTTGTAATCAAAATTTCTTCTTCTTCAATTACTCTTCTATTCTTGAATGGGTGGGAAAATAGCTTCAGCGTGAAGTTCCCCTGCCAACTTCTGTACACTCTTCAGAACATTTTGACTGTAGGTATGACTTTGTTTTGTCCAGTTGTTCCATTGCTCCAGATATATCAAGGTCAACACCTTGGAGTCTCTTGCTTACAACATTTATTTCAAACAGAATGTCATGTCACAACACTAAGCCACACAGAAATTTGAAGTTATGTATGTTTTTGATGATTCCATTTCCCTCTGCCACTGTTCTCCCACAAACACTTCCTGTCATACCATTATCCTCCATAATGGCAACTATGGCATCATCTATCTTCCCAGTTTGGTGTTTGATAGGCTTTGTCGCCTCCACTCGACTTTCCCATTGTGTGGCACTCAGTGGTTTCAGTGTCAGAGAGGATGTTCCCAGATGTTGCTTCAAAATTTGCCATTGATGAGTTGATGCAGAGAAAAATACATAGATGCTTTGAATTACATTAAAAAATTCAGCAGCCTCACTAGAAGCTGATGCTGCACCACTGACCACCAAGTTCAATGAATGAGAACGCCATGAGACAAAAAAAGCTCGAGCTTTAACTCTCGGATCCATGGCTGCACTCCTCTGTTCTTTCCTCTTATGTTGGCACCATTATCGTAGCCCTGACCTCTCGTGTCAGCTATCGCAATTCCCGTATCTTCCAGCTTTTTAAGAAGTACATTTGTCATACCAGCTCCTGTAGTATCATCAATGTCAATAAATTCTAGAAAATGCTCTCCGACAGTCACCATTGCAGGGACATTTTCAATGGGTTCTGTTGTTGTTACAAAACGCAACATTAAATTCATTTGTTCCGTATGGTGTCAGGTGTGCAGTCCAGAATAACAGAGTAATATCTTGCTGACTTCAGATCTGCCACAATCTTCTGTTTGACTTTTGTTGCCAGGAACTGTATAATCTCATTTTGAATGGTTTTTTCCAAGGTAGTGGTGTGTGTACATTTCTTGGGTGGTGACTCTTCTTAGATGCTCCTGGAGTACAGCATCAAACTCAGTCATCAGTTCCACAATTTTAAGGAAATTTCCATTGTTTGGCACATAAAGCTGATCTGGAGTGCCATGCAGTGCTAGGTGTTGAGTAGCAAGCATTCTCACAATGGCAATGAGCCTTTTCAGAACATTTTGTCAGTAACGAGACTCTGATGCAATTTTCTCTTGATGATGATCATCTATGGTGGCCTTTAACCTTAGTCTCATCTCAAACTCTTTCCACCTATGGAATTCTCCCTAGTGATTTGCTGCCTTCTCATGGCATGCCAGATTTCTATCCAGATCTTTCCAGTCCTTTGTTCCTGTAGAACCCAATGTGGCTGGAACATTAGACTGGAAGAGTTTGCAACAAAAACAGTATGCAGCATTCTGGGTTTTTGAGTACATAAGCCATGGCCTCTCCACTTTGTCACCATTGGGGATTTCACGTCAGTAATGTGTTGGATGAAAACTTCTATTTTCATTGTCTTTGGGGAACATGAAGTTTTTCACTTGCTGTGGCCCATGGAAGTCCCTCAGGCTACTGCTCAAGTGGGTCCACAGTCCTGGATCATCTAGACTTAAGGAACTAAACTCAGTAGCAGCTGTTTCTTGTGCTCCAGCACACGCTTCTCTGATTTACACTTTTCTTCAGGAGCGTGCATGGTTACATTCCTTTGAGATGGAGATATGGATGCTGCAGTAGCTGTCAGGTCACCTGCACTCTGGCTAATTGGAAGATCAGACATCTCCTCACCACTCACATCCTCACTGGGACTGGAAGGCTCACCGTGAACATTTGTGTCTATGTATCTCAGGAGAGCTCCTTCATGCTTAGATAGAAATGCTTCCTTTGCTTTCTTTCTTTTTCTGATGCTGCCCCAGAGGGGCATTTTCTTCTTTCCCTCATGACTGCTGTTCTGTGCCAGCTATAGTGGCTCTCAACACTCAACTGAAGGGGACAAATAAGCAGGCTGGTAGCAGGGCCTGAGTGAGGGAAGATATCAGCGTCTTAAGGGCCTAACTGGCTCCTACTACTTCAGTTGACTGCCTGTTCTCCTCAAGTGGGTTCAGGGAAGCAGCAGGAAACAGGAAGCTCCCTGAGAAGCTGGTGTTAATCAATCCAGGCTCCTGGGGGTCCTAGAGAGGTGCATAAGAGGCTCCTCCTCCTCTCTCTCCCTGTAGCTTCTGCTGTTTTCTGTTATTCCCTCTCACCTTTTCTCCTGCCTGCCTATTATGTCTCTTGTGCCCTCCTTCCTCCAGCACAGAACTCCACCATCTCTGTGCATCTAGAACAGAGAGAATACATATGTACCAGCAGCAGACACAATTTTTTACACTCTGGGTCCTAGCGGCGCCCCGCCCCCAACAGTCTGGCACCTGAGGTGGCCGCCTCAGTTCACCTCATGGTAAGGCCTGCCCTGTGTGGGGTGGAAAAATAAACTGATAAGAAAATCCATCAATTGGTGACTTAATAACTGTGGACTCAATCCTGTCCCAGTTAATTCAGTGTCAAAGCTCCTCTTGTCTATAATGGGAGCAGAATCTTGTCCTTTAGATTTATTTTTGAAGACATTATTCATAAGGGGTGAAATCCTGGCCGCATTGAAGTGAATGGCAAAACTCCCATTGACTTCAGTGGGGCCAGGATTTCACTGAAGATTTTTTTTTTTAATGGCCAAATAATGACTTCATTCATGGCAATTTTTTGGTGACTTCACTCAGACATTTTATATGATTATGGTGAGCAGAATTTGGTCTTGAACAGCATATGATTTAGGTTGGGTTTAAATGTAAAAAAGTCACTTTTCCTCTTAAATCGTAAAATATATTTGTCATTTTACACTACTGTGTAATCTATCTCTTTGTTCAAACAACGCAAATGAAGGACAATATCTGTGACAAAACAAGCAAGGCTTCTTTAAGCTTGTCTGATTCACAGAGTTAGAAAATCAATCGAGTTTTTACATCTTTTCAGAACATGTGGCTTGCAAATGGTTAAAGAAGCTTGTTCTGTAGGGATCCAAGGATTAAAAACCTGAGAGTGCACATGTGAGATTTACTGGAAAAACTAATTGTGTACACCTGACCGGCATTGATCACAGAAACACATGGTTAGCTGGAAGCAGTCCTTGAAATTCACTATAAGCCAAGGGGTTTTGACTAACCATACATCATATAACTTATTTCAACAAAACACTGATTTATTATAGGTGATACTTACTAATTATACTGAATTTAAAGCAAACTACATTCTGCATAGTAGAAATGGCAAATTAAAGAACGTGGTAAACCATTTTTTCTTTCAGATGGAAAAAAATCTTTATGTTCTCTCCTGAGTGTTGGTCTGATAATCTATCCTTTCTTAATCTTTACAGTGTCTTTCTGAATTTCTTTAGAAGCCCATATTAGCACCACACTAATATAACATTAGTACATCATGATTACTGTTGTTAAAATGAATACAAATGAATTAATAATGATTATCTGATTATTTGAAAGTGTCATCTTGCTTCAGTAGCCATTTCAAAATGTAACAGAACAGAAGGAAGGTTAATTACTCTGTTCACTTCTTGTCATAAATCATAAAGGCAAGAAAAGGGGGAAAAGACAAAGGTTGTAGGGGGAAAAGACAAAGGTTGTAGGGAGAACATCTGAAATAAGAATCCCCAAGTATTCTACATTAGTCAGCTGAGTGTTACATAGCTGTTCAAAGGAGAGAACTTAGTTGACATTTTATTGAATGACTTTTACTACAAAATTATCTTCTTGTTGCAGAAGTGGCTAACTTATTTTGTTCAGTTTAACATTTATACTAGCATTAAATCTATTCATGCACCAAATTAAAAAGGCAAAATCTGCAGAAATCACAAAGACTGTGAATTTTACTGAAACACATGGTTATAAAGGATAATTCTATTTGGTGCTTGCTGCTAAGTGGAGCTGGCTTAGCAGAGACAGCACATGCAGATTTGCCTTTTCCTCTTCATTTAGCGTGCATTAACTGTTGTTATTTTTTCATTAGTAGGTGTGTTTGGCACTGACCCAAAATCATGTTCCACAATCCCTATTTCCTCATTCATTAGGAAAGCGGGGAGGGGTCAGGGCAGACTCTCTTGGCCATTTGTCTTCCTCCTCAAGTGCTGCATTCTTTGTAAATGAAAGAGGGCAATCAATAGGGCAATAAGGAAGGAGGACAAGTAGCTAGCTGGTACACACTGTGTAGAAAGGTCTATTTCTTGCTGAGGTCTTACAATGCACTGTATCATGCACACTAACCAACATCAGTTCAGGGAGATGAGATTGGATTGTTTTTTTTTAGCGGTGGTGTGAGAGTGCTTTTAAAAATACATTTTAAAAAGATATTTTGGTTTATTCTTCAAAAATATTATAAGGCTGGTATAAGGATTTTATTGGCATGTGTTTGCGGTGAACACATTATCTTTGGGTATGTCTAATCTGCAAGAAATGGCATGCTTTTAACTCAGGTTAAAATAGCAATGAAGACACAGCAACTCAAGTTAGCAGCTCAAGTTCAAGCCTATGGGGCACCTGGGGTTGAACTGGCTCTGTTAACCCAAGTAAAAAACCAAATTGTTGTGTTTTCACTGCTATTTCAACCTGAGGTAACTAACAGAGTTAAGAAAACACACTTTTTTGCAGTGTAGGCATACCCTCTGTGTAGTGACGCCACGATAGGGTTATACAGGTCAGCCCAAATGAGTACTGATAAATACCCCAGTCCTGCTACTGGATCCATACAGGCAAAAGCCTGTTGACTTCAGAAGGGGCTCTGTACCCTTGTGGTCCCATTTGCAGCACTTTATACCTCCCAGCAGCTGTTTGGTTTATATCACATAATGTAAAGAAATGTTTAGAAAGCTTTTAGAGAATTTTGAAACGTTTTATTGGCCATTTTTTTTGCCTCTCTCCTCCTGTACAGCCAACCTGCCATAATGCCATGAATTCAACTATACAGGCCTCAGAGGGAGAAGTGAATAACTAACTTTAGAGATATGTAAACATGATCTAAGAGCTTTTCTGTCCCTAACAACATTGCAGTTTTAAGGCCTGACATTTTATGATCTACCAGAATGAAAATAAAAAGCCTTTTAGACAACAATTGAAAATGGGAATTTTTCTCTCTTCTCAATTTGTGTAAAGCTGTGTTTCTCAACCTTTTTGATACCAGGGACCGACTTGCTGCCTTTCTAAACTGTTTCAGGGAAATCTCAGGGACTGGCACTGGTCCATGGACTGGTCATTGAGAAACACTGGATAAAGCACCGATTTCTAACCTTCATGTTTTATGAGATATTAGACTTTAAACTTGTCATCTGTTCAGGACTGCCCTCAACCTCAAAACAGTACATTTTGGGGGTAAGTTCCTCATATGTAGGAAGGAAACATTTTTGGCAGGTTATTGTCCGAAAAAAATGATGGTGGTCTGAAACCAGTGAGGGGTTTGGACGGTTAACAGTGGGTAGAGTGCAGGTGCGATAGTCAGGGGTGCATGAGAAATTCAATTTATCACCTGCTTCCATAGTTTACCATCTGCATGGCGTGTATGTGATTATTTTGGTTTGAAATGGAATATCACTTTTAGCTTAATTGCAGAGAGAGAATGGGGTCTTTACACATGGGACGTGTGAGTTTGCAGAGTTGGTTGTAGTGATGTTAACTGACAACTTTTTTGACCAGTTGTAGCTCTGAGCTTAGTTAAAAATACCAGTGACAGTCTTGTTTGTTATGTATTATTGTCAGAGGTTATATTTCAGAAAGAAAGAAAGCTTATTTACTGTATTCACACAATCCTTTTTGACTTTTGAACTGTTGGAATAAATGTGTAAAAATGTTTTCTCAGATTTATATTTATATCAGTATTACACTAGCAATGTCTTTTGCATAATCTTCTTTACAGGGGCACATTTACTCACCTCTGTCATATAAAAACACTGGGTCAAATACAAGAACTATTGGCCAAAACAACAACAAATAAACATAGCCAGGAGTTTGCGGTATCAAAGCTGATGAGCCCAGCTGGGACTTCTGAGGATCCCATGTACTCTTGTCTTGTCTTGTCTTGTCTTCCTGTAAAAGGTTAGCTCCAATCTGCCGCTAACACATATGTGCAAGCACACACACACAAATATACTAGAGTCTAATCTTACCCCTTCCTTGGTTTTCCTGTATTAGCAACCTAAATAATAAACTAAATTTCCTGCCAGTGCTCATTTCTGACTTAACTATTTCTAGGTTTGCTCCCCATAGGACTTCTCTGTCTTCCCCTAGTTCTCTCTGTGTCAAAAGAGAAACTCAAACTCATTTGTCTTCTAGGCTGACACTGATAGGACTCACCTGGTCTGGCTATGAGGGAGTCAGCAGCCATAGCTGTATACCAGCAGAGATGGCTGAGGAAATGGAATTCCCTGCAGAACAGCTGTATACATCAGTGAAGTGACTTTGGAAGTTTAATGGATATTGTAAATAGTGATTGAATATCAGCCTGCTCTGGGAGCAATTAACTACCAACCAATATTTCCAGGGTCTCACCCTTACCTTTGCATACTATGATGTATAAGTCAAAGAGAGCATGAGTCTCTGTTGTCTCAAGAAGAAACTACCCCGTCTCTATATATGTGGCGAGATAGGAAGGCAGTTGTTCACCCTGTCCCAGATCCACTTATGCTCACTGTCCCTTCTCACAAACCTCTATCCACATGGCCCCAATCATACTCTCTCACACTTACTCTCATTCATGGCCCCTTCCAAACACAATCAGATTAATTGTTCCACCACACAAATACCCCCTCACTCATAGATTGCCCACCTCGAGACATTATATTCTCTGGGCAAAAAGGTTTCTTTCTGCTGCTTGCAGGGGAGTCTCCATTCCCCCTCCCTCCCATTTTCATAAGGAGTAGGACTACTGGGAGAGGGAATTAAAACAAAGAGCTAGGTATCCCTAAGGCAGTAAGAAATAAATTGGGGGTATTGGGACTGTGACATCTCATACCCCCGAACCAGACACTGAGCTCCACAGATGCTACTATCTAGTTGTGGGAGAGGTCAGTACGTTGAATGTATGCACAGCCCAAGCATGGGAAGCAACAGACACAATTCCCAAAGGAGAATCTTCAGACTCAAACTGAGTTTTGTTTGGGTCACACATGCTGACCAATGTATTTGACCCATTAGTCCTGTTGGACACCACCCTCCATGGCTTCTGCACCTGGTTTGGTTTTCTGTTGTGTTCCACCCACTTGGTTACTCTCATTGCCTTTTTGCGGTCTCTACCAGCCATGTCTCCTTCCAGAAACCTCCAGGTCATTTTGTCAAACTGTCTTACAGTGGTTTAGGAGCATGAGTACCAACCTCATAG
Source organism: Eretmochelys imbricata (assembly GCF_965152235.1). Lineage (NCBI taxonomy): Eukaryota > Metazoa > Chordata > Testudines > Cheloniidae > Eretmochelys > Eretmochelys imbricata. Next base: position 61,581,732 of record NC_135581.1, read on the forward strand.
CAGGCTGTAAAAAGAAGGGCACACCCCCCAAATTGGCTGTGAATTCTATACTTAGATTTCACCAACCAAGTATAAACTCCTCAGGTTCTATAACAGTCTAACCATGGAGCCACAGACAGACCCTGTGGGTACTCTGAACCATCTTGTCATCTAGGCAAGCATGCCTTTGTGATAGATGGTCCCTTAGACTAAAAATCACAATAATATTCAGGTTGTCGCCACTCCCAAAGGACCAGTCACTTACCCCAGGTCAACTCTACCTTAGATTTCACACTAAAGACAATGCTTGTAGCCAATCCTATGATAAACTATCTAAAGATTTATTAACTAGGAAAAGGAAATAAGAGTTATTTACAAGGTTAAAACAGGTAAACATACTCGCAAATGAATTAGTCTTAAGTTGGAAAAGGTAATAGAAACATCTACAATAGGCAAGCTCATTATGTCCTTTATGGCTAACCCAAGCCAAGCACCTGGGGAATCTTTTGCTTATGCTTAGTAATCCTTACCCCTCAGAGTCCAAGCAGCATAAAAGATACAGTTCCTTCTTATTGGGGCTTTTTATTCCTTCCCCTCTTCTGCTTCAAGCTGCAAATTCACCTGCTGGGAGAAATTCAGCTGCATGTCTCCTCTTGGGGGGAGGGGGGGAGAGAAGGGGGAGGGGGAAAGCAATCTTCAAAGTCTTTTGTCCTTTGATGTCCCACAAGGGTTTGTCTAGTGTTGATGAGCCTTCTTTAATTGGGGAGGAGATAATACCCCCTGTTGGAAATTAATATTTCACATTCATTAATGCTTCTCTCCTCTCTGGTGATTTACAGTTATGGAGAAAGCACTTAAATACTACCTTATAACATGGGATACAGATTTATAAATCAGATTAATGTATGCAGCAATTTACAAGCATTTCATAAAGTTTAAACACTAAAGATGTTCTTATAATTCTAATCCTTATTTTAACAATACCAACACACAGGTGAGTTCCAGCTGCGTATTTGTCAATGTGCAGACCTAGGGGCCTTGGGGTGAGCTGGCACCTCTACACCCAGCATCACACATTTAACTATCTCGCTGGCTCTCTTGGTCATTTCTGTGTCCAGGGAGTACTCAATTTCCCTTTTTTTGTGATGAGACTCCAGAATCTTCCACACTTACTTTAAATGTGGATGTTCCCAATGAGAATGGCAGAACTTGGCCCTCAGATTTTATGTAGTGAAGATTTCACCTGATTGAGTGGAAACACAGGTATAAGCAGTGACCCGCTGTGTGTCAGGTACCATGATTGAAGGCACCAGACTATCTATGTCAACGGCTTTTTTATTCAGGTAACAGTAATTGTTGGGATAGCTTCTGCAAATCACTTCAGCCGTTCTCCTGCACTATTTCTGTAGCAAATGGCACACTTTCTTAATTATGGGAAGCTACATTAGACAACTGGCACCAAAAGAGATATCGATAATAAGAACAACAGATATCAGAGAGGCAGTGTTAATGAGGGAGCATCTGTTTTTCAAAGAAACATTAATAAATTATTTAAAATACTAAAATGCCTTCAGTTCATTCCCACCTGAAGCTAAATAGCACATTTATACTTTGATGCACGTCTCTATAGTTACAACTTCACTTTACCTCCTGCACACGTGTTATCTTCTAAAACAAAGCATATACATATATTAGGGATGGATCAAACTGATGCTCAGAGATAGTGGTGAAAGACACAGTATAAATAAATAGCTGAGATTGTGTTTGGAAACAAGTTAGCTAGCTTGGAAAGAATTGCAGGTACAGGTTTACTGTAGTTTTTGTATCATTAATCCTGGTTTACGTCTTATTTAATAGCATATTGGTTAATAGCATTTTTCAGATGTATAACTCCTTTTCAGTATGCTAGATCTCATACTGGTTGGAGCCTACATGGAGATCCATATGTATTACACTTCAGAAGAAATCTGCTCTGTCAGAACGGTCAGTCAGTCTCTGAAAGACCTTTTTATACAACATTTGATAGCAGTGATATATTCTCTGGGCATGCTCTGTTGAGTGTATGTTATATCCTACTATACTGTAAGCTGCCCTTTCATATGCAGCATGGGCATGAGAGAGACATATCTCAAATGTGTCCCTAGCCAAAGGCCTGATGTGGAGCTTTGGAATAAAATTAATACAGAGCTTGTACAGTAACACAATCTGGCCATTGAGTGTAAAGCAACGTGGAAGATGTCACTGCAGAATTCAAAAGAAATCTTAGGTATTCATTAACATTTAAACTATGGAAATGTAGCTATCATTCAGAGCTGAATTTATACAGTAAGACAACATCGGGTCTGATCTACCTTCCAGTTACCCTGATGTAAGTCAGGAGCGACTCCATTCAGGTTACACTGGTGATAAGATTATAAGTGAGGAATGAATCAAGCCTTTGATATTTTTGGTCGCTTGTTAAATGGGTCTTAACATTGCAGTGTAATGAGCCAAGTATATTCCAATTTCATTTTGATCAGATGTGGTCACACCTACCTCTGCAAAGTGAAATAACGCTTCAAGTATAATATTACTCATACTTTAGTGAGGCTCTTCTTGCTATAAGAAACAGTAAACTTGACCACTGGGTAGTCTTGATCACCATTAAAACATGAAATTGAATCAACATAGTCAGGCTTGACTGTAGAATCTTTTTGCAGATGAAGATGTCAAAAGGCAATCTGTAGCGAGAATGACAGTGTGATTAACCAGAATGAGGCCTAAGTCAGAAGTAGCATGGACCACTGGGAAATTAAGGCACCAATTTTCACCGTCAAGATCGGTTGTGATAGGGCACTATATCCTAGCAACAGCAGAAGCCTTAACCTTGCAATCACAGCAAAAACTAATTTTGTGGTGTTATCCGTTCCAATATCTTTTAATCCAAAAAGTCTTTAAACAGAAAGTAAATGCTCACATGTCACTTTTCCAGGAACGGCTTTCTTCTCTAATTGGGAAATCCTTAATTCAGTGAATTAAAGGTTATGGAAGCGTTAATGCAAGTTTCATTTACTTCACCTACTTAAAATAAAATTGTTGTGGAAAAGCTTAGTCTGTCTTTTTGATATAACTGCAACTAGTGATGTGTTGTTTTAATTTAGCTATTTACATACCATTCTAAAAACATATAGCTGGAAATTAACAATATGGTGGGGCCCAATCCTGCAAATCCTAATTAGGCAAAACACTCACTAAAGTCAATGGGAATTTTCCCAGGGTTCGGAGTGAAGGACTGAACCGTTTATCTGCATTATGGATGTATACTTCATGGTAGGGCAGTGTTACCAGCCTGTGGTTCAGGGTGTTTCCTTTTCAAATTGTCATGGTGCTGAAATTCAAACCAGTAGTCCTATTGTATGATGCAAAATATTTTTTTTAAAATACTGTATATAGTAACAGTGTCTTTGGTTCACCCATTATTTTGTTTCATGATCAGCATTGCATTTTGCAGTCAGATAGTCCTTAAAGTGAACAATTTTGGATTTTTTAAAAAATGTACTATAGTGCCCTGGACATTAGCATTCACAAATTTAAGCCTTGATCCTGACTTTAGCAGAGTTGTCTGGAGTGTTGGGGGGTCCCTTCATGTGCAGCTCTTTGAGAGATCAGAGCCTCTGTCCTGAGCATGAATAGAGCTAAGACCTCATCTTAGGAGTGATTCCTTTCCTCCTTATTTTAAGGCAGTAGATGTCTCATTTTTATCATGCAAAATTCCCTCATTTGTTAGTTATATTTCCTGCTACATGGTAAACTTTTCACTTGTTTCATGTCTGCTTCAAAGTAAACTTTAAAATTAGAGCCATGTCCAGTTCAGAGCACCAGACCTGAACCTCCCCTACTAAACTTTGGAGATGTTCAGATCTACACCTAAATTTGTGTCCATTTTTCATAACATGGTCCAACCTTTAATTAAAATACTAAGGTGGGATTCTCAAAGCCACTGACACAACTGTGTGTCCAAACTCCTTAGAGGGCTTTGAACTTCAGCTTATATCTATACATGCTCAGAAAAATAGATGATGTGATGATCTGGGGAATCTGTCTGTGTAGAGCTTATGGATTTGGTCTGATATTGGGGACTCTTTGTGTATCTATGTAAGACTGCACATTCCATTTTGAATGTGAGACCTGCTTGCCTTCTCTGCTGTCTTTCACCTCCATATTGAGTTGAAACCCACAGGAGGGAACAGGAGAATTTTTTTAATTCGGCACCAGGCTAACAATGGAGGGTCCTTAAATCTTGATGATCATCCATTTAGATGGAGCGCTCTTGAACAAAGAGATAGCTACTACCCAGGGCAAACCGTTTTTTCAAGTCTGAACACCAGGAGGAGGTACCTAAGCAACAGATCACATAATGGAGGACTTTGATCACCAGATGAGACTGATCAGACTGACCACTTGACAAAAGAAAGAAGCTCTCATCAAACATTTTGGAGAGGGGGAGGGAGAGAGGGACACTGACACCAGAAGCAGCACCCTGGCTGCAGGAGTGATAGAAGATTCCATATTCTAGAGAGGAGGAGGAGGAAGAAGGGGGAGAGGAAGGATCTGGGATTCCTTAGAGGACTCTGATCTAAGCCCAAAGAGCATTCAGGAGTAGTGAGGAAACTGAGGTAGTGAAATGCATACAGGTGTGTTATTGTTTTGTCTAGAGATGTATACAGTTTTTGAGCTATCTAAAGTAAAGTGTAAATGTGTTAGAAAGTTTTGCAAAGCCTGTGTGTTGTGTGCTTCAACTATCCCATGTCCTTGGAGAGGTAAATGGTTGGAAGTCTGAGAAAGGGTATACTTAACCTACTGGGGTATCTTGGGGGCAGGGTCCTGGGGGTCTAAGTCCCATCAGGTCCCACTTCTGTGAAGGGGTAGCCAACAGAGTCTGTACCAAGGAAGTGTGCTCGAGGGGCTGGATCCAGAAATGGTGGCTGGAGCCTACTGAGACCTAGGGAACCTTTATGCACATGGACCCAGCTTGTTGGGATCCAACCACAGCAGCTTGGTGACTGTCCAGCTGGGGGAGCTTGCCCAGAACTGTGAAACAGCTCATTTGTAAAATTGCACTTATATTATAAGTGCCAAAATATTACATCGCTAGCAGCCTGGTCGCATTGTCAATATAGGAAGCTAAAGAGACTGAGGAGGGAGAGAGAGAGACAAGCATATTCAGACATGAGCACCTAAACTTAGGCACCAAAATAGAACCATATTTAGGCCCCTAACTAGAAGTATCTGGATTTTCAAAGCTGCTGAGTACTTGATGCTCCCATTGACTTCAGTGGAATTTGTGGGTACTTTGCACTTCCAGAAATCAAGCCACTTCTATTTAAATGCCTAAACTTAGATTCAAGAAGCTAACTTGAGGAACCAAGGTTTGCATTTTGTTAGAGACTATAGCAAACAACGGTCTTAGCACACAACATCAAGCTATCCTGTTTATACTGTGAAGCCGTACATGTCCATTTCTGATAAAGGAAGTCAGGCATTCCGATGTATCCGATGAAGTGAGCTGTAGCTCATGAAAGCTTATGCTAAAATAAATTTGTTAGTCTCTAAGGTGCCACAAATACTCCTTTTCTTTTTGCGAATACAGACTAACACGGCTGCTACTCTGAAACCAGGCATTCCTTAGAATCTAGCATTTCTAGGGGAGCAGACCACCAGTCACAACTCTGCAAACTTGGCAGCAAACCAAACCAAATCCAGGTGAATATTCCACTGTTGTCTTGAAACGTCAATTTCTTTGCATTTGAGACATGTTTTCTCATTAGCTCATTTGAAAAGCAGAATGTGAAAGTTTATCTCTCTACGATCAGATTGTCCCCTAATGATGCAAAGAGAAGAGAGAGGGAGAGCCAGGAAAAATGCTTTAATTGATTCATCAGTGCACCAAAGTGTGAACCGGCGTGATGAAGTGTAAAGAGGGATGTGACATCAGTGTGGCAGAGCTGTCACAGTGAAAGGGCTTCCTATAAAACAGATGGCACTTGAAGTATTATTTAGGCTATCTATCTGAACTCATATTCCCCTGGAACATATGCCTTAGGGAAAGTGTCTGACCATTGTGTGAGCAGCCAGGCATTGTGCCATCCTAACAGGTAAACACAAGTGTAGGCTGTGACGAGCTCCTGTTGCATATCAGGTGTGGGATTTTAGGGCAGTAATCCCAGACAGAAAGGATCAAACAGTTGTTTATCTAAGGAAATGATTCTGGGGGACTGGCTGTGATCATTATATAGCATCTTTCATCCCAAAGCACCTTAGAACTAATATAGATTATACACTGGAATTACTTCACTCACTGCGAAAATGATGCCCTCTTTGGGGTGAAATCCAGCCGTTTCAATGCATAACACATTACACTGTAATTCAGGATGGTAAGCAAAGAAAAATGCCATGCCAACTGAAACTGCAGAGGAGAATTTGATAGGCAGAAGGTAATTGCATGAGTTGGAATTCAGAACATTAGATTTAAAACCTCTTGCAAAATGCTCCTTAGGATCTCAGACCATTATTTTACATCTCATCCAAAAGACGGCAACACTAGCCACAAAGAACCCCTTAACAGCACGCTAAAGTACTGGTACTAGTAACTAATTCAAATGGTTGTATATCACCTACTGAAACAACAACACTGCTTCATGCAACACCTAGGCTGACTAGCAGAAGACGAAAGTGATTACATTGTACATCCTAGTGGGGGGTTAGACTTGCCACACCCTCTGAAAGTCTGTCAGTGCCATTCTAGGCATTTGCATAGAAGGGGTGCTGTGGAAGTACTGCCCCAGCCAGAGGCCAGGCATTTTCATTCTGAGGTGCTCCTACTTCCAACTAGCCTGGGAAACAGGAGTGGGTGGGTGAGATTCTGTGGCCTGCATTGTGCAGGAGGTCGGACTAGATGATCATAACGGTCCCTTCTGACCTTAGTATCTATGAATCTATGAAACTGAAGATTCAAATTTGTTCTTGAACTGAAAATATTGGCAGAAGTGCAAATGCCGACAAGCACATAGATATCTGCTGCCATTCCTCTACCACTATGAAAAGCACTAGTCAGACCACATCTGGAACATTACCTGCAATTCTGAACTGTATTATCAGAAGGACATTGCTGACTGAGCTTGAAAAAGTGCGGAGGAAGACAAACAAATAAATGCCTTAGGGATTTGAATGCATGACTTTTAAAGAAAGATTGACCTAACCTGCCTTCAGTAAGTTAGAGAAAAAGTCTTTAAGTGGTGAAGAATACTGGTATTGACACAATGCACACAGTCATTTCAAGGGATACATACATTGCAACCTCAGTGAGCTTTCATTTTGCTTTCATTTATGTCTGTGCAATAGCACCAACCTTAATGAAGTGTCCAGGACAGAATCAGGTTGTGTAGATATCAGAATATTAGACCTATATATAGGCCTCAGAAACAAAAACCCCTAGCATTCAGTCATACCCCACTTTTATGCATTGTGGGCCTAAATTTTCAAAATTTGACACTTGAATTTTTTACACACAAAATGTGTTTTATAAATGCATGCCTGATTTGCCTGCACAATTGTCAGGAGAGCGCACAACCCTTATATGGCAGGATGGGTTGGCCAGGTTTCAGCAGCAAGAATAGCTGCTGTGCAGAATGTTTAACACAGAGGATGCAGGCATCATTGAAGCCAGTTGATTCCATGACCCTCCTATGAAATGGCTAATGGGTTTCCAGCAGAGGTGAAGACTCTGTTCCACTCTCCCCAGCCTCTGTCTGTATACGATTCCCATCTGTATTCTCGGCAGGGGGTAGGAGAAGTGGTTGAGAGGTCCTAGTGTCAGAGGACTCACCCTCCCTTGGAATTCAGGGCTGGTCATTTGCTTGCGAATCATAGCACCTTCTCCATCACCATCCCTGCTAAAATAGAGGGGCTTTGTGCATGCATAATTGTGTGCACAAGTTAACTGTATATTTTGAAAGTGTATATGCACCCAATCTGATGTTGAAAATCAGACTCTCTCAATGAAATTGTGAGATGATGCAGAACGTATTCATTGAGTAAAAGTTGCATCAGTCTGTAAAATAGACTAGAAAAAGAAACCCTTCAGATATGGACAATACAAGAGACACCCAGCAATACAGCACTTGTACAACTTATAACAAAGTCATACATCCTATCACTCTGCTCCTTCAAAAAGCTTTTCAAATGGATTGGCGTTGGGCAAACACAGAGGCTCATTGTGAAAGTGTTTTATCATTTTAGCTTTGAAAATTGTACCCCTCTCTTGACAGCAATTTAAAACTTACTGCCACCAACAATCCTGTTCCTGGGGCACCTGGCATTGGCCGCTGTCGGAAGGCAGGATACTGGGCTACATGGCCCTTTGCTCTGGCCCAGTATGGGTCTTATGCTATATATTTTTTAATTGTGCTATTTTCATAAACCTTCAAAGGCGTGGATGTTAAACAAGCTGTAAATGATCATATGTTCACTCAAGTTTACAGGGGGGATTTTCCAAGGTTTTGAAGTAGCCAGGCTGAAGCTGCTTAACCCTACTAAGAGAAATTTCATTGTTCTGTAGCATGGTTAGGATCCAGGCCTCTCAGGATGAGTCTGTGAGATGTAAAAAACCATTGTCTGCTGATAAGAATTGATTTCCAATCTGTATGATGCCTCCTAGAATTATGCCTTTCACTTGAAGTGAATTTGAACAAAGGCCTTATATCATCTACTTCCTGTCTCAGATCTAGGGGGTTTGTTGGAGACATAGACTTCAAGGCCAGAAGGGACCATCATGATCATCCAGTCTCACCTCCTGCACAATGCAGGCCACAGAACCTCACCCACCCACTCCTGTAATAGACCCCTAATCTCTGGCTGAGTTACTGACATCCTCAAATCTTAGTTTTAAGACTTCAAGTTACAGAGAATCCACCATTTACTCTAGTTCAAACCAGCAAGAGACTGTGCCCCACGCTGCAGGGGAAGGCAGAAATCCCCTAGGGTCTCTGCCAATCTAACGTGAAGGAAAATTCCTTCCCAACCCCAAATATGGCAATCAGTAAGACCCAAAGCATGTGAGCATGACATGACTGGTGCTCAGATCAGTTTAAAATCACCATTCCCTCCACCCAGTCACACATCATAGAATCATAGAATAGAATAATAGAATATCAGGGTTGGAAGGGACCTCAGGAGGTCATCTACTCCAACCCCCTGCTCAAAGCAGAACCAATCCCCAACAAAATCATCCCAGCCAGGGCTTTGTCAAGCCTGCTCTTAAAAACCTCTAAGGAAGGAGATTCCACCACCTCCCTAGGTAACCCATTCCATTCCTTCACTACCCTCCTAGTGAAATTTTTTTTCCTAATATCCAACCTAAACCTCCCCCACTGCAACTTGAGACCATTACTCCTTGTTCTGTCAAAGACTAAACAATCCCAGCCTCTCCTCATAAGTCATGTGTTCCAGTCCCCTAATCATTTTTGTTGCCCTCCGCTGGACGTTTTCCAATTTTTCCACATCCTTCTTGTAGTGTGGGGCCCAAAACTGGACACAGTACTCCAGATGAGGCCTCACCAATGCCGAATAGAGAGGAATGATCATGTCCCTTGATCTGCTGGCAGTGCTCCTACTTATACAGCCCAAAATGCCGTTAGCCTTCTTGGCAACAAGGGCACACTGTTGACTCATATCCAGCTGTAACCCCTAGGTCCTTTTCTGCAGAACTGCTGCCTAGCTGCTTGGTCCCTAGTCTGTAGCAGTGCTTGGGATTCTTCATCTTAAGTGCAGGACTCTGCACTTGTCCTTGTTGAACCTCATCAGATTTCTTTTGGCCCAATCCTCTAATTTGTCTAGGTCCCTCTGTATCCTATCCCTACCATCCAGCGTATCTACCACTCCTCCCAGTTTAGGTCATCTGCAAACTTGCTGAGGGTGCAATCCACGCCATCCTCCAGATCATTAATGAAGATATTGAACAAAACCAGCCCCAGGACTGAACAAAACGAGCCCCCATCAAATGCATTAGAGCTAGACCCCCAGGATCTGTCCCCTAATGTATATTACTCATATGATGATACTTAAACATACAGTAACTGACCACCTTCTAGCAAG